>NC_092723.1:152113582-152779207 GCF_047496885.1 Scyliorhinus torazame | reverse complement strand
AATTGAAATGGAACTTGTGGAAAGATTCTGCGTTGCAAACATTGATCCAACAAACTGGAATTGCTTCAAGTTTGTTTCAGTTTCCTGATATTATTTGTGGCACCAATTTGAGTTTCTTCTTAAATCTGCACTTTTTCCAGAGCTGAAAGTTCTAAGATTTCAGTCAGAGAAATGGACAAAAGTGAATAATTCTGATTGATCCCAGAGCAGAGCTCAACCTTTACATTTTGTAGCGAGAGGAAATCAGGTCCAAGAAAATATGTGAGAGCTGCCCAATTCTGAATTAGCTAGCACCTGTCTTCTTCGAAACCAATGGTATCAACGTCTCGTTAAGTTATTTATCACCCATTTTCCACTCGGATGTCCACAGAACCTCCACATTTAACAAACTAAATTCCAGCGCATTTCAGGCACCCAGAGACTCAGTCAGCCAGTTACACTATCGCTCATCAACTGTCCAGGCACCAGACACTGAGTCACCCAGGCACGGAATCACCGAGATACTGAGTCACCCAGACACGGAGTCACCCTGACTCGGGGTCACCCAGGCACTGAGTCACCCAGACACTGAGTCGCCCAGGCACTGAGTCACCCTGACTCGGGGTCACGCAGACACCCAGACACGGAGTCACCCAGGCACTGAGTCGCCCAGACACTGAGTCACCCAGACACGGAGTCACCCAGGCACTGAGTCACCCAGGCACGGAGTCACCCAGGCACTGAGTCACCCAGACACTGAGTCACCCAGACACGGAGTCACCCAGGCACTGAGTCACCCTGACTCGGGGTCACGCAGACACCCAGACACGGAGTCACCCAGGCACTGAGTCGCCCAGACACTGAGTCACCCAGACACGGAGTCACCCAGACACTGAGTCACCCAGACACGGAGTCACCCAGGCACTGAGTCACCCAGACACGGAGTCACCCAGGCACAGAGTCACCCAGACACAGAGTCACCCAGACACTGAGTCACCCAGACACTGAGTCACCCAGGCACCCAGACACGGAGTCACCCAGGCACCCAGGCACGGAGTCACCCAGGCACGGAGTCACCCAGGCACGGAGTCACCCAGGCACTGAGTCACCCAGACACGGAGTCACCCAGGCACTGAGTCACCCTGACTCGGAGTCACGCAGACACCCAGACACGGAGTCACCCAGGCACTGAGTCGCCCAGACATTGAGTCACCCAGACACGGAGTCACCCAGGCACCCAGACACGGAGTCGCCCAGGCACGGAATTACCCAGACACGGAGTCACTCAGGCACGGAACCACCCAGGCACTGAGTCGCCCAGACACTGAGTCGCCCAGACACTGAGTCGCCCAGACACTGAGTCACCCAGGCACTGAGTCACCCAGGCACGGAGTCGCCCAGACACTGAGTCACACAGGCACGGAGTCGCCCAGACACTGAGTCACACAGGCACGGAGTCGCCCAGACACTCAGTCACCCAGACACTGAGTCACCCAGACACGGTGTCACCCAGGCACTGAGTCACCCAGGCACTGAGTCACCCAGGCACTGAGTCACCCAGGCACGGAGTCACTCAGACACGGTGTCACCCAGGCATTGAGTCACCCAGGCACTGAGTCGCCCAGACACTGAGTCACCCAGACACGGAGTCACCCAGGCACTGAGTCACCCAGACACTGAGTCACCCAGACACTGAGTCACCCAGACACTGAGTCACCCAGGCACGGAGTCGCCCAGACACTGAGTCACCCAGACACGGAGTCACCCAGGCTCTGAGTCACCCAGACACTGAGTCACCCAGGCACGGAGTCACCCAGGCACGGAGTCGCCCAGACACGGAGTTACCCAGGCACGGAGTCACCCAGACACTGAGTCACCCAGGCACGGAGTCGCCCAGACACTGAGTCACCCAGACACGGAGTCACCCAGGCACTGAGTCACCCAGACACTGAGTCACCCAGGCACGGAGTCACCCAGTCACCAATGCACGGAATCACCCAGGCACTGAGTCGCCCAGGCACGGAATCACCCAGGCACTGAGTCACCCAGACACTGAGTCACCCAGGCACAGAGTCACCCAGACACGGAGTCGCCCAGACACGGAGTCGCCCAGACACGGAGTCACCCAGACACGGAGTCACCCAGACACTGAGTCACCCAGGCACTGAGTCACACAGGCACTGAGTCACACAGGCACGGAGTCACCCAGGCACTGAGTCACCCAGGCACAGAGTCACCCAGACACGGAGTCGCCCAGGCCCTGAGTCGCCCAGCCACGGAGTCGCCCAGCCACGGAGTCGCCCAGCCACGGAGTCGCCCAGACACGGAGTCACCCAGACACTGACTCGCCCAGGCACTGAGTCGCCCAGGCACTGAGCCGCCCAGGCACTGAGTCGCCCAGACACTGAGCCACCCAGACACTGAGTCACCCAGACACGGAGTCGCCCAGGCACAGAGTCACCCAGACACTGAGTCACCCAGGCACAGAGTCACCCAGGCACAGAGTCGCCCAGACACGGAGTCACCCAGGCACGGAGTCACCCAGGCACTGAGTCACCCAGACACTGAGTCACCCAGGCACTGAGTCACCCAGACACTGAGTCACCCAGACACGGAGTCACCCAGACACTGAGTCACCCAGGCACGGAGTCGCCCAGACACTGGGTCACCCAGGCACAGAGTCGCCCAGACACGGAGTCACCCAGACACGGAGCCACCCAGACACGGAGTCGCCCAGGCACAGAGTCGCCCAGACACGGAGTCACCCAGACACTGAGTCGCCCAGCCACGGAGTCGCCCAGCCACGGAGTCGCCCAGACACGGAGTCGCCCAGACACGGAGTCGCCCAGACACGGAGTCACCCAGACACTGAGTCACCCAGCCACGGAGTCGCCCAGCCACGGAGTCGCCCAGCCACGGAGTCGCCCAGACACGGAGTCGCCCAGACACGGAGTCACCCAGACACGGAGTCGCCCAGACACTGAGTCGCCCAGACACTGAGTCACCCAGACACTGAGTCACCCAGACACTGAGTCACCCAGGCACAGAGTCACCCAGACACTGAGTCACCCAGGCACAGAGTCACCCAGGCACAGAGTCACCCAGGCACGGAGTCACCCAGGCACGGAGTCACCCAGGCACAGAGTCACCCAGGCACAGAGTCGTCCAGGCACAGAGTCACCCAGGCACGGAGTCACCCAGGCACAGAGTCACCCAGACACTGAGTCACCCAGGCACAGAGTCACCCAGGCACAGAGTTGCCCAGACACTGAGTCACCCAGGCACTGAGTCACCCAGTCACCCAGACACGGAGTCACCCAGACACGAGTCACCCAGACACGGAGTCGCCCAGGCCCTGAGTCGCCCAGCCACGGAGTCGCCCAGCCACGGAGTCGCCCAGCCACGGAGTCGCCCAGACACGGAGTCACCCAGACACTGACTCGCCCAGGCACTGAGTCGCCCAGGCACTGAGCCGCCCAGGCACTGAGTCGCCCAGACACTGAGCCACCCAGACACTGAGTCACCCAGACACGGAGTCGCCCAGGCACAGAGTCACCCAGACACTGAGTCACCCAGGCACAGAGTCACCCAGGCACAGAGTCGCCCAGACACGGAGTCACCCAGGCACGGAGTCACCCAGGCACTGAGTCGCCCCGGCACAGAGTCACCCAGACACTGAGTTACCCAGGCACGGAGTCACCCAGACACTGAGTCACCCAGGCACAGAGTCACCCAGGCACAGAGTTGCCCAGACACGGAGTCACCCAGACACTGAGTCGCCCAGACACTGAGTTACCCAGACACGGAGTCACCCAGACACGGAGTCACCCAGGCACTGAGTCACCCAGTCACCCAGACACGGAGTCACCCAGACACGGAGTCACCCAGGCACTGAGTCACCCAGACACTGAGTCACCCAGGCACTGAGTTGCCCAGGCACTGAGTCGCCCAGACACTGAGTCGCCCAAACACTGAGTCGCCCAGGCACTGAGTCACCCAGTCACCCAGACACGGAGTCACCCAGACACGGAGTCACCCAGACACGGAGTCACCCAGGCACTGAGTTGCCCAGGCACTGAGTCACCCAGACACTGAGTCGCCCAGGCACTGAGTCACCCAATCACCCATGCACGGAATCACCCAGGCACTGAGTCGCCCAGACACTGAGTCGCCCAGGCACTGAGTCACCCAGTCACCCATGCACGGAATCACCCAGTCACTGAGTCACCCAGACACTGAGTCGCCCAGGCACTGAGTCACCCAGACACTGAATCGCCCAGGCACTGAGTCACCCAGTCACCCATGCACGGAATCACCCAGGCACTGAGTCGCCCAGACACTGAGTCGCCCAGGCACTGAGTCACCCAGTCACCCATGCACGGAATCACCCATGCACTGAGTCACCCAGACACTGAGTCGCCCAGGCACTGAGTCGCCCAGGCACTGAGTCACCCAGTCACCCATGCACGGAATCACCCAGTCACTGAGTCACCCAGACACTGAGTCGCCCAGGCACTGAGTCACCCAGACACTGAGTCGCCCAGGCACTGAGTCACCCAGTCACCCATGCACGGAATCACCCAGGCACTGAGTCGCCCAGACACTGAGTCGCCCAGGCACTGAGTCACCCAGTCACCCATGCACGGAATCACCCAGGCACTGAGTCTCACAGGCACTGAGTCGCCCAGGCATTGAGTCACCCAGACACGGAGTCACCCAGACACGGAGTCACCCAGGCACTGAGTCGCCCAGACACTGAGTCACCCAGACACTGAGTCACCCAGTCACCCAGTCACCCAGACACGGAGTCACCCAGACACGGAGTCACCCAGGCACTGAGTCGCCCAGACACTGAGTCACCCAGGCACTGAGTCGCCCAGGCACTGAGTCACCCAAACACGGAGTCACCCAGGCACTGAGTTACCCAGACACTGAGTCTCCCAGTCCCGTTGATAACAGTGTTGCTCGGTATCCTAACAACGCTAACATCACGTGTTGACCATCTTCACTCACTTTGCAGAATAACTTCTTAATTATCCCTCCTCCTTTCTCTGCTTTCCCATTAGACTGAGGATAATATGGGCTAGACAATACATGTTTGAAATTATATTGCTTTGCAAACTATGTCCACTCCCAACTCGAGAAACATGGACCATTGTCAGAGTCAATGTTAAGAGGTATCCCATGGCGTGCAAAATTCAATTTTGCTGCCTTTATCGCCGATATGGCAGTTGAATCTTTCAGCATCATCACCTTTGGAAAGTTGGACTAATAGTCTATGACTATCAAGTAATCATAACCTTGGAAATGAAATAGATCCATGCCCACTTTGTTCCATGGACTTGTCACGATTTCCATCTGTTACATGGTTTCTTTGCTCTGTGCTGACTGATGCATATGACAAATTGGACATCTTGAACATACTGATCGATCTCTCTGTTTATTCCTGGCCAATGCACCGACTGTCTGGCTTGCCGATGACACTTTTCGATGCCTTGGTGATGATCGTGAATCTGTTGCAGAATAACTAAACGTGAACTGGCAGATATCACTATCCTGTTTCCCGTGAGCAGGACACCATCAATTGTAACAAGACCTTCTCTTAATCGCGAAAGGATGCTTTGAGGTATTGTTTCACACACGCTGCTGGCCTTGTTCTATCTTAAAAGCCAGCTGTTTAGCGCACTGTGCTAAACCCGGTTAGTTCACTTTAGTTTCTGATCAATGGTGATCCAGGATGTTGATCGTGAGGGATTCAGCAATAGTAATGCCATTGATGTTGTGCAAAACCAGAAAATACTGGACAATCTCAGCAAGACTGACAGCACCGGTGGAGAGAGAAGGGAGCTAATGCTTCGAGACTGGATGACTCTTTGTCAAAGCTTTCATGGTAATTTGCTTTTATCTGGGTGTTGTCCAGATCTTGCGCGTTGGCTGCTTCAGTGTCTGAGGAGTTGTGGATAGAGCTGAACATTATGCAATCATCATCAAACATCCCCATGTACAGACCCAGGTTCAATTCCAACCTTGATGACTGTGTGGAGTTTGCACGTTCTCCCCGTGTCTATGTGGGTTTCCTCCCGGTGCTCCGGTTTCCTCCCACAGTCCAAAGATGTGCAGGTTAGGTGGATTGGCCATTCTAAATTGCCCTTGGTGTCCAAAAAGGTTAGGTTGGGTTATGGGGATAAAGGGGATAGGGTGGAGGTGTGGGGCGTAAGTAGGGTGCTCTTTCCAAGGGCCGGTGCAGACTCTATGGGCTGAATGGCCTCCTTCTGCACTGTAAATTATATGATCTATGATCTATGCTGGAGTGTCAAGTCCTTTACAGTTTCGGCTTTTATGATCTGTAGCTTGCGGTCAGATACTTGTGGTATCTCAGAAATTAAACGAGCTTGAGGTTTCATTCTTTGGACTAACTCCTGTTCTGATGTTTCAGCATCAGTGATTGCCCTGTTTTCTGATGTGTCAGCATCAGTGGTAGCTTTGTAGAGGTCATTCTCAACACCCAAGTCTTCCCTGGACTCTTCATCATGGTCATCTAGTTGAAGTACTGGTTGAGAGAATCCTTTCAACTAGCTGCAATCTTTCACAAGCATCAACTCCAATCAATGATTATTTCTCACCCTCTACCACCTCAAAGCCGATGGGTATCTCAATTTTCCCATTCTTCACGACGAGACAGTATGACCCCTTTGTGGCTATCGTGTTACCATTGTGATCTGTGAGCCTACAGGCGGACTGCTTTATCAGAGGCTTTACAATTGCTTGTTTTAAAGATCGGTACATGATAATGTATGCACTCCTGTCTAAATCTTAAATAGGATCAATTCTCCATTTCTAATGGACAATCCAGTCCTTTATTATCTTTGAGAGTGTTTTTACTGGTCTTTATTTCCAATCCAGTAAATCAATCCTAGTTAAAAGCAAATTACTGTGGATGCTGGAATCTGAAACGAAAGAGAAAATGCTGGAAATTTTCAGCAGGTCTGGCAGCATCTGTAGGGAGAGAAAAGAGCTAACGTTTTGAGTCCCAGTGGTCAATCCTCGTGATAGCTTTTATCATGAAGGTATCTGAAAGTGAATATGGTGAGCAATCCTCTCTATCCACTACAATTCTGGATTTTTTTCTCAGCACTCTGCACACTTTGGATCCATCTACAATCACTTTTGAGGCTGTTTAAATTTGGTTACTAGAACATTTGCTGATAAATGACACTGCTGAAAAGTGGTTCAGTTTGCCACAGTTGGAACGATGTTTCCCTCTCGCTGGACAATTTCTTTAACTGTGGGCGTGTCCACAGCATGTGCACATCATCACGCTTATGATATCACATTCAAAATGGCCGCCGGCCGTTCTACGCAGTTTTCTTTGATGCGACTCAACATTAATGGCGTCAGCCACATTTATCGTTTTTGCACTCTTTTCCTTAGCCACAAATGCAGCATATTCGCCCGATGCCTGTTCGCTGGCCTTACACATATTTATAGCGTCTTCAATCGACAACATTTTCTCGCGCAACCGTTCACCATTTATTCCGAACATAACTTGATCCCGCAGCATAGAATCCGAGGCTGAGGCAAAATTACAGGACTGCGCTTGGAGTTTGAGAGCTGTAATGAATGAATCTACCGACTCTCCCCGTAACTGCAGCCTTCTCCGAAACATGTCGCACTCACAGGTCTCGTTCACCTGTTTCTTACAGTGTGTATCAAACTTTTGAAGCACCATGCTGTTTTTATTTTTGTCCTCATCTGCACTAAATTCGAATGAATTAAAGAGCTCCAGTGCTTGCGGTCCAGCCAAAGTTAGTACGAGTGCTATTTTGCGTTGGTCTGGTGCATTTTCAAGTGCAGAGGCAGAAATGAAGACTTCAGACTGTTGCTTAAAGAAAGCCCAGTTCTGGCATAGTTTACTGTGTGTCTTGAAGTGGTCAGGCTTCTTGAGACCTTCCATCTTCTGATCAGTCTTTACCGTAGATTTTTTCTGAGTTGTAGCTTCTTGATTGCTTCTTCAATCTCCAATGCTATTCTAACCTAATCTAATGGCTGTTTCTTTAAAGGAATAAATTGCTGGTACCATGCGCTGTTCTTTGTGTTGCTTATTGCAGTATGGTTGGTGTAATGTTCACAAAGGCCACAGTACAGCTTTTACTGAAACAAAGCTATGGGCCGGGATTCTCTGCACGGAGATGCCGAAATCGTGTTCGGAGATGGGGGTAAAGAATCCAGTTTCACGCATGAAATCGGGACTGGCGCCGGTTCCGCGACTGTCCGCCTCCCGAAAAGCGGCGTACTCAGAGAATACGCCGCACCGAGTATCCACCACCTGAGGCCATTGCTTGAGGCCCACCCCGCTATTCTCCGCCCCCAACCAGCCAAATTCCCGACGGCGTATTTCTAATGTTGTCCTGCCGTTCGGGAAACTCGCGCGGCGGCTGCAGACTCAGTCCCAGCTGCAACAGTTGGGGCAGGCCGATTGGAGGGCAGGAGGGACCTCATTCGGGACATTTTTTTTTTGTGCGGGCGGTCTGGTTGAGGCGAGCGGCGGATCGGGGGCACTGGGCGGGATTCTCCCAGCCCCGCGCCGGACCAGAGAATCCCCACAACCGCGCCACGCCGCCGCGACGATGGCATGCGATTCTCCGCAGAGTGGAGAATCGGCGCAGTTGGCGCCGGCGCCTATGGCCGCTCTAAAAAGGCAGAGTCCCGCCGGCGCTGACCACACCTGGTCGCAGCCGGCGGAAATTCTGCGCGCAGGATCGGGGGGCTGCCTGTGGAGGGGGGGGGTTCCGACCCCGGGGGGGGGGGGGGCCTCCGATGGGGCCTGGCCCGCGATCGTGGCCCACCGATCGGCGGGCCGGCCTCTCCCTCCCCGGGCCTATTTTCTTACGTGCCAGCCCCTGAACTCCCGTGCCATGTTGCGTCAGGGCCAGCACGTTGAGGATGCCACCGCGCATGCGCGGGTTGGCGCCGTCGCATGTCCTCATTGACGTGGCGCTACTGTACATGCGTGGATCCCTCGGCGCACAGTTCACGCCGGGATGGGAGGCTGGAGCGGCGTGAACCGGTACCCCCAGCGGCCTGTTCACGCCGTCGTGAAACGCGACGGCATTTCCGACGGCGTGGACACTCTGCCGCCGAAGGGGAGAATCATGCCCAGGATTTCTGTGGTCCAGATCTGCGGTCTGAGTCCGCCATGGAGCACGGCGCGGCCGCTGGAGGCTGCCACTGTACGCATGCGCGGCCTCTGACCCGGAATTCATGGGGTCGTATCGGCATTTGTAGCTGTGAGCTCTAAGACAGCTGCCTGCTAGCCCCCTGCAAGGCTGTGAATCTGTGGCCTTTTCCTGCCAGTTTTCCTGGTGTAAAAGAGCACAGTTTTCACGACGGCGTGGGGACATTGGATTGGATTTGTTTATTGTCATGTGTACCGAGGTACAGTGAAAAGTATTTTTCTGCGAGCAGCTCAACAGATCATTAAATCCATGAGAAGAAAAGAGAATAAAAGAAAATACATAATACGGCAACACAACATATACAATGTAACTACATAAGCACTGGCATCGGATGAAGCATACAGGGTGTAGTGTTAATGAGGTCAGTCCATAAGAGGGTCATTTAGGAGTCTGGTAACAGTGGGGAAGAAGCTGTTTTTGAGTCTGTTCGTGGATGTTCTCAGACTTCTGTATCTCCTGCCCGATGGAAGAAGTTGTAAGAGTGAGTAAGCCGGGTGGGAGGGATCTTTGATTATGCTGCCCGCTTTCCCCAGGCAGCGGGAGGTGTGGATGGAGTCAATGGATGGGAGGCAGGTTCGTGTGATGGACTGGGCGGTGTTCACGACTCTCTGAAGTTTCTTGCAGTCCTGGGCCGAGCAGTTGCCATACCAGGCTGTGATGCAGCCCGATAGGATGCTTTCTATGGTGCATCTGTAAAAGTTGGTAAGGGTTAATGTGGACATGCCGAATTTCCTTAGTTTCCTGAGGGAGTATAGGCGCTGTAATGTTTTCTTGGTGGTAGCATCATCGTGGGTGGACCAGGACAGATTTTTGGAGATCTGCACCCCTAGGAATTTGAAACTGCTAACCATCTCCACCTCGGCCCTGTTGATGCTGACAGGGGTGTGTACAGTACTTTGCTTCCTGAAGTCAATTACCAGCTCTTTAGTTTTGCTGGCATTGAGGGATAGATTGTTGTCACTCCACCACTCCACTAGGTTCTCTATCTCCCTCCTGTATTCGGACTCGTCGTTATTCGAGATCCGGCCCACTATGGTCGTATCGTCAGCAAACTTGTAGATGGAGTTGGAACCAAGTTTTGTCACGCAGTCGTGTGTGTAGAGGGAGTAGAGTAGGGGGCTAAGTACGCAGCCTTGCGGGGCGCCAGTGTTGAGGCCTATTGTGGAGGAGGTGTTGTTGTTCATTCTTACTGATTGTGGTCTGTTGGTCAGAAAATCGAGGATCTAGTTGCAGAGTGGGGAGCCAAGTCCTAGGTTTTGGAGCTTTGATATGAGCTTGGCTGGGATTATGGTGTTGAAGGCAGAGCTGTAGTCAATAAATAGGAGTCTAATGTAGGAGTCCTTGTTTTCAAGATGCTCTAGGGATGAGTGTAGGGCCAGGGAAATGGTGTCTGATGTGGACCGGTTGCAGCGCTATGCGAATTGCAGTGGATCAAGGCGTTCTGGGAGTATGGAGGTGATGCGCTTCATGATCAACCTCTCGAAGCACTTCATTACGACTGAAGTCAGGGCCACTGGTCGGTAGGAATTGAGGCACGTTGCCTGGTTCTTCTTTGGTACCGGTATGGTGGTGGTCTTCTTGAAGCAGGTGGGGACCTCGGAGTGGAGTAGGGACAGGTTAAAGATGTCCGCGAATACCTCTGCCAGCTGGTCCGCGCAGGCTCTGAGTGCACGACCAGGGATCCCGTACGGGCCCGTTGCCTTCCGAGGGTTCACTTTCAGGAAGGCCAATCTGACTTCCGAAGCTTTGATGGTGGCTATGGATGAATTATGGGCTGCTGGGGCACTCGACAGCGGATTGTTGGATACCTGCTCGAACCATGCATAGAATGCATTGAGTTCATCGGGGAGGGGTGCGCTGCTGCCAGAGATACTGTTCGGCTTCGCTTTGTAGCCCGTTATGTTGTTTAGTCCTTGCCACAACCGCCGAGAGTCTGTCTGTGACTCTAGCTTGGTTTGATATTCTCTCTTGGCATCTCGGATGGCTTTGCGGGACCCATAGTCCCGAAAACAGAGAATCCAGCCCAAGATTTTATTTACACTACTAAAACTGGGATTCGACACTTAGCCCTTAAGAATACAGAACTGATCAATAACATCTAACTACATTCATCTACTGCTAATCTTACTACGGGTATAAAATATAATCCAACCTTACACTATCTTTTCTTATGCCCTTCACTAGCTGTCTCCTGCATACCCTCGTCCCCTAAGGTCTAGCATCACTGCCTTATATAGTTATATCTGTAGCTCCCTCTAGTGGCTACTCTCAACACTACATTAACCCTTGTAATGCTGATAGTTATGATAATACCACAACTGAGTCACCCAGGCACCCAGACACCGAGTTGCCCAGACACTTAAACGACTAATACCCAGACACTACTCTGCCGTGACACCCAGACACTGAGTCGCCCTGACACCCAGACACTGAGTCACCAAGACACTCAGAAACCCAGGCACTACGTCGCCCTGGAAGTGAGTCTCCCAGACACTCAGCTGCCCAGACATTCAGTCGGCCAGACAGCCAGACACTCGGTCACCCAGACACCCAGCCACTGAGTCATCCAGATACTGATTCGTCCAGCCAGCCAGATACTGTGTTGCCCAGGCACCAAGACTCTCCGTCACCCAGGCAGCAGTTGCCCAGAACCCAAGATACTCAGTTGACCAGACAACCAGACACTCGGTCACCCAGACACCCAGACTCTGAGTTACCCAGGCACTGAGTCGATTAGGCACCCAGGCACTAAGTTGCCCAGGCATCCAGTACTGAGTTGCCAAGACACTCAGTCGCCCAGACACCCAGACACAATAAACACTCAGTTGCCCAGACACCCTGACACAGAGTTGTTTCGACTCTCAGTCCACCAGACACCCAGACACTCTGTCATCCAGACAACCAAAAACTCAGTCATCCAGGCACTCGCTCACTTGTTGCTCACACAAGGAACCCAAGGACCAGTACACGGGTGATGTGGTGTGTGTGTACTCATTGCAATGTATGTGAACCTGTATGTCCTGCTGAAATAACTGAGTCTGCAAATGAGTTTTGGATAGAAATTTGGAGTCACAAATTTGGATCTTCCAGTTTCTATAGACAGTCGCTGAAATCTGCCTTCATAGAATTATACGCACAGAGGGAGAACATTCAGCCCAAGTTGCCCATGCTGGCTCTTTGAAAGAGCTATCCAGTGAGTCCCCCTTCATCTGCTCCTTCCCCATAATCTAGCAAATTCTTCCCCAAGGAGTATTTATCCATTTCCCTTTTGAAAGTGATTATTGATCTGGTTTCCAGCACCTTTTAGATATTCCATTCCAGTTCAGAATGGCCCCAATAATGGTATTTATATAACCTTGAAAGAGATAAAATGCTCGAGGTGTTTCTTGGGAGTGTTGTGAAGTAATTTTTGACCCAACATATAAAGGTGACATTAGGTCTGATGGGCAAAAGCTTGGTGAAAGTTTAAAGGAGAAAAGCAAGGTGGAGAAGTTTAGGGAAGAAATTCCACTCCTGAGGGTCCAGGCAACTAAAGGCAAGGCCACTAATGTTCTGTTTTCTTTATTGATTCATGGGCATGTCAGCACTACTGTCTCGGCCAGCATTTATTGCTCATCCCGAGTTTCTCTTCAGGTAGTGGTTAGGTACCTTGATGTAAAGAAGGACAGAATTAAAGGAGCACAGATATCTCAGAGGGTTGTGGGGCTGGAGGAGATTAGAGAGATAGGGAGGGGGCAAAGCCATGAAGGGATTTGAAAACAAGGATGAAAATTTAAAATTGAGATGCTGCTTAACCGGGAGCCAATAAGTCAGCACAGCCAGGGGTCATGGTTGAACAGTATTTGGAGCGAGTTAAAACATGGGCAGCAGCATTTGGATGATGTTAGATTTATGGAGGATGGAATGTGGGAAGCCAGCTAGGTGTGCATTGGAATAGTCAAGTCTCGAGCTAATAAAGGTAATGATGAGGGTTTACATAGTGGATGCACTGAGGCAGGACAATGTTACTAAGGTTACTTAGCGACAGTGTGGATTTGTGGTCGGCAGCTCATTTTGGGGTCAAATATGACACCACGATTATAAACAGACTGGCTTTGTCTCTTACTGTAGCCAGGGAGAGGAATGTAGTGGATGGCTAGGAAATAGGGTTTGGAGTGGGGTGCAAAAATCATGGCTTCAGTTTCCCAACACAATACCTGATTGGAGGAAATTTCTGCTCATCCAGTCGCGTGTGTCAGATAAGCATTCTGATCATTCAGAGACAGTGGATGAGTTGTGAGAGCTGGTGGTGAGGTAGAGCTGGGTATCATCAGTGTACATTTGAAAACTAATGCTGTGCTTTGAAATGATGTTGCTAAGGGGCAACATGCAGATGAGAAATAGGAGGCGATTGGGATAGATCCTTGGAGGATGCCAGATTAATGGCTCACAATGACTCGCTCTGTAAGTAGTTCCCCTCATCTCCCTACTGGACGTTTTATCAATTGACTTAAACCTGTGTCCTCTGGGTCCTGATCCACCTGCCAATGGAATTAGTTTCTCCCAGTTTATCAATGTTGCGACCATCAATTCACACGCGACAGAGTTGAAGTGAACAGTGGCTTTAATCAACTAGAACAGTGCCTGCCTGCGACTGCTCTGCAATGAGAGCCGCCTACAGGGCAGCTGCTCTTTATACTTCCCCTCAAGGGGGCGGAGCCAGGGACGGACCAACATGATACAATCAGTGTAGTACAGTACAATGGTCCATAGGTGGAGCCCACATGGGCAACAGCGTGGTACAATGTAGTACACTGGTGAATGGTTACTATAATACGTTCACCACAATCAAAACATTCCATAATATCAAACATCTCTGCTAACCCCTCTCTTAAGCTTCTCTGACCTAAGGAGAACAATCCCAGTCTTTCCAAATAACTGAAGCTCCTCCAGTATCATTCTAGTAAATCTCCGATCCACCCTCCTCCATCTTACAAATACAGATAAAATTAGGGTTGTTCTTCCAGACATATAGGTGCTGTCTTTAAAGAAGGGTCTCTTAGATAATGCAATAGGAATGTTTTAATGGTTTATTGGAGCAGCTCAGAAAGTTTAATGGAGTGTGAGGCATGAAACCAAATCCCTAGAACAACCAGCTCCTTGATTTTCCATCTAACTTGTTTGGCTTAATAACCACCCCAGAGCTGTGTGTGGCTCCTGATGACAGTGCTGGTCTACTGCTGAAACCTGGTCTCTCTTTGATCCAGGTCTGTTTCTGGATCCTGATCGCACTCTGATCCAGGTCCGGGTCTGGATCCTGATCTCACACTGATACAGGTCCGGGTCTGGATCCTGATCTCACTCTAATCCAGGTCTGGGTCTGGATCCTGATCTTATTCTGATCTGGTCTGTCTCTGGATCCTGATCTCACTCTGATCCAGGTCCGGGTCTGGATCCTGATCTCACTCTGATCCAGGTCCGGGTCTGGATCCTGATCTCACTCTGATCCAGGTCCGGGTCTGGATCCTGATCTCACTCTGATCCAGGTCTGGGTCTGGATCCCGATCTCATTCTGATCTGGTCTGTCTCTGGATCCTGATCTCACTCTGATCCAGGTCCGGGTTTGGATTCTGATGTCACTCTGATCCAGGTCCGGGTCTGGATCCTGATCTCACTCTGATCCAGGTCCGGGTCTGGATCCTGATCTCATTCTGATCTGGTCTGTCTCTGGATCCTGATCTCACTCTGATCTGGTCTGTCTCTGGATCCTGATCTCACTCTGATCCAGGTCCGGGTCTGGATCCTGATCTCACTCTGATCCAGGTCCGGGTCTGGATCCTGATCTCACTCTGATCCAGGTCCGGGTCTGGATCCTGATCTCACTCTGATCCAGGTCTGTCTCTGGATCCTGATCTCACTCTGATCTGGTCTGTCTCTGGATCCTGATCTCACTCTGATCCAGGTCCGGGTTTGGATTCTGATGTCACTCTGATCCAGGTCCGGGTCTGGATCCTGATCTCACTCTGATCCAGGTCCGGGTCTGGATCCTGATCTCATTCTGATCTGGTCTGTCTCTGGATCCTGATCTCACTCTGATCTGGTCTGTCTCTGTATCCTGATCTCACTCTGATCCAGGTCCGGGTCTGGATCCTGATCTCACTCTGATCCAGGTCCGGGTCTGGATCCTGACCTCATTCTGATCTGGTCTGTCTCTGGATCCTAATCTCACTCTGATCCAGGTCCGGGTCTGGATCCTGATCTCATTCTGATCTGGTCTGTCTCTGGATCCTGATCTCACTCTGATCTGGTCTGTCTCTGGATCCTGATCTCACTCTGATCCGGGTCTGTCTCTGGACTGGGATTTGAACCTTTATGACCAGGACATTAGCCCAGGTTTCTGGTTTATTAGTCCATGACATTACCATAATACCACCATTGCCCCTAACACATTTTTCAGGATGTATTGATGTCATCTCCACTGACACTCTGTGAGAAAGTTCTGATGCAAAAATAGATATGAGAAAAAATGTTTGTGAGGCAGCTCCACAGAAAGAAGCAGCTGTAAAGCCCATGTTCTGGGGTTTCCTTCAAACACTCTGTTCCAGCTAAATGAGGGGAATTTTAAAAATCTGTAAGCAAAATGATCCCTTGAGATTTCAGCCTGAATGTACAAGATTACATTGGAAAGACTGACACAATTTATTACACTCATTGCCAGTACAGTTCCAAACTGTAAAGCTGGGATGTGGGATTAGTTTACGAGTCAATGAAGGAGAAGCACATGATGGAAACGCTGCTTCAGCAACCTGGGAGGGTGTGGGGGTGTTCAGCCAGAGGATATCAAGCTGGGCAGGGCCTAGTTTGAGAAGGTGATCACAAAGTCTTGGCAATGCAAAAATCTACCCTCGGAAAGGACCCGTGAGGGAGGTCTGGCTGGAAAACACAAAACCTACTTCCAGTCAGGCAGATCTAGTCGAGGAACACCTGATGGCAAAGCAGATGGCATAAGACCAGCTTACTTCAAGTGTTTGCATAGAACAACATTAGTGACAACCAACTCAGAAACAGACCCAGATCAGAGTGAGGTCAGGATCCAGACCTGGATCAGAATGAGATCTGGATCCAAGCCTAGACCAGCACTGTAATCAGGATCCAAACAGAGCTCTGGGGTGGGTGTGAAGCCACTCAATCTGGAATTTAAAAGCAAGTGACCATTAATCCATTGTAATTTTTGTAAAAATCCAGTTGATTCATGGATGTCCTTCGAGGAAATCTGCCGTTCTTACCTTGTCTGGCCTATATGTGACTCCAGATCCACAGCAATGTGCCTGACTCTTAATTTCCCTTTGAAATGGTGTGGCAAGCCTCGACATTCAAGAGCAATTAGGGATGGCAAAAAATGCTGGACTTGCCGATTACGATTCAAGACCAGACCCAAACAATGGCCAGGATACTGGACTGAAACCCCAATATTTTAGTTTATTTTAAGACTGTGTGGAAAGATTGATTCGCTGCTAGAGTAATTGCACGAAAAACTGAATCACGGTCAGGCAGAGAATTGCATGTGAGCCAAAATCGGAATCCGTGGCCGACGCTGAACCGAAAAAGCCATGCTCTGGCACCTCAGTGGTGGCATGGATGCGTTCCTGGCCCGCACCGGCATGGGCATGCTCGACCAGGTAAACTCCGGCCTCCCGCGATGCCCCACCTCCACCAGCTGGAAGTGACAACGGCAATGTTCACTTCTGGTATTTAAAAACTGGAACCGTGGCTGCTGAGCAAGAGACAGGAGGTAAGACATGTTTCCAAATGCGCCACCGTGGGTTGCCAGTTGTGCTGCTGGCTGGCTGGGCACCTGCCAGGGCTGGGGGGAGTAGCAGGGGGCTACCAGGAGAGGGGCCATGGGCCCGGGGTGTGCCCCGGGATGGGGGTGATCGGGCACAGATCGCCATTGCTGCGACCAGCAAGGCAGCCATCTGGCCTCGCACTCTACTGACCGCTCACTGTGTCCCATAAATGTGCAGAGCGCCACCGGCTGTACGGGTGTCCCTGCCCCCCAGGCCACCCCCCCAGGATACCCCAGCCGAACCATCCATGGGACATGCGTGGCACAGCGTAGCCAGTGGCCCACCAGATGTTGGCCCACTTCAGTGCACCCAGCCGAGATGCTGCCTCACTTCAGGTGGGTGGGGGTAGGGGGGGGGGGGGTGCAGAGCATACCTCAAACAGCAGATGCTGGCACCATGGCCCTTGCCACCCTCCCTGGCTAACTGACCCCCCCAGCGTGGATGCCCTACCAGTGGCACTACGAGCCAGTCCACCCTGAAGGGACACCAGCTGCTACCAAGCTCCGCCTTCCCACTGCAGCCCTGCTCCAATCCATCCTGGTCCTGGACAGGTGGGCACAACCCGTGCGTTGCACAGAGGACCCATGGCACACTACAGCTATGGTCCCAACAGGTGCATACACCCCTCAGCCAGCCACATCTGCAGTCCCTGCCCACATGCATGCCACCACGCATGGCGGTCAGTGGCACACAGTGCCCCACCACAACCAGGTGGCACCCTGCTGGCAGGGTAGCACATGGCCCACCAAGGAGTGCACCCACAGCAGACTGCACAGGGGGCACGTGACAGGGGCAGCAGAGCGTAACACTGTTAGGGACTGGTGGCGCCAGGAAACCTCCCTGGTGCCAGAAGTGCGACGCCGAGTGCCGAGTGTCGGAGAGAACGGCCGGGGGATCGGGCTAGGATCGGGAGGGGGAAGGGGGACGTGGGGCAGGAGCTGCAGTGCTGGCCAGGGCCACTGTTTGCCCGTTGGAACTGGATGGAAACGGAGGTACTCACCATGCTAACAGTCCCTTTACCCCCTGCAGAAAATGGATTTTGGTGTACATGCTGGGTGTGGTTGGCAGCTTCCGGGCCACAGCGGCCTTTAAGGATGCACTGAGGCTCTACAGGCAGGAGCTGCTAAGAGATCAGAACAGGAGCCTGCCCCAGAGGAGCAGGGGCCAGCCAGTGACAATGGAGAACCGACTGCCCAGCATGCCGAGAGGGAGGTGGGACAGAGGCATCGCAACAGACCAAACATGTCGCCGATGACTGCAGCTGAGCTGAGAAACCGTGCAACATCTGTGCTAGATCCCGGTGCATCTGGAACAGCGGGGATAAGGGGGAGGACATCCACTCCACATGGCTGTCAACGTGATGGACGCCCTGAACTTTGTTGCCACAAAGTCCTTCCAGGCACCGAGTGGGGGCCGATCTAGGATCTCCCAGCCCTTGATGCACAGGTGCACCGTGCCGTAACGGATGCACTGTATGCCTGGGCGGCACAATGTATCACCTTTGATGTGGACCGAGCCTGTCATGATATGCAAACATGCAGCTAATGAACACAATGAATAGGGCATGACCAATGAGCAGTCAGGACACTCAGGGGTGGTATCTCACTATAAAAGGGATGAGGCACTCACACCCCGCCTCTTTCCACAGACCAACATCTACAGAGTGAGACAGGGTGTAACCTCAGCATCACACCCCAGCACGTGCCTTAGAGCAAGGCTGGTTCAGTTAGACTGAGTTACTACATTTAGATTAGCAGAGAATCGAACTCACTGAGAACTGTGCTAATAGTTCAATGAAACACATTGAACTCACTTCAAAGTCTGGAGCATCTTTTACTCAAAACTGCATCAAGTGGCAGCTTGTGTTATTCCAAATTACATAACACAACAGACCCCACCATGTTTCCCGGGCAGTTGGATTCGCTGCCAATTGCTGGCATGCCCCAGGTCCAGGGGGTGATTGATGGGATGCATGTACCCCTACGGGTACCAGTTCAAAAGGTGGTGCCCTTCATCAATTGGAAGGGATTCCACTCCCTCAATGTGCAGTTGGTATGTGACCACTGGCTGCACATCGTGCATGTCTGCATCCGGTATCCAGACAGCGTGCACATGCTTTCATCTTGGCCCACATATCAGTGCCCGACATCTTCGAGGCACTCCCCCAGCTGAGGAGTTGGCTACTGGATGACAATGGTTACCACTCCAATGATGCCCATCAACAACCAGGAGTATCATCAAGCGGTGCATCAGCATCCTGAAAATGCGGTTCGGGTGCCTGGACCGCTCTGATACGGCCCTTCAGTGCTGCCCTGGAAGGGTCTTCCACACCTGCTCCGTCCTCCACAGCATCGCACAGCAGAGGGGCTACATGCTGGAGGAGGAGGGCGGAGGATCAGCATGCCTTGTCCGATGAGGAGGATAAGGATGAGAGCCAGGAATGGGAAGGACATGGGCCAGGCACAGGAGGTCGCACGACGTGTGTGCCATGGCTGCCGTGCATGGAATAACTTGATTACCTCCAGGTATGCTGACTAGGGGGCCCGGCCACCAGCAACTCAACTGTCCCATCCCACGCCTACATACCACCCCCCCCTCCCCCTTCCCCCCCCGCCCCCATGGTCACCCCCCCTCCCTGACCCCATCCCCTCAGTCCAGCACTCCCACCCCCCTCCGGATTTCCCTCTAGCTGCAGCACAGGGTGTTAGCCCTCGTTTGGCAACATCAGCAAGTCTAATCCATGGAGCGGAGAATGATGACGAGCCACTCCGCGATAACCTCTAGTGCTCCGCAATGTCTGACTCCACCCCACCCGGCGTCACATTCTACCGTCCGCCTTGATGATCCCTGCATGCGCGCTCGTCATTCCATTACACGGGCCCACAGTCCTTCCAGGGGGGGCACCTGGGGCAGTGGGGAGTCGGGAAAGGGGGTGATGATGGTGAGCACTGATGCGTCACGCACTGGGTAGGCTCAGCATCCCAGCATCTTTGGCCACCCTGTGCCCCACACCCAATGGCACACCCTCTGCACACAGCCCAGCCCACCCCATCCCTCACACCCTGTGGACAGAGGGCCAAGGCAGTTTGGAATGTCGGCACATGGCTGTGTATTCCTGATTCCCGAGGGCAGCACGGTAGCATTGTGGATAGCACAATTACTTCACAGCTCCAGGGTCCCAGGTTCAATTCCAGCTTGGGTCACTGTCTGTGCGGAGTCCGCACATCCTCCCCGTGTGTGCGTGGGTTTCCTTCGGGTGCTCCGGTTTCTTCCCACAGTCCAAAGATGTGCAGGTTAGGTGGATTGGCCAAGATAAATTGCCCTTAGTGTCCAAAATTGCCCTTAGTGTCCAAAATTGCCCTTAGTGTTGGGTGGGGTTGCTGGGTTATGGGGATAGGGTGGAGGTGTTGACCTGGGTAGGGTGCTCTTTCCAAGAGCCGGTGCAGACTCAATGGGCTGAATGGCCTTCCTCTGCACTGTAAATTCTATGATCTATTAGTGACAGTGCTATGTACAATAACTGTGCCCTAGCCCCTGTGGTGATATACATCACTGAAAATATACCAGGGGTTAATGTAGAAATACTAGGACACTGTAAATACACAAGGGGTTAATGTAGATACACTGGGACTAAATAAACACTAGAGGGAGCACCAGAGACATCATGACACACAGACATTCAACCAATAGGTCAGTAAGATAGGACACGACCAATGGGCAGTCGAGACACACCCAGAGGTGACACTACCACAAGTGGGCTACCCATATGAAAGGACAGGGCACACATGCTCTTTCTCTTTCCACAGGCGACACAGGGGCAGATCAGAAGCATCACACCACATGTGGATTAGAGCAGACTGGTTAGTTAGACTGAGTTACTATAGCAAGATTAGCAGGAGAGTCGAACTCAAGTAGGAGAATTGTTAACTGTTCAATAAATGTGTTAAACCTATCTCCAAGTCTGAACCTTCCTTTGTCAGAGTATACATCAAGGAAGCAGCTTATGCTACATGAAGAAGCATAACACAACAGCCCCTAACTATGTGCTTCACCCAGGCCAATTTAACTGATGTCTAACTTTCTAACCTTACGTGCCTTAACGCTCCTTCTAGGTGGACCGCAGGCGGTACATCAGAAGTGGAGGCGGTCTTCTGTGTATCCAAACCTCTGATGTGGGTTGCTTTTGGCCACTGACCTCTGGAGTGGCTGAACCTGGATGGGGTCTTCCAGGTGTCCCAGGTGGCATAGTGCCATGCTGTCCAGCCCGCTACCTATCGGATGTGCAGGGGAATGTTGGGGTGGAATCAGAGGAGCTGCGGTGTTCCAACACCTCCCCTGCGGGAGTCACCGACATGGACCCCATCACCTCCTCCTCCCTTGGGGTGCCCAATGGCCCCAGGCTACTCCTTGCGACGGGGGTGCAGGCGGAGTGAGCTCCAGCAGCTCCGCCGTCAACTGGCGCTGCCAATCTGGAGGCTCGCTCTCGTCTCAACCAGGGTCTCCATGCTCACAGCCATGGAGCACAGGGACTGTTCCACGTCCCTCTGTGACTGTGTCATGTCCCTCTGGGATTGTGCCATGTCCCTCTGGGACTGGGCCATGTCACTCATGGACCATGGTCGGTCCCTCTGTATCTGGCTCAGGTCAGCCAGTGACAGGCCAATGTTCTTGATGCCCGCAGGCTAGGCCCGTTGCGACTGGGTCACGCTCTGGAGCACCCTAGCAATGTCCATGCAACCCTAGTACCCTAGTACATGGCTGAATGTGACATTATTACCCTGTCCTGTGCCTCAGCCACCGCCCGCACAGAGTGCCCAGGCCTTGGGCATCCTGACCCATGGATGATACCTTTGCACTCAAGACCTACTATGAACGCCACCCATGTGATGTTGGCCTGGGTGACACGCATGGTCGGCCCCTCCTCCTGCTCCTGCAGGCCGTTTAATGCCTCCAACTGCACGTGCAGGGACTGGATGGTTGCTGACATCCCCTCATTTAGTCCCTGGCTCTCCGCCTGCATCTCCAAAATTGATTCGACCGCCCTTTCCAGAAGCCCTCGATCCGTCTGGATGGCAGCTAGTCCCTGGGATCAGGCCGCCCTCCGACCATCCGCCCCCTCGGGGGTTCCTACCTCCACCTGATGCACCATTGCATGTTTGTGGTGCGCACCAGATTGTGCACAGGAGCATGTTCACGATAATGCCCAACCGAGGTGAGTGTCTCTGAGATGGTGAATGGTGCCAATGACGGCGGTGATGAGGAGTCGGTATTGTCCCCGGACATGTTCTCTGGGGTGTGGCGAGGTTGCGGCTGGGGGGCGTCGAGTCCCGAACGGTCCTGCCTCGTCGCCCAATGAGTCGCAGGGTTGCAGCTGAGGGCAGGGGACACCTTCTAGTTCTGCATCGTCTGGTGGTGACCCTGCAAGACACAATATAAGACATTAGGTGAGATTGCGGGTAGGCATGGTGTGGGGGGAAGTGGTGACTCACGTGACATGGGGGCTCACTGGCTCACTTTGCCGTCCCATGCCAACCGCCGCCTCTGCGACTGCCCACTTTCCCATTCTGCCGACCTGGTCCAACACCTTCTGCTCCACCTCTGTGAGGGGCCGCAGGTCTGTCGGCCCCCCTTCAATCTTTTCTCTCCCCCTGCAGTTGTGGCCACCTTCTCCTGGAGGGACAGATAATGCTCGGACGTGGGAAGCACAGTGGTCCACAGCTGGTGGCCTGTGTGTGCAGGGCATTCGAGGAACAGGGTGTCCCGCCTCTACTTCACGGCATCGAGCTCTGCATCCATGAATTTCATGGCCGCTCTCCGGGATGGCATCTTCTTCGCTGGAATGAGAGTGTGTGGGGAGTGGAGGTCTTATATGCAGCTCCAGCTTGTCAAGTTCTCCAGTGGCAAACACGGTTGCAGAGAATCAGACGCTGGCATCTGTTGGAATTGCACTAGTTCCATGCTGCGCGGGTACTGCCTCATTAGCATGTCCTGAATGGCTCTGGCAGTCGCGCCCCCATCTGGACAGTGGAACACCCTCCATTCAGTCCCGGCATCAGAACCTAGTCTCTCAAATGGAGAATCCAGCTTATTATCTCTGCAGGCTACAAAAGCACATCAATTCCCCAGGGACCTCCCCAGCCAATCCACATTCCTCTGGCCAATTTCACCAGGAGCAAACCAAATCCTTTTTAAAAACATGATCATTACAGTCAAATACATTGTACCCCCAGGCCTTTAACTGTTAACTTGTCTCAATATTTAGAAGCTAATATTCCTAAAATCCTCCCATCGTCATATGCCAGAGATCTACATCCCAGTCACGCACTGTGCTCCTGATCCAACCACAACCTGAACATATAGGAGGAACCAACTCCCTGCCCAAACATCAGGTAGAGTGAATGGCTGAAAATATCTGTATAGAATAAGACACACTAACACGTAATCTATTGATGGCATACGGATAGACACACTAACAGTCAGACACAATAGCTTAACTTCAGGTATCATCATGGCATTTTGAGAATTTGAATTTAAAGAAATACAAGAATAACATTTTTATAAAAATGGTAATCAGTCCAATAACTCATCCATGTCCACCAGCCATCAGTTTCCACCAGCTGGTCCGTGTCCAATAATTGGTCAGTTCCCACCAGTCTGATGGGGCTTTGTCTGCAGCTATCAATTTTTTCACCAGTTTACCTGAGTTTCCAATCTAAACGTGCAGGTTTCTGAAACTTTAGTTCTCTTTTAACTTGCATCATACGGTATTTGAACCTCTCATCACAAAGAGCAATTTGCCTGGATTAGTTTTGACGATTCCTTTCGGAATCTTACAAATTGCAACCGGCATCTTCACCTCTCGAGTCCCTTGAGGAAATCAGTGCAGTGAACTTAACCTCTCCACAGTATTTCAATCAAGTACTGATTTACCTTCTCCACAAGTGCCACGGAATGAAGCTCAGGAACCAGCTGCAAAATAATTAAGATGAACTTGTCACGTCTGGAAATGTGGCTGCCCTGGTGGATATCTGCTGGACACTCAATGGGAATGTGCAAAAACTAGACTGAGCCTTGTCTAGTGTGAGATTGAGAATGACCTTACAGAACTGGATACAAGAGCAGCGCGTATGGTTAGGAAACTATGGTTGCTAATAGTAAATATGGAAAAGCCAGGCATACCTTGTAACTAACTAACCAGCTAATGAACCAACTAACTAACTAACTAAGTGATTAACTGACCACTCGAGGCCTGAACCCCAAAATGGAATTTCACAAGATTATTTTAATGCTTGTTGTAAGGGAAATTCTAAAGCTTTCTTCCGAGGGCTAGTGGAACGGCTTGAGTGCAAAACCCTTTAATGCTTCCCAGCATAATTGTGGAATCAGGCACCTCAGATGCATTACCTCCCTGACACAGTCAAGGCTATGCAATTCATATGACTTCTCCCTGACCCTGTGAACAATGATGGAGCCTCTCAGCACACCATCGCCCACATTTCCTGGGCCAAGGTGTTAATAGGATCTAATTGTGCAAGCCAGTTCAAAGTCTGGGCTGAGAGAAGATTTGATTAAATATTCTTCCTATCATTTTGATTTAATTCACTTTAACAGGGGCTTAGTGTGTGGTATTGTGTATTGCAGCATCAGCAAACGTACAGCCAAGGAGCAAAGATACAAGTTCAATTCTCCCCTCCCCCATACCACACATTGATTGGTTTTCTGGTTGGCTCAGACACGGGGTGGCCGGAGACGATATCTATCCCACAGATGGAACCTTGTCCCCAGGGCTAAGTACATACACCTTCTGCCACACGATTCTGAGCAGATGGCGCTAAACTGAGACTGAAATGTGTACGTGTGCTGGTGTTGGAGGCCAAATGAAATTGGAGGCTAAAACTGCTTGTAAAGTGTCTGACAAGTCTGCGACTGCAGGTGGACTCATGGCAGGGAGCTCAGTGATGTCAACTGCTGATGGTATTAATCTAAATTTTAAAAACTGAAGCTTAAAATAATGACAAAGAATTTACGCTCGAGAGCAATCTTGCCCTTATGCTCAAGATCCCAAAGTATTCCCAGCAGAGTGAAGTAAAACTCTCACTGATACAGTGATAATTCATCTTTAATATGTAGCAGCTGTCATTTGCAGCAAACGCAGATATCCAGCTGTGGCTTAGACTCAGGTCTGTAAAAGCAATGATCCATCTGTCCACACTGCACGCTCACTGTGATGTAACCCTTCCTGTTTGGAGTGATGTTACTACAATGAATAGTTACAGCTCTAACGCATGCAGCCGATCAGCCACTTGAACAGCTATACACAGTGCAGCCTGACTGGCTGAGAGCTGAAGGAATTCAAAGTCATTTTGTGAATGTATGTCTTTTAGACAGCTGCCTGGTTCAATTAGCCAATCATGATGCTGCCAGGTCATTCTTGTCATATCTTTGCAGTGGTGTTGCTGTCAGTAACAGGACTTGAACCCTCACACTGCGACTAATTAAAGAAAGCTGAACATTGCTCCATTAGACAGGTGAAAGCCTTTCTGCAGCTTGCTTTTAACAAGGCCCAATTATTATCTTTAGGGTTATTTCAATATTTTGCATCTTAGCAACTGTGTGAAATTTATACTGAGGCCATTCACAAAAGAAAACTGAGATAAAGTTCCAGATCTTAGCCCTTAACATCCAGGAAACAAATTTTAGTCTAATGACAATCATCATATCCACTTTTACATTAGTCTTCCCAAGAGAGTGCATGAGTGCAGAGGAGGAAACCATAGCATTGGAACGTATTTTCACTTACCTTTGGAGAAACATTATACAAGTTTTCTGTTTGACATTGAATGGTTTGGGTAAATTCCACAAGAAGAGATTGCCAGAGGCACGTTTGCTAATTCCTATTGGCTTCATCTTCTCTGCTATTATGATGGAGTAGGAGCAGTCTCGGGTGCAGCAAGGAAGAATCGGGCATTACCTCTCGCTTGCATATTTGACAATATCAGTGAGGAGTTATGTGAAGAAAGTATCATGTGGTAGTTCTATCACCTCCTGGAGAATGACCTGCAGCCACGGTTAACTGTTCCACTCTTCTTTTTGTGACTCTTAAGGTGATCAACTTCAATTGCATTGAGTCACTATGAAAAGATATCGCACAGAAGGAGGCCATTTGGCCCATCAAGCCTGTACTGACTCTTTGAAAGGGTTAATCAAATAATCACAAACCTCAGCACTTTCCTTGAAGCTTTGTAATTCCTTTCCTTTTCAAGAATCTACCCAATTCTTTTTTGAAAATGATTTTGAATATTTCTATTAAATCTCCCCATAACCTTCTCGAAGGAGAACAAAACTCAGCTTCTCTACTTCACTGTCACTGGGTCAAAATCCTGGAACTCTCTACCGAACAGCACAGTTGGTGCTCCGACACCAAATGGATTGCAGTGGTGCAAAAAGGTGGCTCACCACCACCGGCTGAAGGGAATTAGAGATGGGCAATAAATGCCAACCTGGACAGTGGCACCCACATCTCATGAAAAGAGTAAATTAAAAAATAATATTGAAGTCCATCATCCCTGGTACTATTCTGGTAAATTCCCTCTGTGTCCTCTCTAAGACCTTGTTATCCTGCCTAAAGTGTAATGCCCAGAATTTGCTTTTTTAAAATTCATTTACGTTTACCCTGAGGTGTAAGTACACCCATAGTGCCGTTAGGGAGAGTGTCCCAAGGTTTTGACCCAGCGACAGTGAAGGAATGGTGATATATTTCGAAGTAAGTGTGGCGAGTGACTTGGAGGGGAACTTCCAGGTGGTGGGGTTCCCAGGTATCTGCTGCTCTTGTCCTTCTAGATGGCAGTGGTTCTGGGTTTCGAAGGCGTTGCCGAAGGAGCCTTGGTGAGTTCTCGCCGTGCATCTTGCAGATGGTGCACACAGCTGTCACAGTTTGTCAGTGGTGGAGGGATTGAATATTTGCGGAAGGGCTTCCAATCAAGCGGGCTGCTTTGTCCTGAATGGTGCTGAGCTTCTTGAGAGTTGTTGGAGCTCACTCATCCAGGCAAGTGGAGAATATTCCATCACACTCCTGACTTGTGCCTTGTAGATGGTGGACATGCTTTGGAGAATGAGAAAATATGTTACTCGCCGCAGGATTCCTGGCCTCTTAGATTCTCTCTTGTTGGACTTCTGGTGGCGGCATGTAGGAGGAGACCGTGCATTAGGTAGTACCCGCCAGGGTACTTGTTGTTTTGGCCCTTTTTTGCCCGGTTCCCAGGGGTTTTGGTGGACAAACTCTTCCTAAAAGAAAGTAGAAGGGTCCTAGTGTGGAGTATGTAAAAAAAGACCACAACTAAGAAGTCTGCGGGTGGAGATTTTTCAACCAACTCAAAGGCTTTCAGTCGAGCCTCAGCAGAGAACATAGAACATAGAACATAGAACGATACAGCGCAGTACAGGCCCTTCGGCCCACGATGTCGCACCGAAACAAAAGCCATCTACCCTACACTATGCCATTATCATCCATATGTTTATCCAATAAACTTTTAAATGCCCTCAATGTTGGCGAGTTCACTACTGTAGCAGGTAGGGCATTCCATGGCCTCACTACTCTTTGCGTAAAGAACCTACCTCTGACCTCTGTCCTATATCTATTACCCCCTCAGTTTAAAGCTATGTCCCCTCGTGCCAGCCATTTCCATCCGCGGGAGAAGGCTCTCACTGTCCCCCTATCTAACCCCCTGATCATTTTGTATGCCTCTATTAAGTCTCCTCTTAACCTTCTTCTCTCCAACGAAAACAACCTCAAGTCCATCAGCCTTTCCTCATAAGATTTTCCCTCCATACCAGGCAACATCCTGGTAAACCTCCTCTGCACGTGCTCCAAAGCCTCCACGTCCTTCCTACAATGCGGTGACCAGAACTGTACGCAATACTCCAAATGCGGCCGTACCAGAGTTCTGTACAGCTGCAACATGACCTCCTGACTCCGGAACTCAATCCCTCTACCAATAAAGGCCAACATTCCATAGGCCTTCTTCACAACCCTATCAACCTGGGTGGCAACTTTCAGGGATCTATGTACATGGACACCTAGATCCCTCTGCTCATCCACACTTCCAAGAACTTTACCATTAGCCAAATATTCCGCATTCCTGTTATTCCTTCCAAAGTGAATCACCTCACACTTCTCTACATTAAACTCCATTTGCCACCTCTCAGCCCAGCTCTGCAGCTTATCTATATCCCTCTGTAACCTGCTACATCCTTCCACACTATCGACAACACCACCGACTTTAGTATCGTCTGCAAATTTACTCACCCACCCTTCTGCGCCTTCCTCTAGGTCATTGATAAAAATGACAAACAGCAACGGCCCCAGAACAGATCCTTGTGATACACCACTTGTAACTGAACTCCATTCTGAACATTTCCCATCAACCACCACCCTCTGTCTTCTTTCAGCTAGCCAATTTCTGATCCACATCTCTAAATCACCCTCAATCCCCAGCCTCCGTATTTTCTGCAATAGCCTACCATGGGGAACCTTATCAAACGCTTTGCTGAAATCCATATACACCACATCAACTGCTCTACCCTCGTCTACCTATTCAGTCACCTTCTCAAAGAACTCGATAAGGTTTGTGAGGCATGACCTACCCTTTACAAAGCCATGCAAAGAAGATGGCAGCAGCGGCTGCTGTAGTTGTGGCCGCCCTAATCATGGAAAATATGCTAACTGGGTTACTCGCTACCTAGTTTGAAAAACATTTTGAGAGGCAATGGAGAGTAATGGTCAATACTATCCATAAGTCGATTGAGGAGGCGCTGGGTCATGTCCGCGAAAAGTTGGAGAGGACTTCGGAAGCTGTGAAGGAGCATGGTAAGGTGTTGAAGGGGGTGAAGGCCGCTTTGTGAAAGCAAAGTGACCAAATTATCTCACTGGAGGCTGCAATTGCGGTGATGGTGGAGAAGAATAAGAGCCTGAGGGCGAAGGTGGATGACCTGGAGAATCGGGCGAGGAGACAAAACCTCAGGTCATGTGGTGGGCCTAAATCCAACTGCGTATTTTTCGCAGATGTTCAGTAAGATGATGGGGGGAGGGTGTACTGGCATCCTCTCCAGAGTTGAATCGGGCCCATCGAACATTCTGGCCAAAACATCGAGCGAATGATCCACACGAGTGGTGATAGCCAGATTCCACAGCTTCCAGGAGAAAGAGCGGGTCCTGAAGTGGGCAAAAGAAAATCGTGATTTGAGATGGGAAGGAATATATCAGGATGTCGGTGCAGAGCATGCGAAAAAACGGGCGGCCTTTAATAAGGCCAAATTGGTTTTTGTACAAGAGTGGAGTGAGTTTTGGAGTGGTGTACTCTGTGAGGCTGTGTGAGAACCTTTGGGTCAAAGGGCCATTAGTTCGATACTTCGGAGGAGGCAGAAGCTTTTGTTACAGAACATGGACTAGAGTCAAGTTAAATGGGCTCTGTGTGGATTTATTATGGTTGTTTATGGGAAGGGGTTCTAGGGTATTTTGTATATATTTATTGTTATTTCTTTGTTTTTGGGTTGGGACGGGGTCTTTTGTATGATGGGGGGTGGGAGGCTAACTGTTTTGTGGGATATTGTTTAAGGCAGTATTTCTCTTTTCTTTGGAAATATATGGGGCTGGATTCTCCGCCGGCGTGATTCTCCATTTTGCCGGCGTCTAGGGGTTTCCTGACAGCGTGAGGCTGCCCCACAATGGGAAACCCCATTGACCGGCTGGTGCTACGGAGACTCCCGCCGGCGGGTTGAGGCAGAAATGTGGCACGGGAGGCGGAGAATCCAGCCCATGGCTCCCAGTAGGATCTTACTCTTGGTAGCAGTATTGAATTTTGTTGTATTTCTCTAATTCTTTAATTCCATGACCTTCAAATTTTTTAACAACCAAATATGAGGTACTTTATCAAATCCCTTTTGAAAGTTCACACATACACACTATCCTCATTAACCCTCTCTGCTACAAATCATGCTAGTCAAACATGATTTACCTCAAACATCACCATGTAGACTTTTATTTATTAGCTTATGCATTTCCAAGTGCAAATTAATTTTGTCCTGGATGATTGTATTCAAAAGTTTCCCCATTATTGAAGTGAAGCAGACTAATCTTTAGTTGTCGAGTATATGACTCTTCCCTTCTTTATATAAGGTTGTAACATTCACAAACCCCAGTCCTCTGGGATTACATATACAAAAGAAATTAGAAGATTTTGTCCAAAGCCCATGCAACTTCCACTCTTGCTTCTCTTAGCATCCCATTCAAATCGAGTGACATTTCTACTTTTGAGCCCTGTCAATCTTTTGAGTCCGTCATCTTTATCTAATTTTAACTTAGCCAATTTCTTTACCACACCATCCTTAACTGTGACATTGGAAGAGTTGTCTGTTTTAGTGAAAGCAGATGTAAGTACTTATTTACTACCTCAGACATGCCCTCCGCCTCCCCAAGAAGATCTCCTTTTTGATTTGTAATTGACCCTGTGTTTCCTTTGAGAAAAAAACTAGGTTAAATTTTCGGTTGATAATAATACAGTACTATCTATACTACCCACATACTAACACTCTAACAAATTCACCTAGATCTGTCCTCATAACTCCCGATATTACAATGGGTGATGGTGGGTGTAATGTGCATGTTTAATAGCTCAATATTGCAAAGTCAGAGAGCGAAAGCTCGAAAAAGACAGGCATGTAAGTGCTTAGGGCATGTAAAAGCTTAGTAAAGATAAACTGGTTGACTTTACATTGCTTTAAGTTGATCAGATAATCATATAATAGTGCACTCATCTGGAAAATGAGATATTAGCTGTTCCTGCCAGTTCACTTTAGTTCAATGTTACAGAGCCAGCTGCCCTATCCTGCAGTTTCCTTCAGCCCCATTGTTCTGTGGCAGTCTGCAGATGACTTTCAAATCTTATTCAAAGCCAGTCTTATGTTGTCAGCCATTAAGAAGTTGGATCGCATGCTATTAAATGCAATATGTGTCTCTTGAAAGATAAAGGACTGGTCAAACTTTTACAGAAGCAGATGAGGTTGGCAAGGGCATTGGTGAAACATCTGTTTGGAGACATGTACCTGTCACAGATGATGGTTGTTTGGTTGCCAGCCTCCATCCTTATCCCGGGGGTTAAAACAAAACAATTTTTGTGCCAAACATTTCTGCATACAGTTAAGGTTCCCTGTGGAATCTGACATAAATTTGTGGATCTAATAGTTTTTCCAGTTATAATGTCCAGAAAAAACTCAGCACCTCTCTGTAACTTTATAGTTTTAGAAAGAATTCAGCCCGCTCTCCTCCTGCTTCTGAAAGTGGGATAGGGAGGGTTCAAACTAAATTGACAAGGGAGTGAGTATCAGTTTACAGAGGTTTTAAAAAAAGAGGACTAAGATGCATAAAGGACTGAGAGTGTTGATTAATGCCACAGACAAAAGTAGGTATTACATATGGGCCAGAATTATCTGGCCTTTGGGATCCTCTATTCCCACTGGTAGTACACTCCCGCCTGCGGATTTCCCAGCTGCGTGGGGCGGCTTCAATGGGAATCCCATTGACAAGTGGCAGGAGTAGAGAATCTTGCCGCTGGTGAACAGTGTGCCACCGCGAAATATGAGGCTGGAGGACCGGAGAATCCAGCCCATTATGTTCTAGGTATTAGATAGAAACAGACCAAGGACTTAGAGGAGCACAAACACAGGCTACATTGCATACATGTAAATGCACAAGGTGTGATGAATAAGGCTAGTGATCTCCAAACACAAATAGCGATGCAGAAAATTATATAATGGCAGTAATGGAAACACGAACAATAACTTACATTAATATTGCATATTTTTAATATTCATTCCTGGGATGTGGCCATGGATCCCTAATTGCCCTTGAGAAGGTGGTGGTGAGCTGCCTTCTTGAACTGCTGCAGTCCATGTGTGTAGGTACACCCACATTATATTTATCATTATGTTTAACATAATAAAATGCCCCAAGTCATTTCATAGGGATATCATAAAACAAAGTATGACACTGCCCCACATAAAGATTTATTAGGCCAGATGACCAAAAATCTTGGTCAAGGAGGTAGGTTTTAAGGAGTGGCTTAAGGAGGAAAGCGAGGTAAGAGGCCAAGAGGTGTAGGGAGGGAATTTCAGAGCCGAGAGAACGGAAAGAATGGAGGAACAATTGAAATTGTGTTTGCTTGGGGAGCCAAAATTAGAGGAGCGTAGATATCGTTGTGAGGCATTGGGAAATTAAAGATATAGAGAAGGACAAGACCAAGGAGGGATTTGAAAACAAGATGTTGCATGAGTAGGAGTCAATGTCGATCAGTGCGCATAGGGGTGATAGGAGAAGGAACGTGACCCAGGTTAAGACACAGGTAGCAGAGTTTTAGGTCACCCCAAGTTTACAGAGAATAGAATATGGGAATAAGCCAGAAGTTCACTGGAATTGCCAAATCTAGAGGCAATGAATGTATGATTAAGGTTTCAGCAGCAGATGGGTTGAGACATGGGTGAAGTCAGGCAGTTTTAGTGGTGGCATGAGTATGAGATCGGACACATCTTGGGATCAAATGTGACACAAAAATTGTTAACAGACTGTCTTAATTTCAGACTGTTGTTAGGGAGAGGGATGGAGTCAGCAACAGGAGTTTAGGATGGGGATGGAAAAAGATGATTTTAATATTCAATTAGATGGATTTTCTGTTAATGAAGGTGATGGTGAGGTAGAACTGGGTGTCGTTGGCATAGGAAAAACTAGCGCTGTGCCTTTAGATGATGTTGCCAAGGTGCAGCATGTAGATAAGAAATAGGAGGGAGCCAAGGATATGGCAGAGATAAAGCTATGGAAACAGGAATAGAATAAGACATTACAAGTGATTCTCTGGATATGATTAGGTAGATACAAATGGCACCAGGTGAGAGCAGAACCACCCAGCTGGACAACAGTGGTGAGGCATTGGCAGTCAACTGAATCCAAAACTGATGACAAGTCAAATGTGGAGGGAAAGTTCACCTCTATCAGGTTCTATAGGCTGGCACTTGCAACTTTGACAAGAACCGTTTCGGTATTGTGACAGCTGCAAAAACCCGATTTGAAGGGTTCAAACATGGAGTCCTGGCAAATGTAGGAATGGATTTTGGAGGCAACAGCATCTTCAAGGATTTTTTTAGAGAAAAGGGAGGTTAAGAAAGTAACTTGCAAGGACAGTGGGTCAAGAATTTTGTTTTTCAGAGAGCAGTGAAAATGGTAGATTTAAAGGACAAAGAGACAACTTCCGGTGGCAACCATGGAGTGAGAGGCCGCACATTTGGTGGCTCCTGCTCATGGTGGAATTTTTGGACCTTTTCCCCAGCTAACGGTGGAGCTAAGTGATGGTATCAGGTGCAAGAGAGGTGGAAGAAGAGAGTATCCCACCGGTTTATGGATTTGTAGATCAGAAGTGGTCGAAAAAGAAGGGAACAACTGTTGAAAGCTGGTGTGGAGCTGGCAACACAGGGGTGATGGCGAAGGGTCAGGGTCCGAGCCTGCCTGCCCAGTGGTCGAAAGAGCCGCTAGTGACTTCTCTCCATGAGAAGTTTGCCCAGCAGAGGAAGGAAAACTCGGAGGACCTAGCTAGGGTGGTGGATCCTATAAAGGCGGGGATCAACCTCATGGAAATGAGGTTGGAGAACCAGGGCCAGGCGATTCGGAAGGTGGAGGAGGTGGTGGGAGAGCACGAGGAGCAGTTCGCCTTGATGTCTACAGAGATGGGGTTAATGAGAGATCAACAGAAGAGGCTGCAAGATAAAGTGGAGGACCTGGAGAATAGGTCGCGCAGGCGGAATTTGAGGATCATGGGCCTGCCGGAGGGCAGTGAGGGAGCAGACGCCAGTGCATATGTGGCATGAATGTTCGAGAAGCTGCTGGGTGAAGGAGAGGTTGCTCGGGCCTTGGAGATGGATAGGGCGCGCAGGGCGCTTATGAAGAAGCTGCAAAGAAACGAGCCGCCGAGGGCGATGGTGGTGCGATTGCTCAGGTTCCTGGATGAGGAACAGATTTTGAGATGGGCAAGGCAGACGAGGCGCTGTACATGGGAAGGCAGCGAGCTGCGTGTCTATCAGGACCTGGGTGCTGAGCTGGCCAAAAGGAAAGCGAGCTACAACAAGGTGAAGTCGGCCCTCTTTAAGAAGGGGGTGAAGTTCGGCATGTTGTACCCAGCGCATCTGTGGGTAACGTATGAGGGCCAGGAACATTACTTTGGATCGACGGAGGAGGCGATGGAATTTATTAGAGACAATGGACTGGCAGGAGAATGAGGACATTGAACTCTGGAGAGGAATGTCCATATTTTGGATTCTGTTTTTTTTCTGGTTTGTGTGAACTACGTTTGCACTGTATTTGGGGCCGTTGCTCTGTTCGATTGGGTTTGTTTCGTTCTTGATGGGGAATGGTGGGTTGTTATTTTCTTTGTTTTTGGTGGGGATTGTAAAGATTGCACTGGGAGGATGTTCGAGCTTGTGGCAATAAACGATCCGGGAAAGGTTTCAGCAGTTACAGTATGGGCGGCGCTGAAGGCAGTGATGAGAGGGGAGTTTATCTTGGTACAGGCGCACAGGGAGAAGGTAGAGTGGACGGAGATGGATAGATTAGTGAGGGAGATCCTCCAGTTATACAGGAGGTATTTGGAGGCCCCGGAGGCGTGGTTGTTGAAGGAGCGGCAGAAGCAGCAGATGGAATTTGGGTTGCTAGCTACAGGGAAGGCAGTGGGGCAGCTGAGGTGGGCGAAAGTGGCGGTGTATGAATATGGGGAGAAGGCTAGCAGGATTCTAGCACAGCAGCTAAGGAAATGGGAGGCGGCTAGGGAGATAGGGAAAGTGAAAGATTGACAGGGGAACACGATCTTGGACCTGGTGGGGGTGAACGGGGTGTTGAGGGATTTTTATAGTAGGCTATATAATTCGGAACCCCCAGCCGGGGTGGAGGGGATAAGGCGGTTTTTGAGGGACTGGAGTTTCTGAGGGTGGAAGAAGAGCTGGTGGAGGGTTTAGGGGCCCCGTCTGGGCTGTTTGAAGTGGTGGAGGGGCTGGAGGCTATGCAGTCGGGCAAGGCCCCGGGGCCGGATGGGTACCCGGTGGAGTTTTATAAAAAGTTTTCAGGAGTGCTGGGGCCCTTGCTGGTAAGGGCATTTAATGAGGCTAGGGAGCGAGGGGTACTGCCCCCAATGATGTCACAGGCCTCGATCTCTCTTATCCTGAAGCGGGATAAGGACCCAGAACAATGTGGGTTGAACAGGCCAATCTCCCTTCTAAATGTAGATGTCAAGTTGCTGGCCAAGATTTTTGCCTCTAGAATAGAGGATTGTGTGCCAGGGGTGATAGGGGAGGACCAGGCGGGCTTTGTGAAAGGAAGGCAGTTAACAGCTATCATCAGAAGGCTGCTAAACGTGATTATGATGCCCTCCAGGGGAAGGGAGATGGTGGTCGTATGGATGTGGAGAAGGCCTTTGATCGGGTGGAGTGGGAGTACCGTGGGAGGTCCTGGGGCGGTTTGGGTTTGGGCAGGGTTTTGTAGACTGTGCCCGGTTACTGTACCAGGCGCCCGTGATGAGCGAGCGGACGAACCGAGTGAGCTCGGATTATTTTGGGCTGTACCGGGGGACGAGGCAGGGATGTCCACTCTCCCCACTGTTGTTTGCCTTGTCTATAGAGCCACTGGGGTGATGGTGCTTAGAGCTTCAAAGGACTGGCAGGGGATAGTACAGAAGGGGGGGGCGGGATGAAGCACATGTCTCATTATATGCGGATGACCTACTTTTGTATATTTATGACCCGCTGGGGGTGGATTGGAGAGATTATGGGCCAGTTTTTGGAGTACAAATTGAATATGGGTAAAAGCGAGGTCTTTGTGATTCAGGCGAGGGAGCAGAAGAGGAGATTGGGGGTATACCGTTCAAGGTGGTGGGGTGGGGAGGTTTCGGTATTTCGGAATCCAGGTGGTGTGGGAGTGGGAGCAGCTACACAAGCTGAACTTGCTCGGTTAGTGGAGCAGGTGAAGGGTGACTTGAAAAGGTGGGATATGCTCCCGTTGTCACTGGCGGGGAGGGTGCAGACGGTAAAGATGACGGTTCTCCCGAGGTTTTTGTTTGTGTTTCAGTGCCTGCCTATTTTTATCCCAAAGGCTTTTTTTAAGAGGGTGAACTCAGAGATCTCTGGGTTCATATGGGCAGGTAAGACCCTGTGCGTAAAGAAGGTGCTGCTAGAGCGGGGTCAAGGGGTGGGGTGGGGGGGGGGGTTGGGGCTGGCTCTACCAAATTTTAGGAACTACTATTGTTCAGCGAACACATCAATGATCAGAAAGTGGGTAGTGGGAGACGGCTACACGGTACGGGAGCAGGTGGAGGCGGCATCATATAAGGGCACAAGTTCAGGGGCACTGGTAACTGCCGTTCTCGCTGGTTCGATACTCCACAAACCCGGTGGTAGTAGCGGCTTTGAGGGTGTGGGGACAGTGGCGGATGCACCTGGGGGTGGAGGGGGCATCAGTACGGACACCTATCTGGGGGGTTTCAGAGATGGCAGCAAGCTGGGATCGAGCGGTTAGGGGACCTGTTTATTGACGGCAGCGTTCTGTGTTTGGAGGATTTGAAGGAGGAGTTTGAGCTGCCAGGTGGGAACGGGTTCCGCTATCTGCAGGTGAGGAACTTTGCATGGAGGCAAGTTTCGACCTTTCTGCTCCTACCACCTCAGGGGATACAGGACAAGGTAGTTTCGAAAAAGGGAGTGGGGGAGGGGAAGGTCTCGGAAATTTATAAAGAGCTCATGGAATGGCAGGGAACCCCGATAGAGGAGGTAAAGCGTAAATGGGAGGAAGAGATGGGCAAGGAATTAGAGGCAGGATTTTTGGAGGTTGCTCTGAGTAGAGTTAACGCATCCTCATCGTGTGCCAGGCTTAGCCTGATACAATTCAAGGTGGTGTCCACAGGGCGCATTTAACTGTGACACGAATGAGCAGGTTCTTTGAAGGGGTGGAGGAAAGGTGTGGACGGTGTGCGGGAGGGCCCACAAATCATGTTTGGGCTTGTCCGAAGCTTCGAAGATTCTGGCAAGGATTTGCCGATGTCATGTCCACGGTGTTGTAGATATGGGTGGTTCCGAGTCCAGAGGTCCCCATTTTTGGTGTGTTTGGAAGATCCGGGAGTCCAGAGGGTGAGAGAGGCTGATGTTTTGGCCTTTGCCGCCCTGGTAGCCTGGAGACAGATCTTATTAGCGTGGAGGAACTTGGAGCCCCCGAAATCAGGGGTATGGGTTAGTGACATGGCCGGGTTTCTCAGGCTTGAGAAGATCTAGTTCGTCCTGAGAGGATCGATGTTTGGGTTCAGCCGGAGGTGGCAGCCGTTTATCGACTTCTTTGAGGAGAATTAAGCTGTCAGCAGATACAAAAAGTGTGTGTGGGGGGCAGGGGGTAAGGGAGGGAGGGAGGTGGGGGAGGGTTGGTTGAGGCATGAATAATTAGTGGGGGAGGGGGACTGGGGAACTGTTTATGTCAGCCATGTTGGCTGGGCGTGGTTGTTGGTTGGGTGGGTGTGCTACTTACTATGGTGAAAATTGTTGTTAAAATTTAATAAAAATATTTTCGAACAAAATAAAGGACAGGGAGACAACATCTAAGGGAGAGGACTATTTACATTATTGGCTAACATGGGGTCAGGAGGTAACATTGGGTGATCAGTAGTGTCTTTGGAATAGAATTAAGAGAGCAAGAGGTAACTTGGACAGGATGAATTCAGAGATGATTCCGGAAAAACTACGTACATTACAACAAAGGGGAAAGGCAGTGGAATCAAAGCCAGTGGAACCAAAGAGTTCCTTGGATGATGAAGGAGGTGGAAATTGAAACAAAAATGATGGGGGCGATTTTCCGGCAGTCTGGTGCAAATTCCATTATGTCAGGAAAATCTGGCATGAGGCCCAAAACGGGATTTGCGCTGGGTGCAAATCAATTGGCGATCTCCCAGACACTTCATGCTGGCATGATCCGGAAGGGCAAGAACCTGATTAGCATACATTTGATTTCATTTTAATCTCATTAACAGGATCAGACGTTCCGACCTCACGGAATCTTTCCGCACACTAGATGTAAAGTGGGTGTCAATTACTGCTGGTCTGTAAAAGTGGGGATAAAGCGCCATGGACACCAAGAGGGTATCTCCTCTAGTGTCAGGGTGCATGATCTCCGTAAAGCCATCTGAGATGCCAAGAGATAATATCAAATCAAGCTAGAGTCACAGACAGACTCTTGGCGGTTATGACAAGGACTAAACAACATAACGGGCTACAAAGCGAAGCCGAGCAGTATCTCCGGCAGCAGCGCACCCCTCCCCGGTGAACTCAATGCATTCTATGCTCGGTTCGAGCAGGTAACCAACAATCCCCTGTCGAGTGCCCCAGCAGCCCACTACTCACCCATACCCACCATCACAGCTTCTGAAGTCAGATCGGCCTTCCTGAAAATGAACCCTTGGAAGGCAACGGGCCCGGACGGGATCCCTGGTCGTGCATTCAGAGCCTGCGCGGAGGTGTTCGCGGACATCTTTAACCTGTCCCTACTCCACTCCGTGGTCCCCACCTGCTTCAAGAAGACAACCATCATACCGGTGCCAAAGAAGAACTAGGCAATGTGCTTCAATGACGACCGTCCAGTGGCCCTGACTTCAGTTGTAATGAAGTGCTTCGAGTAGTTGATCATGAAGCGCATCACCTCCATACTCCCAGAACGCCTTGATCCACTGCAATTTGCATACCGTCGCAACCGGTCCACAGCAAACGCCATTTCCCTGGCCCTACACTCATCCCTCGAGCATCTCGACAACAAGGACTCTTACATCAGACTCTTATTTATTGACTACAGCTCCGCCTTCAACACCATAATCCCAGCCAAGCTCATATCAAAGCTCCAAAACCTAGGACTTGGCTCCCCACTCTGCAACTGGATACTCGATTTTCTGACCAACAGATCACAATCAGTTAGAATGAATAACAACACCTACTCCACAATAGTCCTCAACACCGGGGCCCCGCAAGGCTGCGTACTTAGCCCCCTACTCTACTCCCTGTACACATACGACTGCGTGGCAAAACTTGGTTCCAACTCCATCTACAAATTTGCTGACGATACGACCATAGCGGGCCGGATCTCGAATAACGATGAGCCAGAATACAGGCGGGAGATAGAGAACCTAATGGAGTGGTGCAGCAACAACAATCTCTCCCACAATGCCAGCAAAACTAAAGAGCTGGTCATTGACGTCAGGAAGCAAAGTACTGTACACACCCCTGTCAGCATCAACGGGGCCGAGGTGGAGATGGTTAGCAGTTTCAAATTCCTAGGGGTGCACATCTCCAAAAATCTGCCCTGGTCCACCCACATCGACGCTACCGCCAGGAAAGCACAACAGCGCCTATACTTCCTCAGGAAACTAAGTAAATTTGGCATGTCCACATTAACCCTTACCAACTTTTACAGATGCACCATAGAAAGCATCCTATCGGGCTGCATCACAGCCTGGTATGGCAACTGCTCGTCCCAAGACCGCAAGAAACTTCAGAGAGTCGTGAACACCGCCCAGTCCATCACACGAACCTGCCTCCCATCCATTGACTCCATTTACACCTCTCACTGCCTGGGGAAAACGGGCAGCATAATCAAAGATCCCTCCCACCCGGCTTACTCACTCTTCCAACTTCTTCCATCAGGCAGGCGATACAGAAGTCTGAGAACACGCACAAACAGACTCAAAAACAGCTTCTTCCCCGCTGTTACCAGACTCCTAAACGACCTCTTATGGACTGACCCCATTAACACTACACCCTGTATGCTTCACCCGATGCAGGTGCTTATGTAGTTACATTGTGTACCTTGTGTTAACCTGTTATGTATTTTCTTTTATTCCCTTTTCTTCTCATGTACTTAATGATCTGTTGAGCTGCTCGCAGAAAAATACTTTTCACTGTACCTCGGTACACGTGACAATAAACAAATCCAACCCAATCCAAAGCAAAGTAACCGCTGGCCAGACAGCAGGGGAAAAATTCAGCACCGCCCCCTCACCGATCCTACAATGGTGAGGCACCGCGTAAAACTCCCGGCCTCCAAAAAATAAATGGCCGGACAATGGACGGGTCCATGGCAATGCAAACGCGCGGCAACGGCCTGTAGCGGTCGTGCCATAAAACATGGCACTGGCCCTGCCGCGGACCAGAACTTCCAGATAGTGCCCCCCTGGCCACCCCCTGGTCAGCCCCCACCAGTCCCCCCAGCCCTTGCGGAATCCCCGACCAGCAACATAGCTCCTGCCTGACTGTGCAGCGCTGGACACAGTCCGCAGCTGCCATGCGGGTTCCCGCACGGCTGAGACCACATCAGGGGAGGGCCTTCAGGTGACGCTCTGAGGCTGTCCCATCAGTGTGCGGTGCGTGGTGCGATGACGCCATTTCAGAAGGGGTGGTGCATGAGAGACTTGCATCAAACAGGCGCTGCCCCCGACTTTGGCGTCAAACGGTATTTTCCGCCCAAACGCTGATTGTAAGGGGGCTTAATTGGCCAGTTAAACGGTCGCGTGGTTTTACGCACCTGCGGAGCTTGAAGGAGGACGTGGCCTTTTTACAAGAAACACACTTGAAGATCGGGGATCAGACAAGGCTAAGGACTGGGTGGGATTGGACTTGAAGACACAGGAGGTGGCAGTGTTGGTAAATAAATGGGTGGAGCTTGAGGTGGGGAATATAGTAGCAGATTCGGGGAGGAAGCTGGTGGAGATGCCAGAGGTCCTGGCAAACGTTTCTGACCCAAATTGGAATGATGTAGAGCTTTTGAGGCGAATGCTGGGGAAGATCCTGGACCTGGGCGCGGAGATTGGGGCGTTGGAACCTCGACGCCTTCACGCGATTCTCAGGCAACCGGCAGCCTTCAATGCAGCGCCGGTCGGGGGCTGTTGAAAGAGGCCCCTGCAGCGATTCTCTGCTGTCAGCCGGCCGAGTTCCCGCCGGCGTGGTTCTCGTATGGTTCCACCTGGCGGGAGCTCGGCGCCCCGGCTGCAGTGGCCGTCCTGGTGGGGGGCGGGGGTTCAGTCTCCGTCGTGGGCCTCCACGACGGCCAGGACCGCGATCGGGGACCACCGGTTGGCGGGCGGGCGTGATCTGGGGGGAGCAACCTTCTTCCGTGCCAGCCCGCTGTTTGGGTCCGCCATGTTGCGCAGGGCCAGTGCCGCAGGCGGCCGCAGACCCGCGGCCGGAAGACCAGGGCCCCGTATCGACAGCAGGAGCTGCACGCACATGCTGGGGCCCTGCAAGTCCCCTTAAAACGGAGATTCATGCCCGTTTTCTGGCGGGCGTGGGGACATAGCCCCATTATTGGAGAACTGAAGGGATTCATGGAGTGCATGGGTGGACGGGGGGTTGCAACGGTGGGGGGTGGGGGAGGGGGGAGAATCCATGGAGGTTTGGGAGGCCGAGGGTGAAGGAGTTTTCATACATCTCCCATGTGTACAGGGTGTACTCTCGGATTGATTTTTTTGTGGTGGGAAAGATGTTATTGGGGTACTCGAGGTTCTCTGTGATCATGGTTTCAGAACACGCACCATATTGTGTGGACTTGCAAATGGATCGGAACGATATGATATAGGTGAGGCCTCTGCCGCCACGCTGTGGGAGGCGCTCAAGGCAGTGGTTAGGGGAAATTCATATCAATCCGGGCTCATAGGGGGAAGGAGGAGCGAGCAGAGATGGCAAGGTTGGTGGGCAAGATTCTGCTGGTGGACAGGAGGTATTTGGAGGCCTTGGAGGCAGGATTGTTGAAGGAGAGGCAGAAGCTTCAGATGGAGCTCGGGCTGGTGTCCACGGGGAAGGCGGTAGGGCAGTTGCGGAGGGCCAGAGGGGCAGTGTATGAGTGTGAGGAGAAGGCTAGTAAGATGCTGGCCCACCAACTCAGGAAGCAGTAGGCGGTGAGGGAGATTGGAAGGGTGAAGGACGGGAGGGGTAGAGTGGTACTGGACCCAGTGGTGGTGAACAGGGTATTTGAGGAGAGTTTTGCAGGAGGCTTTTTGAATTGGAGCCCCCAACCGGGGGTGGGGGTGTGTGAGGGAATGCAGCAATTCCTGGATGGATTGGAGTTCCCCTGGTAGAGGGGTTGTGAGCACCCACTGGACTGTTGGAGGTGATGGAGGGTATGGGGGTGATGCAGGCCGGCAAGGTCCTGGGCCCACATGGCATCACAATAGAATTTTATTGAAAGTTTTTGGGAGACCTGGGATCCCTGCTGGTAAGGACATTTAATGAGGTGAGTGAGAAGGGGGTGCTCCCCCCTCCCCATGTTATTCCAGGCCTCAATATCTTTAATTTTGGAGAAGAATAAGAACCCAGATCAGTGTGGGTCCCCCCGCCTGATATCACCGCTGAATGTAGACGGCAAGTTATTGGCAAAGATCTTGGCCTCGCGGAGTGAGGACTGTGTGCCGGGGGTGGTAGGGGACTACCAGACAGGGTTTGTAAAGGGGAGGTATCTATCGGCTAATGTTAGGCATCTTTGAAGATGATAATGATGCCCTCAGAGGGACAGAATGTGGAGATGGCGGTTGCTGTGGAGGCGGAGAAGACCTTTGATCGGGTAGATTGGGAATATTTGCGGGAGGTACTGGGGCGGTTCGGGCAGGGGTTTGTGGATTGTGGCCTGGTTGTTGTATTGGTCACCAGCAGCGAGCGTAAGGACAAACAGGTATTTTAGGCTGAATCGTGGGATGAGGCAGGGATGCCCACACTCCCCGTTGCTCTTTGCCTTGATGATAGAGTCACTGGTAATGGCGCTTAGAGCGTCGAGGGGTTGGAAAGGGATAGTGCGGGGAGGAGGGGGGGGGGGGGGGGCAGGGAGCACAGGGTCTCGCTATATGCGGACTCTCTGTTGCTTTACATATTGAGCCCACTGGGAAGCATTGGACGGATCATAGACATTTTGTTGGAATTCGACCGGTTCTCTGGGTATAAGTTAAACATGGGGAAGAGTGAGGTCTTTCAGATCCATGCGAGGGGGCAGGAGAGGAGTTTGGGCAAGCTGTGGTTTAAGGTAGTGGGGACAAGTTTCAGGTATCTGGGCATCCAGGTGGTGCGGGGTTGGGAGCAGCTACATGAATTGAATCTGGTGTGTTTGGTGGCCCACTGCCACTGGGAAGAAAATATAGCCATGATCAGGAAGTGGGTAGTGGGGGAAGGGTCGGTGTGGGAGCAGATGGAGGCAGCTCATGCAAGGGCACGAGTTTAGGGGCATTATTGATGGCGCAACAGCCATTCGCGCCGGCGAGGTACTCCACAAGTCTGGTAGTGGTGGTGGCCTTGAGGATGTGGGGACAGTGGCGGCAGCACCTGAGGCTGGAAGGTGCCTCAGTTTGGGCTCCGATTTGCGGGACTCACAGGTTTGATCTGGGGTGTTCCGGGATTGGGCAATTTGGAGACCTATTCGTGGGGAGCTGCTTTCTGAGCTTGGAGGGACTGGTAGGGGAGTATGAGCTGCCCAGTGGGAATCGGTTCGCGTGAAAAATGTCCACATGTTTTGGGCTTGTCTGAAACTGGAGGGATTTTGGTGGGGGTTCGCTGAGATGTGGGACGGGATTCTCCATCATGGCGTGACCTGGCTTGTAGGCCGGCTAGGTGAGTCCTCGGGGAGGCATGGGGGGACCCGGCCCCGGTGGGGCCCCCCCCCGGTGGCCTGGCCCGCGATAGGGGCCCACCGATCTGCAGGTGAGCCTGTGTCATGGGGGCACTCGTTCCTTCCGTGCCAGCCTCTATAGGGCTCCGCCATGGCCGGCGCGGAGAACTCCCCTGTGGACCACGCCGGCGGTTCTGCGCATGCGCCAACTCGCGCCGGCCCTTCCGCGCCGGTTGGCACGGCGCCAGCCCCTCCGCCACCGGCCTAGCCCCTGGATGTGCAGAGGATTCCGCACCTTTTGGTCGGCCTGAAGCCGGAGTGGTTCGCGCCGCTCTTGGCGCCGGCGTCGGGCCATCTGGCCAGTTGCGGGAGAATGCCGCCCGTGATGTCTGAGGTGCTGAGGGTGAAGGTGGTCCTAAGTGCAGAAGTGGCGAATTGTGAAGTGTCAGAAGACTCGGGAGTTCAGGGGGCGAGAGAGACCGACGTTTTGGCCTTTGCCTCTCTAGTAGCTTGGAGACGGATCCTGTCGCAATGGAGGGACTCGGGGCCGCCGAAACAGGGAGTGTAGGTGAGCAACCTCGCAGAATCCCTTAGGTTTACCTTGAGAGGGACTGTGGAGGGGTTTGCTCAGAGATGGAAACCGTTTATCGACTTCTTCAAGGGTAGTTAAGAAGTCAGCGGGGGGTGGGTCTTTGGGGTTAAAAAAGGAGGCAGAGTAGGTGGAGAGTAACGCCAGGGAGGGTGGAGCATGAGGGTGTTGGTTATTTATTTGTTATGTGGTTCCAAGACCAATAAGCCAAAGGAAGGGAGAGGGTAGTCATAGTATACCAAGGAGAGGAGGGGCGGGGGGGAGGATAAGGAGGCATGGAACCCAACCATGCCCAGCAAATAACAAAACACACACCAACCCAACTGGAGTAGGACTCAAGAGCAGGCGAGGGAAGAAGGCAGGCCAGCTGGGACTCATAAGTTCCTTAGTGCTTCTGATTTCTGAAGCCTTTTTCTATTTCAAAAATAGCCTATGCCTCTGTTCTTCCTACCAAAGTTCACAACCTCACACTTTTCTATATTGTATTCCATCTTTGCCCACTCTCTTAGCCTGTTTAGGCCTTTCTGCAGCCTCTCTGCTTCCTCAACACAACCTGTCTCTCTCCATATCTTTGCATCATCTGCAAACTTAGCAACAATGCCCTCAGTTCTTTCTTCCAGATCATTAATGTATATCGTGAATAGCTGTGGTCCCTAGACTGACCCCGGCGGGCCACCACTAGTCACCAGATGCCATCCTGAAAAGGACCCCTTTGTCTCCACTCTCTGCCTTCTGCCAGTCAGCCAATCATCTATCCATGCCAGTACCTTGCCCCTAACACCATGGTTGGGCTCTTATCTTATTTAGCAGTCTTCTGTAGCTTGCAGATAAAGTTTTGGAAACAATAATCAAGGAAAAGATTCACAGACACTAGGAGATGTTTGTGTCAACGAGGGAGAGCCAGCATCAATTTATAAATACAGATCGTGCTTGAAAAATCTAATTGAATTTTTTGATGAAGGAACAGACACAGTTGATGAAGAGAATGCGGTGGACACTGGGCGAGATCTTCTGGCGGTTCATGCAAGTGGAATCTTCTGGTCCCACCGACAGTGCATCCCCACTGCTGGTTTCCGGCATCGTGGGGTGGTTTCAATGGGAAATCCCATTGACAGCGGCGGGAGTAGAAGATCCTGCCACTGAGAAACATGCCGCAGGGAGGCCAGAGAATCCCACCTGTTGTCTCTATAGATTTCAGGAAAATGTTTGACAAATGACCACATAAAGGTTGGTTAAAAGGTTCATGGAATAGGAGAGGCAGGGTCAGCTTAGATAAAAAATTAACTTAAGTACAGAAAACAGAGAGTGTTAGTAAATGATTGTTTTACAGACTGGAGGTAGACAGTGGTGTTCCAACAGAGTCAGTGCTAGGACCATTACTTTTTTGATATACAAATAAATGGAATACTGGAACACAGAGGAAAATGTCTAAATTTGCCAATGATACCAAACTTGGAGGTATGGTAAACAGTGAGGATCGGCTCCAGCACGACGTAGATAAGGTAGCAGAGTGGGCAGACAAGTGGCAGATGGAATTTAATATAGGGAAGTAGAAGGTAGCACATTTTGGCAGAAATATTAGGGAGACTTAATAGCACAATTCTAAAGAGGGTGTAGGAAGAGAGGTGTTGATCTCCAAATTTCTTTCTCTGTCAGTCTGGCCTCAATAAAAGTTGAGACGGATTCGCACGTAAACAGAAGTTATTTATTTAGCTTGCAAGCTTGAATCATCTTACAGAAATGTAACAGGACATCCTGCCTCTTACACTCCAGAAAACGACTGACTAAAAGACAAAGAGATCTCTGCAAAATCAATTCAAATGGTATCAAGTTTCACATACTCGACGGACATAGGTCAGCCTAGGTCCCTCCTGACCTGTTTAATCCATTCTGATTGGCTCACTTCCAATCCCTTTCTCTGGCCCCTATCAATGCAGTCTCACTCTCATAGACACACCTCGTCCTGCTTTTTCCATGCGGTCTCGAATTCCTTTGTCCCTAACTGCAAAAATCAAAGTGGCTTATTTCTACATTACATTAACTAGTAACTCTAAAGTAACTATTTTATATCACATTCGTCATTCCCTCCTTTTATCATTCCATGATAACCGAACTATCCAATCTATAGCTACGGTTCCTCATCTAAAAAGATTCGTCGCTGCATTTCCAATTCCTGTCTTAGCCCCCCTTCATCTGCTTCACCCTCATGGATTTTAACAGTTAAATTTTTTTTCTCGGTGATTGGGGCGGTGATCTGATCCAGTGCACCCAGCATTCTACCCATCACACATTTAAGGATGGCCAGGCCCACAAAGATGCAGCCGATAGCTACCACTAGATACATGGCCATATTTATCAACCAGTCCTTCCATCCGCCAGATCCCCAGTTACCCCAAGAGTCAGGATCCTGCATCCCGTCCAAGTGATCCCGTATGCGATCCATAAATTTAGTGATGTTAGCGGTCAAGTCTTGAACACCCATAATACACTTGCCCTGTACTATGGCGCATACCCCACCCTCACGGGCCAGAAGATAGTCAAGAGCATACCGGTTCTGCATTGCAAACAACCGTAGCTGAGACAACTCCTTGGTTATTGCCCCGAGGGCTCCCAAGGTTTCATTTCCCAAAATGGTAAGGCCGCAAATAAAATAATTCCGATCACTAACAGCCAAGGAACCCCCCACACCTCCCAGTGTCAATACGCTCAGAATGCCCCACCCGGCTGAGTGGCCCCGGTTGGGTGCAAGAACCTGAGGTTTTTTCCAGTTCTCGCAAAATTCAGCAGAGACTGCCCGGCGTGCTAACTGATTATGCAGGTTCCACGCCGAAGGGCAGGGGACTGTGGTAGGGACTAGAGTCCCTATAGCAATTCGGCGGGGAAATGGGGGTGACAAAACGTTGGTCGCCGTACCATTAAATAAAAAGTAGTATCCTTGTTCCGTGTGGAGACTAGCATCACAATCAGCATATCGGTTGCGTAAGGACCTCCCAGTAGCCCAGTTTATCCAATTTTGAAATGCCCATTCGGGCCGCCCAGCAATGCAGAAAGCCCTATTCCCAACAGTGATATGAGAGACATTCGCCCAGCCACAAAGGAGCTGGAGGCCAGCGTTCAATGGAACGCAAGTGGTGCTATAACAAACGCATTGGCCAGACGCCTGGGTGATATGGCACCTCCTGTCCGTACAGGTGGGAAACAGACATGTTATATTTGTGTCCACCTCTACCAGCAAACAGCCATATCCTTCACTGCTGAAGCAATTCTCGTACGACCGGGAATCCCTATTGGGAGTGAAGTGGCTAGGTATGTACGCCCTCCACCGTCGCAGCCTATCGTACTGTGAATGGGAATTATCCCGAGGGAGGGGAAGGCAAATAGCCGGTGGTGCTGAATCCGGATCGTAAGGAAGAGTGACTTGCTCGGGCAATGGCTCGGAACGCTGACAATGAACCACCGTTTGGGGAGTGCCCCAAAGCGGTGAAACAGAAAATAACCTAGACACCGCTGCGGGGTTTGGGTAGCAGACAACCCGTCCCTGGCCATACAGACGGTGGTAAATCTGGTAGAAGAGATTCATACTACCCGGGTTTTCCTCAGTTTGGCCTTTAATTAACTTAAGTGTATCTCCCGGTAACCTACGTTCTAGCTGTACTTCCCTTCTCACACGCCCCGTCCTCTCTCTAGTCCCTTTCTCTTTCTCATGGTCTCTTCCTACACTCTTCTGACAGCCTGATGTTACCTTTATTGTACCACTTTTAACACATCCAAAATCAAATTTACATGTATTCCAAAAACAAGACAATGTCCATATAATGTTCCCTTCCCATCGCCGGGACCGGTGCAGCTGCTTCATGACTCCCGCATTCTCCTTAACTTTGATGACCTTCCATGAGTCGATACCATGTCCTCGTATATGGGGGCAGCGAAGAACATCACCTGTGCATAGGTGATGTATCCTTGTAGATTGGTTGGGGCTACACAGATACATAATATTCCCCTTTTCCATGTCCATCGCCAATAACACGCCAAGCGAAGTGAGGCCAAATATCAGACAGACGATGCGTAGCCACTCCATCATGCTCCACACCTGTAAAATAGCACTGGAGAAGGGAGGCAGGTTAGTATCCGACCTTTTACAGTAGTGGAGATGGGCTCAATTTACAGTGATGTAGGTGGACCCAAGCACTTCGCCCCTCCACTTTAACTGCTGTGGGGGTGGTAAGGAGAACTTGGAAGGGCCCGTCCCATCGCGGCTCCGACCCCTTCCTAGTCCAATTTTTGACCATTACATAACTACCGGGCTGGACTGAAAGTGAGCTAGGTACTGGGGGCAATGGCTCGTGAGCCGCGCGGACTTGGCCATGGAGTTCCTTGAGCACTTGCGTAAGGGCTAGAACATAGGTGGTCATTTCTTCAGTCATCTGATGAAACTGAACCCGTCTGGGAACCTGCAGGCTCCAAGGAATTCTAAGAGGCCTGCCATAAAGAATCTCGGCGGGAGAGAGCCGGGCTGGTCCCGCAGATGTAACCCGCAGCTGGAAGAGGGCAACGGGGAGCAACTTAAGCCATGTCAGTCCCGTGTCTGCTCTTAATTTAGCCAATTTAGTTTTGAGGGTCTGATTGTGTCTCTCAACCACCCCGGCTGCCTGCGGTCTGTAAGCACAGTGTAACTGCTGGCGTATGCCCAACTGGGAGCAAAACTCCTTGTTAATTTGTCCAATAAAATGAGGCCCATTATCAGAACTTAACTGAGCTGGTATACCGTACCGGGGAATGATTTCCCTCATCAAGACTTTAACCACAGTAACAGCTTTACTATAGATAGTCGGATACGCCTCAACCCATCTGCTGAACACATCCACAATGACCAAAACATATTTATAACATTGACACCTTTCCAACTCAATGTAATCCATTTGGAGCGTCTCAAAGGGACCACTGGGCAACGGGGTTTGCCCCTTCCCACAAGGGATACCTTTTCCGGTGTTATATTGCTGACAAATCAAACACCGATTACTGATACTTTGGGCCAACCCCTGCATTTTAGGGTGCCACCAAGTGTCCAGCAACAAATCACTAGTCCCCCGAGCCCCACAATGAGTTGCAAAGTGTACACATTCGATGACCCATAAAGCCAGTACATCAGACATACAAGTCTGATGTGCAGGCGTGGTCCATAAAGAGGAAACAGAATCATATGTACAACCTAACCGTTTCCACATTTGTTTATCACTCTCAGGAGCGTCCTCCTGTAACCTTATGACGTCTTGGATGGTTGGCATTGGCTTGTCAGAAGCAGACACATTCATAGTAGATCGTTTAGTCTGACTTAACATTTTAGGCACCATCACTTGCTGAATTTGTGCGGCTGTGCGCGCTGCACAATCTGCTCGTTCATTACCAACGTCAACTGGGGTTGTACCATTCGTGTGGGCAGCGCATTTAATAACGGAAATCTGCGCTGGCAGAAGGAGGGCCTGCAGTAGGTCATTAACTAAACCCCGGTGGGATATTTGACCACACATAATCATGTCAGGTTGTTCTGACGAAATGTCACTCAAATCGCCCCTTATTGTGGTAGTTTCCTGAATCAAGGCTAAACAGTCGTGGCCAGGTGCGTCTTCATGGACAGGGGGACCACTAAGAAAACAGGCTGGATTGATAGTGGTACAGTATTTAAATGTCAGACGTGGATTGTTCAAAAGGTATATCTCATACCTATTCTGACGAGCTGCGGTAAGATGCTGACCATTCGCCCCATATCCCTGGCATGGTACTGGTCATGGACCTGACGTGTAATATGAGGGCTTACCGAAGCTGACTGTGGCCATAAATGTGGTGATATTGTAACAAAATTGGCTGTACCTTCTTTTCCCGTGACTGTGGCTGTAACCTTGACTGGCCATTCGGTCTCAAGTAATGGCCAGTATTTGTCCTCCAACTCCCTGTTTCGTCCAGTTCTGTCATAGGTCAGGGTAACGTGATGCAGTGATAGTGGCTGTTCAATGTCTAACGTCCACCACTGGGGGGTGATAGAAATATAGCACTGTTGTCTCATCCTCCTCTTCGCTGATCCACCCACCCAAAGTCACTATATTGGAGCTCCTGCTGGTAAACTACCATTTCTGCCGCTTGTTGGGATCGCAGATCATCCTTTTTCATTACATACTCAGTCTTAACCTTTGTAACTGAGCCTCCTTCTTGGCCTACACCCTCCTTCCAGTAAAATCTGACTGCCCTTGCCATCTGGGAAGGGTCGTTCTCCGTCCAATTCATGTTATTACATTTCACAGCAGTAACCACAGAAGGTGGTAGGCAATGCATTAACATAGCACAGTATTGAGGGGAATTCTGACCATTTTGATACAGCAAATCGCCTGACTGCCCCCGGTAGATTTCATTAAAACGCCCCAGACATTCCTATGGCTCATCAATCTTCCTAGGTTTTAGGTCTAAGATAACAGAAAGATTTATGGGCCTTTGAAATGTGCTATTCAACGCATTCAAGATCTGTGTCCTTCTTTTCTCTATTTGCTCTCTTCTTTTTTAAAACTTAAAAATGTTTGAAAATTCAAATTGAATTACTGCAACTTGCAAGCTTAGCTCTGATCTCAACTCAGAACTAAATTTACAATTTGCTTAACACAAACTTGTATAACATTTACAACTTAATTATTTCTTTATCTTAACAATTTTTTCTTTTAACAAGTTTTTTTTCTGTTACATACACATAAGTATTAGCAAAATCAACTATCATAAGTATTAGCAAAATCAATTATCATCTCCAGATTGACACTTTTTAAAATGGTGTCCATGATCTTCTTTAAGTTTCTATTAATCTCCAGATAAAATGAGATAAACCTTATTTCAAGTAAGTAAAATTTAAGATTCTGGCAATTTCAATCAATTGCTTTCGAAAATAATAACTTTTATCAAAGAGGTGGAGAAACCCACTGGTTTCCTTTAATTAATTCAAAACGTAACTTTGCTGGTGTTCACTGACTCAAAGGAAAGGTATCCGATTACACTGCAGACTGTTATCTCAAGGCCTGAGTGAGAAGCACTGTCTGTTTTCAACTCCGCCTGCTGCTGTTAACCCTTTGAGAGACTTCTGCTTCAACCTCACAATCTCAACTAGACCTCGGAACTTTACAGTCCAAGGAGACAATTTTAGCTTAATCAACTATATATTTAAAACACTCACACATAGAGTTGAACCATCTTCAGATTTAAAAACAGTTATACTGGACTGAACCCCCATCTATTGAAGTCCCATCAGCCCCTGAACCCATATAATAGACTGAACCTTTATTATTTAAAGTCCCATCAGCCTCTGAACCCTGATAATAGACTGAACTTTTATTATTTAAGTCACATCAGCCTCTGAACCCCGATAATAGACTGAACCTTTATTATTTAAGTCACATCAGCCTCTGAACCCTAATAATAGACTGAACCTTTATTATTTAAAGTCCCATCAGCCCAAAACCCTAACCCAAGCCGAAACAACAATATGAAATCCCATCAATTAAAGTGCTAATCCCCAGACTGACCTGTGATTTCGTCGAGGCGGTCTTTCTGTGCCAACCGCGAGTGACCAGACTAATCAGACGATAAGAAGAGGGGAACAATCAATGCTGGTCGTTTTCCATTTCTACATTGAGGGCCCTTTGTTCCCGTCCTCCTGTTCATAATCAGTCTAATTCTGATTTCGCAGTTGGAACAGGATCGCCCTGAGAAATCCCGGTTTTCGGCACCAAATGTTGATCTCCAAATTTCTTTCTCTGTCAGTCTGGCCTCAATAAAAGTTGAGACAGATTCGCACGTAAACAGAAGTTATTTATTTAGCTTGCAAGCTTGAATCATCTTACAGAAATGTAACAGGACATCCTGCCTCTTACACTCCAGAAAACGACTGACTAAAAGACAAAGAGATCTCTGCAAAATCAATTCAAATGGTATCAAGTTTCACATACTCGACGGACATAGGTCAGCCTAGGTCCCTCCTGACCTGTTTAATCCATTCTGATTGGCTCACTTCCAATCCCTTTCTCTGGCCCCTATCAATGCAGTCTCACTCTCATAGACACACCTCGTCCTGCTTTTTCCATGCGGTCTCGAATTCCTTTGTCCCTAACTGCAAAAATCAAAGTGGCTTATTTCTACATTACATTAACTAGTAACTCTAAAGTAACTATTTTATATCACATTCGTCAGAGGGACCTGGTGGTACATGTGAAAAGATCTTTGAAGGTGGCAGGATATATTGAGACATCAGGGGCTGGATTCTCCGATTCTGGGGCTGCGTCTCCACGTCAGCGTGGGAACAGTGGCAGAAAAACTGGTGCAAAACGGCCACCGTTCCCCGTTTTGCTGGGAGCTAGCAGGACGGCAGGGTAGAGCATGCGCACTGCGGTGACCGCGTCATCATGGCGGAGGCCGCACACGGACCTGGCCCGCAAATTGTCCCCCCCTTCGACAGGCTCGCACACCCCGGACCACCCCCAAACAGTGCCCCCAGCCCCAAATAATGTACCCCCCTGCCTGCGGTTCGGCTCTGCCCCAACTGTGGTGGCATTGGACTGAGTGCGCAGCCGCCACACTGAGTTCCCAATGGGTGAGACCACACGTGTTCCATGCCGCTGGAAACACGGCTGGTCGAGGGCGGAACATCGGGGACGGGCCTCGGGCAATGCCTAAGGCCATCGATACGTGGCCTACTCTCCAAGTACGCCGCTTTGGAGGGAGCGGCGCATCGCGAAAGCAGTGCTGCCCTCGATTTGGTCGGAATCGGGTATTCTCCGTCCAATTGGCGAACGTGATTTTGGTGTCGGCGACCGGAGGATCCCGCCCCAGGACTTCCATTCTCTGTTCCTTCACGCCGGCAGGATTCTCCGTTACCGCTGCAATGAATGGAAATTTGGCTGAGTAGCAAATTCTTCATCCTCACTGGCAGTGGTAGTGATGCAGACTCACAACGGAGAATCCCCCCTCAGTTCTCAAAGCATATACAATTTTGGGCTTCATAACTAGAGATAGTCAGTACAAAATAAGGGAAGTTATGATGAAATTTTATAAAGCTCTGCTTAAACCACAACTAGATTATTGCGAGCAGTTCTGGTCAGACCTTCATCACCGGACAGTAAGCTGCAAGTATAAATATCATTCCCTTTTTGATGGTAATTGCATAGCAATGCCTGTCAATTACAGCCTGCACTAACAATCCTGGGCACAACGAGTCAGTGCTGGGATGGGCTTTAAAAAGTTGTTGATGTGTTTCTTTGATGGATTGGGAGTATGTAATGAGCATTGTGGCATGTAAAGAACATCAAACAGTCAGTGGAGCTCCTATGCAGGCAATAGATGGACTTCATCCAGCCCCTTGTGAGATTCAGGACTAAACTGTGAGGCAGGTATATATGCTAAAATTGGAACTAATTGAGAACAAGGTGTCAACCTGGTCTGACTGTCATTCAGCACCTTGGAGAGTGAATAAGACTCATGACAGGTTGATCTCTGACAAAGTATCTCATATTGAGCTTTGGGTAAGCTTGATATGTGGTGCTGGACTTATTTATCTAGAGTAATAATAATCTTTATTGTCACAAGTAGGCTTTAATACTGCAATGATGTTACTGTGAAAAGTCCCTAGTCGCCACATTCCGGCGCCTGTTCGGGTACACAGAGGGAGAATTCAGAACGTCCAAATTACCGAACAGCACGTCTTTCAGCACTTGTGGGAGGAAACCGTAGCCCCCGGAGGAAACCCATGCAGACACAGGGAGAACGTGCAGACTCCACACAGACAGTGACCGAAGCCTGGAATCAAACCTGGGACCCTGGCGCTGTGAAGCAACAGTGCTAACAACTGTGCTACCATGCATGTAATGCTGGTACTGGATTCACTGCTTTACTTGATCTATGCTAATGACCTAATGCAGAACAAAGTTTGCAGATGACATTAAAGTTGGATGTAATGTGAGCTGTGAGGAGGATAGTGATAGAGGATACAGCCAGGATGGTGGAATGGGTAAGACCCATAGCAAATAAAATTTAATGCAGGGAAATGTGAAGTGAAATGTTTTCGAGGAAGAACCAGGGGAGGAACTATAAAGGGTTCAAAACTTTGAACAACAGGTGAAGCGAACTACTTGTCAACCAATCAGCGCACTCTTCTCATGCAACATAATTTGTTGTTTCTGCATTACTGTTGGTAATTTCTAGCAAGCTTTCCTGGTGAGTGCAAGATGAAAATCTTTGATAATATGTCTTTTTTTTCAGTAATACTCAAGTTCTGTACTACCAAATGGCTAATTATATTAATCTGACGCTGTGACTAATTTGTACCCTTTCCTTTACTTCTGCAGCTTGTGACTGTCATCCTGTTGGTGCTGCTGGTAAAACCTGCAATCAGACGACAGGACAGTGTCCCTGCAAGGATGGTGTGACTGGCATCACATGCAATCGCTGTGCTAAGGGCTACCAGCAGAGCCGATCTCCAGTTGCTCCTTGTATCAGTAAGTTTCTCTCTGTTTCAATTTTATTCAGTTACTATAGTCAATGCCATAGCAGTTGGTGCCTAATCAAGTCTGGAAAGTCATTGGTTCGAGTGAGGAGTAGGTCAGGGGAAAGATTCCCACATTGCCCTGAATTTAGGATATTGACTGTTTCTAAAAAGTAGACAATTTTGTCAAGAATGTATTAATTGAATTTGGTTACATTCAAATGACACTCCACACAACATCCAACTGAAAAGCTACACAATATCATCCTAACACTCCTTGCAATATCTAGCTCATGCTTCTTCAATTTCCAAATACACTCATTGATTTTATATTCTCCAATATGTAATGTGGAACTACGACTGTATTTAGTAGGACTCAGGACCGATGTAGCAGCCCAATGTGTAAATGGGGCACTGTAGACCTAAAAGCAGAATTGTGAATCATCACAATCTGGAACCTCATGGCTCAACATAACGCCCTCAATAATTACCACCCTGGTCCATTGAAGGGCACACAAAGATGTGCCAAGAGCAGCACCTGCATAACTTAAAAGGAGGTATGTATCTGTGAAGCTACCAGACATGGCTACTTACAGCTAAACAGCCACAGAAGCAGCTGTGGACAGAGTAGCTGATCCTATCAACCAGGATAATGCCCTCTTCCCCTACGCTTCCTATTGAGAATGGTTGTGATTCCAGATTGGAGTGTTTGTAAGTGTCTTCAGCTAAAAGTGCCAAGTGGATGATCCCACTCAGCCTCCTCATGGTTGAGTTTTAGTCCTAGTTTTTGGAAAATCTGGTTTACTCCATATGGCAGGTATTAGCAGGTATAAGCAGTTGAATACAGCAAATGCAATAAACCCTAACAACATTCGATCCCGACAAATGAAGATCTGTGCTTCAGAGCTAGTTGCTAACCTTACTACGCTGCTTCAGTACTGTTATACCACTGCCAACTACATAACAATGTGAATGATTGCCCAGGTATGTCCTATCCCAGGTATGTCCTATCCACAAAAATGACAAGTTTAACCCAGTCCAGTGTCATCATATCAACTTCTTCACAAGCATCAGCAAAGTGATCTGTAGTATGATCAAGCTGTAGTATGTTTCTAATCATCTGTGACCTACTTACTGCTGGTAAGTTTAGATTTCATCAAAACTGTTCAGCTGAAGACCTCAGCACAGCCTTGATCCAGACAAGAACACAGGAGCTGAATTCCAGAGGGGAGGTGAGACTTACTGTCCTTGCCAACATGGCAGCATTGGACCAAGTATCGCATCATAGAACTCGAAAATTACTGAAGGCAATGGTGGGACAGCATTGGAGGTGGGGGGGGGGGGGGGGGGGGGGGGGGGGGGGGGGGGGAGAGGGGGGGGGGTGCGTCGGAGTCAAACTTGCAGCAAAGGAAAATGGTTATCGCTATTTAAGGACAAACACATAAATCTCAAGACATCGCATGAAGAATTCCTCAAGGAAGCATCCTTGCTCCAGCCATTTGCCCTGCATCAGGGGATTAGGAGTCACACTTTTCACTGTCAATTCCACAGTATTCAATTCTATTCTTAACTCCTCCAATAATGCAACATCAATTACAATCTATTGTAAGACCTGGATATTATCCAGGCTTGAGTTCTCAAGCGCCAGCTAACGCTCACCACATAAACAGTAATGATCAGTATAAACAAAAGAAAGCTCAATCATTTCCCTTTGACTATTAATGGAAACACCACAACTGAGACTCCACCAACAGCAGCTTAGGGATCACCATTTACCAGAAGCTGATCTCGGCCAACCATATTGACGCAGAACATATGGAAGGGTTGAGTGAACAGCCAGAGGCTATGGTCCATTTTGGTATCAACAACATAGATAGAAATAGGGATGAGGTTCTACAGGCAGATTTTAGGAAGCTAGGGAGTAGACAAGCAATCAGGAGCTTAAAGGTAATAATTCCCGATTACTCCCAGTGCCACCTGCTGGTGAGTATGGAAAACAGATGATAGAGCAGATGATATGTACGGCCACAGAGGTGATCCCAGGCAGTGGAGGCGCTCAAGTCTCTGTCACCTTGTATATGGATGATGTCACCATCTTCTGTTTGGATTTACTGCCAGTGCACAGACTGGTCAACATCTGTGACCAGTTCGAACTGGCCTCGGGAGCCAAGATAAATTGTGGCAAGAATGAGGCCACGTTCTTTGAGAACTAGACTGACTGATCCCTTTCACCATCAGGTCAGAAGGCCTGATGGTTCTGGGGATATGGTTCAGAGGGATCAAGGCATACATTAGAAACTGGAAGAAGCGAGTTAGACCATTAGACCATAAGACATAGAAGCAGAATTAGGTCACTCGGCCCATTGAGTCTGCTCCGCCATTCAATCACGGCTGATATTTTTCTCATCCCCATTCTCCTGTCTTCTCCCCACAGCCCCTGATTCCCCTTATTAATCAAGAACCTATCTATCTCTGTCTTAAAGACACTCAGTGATTTGGCCTCCACAGCCTTCTGCGGCAAAGAGCTCCACAGATTCACTACCCTCTGGCTGAAGAAATTCCTCCTCATTACTGTTTTAAAGGATTGTCCCTTTAGTCTGATATTGTGTCCTCTGGTTCTAGTTTTTCCTACAAGTGGAAACATCTCTCCATGTCCACTCTATCGAGGCCTCGCAATATCCTGTAAGTTTCAATAAGATCCCCCCTCATCCTTCTAAACTCCAACGAGTACAGAACCAGAGTCCTCAACTGTTCCTCATATGACAAGTTGTTCATTCCAGAGGTCATTCTTGTGAACCTCCTCTGAACCCTTTCCAAGGCCAGTACATCCTTCCTTAGATATGGGGCCCAAAACTGCTCACAATACTCCAAATGATGTCTGACCAGAGCCTTATACAGCCTCAGAAGTATATCCCTGGTCTTGTATTCTAGCTCTCTTGACATGAATGCGAACATTGCATTTGCCTTCCTAACTGCCGACTGAACCTGCACGTTAACCTTAAGAGAATCTTGAACAAGGACTCCCCAAGTCCCTTTGTGCTTCCGATTTCCTAAGCATTTCCCCACTTAAAAAATAGTCTATGCCTAAATTCCTCCTTCCAAATTGCATAGCCTCACACTTTTCCACATTGTATTTCACCTGCCACTTCATTGCCTACTCTCCTAGCCTGTCCAAATCCTTCTGCAACCCCTTGCTTCTCTCTACAGATCTTAGGTATAATGAAAGAAACATTGAATATGTGGGAGTGAGGCTCCCTCTCCACTGCAGGTAAGAACCTGGTCATTAGGTGTGAGGTGTTACAGTACGTGGCGTAGGTCTGGCCCATTCCTCACTCCTGCGTAGTGGCGAACACCCGAGTTGTTTTGCGCTTCATCTGGAGGTCGAAAATGGACCGCATTTGAAAGGACGTGATGTACAAGCCTCCAGATAAAAGGGGGGAAAATGTTCCCAACATCACCCTAATCCTGATGGTCACCTTTGTGTGTGGCTGCATCAAGCAAGTTCCTTGGCATACTAACACCAAGTCTCACTACGTGCTGCGGTTCTACCTGTCACCAGTGTTGTGAAAGATGTGTCTGGCCAGGCTTCTGCAGATGCTTCAATTAGTTGGACTGTGCCATACCACCTGTCCCTTGTGGAAAAACTTATGCTGAGAAACACCTTTGACAACAAGTTCATTAGACAGTGGTCTGCACGTTGAGGCCCTACGGGAAAAGGAGACGGTGGATCCTATCTGATGGTTCCCTGAGCAGAATGCCTCATCACCAGAATTTTCAAACAAGCACCAAATCCCAACTTGGCTGGAGGTGAGACCTCTCCATCAAGATCTTTCCTACACACGCAGTGTTTCACCCCATCTGTACATTGTCCTCAAGGTGACTGTGGTGGGGAAGAGATGGTTGTCCACCTCTTTGTAGAATGTGCCTTTGAAAAGAAGATCTGGAGAGAGATGAGGTTTTTGTCGAGGTTCACCCTGAGCAGCTGTGTGACATAGGATTCTATGCTCAAGGGCTGTTCCCAAGAATGCACTCTAAGACAAACATCAGCTGTTGCTGGAGGATCATCAACGTGGTGAATGATGCTCTTTGTTTTGCCTGAAACCTGTTGGTCTTCAAGTACAAAAAGTTGCCCCACCCCCCACTATTCCCCCCGGTCCTGGCAGACTGCCCCCACTCCCCAGCCAGCCATTCCAGCCCATTGTCGTGCCTCTGGGAACATGACCTACCTCCGCTCTATCCCTCAGCAGCCACTGCGCCTGTTTCCCGATTTTTAAAACCACAAGTGAACCTCACCGTTGGTAATTCCTCCTGGTGGAGGCGGAGCATCACATGAGCACCGAAGAATACCGGGATGGACCGTTAATGATATGCCAACGGCGTTTACTATATGTGCGGTGTAATTTGTGGCGTAGAATGCATTTACGCTGCTGTCAAGGCACCGGAGGATTGCATTCTGTCAGGCACGTGGTGCCAGCCTTGATTTTCGGTTGATGCACGATTTTCCGCTCAATCATCTTTTCCGATTCCGGCGTCGGCCGATGGAGAATCCCGCCCAGAATCTGTCACAATATTATCACTACTAGCTGTAGGATCTACTCTGGGTCCGAAAGTCTTGACTCTGCACCAAGATCACCCCGCTCAATTCCCATTGGGAGATAGGGTGACGTGACCTTCCCAATGTACGCCCTTAAAGGGGCCAACTACTACATCCCTCTCCATTAATTCCCTTATTATACAATATATGAAATAGTTATACCATGAACAAAATAGCAGTACTGAGAAACATAGTCCATCAAAAACTCAGTCTGTCAGAGGACTTTCTCTTCCTCTGAGAGTGAAGTAGCTAACTGGCTGCGGCTCGACTGTTAGGTAGATTCTGCTGCAATTATCTCACTGGGACACTCTTCTGGAATCTGTGTCTCACTTTCTTCAGTTCCAATGGGAGCAGCACTTTGGCCTACTGCCACATTGGCTGATCAGCCACTTCATCTCTTGAGCAAACCATCACACTACTTTCAGGCACAATTGGATTTGACAGCAGGACTGGGTCTCGGAATGGCTTCCACCTTCTCAAATGGTCCACGTGCTTTTTCACTAACTTGGCTTAAACTTGTACCTCATGCAATAGTGTGTCCCTGTTCTGGCCACCATAGCTCCAGGAACCCATTTTGGATCATTCCAAAATGTTTCATGAAGAGTTGGTCATCTATCTCAAATGCCCTCTCAATATTTGAAGAATCGTGGTTCCTCTTCTGACAACTGCCTTGCCTCCACCCTCCTTGCCAAATTCAGAACTAGAAAGCTTATTCTGGTCCTTAAGCGATGGCCCAGTGAGAACCCGGCTGGAGTTAGTCCTATCGTAGTATGCAAGATGGTTTTGTAAGCCAGGAGAAAACATGCCACTTTAGTCTCCAATAGAGCAGCTTGTTTTCTCATGCCAGCCTTGACAGTTTGGGCAGCATGTTCAGCTAGTCCATTTGATGAGGGGTGGTATGGTGCCGTGCGAATGTGTTTAATTCCATTGAAGGCCATGAACCTTTGGAGCTCGGCACTAGTGGACGCTGTGCCATTGTCTGGAACTAGCCCCTCTGGCACACCATGAGTTGCAAAGCATTGACGCAACTTCTGAAGTGCAGCGTGAGATGTTGTCGACCTCATTTTGAAAACCCCAATCTATTTTGAATACATTGTGCCCATTGTAATCAATGTGTGAACTTTCACCCATGGCCAACCTGGCCATTTCCAAGGGTGTAAGGGAGCAGTGGCAGGTCATTTCTGTTACACCGGTCACACTGTTTTACATCTGCGCTATGACTGCATCAATACCAGGCCACCAGATGTAGCTCCTTGCTAACATTTTTATCTTTGCTATGTCTGGATGGACACTATGTAAATCTTCTAGTAACAACTGTCTTCCTGGTTTTTAAGACAACCACTCTAGGTCCCCAAACCATGACACCATTCTCAAAACTAAGCTCACCCTTTCTGAGCAGATACGGCTTCATCTCTTCAGAAGCTTTCACGGTTTGCCAACCATGCAATATCATAGAATCGCTACAGTGCAGAAGGAGGCCATTCGACAGAGGGTGGTGAGTGCCTGGAATGCATTGCTATGGGAGGTTATGGAAGCAGATACATTAATGGCGTTCAAAAGGCATCTTGACAAATAATTGGATAGGATGGGTACAGAGGGATACGGCGCAAGGAAGTGCTGAGGGTTTTGGCAAAGGTTGGTATCATGACCGGTACAGGTTTGGAGGGTCGAAGGGCCTGTTCCTGTGCTGTATTGTTCTTTGAATCTGCACCATTCCACTCCGCCCTATACCAGTAACCTAACTTGCACACCCCTGGACTTCAGGGGTAATTTAGCATGGTCAATCCACTTAACCTGCACATCTTTGGACTGTGGGAGGAAGCCAGAGCACCCGGGAGATTCATTTTTCGATCTAGTTTTCTCCTTTTTAATTAGCTAACTTTCAATCTTCCCTCCCCTAAGGAGACAACCGCAGCTTTTACAATCTGTCCACATTACTGAAGACCCTCATCCCTGCAACCACTCTCATGATCTTTTCCTCACCCTCGTTAATGCTGTCACATCCTTCATCAAGCATGGTGCCCAAAATTGGACACAATCCTGGGGTTGAGGTCAAACCAGTGTTTTATCCAGTTTTATCATAACCTCTTAGCTTTTGTAAAATAATGTCAGTAATGAATCCCAATGTATATTCACTGTGCCACAGTAATGTGTTTGAATCAGTCAGTGCTCCTCACACTCCATTAACTTTCCAGCAGCAAATCACAAGCACACCAGCCTGCAATGTCTTTTTGCAATAGTTTTTTGATGACTGCAATCATGAAAACGCATAACTGGAGTCTTATGCATTGCTGCTGAAACATCCTCCATAATGTTGGTACCATTGCTATCCTGGAGATGGTTCTGCACCAGTTGCTGCAGAATCAGGAGGACTGAGGACACCCATCACCCACTTGCTGTGCTCCATTAGCAGATCTCCATCAGTATCTGTGCTCTGACATTGTGCATCTCCAGCCTCCGTGCAGCAAGATGTAATAAAACCGAAGAGAGTTTAAAACAAAATCAGCCTGCGCCATGTTGCCTCATCCCAAGTCTCTGGGATACTGACCATGGTGTTCCTGAATTGGATACATTGCTCAGATTTTACAAATGAAAATTCTTGTATAAAGTCCCTGATTGAATTCGCATAAACAGTTCCAGCGACCACCTCTGCTGTCGGGAAAATGACAAAGAATGATTTTGTAGATATCTCAACCCTACTGACTCATAACTAAAATGACAAATTCTTAAAAAGCCAGCGAGCTAGTGTAAAAAAAAGAATGTTGTTTTTCAAACATAAACCAATACAGATAGTCAGTTGGATTATGAACCTCATAAAAGGCTATCTAATCTCTAATAGATCAGTGCTCTTTACAAAATCTATATTATTGCGTTTGAAAATTCTTTACAAAAAACATTTTAATATCCTTCCTTTAATCAGTTGTCCATTCTTTCTCAATAGATAGAGGCATTATGTCTACCGGCCTAGTATCTCTGTTTGTGGAACTAGTAAATGAAGCAGGTTTTTGGTGAATACTCTATTTTGATTGACAAAAACTTCTCAAAATTGGGTATGATTACTATTAATTTATACAAAGTGGGTGGCTCGTTTTTTTCTTATTTGCTTCTTTTAGTCTTCTTTCATCGTCCGGTTCATTTCAACAGTGACGATGACTGGCAATATGGAGTGAGAGATTAAAGTAGAGGACCACCAACCATAGCAATGTCAGTGATCGAAACAGGAGAGCCAAAGACAGAAGGAGACAAAGAAAACAAGAGATAGATGGAGGGAAACAGAAAGAGAGAGAGAGAATGAGAGACTGAAGCAGAAATAGAGAGCGACACACATGCAAATAGAAAGCTAGAGACAGTGACTGAGACAGGGAAAGGGACACAAACACACACACAGAGCATGAGTGGGAGAGAGCAGGCACCAGGAGCAGTATTTTATGAACCCCTGTCTGTGTATTTGAAGGTGAGGGGGCTCATCAAATAAAGAAGGTGGCATTCTCACCACCTTCCCAACCACCAACACCTATCTCCCATATGATGGCATAAAGGGAAGGCATCAGGCAGCCATTCTTAGGCCTATCGAGATCCTTAAGCAACAAATTAATGGCCTTCTAAGGGCCTCATTCCACCTCGGCCTCTATTTTACATGCGGCAGGGGAAGGCGGAGGCAAGGTGTGTAGCCCGATAGTTTTCACTACGTGGATTGCTGTTGGAAGATAGAGGGGGGGGGTGTACCTCCTGTGCAGGGGGGGGAGGGGGGTCACCTGTGCCCATTGGATGTCCAGGATCACTCTTTTTAACCATCCCCTCTCACCTCTCCAACCTGTCTTTCATCCCACCACACTCCACTTGTCCCACTTTGCTAGTCAGTCCCCGATGATAGCCTGGATTTGCCTGTCAGTCCAGGCTCTGTCACCTCTTTTCATTGGGGGCTGCCTGATATCCAAGCAGTGACCACTGTTTGAACCTGGCATTGCTGGGTCTACAGAGCTGCTGGCCAATCAGATGGATTGGCAGCTCTCTGAGGTGGGACTTTCCTCTATATCGGGGCAGAGGTTCCACTGTGAAACAATTAAGACTGCTCCCAGCATAATATCGCGGGAGGGGCACTCGAGTTTCAGGTGGGTTGGCTGATGACTGACTTTTTGGTCAGGGGCGCAGTGAATAGACACTCCTGTAAAAATCCAATCCACGTTGAGAGTGAGATACGGAGAGAGTGAGACACAGGAAGGGACAGAAATCTGGAAATGACTGATTGTCAGATAACTGACAGTTTCTCTTGTGTCTTGTAAACAGTGGAGAGCGTGATTCTGGAAATAAATTCAAGCAGAAGTATGATTCAGCGATTGGATGAAGTTGGGTTTAATCGAGTGTGAAGGTGTGTGAATAGAGAATTTGGGCACGAAAGAGGGAGCTGACAGAGTGGTAGCTAGGGTTGAGGGTGGGAATGATTTATTTTCTATATTTTGCTGTTTTCCTTTCTTTACCAGTTAGGGTCAACAACTTTTTATGTAATGGTGCTGCACATGTGCAGAAACATTGGTTTCAGAAATTGCTCTGATTTTGTAATGCATGGGAATGCGGCAAGATTTCAGAACCCCTTGTGGAATCATGAGAGTGGTTTAATTTTATTTACAAATTGTAAGAGCTGGTATGTATTTTCCTGGAGTGAATTTGGAATTGCTAATCCCAGGCCCCAGTGTCGCTGTCTCATTCAATCGCAATATCTCCGCCGATGTGCTGCGCCTCCAACCTCTGATTCGTGCTGGCATTAAGATTTCTACCTCTGTAACATTGCTGACTTCACCCTTGTCTCAGCTCATCTGTTGCTGAAACCTTCATTCATGCCTTAATTACCTCTAAACCTAGCTAATCCAATGCACTCCTGGCTGGTGTCCCATTTTGTACCCTCTGTAAACTTGAGGTCATCTAAGACTCCACTGTCTGTCCTAACTTGCACAAAGTCCCGTTCCCCTATCACCCCTGTGGTCGATAACCTACATTGGCTCCCGGTTAAGCAACGCATTGATTGTAAAATTCTCATCTTTGTTTTCAAATCCCTTCAATGCTGCGAAGTTTGCAGCTATTGTGGGCTTTAACAGAACCACAACTTCCAGGGAGCCCATTTGCTCTCACATCCAGAAGTTGCAGTGTGCCTGAAAAGGCTATAGGGGAGCCTATACTGATGGTCCCTCTGGATCATGTCATGTGACAAGGCAAGCTGATTGCCCAGCACTTACACAGGTTTTTATGTGATTTATGTAGGGCTGCTCCTAATATTATTGGCCCAGAACCAGAGTGCATTTCTTTAAATCAACAGGGTTTTGGAAACACACCTGCTCCCCTGGCAACCCCGACCCTTCTCCCCGCCGCCAGATTGCGTGTGCGTTGACTGCTCTTCTGGGTGATTTTCTTTGCCCAGAGAGCGTTATTACCCACACCCTGGTTGCCTTGGTGACATTTGCTGTTCCATTGCAGTTGTTGAGGACTCATGGACCTCTGGGATTGACGGTACTTCTGTACTCAACACAGCTGATAAGATTCCTTCTCCCCAACAGAACAATTGCTGTGAAGGAACAGCTTCGTTGTTCGGTTGCACTGGTATATTTGGTCGTTCACTTCCACTGCATACGATTGAGACAACAACACATGTGGCAAGTTTCCATTTGGGTTGACTACTGTTGAGAGCATTGAAGCTTTGCATCCTGACTGGATCTCCAATGTTCATACTGGTAATGGTTTGGCTGTCTTGTCAAACTGAAAGTTGGCTTTCTATCACTTCACCTTCATCTTTTCCCTCACGCCTGTTACTATTTCTGATCTCAGTAGCTGTTTTTCTATTGGAAAAGCAGTTTACATATTGTGTGACATCAGTCTCTGGAACAGGACTAGTTTCCATGCCTTCAGTCAGTGTGTTTGCCCACTCAAGTACTGCCTTGCATACGTCAGTGCCAAATGTTCTTGATTCTTTCATGAGTTCTTTGGCGATTTTCACTGCCGCCTGCGTTTCTCCCTTCAATTGGGAATTGTACGGAGATGACACGTACTGTTGAATTTCCCAATTCTTTGTGGATAGGCTGAATTCTTCACTTGTGAACTGAAAGCCATCGTCACTCATCATAATGTGTGGAATTCTGTACCTACCAAAGTGAGCTTTCAAACATTCGACTATTTCCCTGTTTGTCATTGAAGGCAGCTGGAAGGTCTAATATATAGAACAGTAGTCTCAAGTGACTAGATAATCATGTCCTGCCAAAATAAAAAAGACTACGCCCAGCTATATCCATGTCTGTCTGGCAGTTCATGTGTCCTAACTGCTCTCTGGCTTGTTTAGCTTGGTATTCATTGCACACACCACGCTGGCCAGTGTGGTCTTTAATGCCTTTACTCATGTTTGGACAGTAAAGCACATCACTTGCCTTTCTCAGACTTGATTCAATTCCTTGATGGTTTGCATGGACACGCTTCAACATCTCTCCTCTCATCTCCTTCGGGATGATGATTCTACTTCCTTTGAACAAGATGCCATCCTCGGTTGTCAATTCACCTTTGTACGCCCAATATGCTCTTGTGACCACAGGTGTGTCCTATATGCTCTCAGGCCATCCTTTTATCACTACTTACTGTAGTGCTTGTAGAGTTGCATCTTGTTGGGAAATTCACTTGATTTTAGCTAGGCTCCTGTCTGTCAGATTCAATGTCTCTGCTGGGTTGTTGGCTTCCTTCCTGCCATTGTCTTAGGCTGTCAAACTAATTTTTCTTCTCGGTATGAGTATCGTGCCATCATATAGCTTCAATCTTACTTTCAAGGGCTTAATTTTCAGCTTGCGATGTTAAGGCACTTCATACAGATCAGTGAAATTCATTATGAAACATGACACACCTATCACCTCTTGTTCGCTTGATACTTTCCATCTGTGATCACCATTGGAACAGTCACAAACCATTTGGCACCTCTGGACTTGACTGAACCAACCTGTTGTATCATGTAAAGTTCTTCATCAGACTCATCTGCTGAAATCTCTCCAGTGACAGGCTTAGCTCAGTTGGCTGGACAGCTGGTTTGTGATGCAGAGTGAGGCCGATAGCGTGGATTCAATTCCCATACCGGCTGAGGTTATTTGTGAAGGCTCCACCTTCTTAGCCTTGCCCCTCCCCTGAGGGCTGGTCCTCCTCAGGTTAAATCACCACCAGTCAGCTCTTCCCTTCAAAGGGGAAAGCAGTGTATGGCCATCTGGGACTACGGCGACTTTACTTATACTTTGTAGCAGTCCCTCCCTAGCAGTGTTAAAAGGATAGCTGCTCTTATCTTTTCAGGTTTGTTAATTATTCTGTTGCAAACTCATAGTTTTGCCATTGTAATTGGAGAAACTGCCAGCTCTGCCTTGCATTATTTTTCAACTGGACTGGAGATAAGGGGCGGGTTTCTCTGCAATCGGCGTGGTGACCGCTGACCGGCGCCCAAAACAGCACGGTCAGAACGGCATCGCGCCGCCCCAAAGGTGCGGAAGTCTCCACATCTTGAGGGGCCGAGCCCTCACCTTGAGGGGCTAGGCCCGCGCCGGACTGATTTCCGCCCCGCCAGCCGGTGCGGAAATGACTTTGGCGTGCGGCCGCTCACAGCATCCCCGCGCATGCGCAGTGGAGGGGGTCTCTTCTGCCTCCGCCATGGTGGAGACCATGGCGAAGGCGGAAGGAAAAGAGTTCCCCCACGGCACAGGCCCGCCCGCGGATTGGTGGGCCCCGATCGCGGGCCAGGCCACCGTGGGGGCACCCCCCGGGGCCAGATTGCCCCACGCCCCCCCCCCCCCCAGGACCCCGGAGCCCGCCCGTGCCGCCTTGTCCCGCCGGTAAGAGAGGTGGTTTGATTCTCGCCGGCAGGACAGGCATTCCAGCAGCGGGACTTCGGCCCATCGCGGGCCGGAGAATCGCCGGGGGGCGGGGGCCCGCCAACCGGCGCGATTCCCATCCCCGCCGAATATCCGGTGCCGGAGAATTCGGCAACCGGCAGGGGCGGGATTCACGCCAGCCCCCGGCGATTCTGCGACCCGGCGGGGGGGGGGGGGGTCGGAGAATCCCGCCCAGGATTGGAAAATTTACTTGTGTCATTTTTACTCACTGAGTAATTTACTTGTAGCCTCTGTCCGTGCTTCCTTTGTCTTTTTTATCTGCAGACAATGATTTCACTTGCAACTTGTTGTCACTGAAGTCAAGGACTCCACACGTAGCCAGACAGGATACACAAAGCAGCACGGTAGCACAGTAGGTAGCACTGTTGCTTTACAGCTCCAGGGTCCCAGATTCAATTCCCAGCTTGGGCCACTGTGTGGAGTGTGCACATTCTCCCTGTGTCTGCGTGGGTTTCCTCCGGGTGCTCTGGCTTCCTCCCACAAGTCCCGAAAGCCTACCTGTGACAATAAAGATTATTATTATTCTGCTACTCCACAGTACAATAACTCTCTACTATACTCCCCCTCAGGGTCCTCTTCTCCGACCTGCTCCCAGGTCGGCGTTTATATCCTGTGGGGGTTCCTCCATGTGGGAGGAAGCTCCGCCTCCTAATCCTAGGGCAGTTCCTATTCTAAGGTGTAGGAGGGGAATCTGATACAATGTATGTTCTAACCCCTTAGGGGGTTGTAACACCTCCCCTGCCCCCCCCCCCCCCCCTCAAGTCTGGAGAAATGACCATGCCTTCTGACAGTGGATCCCTCAAATGCTTGGGTAGCGAGGGGGCGTCCAAAGGCGGCATCACCAGTCCAGGAGGTATGTAGCCCACGGTTGTTTCCACAACTAGCGACGAAGTTGGGGCTGTTCGACCGGCGTGGTTGTTGGTGCTATCGGTGCCGGTATATGGTTGTCTGGCAGCCCGGTGTCCATGTCGGATCCAGTGTCGCTGTCATCATCGTCGCTGGACGGACCCATGGGCGCGGCGGTTACCCTGGCATCCTAACTTCCGATGGGCAGCGGGTATAAGGAGTGGGGATCTGAGCTTGGTGGGGCCTCGGGGATCTTCCTATGCCGCACGGCAGATGGCGCCCGGATCCTGAGTGGGGTCTTCACTCCAGCGGCTTTTGGTCCCGTTGACGCATGTGGTCCAGGTGGCGGCGTGCTTCATTTCCTTGGGTCCGGACCATTTAGGTGCTGTTGCGCGGATGACCATGCCAGGGATCCATGTGGCTCCCGCCCCAAAATTTCACACATAGACTGTGTTACCAGTTTCAAAGGTACGTATCTATGGGCCTCGGCGCAAGTCTCTCATTGAGAGGACTTGATGCTGCTGCTGAATCCATGCCCCGACATCAGGGAGGACAAGGCTGAGGTGAATCCTGAGTTGTCGCCCAATGAGTAATTCCCTGCCGTGGTTCCGGTCGTGGCATGCGCCGTTGTGCGATAACTGAAGAGGAAACATGCCAACCACGTCTACCAGGATCCTGTGGGCATTTTTTTCATTTCCCGATTAAAGGTTTGGACTGCTCGTTTGGCCAACCTGTTTGAGGCCGGGTGGTACGGGGCAGTACTTACATGCTGGATGCCATTCGCAGCCATGAACGACGCAAACTCCTGGCTGGTGAATGTCGTTCCGTTGTCAGATAAGAATTTGGGCAAACTGTGCATGCTGAAGATGTTCCGCAGTCTGTCTATGGTGGCTTGTGTGGTTGCAGTGGGAACTCAGTGTACCTCTAGCCATTTAGAGTCGGCATCCACTAGTATGAGGAATGTGCCCCCTGGAACGAACTGGCAAAGTCTATGTGGACCCGCTACCATGGTTTTCTGGGCCACTCAGCCGGGGCCTTTGGGTGCTCCTGGCACAGAACACAGTTACGGGTAACCTTTGCGATCACGGAGTCTAATCCGGACCACCAAATATAAATGCGAGCCAGCATTTTCATCTTCGCCACCCCCAGGTGTTCGTCGCGGAGGTTGTTCAACAAAGGCACGCGGCCCTTCTCCACACAACCTCTCGGGTCCCCCACAAAAGGACGCCATTCTTGACACTCATCTATGTCGGGGCATGGATTCAGCATAGCTAGACCCAGGCAGACACAATCGGCGGGATCACTCGGTCCTCTTTAAACAACCCCAACAGGGGATTGTGGTCCATGTATATCGTGAACGTGCGCCCATAAACGTATTGGTGGAATTTTCGCACCGCGAATATGACGGCCAAACCTTCCTTTTCCACCTGCACGTAGTTTTTTTTCGGTGTCCACAAATGTACGGGACGCAAAGGCCATCGGCCGCTCTAAGCTGTCAGGCATGCGGTGTCAGGACCGTTCCGACGCCATATGACGAGGCATCGCACATAAGGAGCAAAACTTATGATGGGTCAAAATTGGTGAGTAACCCGTCTGATGAGAGGAGCCCTTTTACCTCTTAGAAAGCCCTATGGTGCGATGGGCCCCAGTCTCATTGTTCTTTCTTCAGTAGTTGTTAGAGCAGGTTGAGCAACGTTGCCACCCAGGGAATGAATTTCCCGTAATAATTCACCAGACCTAAAAAAGAGCTGAGCTCCATCGAGTCACAAGGGGTGGGGGCCTGACGGATCACCCGTACCTTGTCTTCCACCGGATGGAGACCCCTGCTGTCTACCCAGTAGCCCAAATACGTGACATTAGGTGCATGAAAAACACAATTCTCTCTCCAGAGGTGGACTCTGGCCTGAGCAAACCACTCAAGGGCCTCGGTGAGGTTCTCCACGTTTTCTGGTGATGAGAATGTTGTCCAAGTAGACGGCCACCATTGGCAATCCGTGTAATATGTTCTCCGTGACATGCTGGAATATTGCGCAGGCTGAGGAGACTGCAAATGGCAAACGGGTGCACTCATACAGACCCCTATGGTGTTGATTGTTACGTATTTCTGAAGCTCCTGGTCTAGCATCAGCTGTAGGCATGTGTGGCGCATGTTCAGCTTTGTGCATGTCTTGCCCCCACTGAGCCTGGCATAAAGGTTTTCAATTTGAGGGGCTGGGTAATGGTTGAGACGGGACATTCAGTTGACGGTCATGTTGTAATCGCCACACAATTGCACTGACCCATCAGTCTTCATTGCTGGGACCACTGGTGCAGCCCAATCTGCAAAATGGACGGGACGGATAATTCCCAACTGTTCCAACTAGTCCAGCTCATGGTTGACCTTTGGTCGAAGCGCGAATGACATAGGGCGGGCGCAGAAATAACTGGGTTGAACATTCTCATCCACGCTGATCATGACCAGCACGCCCTTTATTGTACAGAGGCCTTCAAAAGAAACTGATGGAAGTTTAGTCAGCATTCCTTCTGCCCCAAAGAGGTACATCTGACATACACGCTGCCAATCGAGTCACAGATGTCGCAGCCAATCGCGCCAAAATAGGCTTGGTCTGTCGCCGCTTACTACCACCAATGGTAGGCACGTGGACTGAGACCTGTATATCATGGGCACATGGGCAGTGTCCTCGATCACCAAAGGTTCTCCAGTCTATGTGGCTAGCTGGGCTCTTGTATCCCTAGGTTCCAGCACCTGGAGGCTGGTCCAGATTGCTGTGAATGTGCGGTGACTGATGACGGAGACTGCCGCCTCTGTGTCGAGCTCCATTTTAGTGGGGTGTCCATTAATCTGCAGACTCACCTAGATGGGTGCGATCCTGATGCCCGTGGGTGGTTTCTCAGCCTCCAGGTCATCCAGGAAGTGTGTTTTCCTCTCAGGAGGAGATGACAACTGGCATGTTGCCTGGGAACGGCTCCTTCACGTGACCTCCAGGAGCCTTGTTCCTGGCTACGGTGTTCTGCTCGATGTTGGCAGCTGCACTCTGGGAGTGTCGGGTGGGGAGAGACCCCCTGGTCACTCCGAGAAAAATCTTGGTGGTGGTTGCACGACCTGTGAAGCCTCCCACCCTGTGATGACCCTGGCTGCTCGTTTCTGGTCGCTGGAAGACGGCAATCCCACCGATGACCGATGTTGAGGATCGCTAGGCCTGGGGCTCCTGGAGCCTGCGTTTGACACTCTTCCAGGAAAGCTCTAAGTCTACGGCCCTCTGGAGGGTCATGGGCATTTCCATCAGCAGCCTTCGCTGCATATCTTGGTCCCGCAGTTCACAAATGAAGGGGTTCCTCAGAGAATCAGCCAAGGCAGGTCCGAACATGCAGGAGGCGGCGAGACCCCGCAGGCGTGCCAAATATTCCCTGTTTGACTCAGTTGGGGCCTGTGGAGCTGTATGAAACCAACACCATCGGACCATGATAGGGGGCTGCAGATTCAGGGGCGAAATTCTCCTACCCGCCCCGCCACATTTCTGCGCCGACCGGCCGGCGGGAGTCTCCGTAACACCGGCCGGTCAATGGGGTTTCCCATTGTGGGGCAGCCCCACGCCGTCGGGAAACCCCCGGGCGCCGGCAAAACGGAGACTCCCGCCGGCGGAGAATGACGCCCAAGGTGTCGGGCGACCAGGTCGACCAACGTAGTGAATGCCAGTGCTTCTGGTTTGTCTGGGTAAGTGAGGTTTTTAATTAAAACGTAAGTTGGACCGATGGCGGTCAGCAAAGTAATGGTCTGTCACTCGTCTGCAATGACATTTGTTCGAAAATATTGTTGTACCCTTTCAACAGAGTGGGCCCAATTGTCAGTTCAGGCGTCAAAAGTTTCAAGCTTACCGATGAGCGCAATTGCGCTGTCTCTGGTAGAGGCCTCTCCAAGCCCCGTGGCGGCTGGCTAGAGGCAAAGGGTCCTGGGGTTGTGGCAGTTCCACTTTATCCTTGTCATCAATGTTATGACCGAAGACAAGGATTCCTCACAAAGCCAGACAGACAGGAAACAACAAGGTTTATTCTACTTCTCCACAGTACAATAACTGTCCACTCCATTCCCCTCAAGGTTCTCTTCCCTGGCCTGCTCCCAGGTCGTGGTTTATATCCTGTGGGGTTCCTCCAATGGGAGGAAGCTTCCCCTCCTAATCACCTGGGGAGTTTGTATTCCAAGGTGTAGGAGGAGAATCTGATACAGTATAGGTTCTGACCCCTTAGTGGGTTGTAACACAACCCATGTGTTCTTTTCTTTGTCCTTGTGTTTCAGCAGCTTTTTTGCAGATTTGTATTTTCTGTGTGCCTTTCTGAGCTATCTCACTTGCAGCCTTTGTCTGTTTTCCTTTTGAGCAGCTCTTTTGCAGATTTTGAGCCTTTCTACATTCCTGGGTTAATGTCTTCTCTGCCTCTTTTAACTGGCGACATGGGTTTGAATCCCACTTCTGACACCATGTTGCAAGTATAAGACAGCTGTACTTCTTTTGTGTGTTTCTCTGAGAGGCTTTTATTGGACTGATCTCAAGATATCTATCTCCAAAGGCAGACTCATGGCATGGTTACATGACTACCGAAAGCCTGAGGTGTGAATCAGACTGGTTACATTTCAAACAAGTTCCAAGCATTAATCCCCTTATGTGGCTCAGTGCCAGATTTAGTTTTATAATGCTCCTGGGGTTCTTACGATAAAGGTGTTACATAAATATACATTGTTGTTGTTATTCCCAGCATGTTGTCATGGTGCCGGCCATGATACGTTAATCATGAATAATAATAATAATCGCTTATTGTCACAAGTAGGCTTCAATTAAGTTACTGTGAAAAGCTCCTAGTCGCCACATTCCGGCACCAGTTCGGGGAGGCTGGTATGGGAATTGAACCCGCGCTGCTGGCATTGTTCTCAGTTTATGCACAGATATTTCAGCCTCCCCCAACACTCAGCAATATTACAAGGACTATTTAAAGGGGCAATTATACAGTCCAATAGGAAAAGAGCAGGAAAATGGAACCGATTAGATAGATCTTTCAGAAAACTGGCACAGTCAGTCACAATAGACCGAATGGCATCTTTCAGCATAATTCTATGTTTAGAGAGATTTTTACTCTGTATCTAATCTTTCTCTCCCTGACCTTGGAGTGTTTGATAGGACGCTGTTCGAAAGAACTTTACTCTCACATATAATCTGTGCTGCACTTGTACTGGGAGTGTTTGATGGGACAGTGGAGAGAAATGAACTTGTCAGCACCTCAGTTTTATCCCATTCTTCATGATGGAGCATTGATGAAGAATGTTATCCTGTGTGATTACTCTCTCCTTACCCAGATTCCTGAAGTACTGAGGTGCTCAGATCAAATAATTGTTCAATGATTCAGGTATTATTTGTATTGACTATCTAATTAGCATTTCTGTTTCAAATTATTATTCTCCCTCATACGTTGAGTTACATCCTTCTTCGATTCTATAACTATTTTTCTGTCTTTTAAATAAATTTACAGCACCCAATTCTTTATTTCCAATTAAAGGGCAATTTTATTGTGGCCAATTCGCCTCCCCTGCACATCTTTTTGAGTTTTGGGGGTGAGAGCCACGCAGACACCGGTAGAATGTGCAAACTCCACACGCACAGAGACCCGGGGCCGGTATCGAACCTGGGTTCTCAGCACTGTGAGGCAGCAGTGCTAACCACTGTGTCACCATGCCGCCCCTTTCAATCCTGTAACTCTACACAACTCAGTGGTAATTTGCACCCAACTCCTTACTGTATCTGGAGTGTGTTTGCAAACAGCCTTTTCACAAAATGGCTCTTGCCTTTGCATTTTTTCATTTTCCCCTCTGTTATTCATGTTTGTTTTAAAGAGCTTGCTGACAGTCGCTCGCTCCAGTGTGCTTCGCAAGAATCCAGCTTATTCCAACAGACAAAATCCCTTTACTGTTGGCCAGCCTTGACTGTGATTCAAAGTCATCAAAAAATCAAAGCAGCTCGGCATTCCTTTTCAAAACGTTCCAACATTCCCAAAATTCCTTGCACTTTCATTACATTTCATATTGTATACTAGAGGCTGCTTAACAGCTTCCAGGCTTGGCTCAGATCTGCACACCAGCTGCACTTTGTATTTTGTCAAAACTTTCCGACAATAACTTGGATATATTCCGTTTTTGACTGGCTGAGATTCAAAGCTGAAATGTCAAAGCATTACTGACACTTGCTAACTCATTGGTTGCTGTGAGAGCGACATTAATCTCTGTAAAATGGACTAATTAAGCAGCAACATCCACACTGTGTTAGCATGACTCACCCTTAACCTTTTTACCATATACCAGAGGCCGGAGTAAAGTCTGGATTGCAGCCCCTCCCAAAGCTGGTTTAGCACAGTGGGGTAAATAGCTGGCTTGTAATGCCAGCAGCGCGGGTTCAATTCCCGTACCGGCCTCCCCGAACAGGCGCAGGAATGTGGCGACTAGGGGCTTTTCACAGTAACTTCATTGAAGCCTACTTGTGACAATAAACGATTATTATTATTATTACTCTCCCTTATCATTGACTCTACCCACCCATTTAATCTCCACCCACAGACCATGTACACTGGCCGCAATTACAAACTCTAACACCCATTCATTTAATCTCCTTCCACAGCCCACTTTACCTCTAGCTATCTGTTATTACAGATGCACTAATAATCACTCACAGAGGCAGAAATACATCAGCCCATTTTTTTTGGTGATATGTCATTGCGAACACAACTCCATCCAAACTGAAAGATTCGCAGTATGCCTCATTAATGTTAATTGGACACTCTATGGCATGGGCTAGAGTTCATAGCTGCTCACACAAAGTTGGGGGCTGGATGGGAGAAAGGGGGCAATGGCAGGGCTGGGGAGATGTTGTCGATTGGGCTACTGTGGAGTTTGGCGATGTTTAGGGCACTGTGGCATTTGTAGGGGAGTTTATGGGGAAATATGTAGCTTGAAGGGGTACAGATTGGGAGATTGCAGGGTTTGGGGTAACACTCCTGCTTCTCCTGACTCCAGACCAGTGTTGACAGTAAAATCCTCCCTGCTGCTGCAGTGACTGGAGAATGGTGATGCTGCTGGACCAATACTTGTTTACCTGATAGATAGTTCCTCAAATAAGCATAAGGCTCCTCACTAATCTCTGCATGGAACACCTGCTTTAGACACCAGATACCTAACAACTGGCCTACAAATTTACAGTGGCTCGAATGTACATGCACAAACTCATTCACTGGGCAGTATTTAATGGGACCTGTAAAAGTGGGAAACGAGCTGAAAGGTGGGGCTTAATTGGAGGGGTTGAGCCAAAATCTTGGTTTCCTGATGTCAGGCTGAGTGAGAAATTCTGTCGGTGACATGTGAGCGGTGGAGCAGGTATCACCCCATCCAATGCCCGGAACCTATTTACCATGTATTTGCAAATCATGTACACTCATTAAATGGAAACTTCACCATGTTAAGTCTTACCATCAAGATTAAATCAGTGGCGCATGGGAACCTGTTTTCCGATAGCTTTAGGTGTTGTTCATCAGGCAAGGTTGTTCAATATTTGGATCTGAGGTGAAGTTTGGTGTTTGTCTAAGTTAGCAGTGCAGGGGAAGGGAGGTGGAGAAGCTGGACAGTCCAGCAATGGCAAGGAGGAGGTGTTGGGGTGATGGTGATGTGGTCAGGTCCTCAAACAGCACAGTAGTTGGGTTGGCAAGAGGGTTGTGGTAGTTGAAACCTCAAATGGCAAGACAGCAAGGCAGCAAGGTGGCTGAAGGGAGCTAGGCTCCGGCCAAAAGGGCGGGTCCATGGTTCCAGTGGTCTAGTCTCGTATGTCCAATGGAGGCAGCTGTTCCATAACATGGCAGATCAACAGTCAGAGAAGGTAATCAAGCTGATAGCAGGGCAGATCGAGCTGCAGGTGCATATGTAGCAATACTCAGGCTGCAACAGACCAATGTTGACTAATGTCCTGTTCAAAAGGGCCAACAAATTCATTTGATTCACAAAAGATGCTGTTGGCCCAGGTCACGAGAGCAATTGGCTTTGGAGTCATTGTGCAGCTCCCACAGTCACAAGTTGTCATTGACTGCACACAGGTGGCCATTAGAATTGCCTGGGAACAGCATTTGTCAATTGAAAGGTGTCTTACTCCCTTAACATTCAAGTTGTCTGTGACCACCAGAAAAGGTGGGTACTCACTTCCCAGGGAGCTCTCATGATACATGCGTCTTTACAAACTCTCAGCTGCCACAGTTATTTGAGGCTCCTGCCCAAGTACAGGGTTTGATTCTGGGTGACAAAGGTTATCCCCTCAGATGTGACTCATGATATCTATATGTCATCTCCAAAATGCCGTGGAGGAAAATTATAATGCTGAGCACAATCAATCATAGAGCAGACAGTAGGATTGCTGAAATTTGCTTCTGATGCCTTGGCCACTCTTTGCAGCATTGCAGTATGTGCCACAGGGAGTCTCCAGGATTATCATCTTCTGCTGTTCCTTGCAAAGCATTGCATTGCAAAGGGATGAATGATTGTCAATTGGGGACATGGAGGAGCTGCTAATCTCCTCAAATGATAGAGAGAAATATGAGGAAGAGGGCAGATATATTAAGGGTAGCTCTCCACGATGCCAGGGCCATGGAGAGACATGACAGGGCCTTATCTTCATTAATTCTGCCCCAGGAATGAGGCATCTATATGACCATCATGTCCTCATCTGCAAACGTTTGCATGGTTTGAATGTGTACCCACCCCTGCCAGCCTCCATCCGGAACTAGCTCAGTATTCGCACCCTCTATTTCCTAGAAGGCCAAGTGGAAGTTCTCTTATGGGTTGAAAAGAGATGACTCTTTTTAGGATACCAGTTTTGCTCTGGCACTTAAATCAATGACGCTCTCATGATCTATATCTCTGCTGCTTGCCCACATTGACAGCCCGTGATTGCATGAGTAGCATGTGACTTCTCATGCTTATCAGTGACCTTGGCCAATCTCTTTGATGTGTCATTTATGGGAAGACCAGCAGATGCTGCATGTGCAGCCATATCCCACTACCTTAAACATTCAAATCAAGCCATGCAAAATACCATTAAGTAAAGACTAATCTCTAATATACCTGCACATTCTTGCCTACACAATTGAGACATCCTTCAGTAGCCTTCATTCAGTAATGACTGTCAATCATGAAGCATGACAGTACAATATGCCTTCCAAAGGAGGCATCATCTATTGACGGCTGTGGAGTCACCGGCATAGAGGATGAGGAGCACCTGATCATACTGGGATCTGCCATCCTTACCTGGTCTGGCCTACTTGAGATTCCAGATCCTCAGTAATGTGGTTAACCCTTAAATGCCCTCTGACTCAGTTCAAGGGATGGGCAATGGGCAGCTAGGGATGGGCAATAAATACTGGCTATGCAACGCCCACACACTATAAAATGAATTAAATATTTTTTTTTTAAAGAAAGGAGCCATAAATACTGCCCTACTGTGTCCATGGCTAGGGCGATGGAATGCACAAATGGGCTGTATAAAATACCTGGTTCTCAATGGTAATCACCAGCCTCGCCATGGAGGAAGCCATGCGCGACATACCAGAACCAACGCACAAGTCATAGTTTGGATGGACTCCTCCACTGTACATGCATAGTCTCTGACACCTCTACCAGATGTTTGCCTGCCTCTCCAGCAGTCTTATTGTGGCTGTGCCCAGAGTCCCATCATCAACTGGGGCTCGACATGGACCTGATTCCAAACAGTCCCCCCAAAGTCCCGAACCTTGGCTGACACAGCCTCCCTCAACTGCTGGAACCGTCTGTGTGACGATCACTGGCTGCACTGGTGGTCATCCATTCCCTCGCTGCTTGCATTCTTTTAAGCTCTGGGACGACTTTCTCCTAAAATATCCTACACATACTCTCATGCCTTGCGATGCGCTATACTGACTCCAGCTGTTTAAGCGTTGAATTCTAGAGTTTGAGGTCCTCCGGATAATTCCTGCAAATGTGGCTGACCACGAGCCACTCTAGAACATGGGGATCAATGTCAGGATATGGGGGTGGTCATTTAGGATTAAGGTGAGGTAAAATTCATCCAGAATCTCGACCCTCAGAAGGCTGTGGTTATTCACTTGTTCAGTGTTCCAACTTGGTTCAGTGGGAAGCATGGGTGGTGCAGCTCAGAATTCAGAAGATGCGAGTTCAAGTCCCACTCCAGGACCTGAACACAATCCCAGGTTGGTACTCCAGTGCAATGCTGGAGGAGTGCTACACTATCAGTGGTGCTGTCTTTCGAAGGAGACATTAAACTGAGACACCGTCTGCTCTCTCAGGTGGATATAAAAGATCCTATAACGGCTATTTCAAAGAAGAAAAGAGGAGTTCTCCCCGGTGTCCTGACCGATATCTATCCCTCAATCAGTATAAAAAACGGATTATCTAATCATAGGACGGGATTCTCCGTTGGCTGATGCCGAAATTGGGAAACGCGAATGGGCAGAAATAGGTTCCAGCGGCAAAATCACAGCGGGTGTTGATTTGACGCCAAATTATGATTCTCCATTAACTCGACAGCAGAGTCAATGCGGGCCAGGATGCACATTCAGTAGACACCTTTTGCACATCATTAGTGGGTCGGACCCGGTATTCGCCAGGCCCCCACGATTCTCCGCCTTGGATAGGCCGAGTTCCCGATGGCACAGTTCACTAGTGCTTTTAAAAATCGTGAAACTGGTGTCGTGGCTGTTGAGGGACAGAGAGGCGCAACTGTGGGCTGCCGGGCCGGACACTGGCTGGGGTGGAGGGGGCCCTGCCAAGCCTGAGGGGACGGTGGGGGCTGACGGGGGAACAGGCCGAGTTGCCCGGTCCCCCACCCCCACAGGACTGGGGTGGTGTCCAGGTATGGACTGCCATTGCCGTGGCTGGCAAGGCAGCCATCTTGCTGCACACCCCACTGACCGCCCACCTTGGCCCCTGGTTCTGCAGAGTGACACCGAACTTATGGGTGCCTCCATCTCCCCAACCCCACACCGCACCCCCCGCCATAGCCCCCACACAGCTGCCACCTGCTGCAGGGGCATCAGGTGGCTCAGCCAGGGCAATGCCCACCATAGCCCCTTTGGGGGCACTGGGCTGGGGCCGCGGAGTGTACTGCTGGCAAGGGCAGTGCCAGCTGATGGTACCCTTGGCATCAGGGATAGGCACCAGGGCCACAGTTCCCCACAGTGCCAGGCACCGACCTGCCCAGGGGTGCGGGGATGGGGAGGGGGAGAAAACATTCGGGGCAGAGCCTGCAGTGCTAACCGGGGCCACCATGTACCCCATTGGGCCTGGTTGGGCACGGAGATATGCACCATGCTAACATGTCGGATTTACACCCCCTGCAGACAATGGATATTGGAATTCAACTAGCATAATTGCTTCACAGCTCCAGGGTCCCAGGTTCGATTCCGGCTTGGGTCACTATCTGTGCGGAGTCTGCACATCCTCCCCGTGTGTGCGTGGGTTTCCTCCGGGTGCTCCGGTTTCCTCCCACAGTCCAAAGATGTGCAGGTTAGGTGGATTGGCCATTATAAAAAAATTGACCTTAGTGTCCAACATTACCCTTAGTGTTGGGTGGGGTTACTGGGTTATGGGGATAGGGTGGAGGTGTTGACCTTGGATAGGGTGCTCTTTCCATGAGCCGGTGCAGACACGATGGGCCGAATGGCCTCCTTCTGCACTGTAAATTCTATGAATGGTGGCCTTCCTGCTGGATACCACAGCCCTGGGGGATGCCCTGTGGCTGTATGAGCTGGAGCTGCTCGAGGAGGAGGAAGCTGCAGCAGCGGAGCGTGCAACAGTGGAGTGTGCAGCTAGCGGCATGTGCCACAGTGAAACAGGAGGCTGTCGCCCAGGATGGAGAACCAGCCGTCCAACAGACCGAGGAGGTGCCAAGGAGGCAGCGCCTGAGGCCTTGCGTGTACCGACATCACCTTTCATTCAAGGACGTGACGGACCAGACATGCCGTCGAAGACTCCGACTGAGCAGGGAGACGGTTCGACATATGTCCCAGATCTTGGCACATCTGGCCCCTCTGGTGTATAGGGGAGGACACCCGCTCCCGGTGGCTGTCAAGGAGACGGTCGCCCTGAACGTTTACGCAATGGGGTCTTTCCTGGCGCTGAGTAGAGACCTATCCGGGGTCTGACAGACCTTGGTGCACAGGTGCATCTGCACCGTCACGGTGGCCCTATATGCCCAGGCAGCTCAATACATCCCTTTCAATGTGGACCTAGTCCACCAGGATGCCCGGGCAGTGATGTTCGCCTCTATCGCCGACATGCCCCGGGTCCAGAGGATGATTGATGGGATGCATATCTCCTTACGAGCATCTGCAGATGACGGGCCACTACACACAAACAGAAAGGGGTTTCACTTGATGAACGTGCAACTGATATGTGACCATCAGACACGTCTTCCCTGGATACCCAGGCTGGGGGGTTGGCTCCTGGGTGACAGGGATTATCCACTGCAGTTGTGGCTGATGATGCCCATACGGAGGCCACAGACTGACGCCGAGACCCGCTACAACATCTCAAGAGGAGGCCATATCCACTCTGGGTGTTCAGGGAGCAATTCTCCGAGCTGAACCATAGCATGGAACAAATTGTCAGATGTCTCTGCATCATTAAGGACATTCTTGCCAAAATTTGCCACGAGTAGCAGTCACAACCTCAAAGTAGGGTGAGAATGTCATTGCCGATGGCTGTGAAGGTGACTGTGGACATGATCTTTGTGATGATATGTGAACTATCATCTGTGTTTATAATATAATAACCAAACTGTATATAAACATTAGCACCTGTATGTATAGATTACAATTCCAGCATCCGACCACAGGTGGCATGGTGACAGGAGAACGTTACTGAAACATAGACACATGTGCCTGTATGTATAGATTACAATTCTAGCATCCGACCACAGGTGGTGTGGCGACAAGAGAACTTCCCTGGAATACATACACATGTGATGCAGAACGGGGATTGCAGGCGTAGAATCCAGTCGCATATCGAGTCGCTCCTTAGTCAATAGTAATTAATATTAGTTAATCATAGTTATTTGGATTTAGCCATATTATCCAACTGTAATCATAGTAGACATCATAGAAACCCTTTTGTGTTTTAGTTAGTTAGTAAACAGTTTTGTTCATTTACAAAGCCGTAATTTCTCTGATCACTTCAACTACAAAGACATCACCATTCGTGTATACAGAGAACATTCCAACCTTCTTTTTATCTGGCTCCAAACAGGCTGGAGCAGGTAATATTTACATCTCCCAGTTTGCCATCCACTGTTCCATAAGGAAATTCATTGATGCTCTTTATTCCAAGATGCCTGATTGCATTTCATTCTCCCAAGACAACAGGCAGAGTGAGCATTGTGAGAACAGTAGGCTTCCCCATGGTGCAGAGTGCCACTGACTCCACACATTGTGGAGTTGTACCACAAACAAAACAGATTCCACTCCCTCAATATCCAGATACTGTGTGAGCACATACAATGGCTCAATGCCCGGTATCCTGGCAACAATCATGATACCTTCATTCTGCGGTAGACCCCTGCCCCATTTGAAATTGCACCGCATGACAAACTAGAGGGTGGCTACTTGATGACAAGGGTTCTCTGCAGGCCACATAGTTCATGACTCCAGTGCCTAACCTGTGGCCGAATGCACACAGGAAAACACATGAAATGGTGATAGAGCAGACCATTGAGCTTCTTTTACAAGGAAGGAATGTAGCAGACCATTGAGCTTCTTAAACAGTACCTCCACTACTGACCCAGTCTGGTGGAGCCCTACAGCACATGTCAAGATTTGTTGTGGTCTGCTGCATGCTGTCCAACCTCACCAACATGAGGCACTTTTATTTTATTTGTTTGACTTAACCTTTATTTAGCCAGGTGAATGAATTGAGAACCAATTCTCATATACAATAACGGCCTGGCCAAGAGGATAATGCACAGCAACAGAAATTACACAAGAATACAATTTATTTAAACACTAAAAACAATAGAATAGAAATTAGCAGTGACAGTCGTTACCAACAGCTGCATGGCACCAGCTGAAAAGACAAAGAGGAGGAAGAAGGAGGTGATAAACAATACCGCTCCTTTCTCTTTGGGACTCCTGTGATCACTCATCCAACTGTGATATGAGCAAATGTGACCTCAATTATCTATTTAGCAATAATCTCAGAATTTACATTCCCACTGTTACTGACCATCACTCGCCCACTGCTTAACCATCGTGCTAAAAGGAAAACCACCACAAAATAAACTTTGTAAACCAAATTTATAAATCAAACCGTGTCATATTGCATGCAAATATCAACAAATCAGCATGTACATTTCCTCTGTGTCTACCTTCCGTGTGCCTTTGCCTGTTATAATGCTTCTAAGCAGTGAACGCCCAAGGCTGCAACATTGTCTGGTGGCTAGCTGCTGACATTTAGTGTGGCGACTGCTGAGAGCCTTGGAAGAACCTTGAAGGTCCAGCTTTTGATAGCATCATCTCAGCGTGGTTGGCAGCATTCTGGAATAGCTGGCTGACAGACAACGTCAAGGGTACTGGCAAAGTTGCATTGGGAGGATGTCATTCTGAGAGTAGAAAGTAGATTTATGCCCCTTGGAATCACTGTCACTCCCATCATCAGCAATTGTTGAAGGAACAATAGCTGGATTTGCTGTGACACCCTTTCCTTAATAGTATTCGCAGTGATGATGTGTGACGGCAGTCTGAGCTTCCACTGCATTACTGAGATGTCATCTGACTGCTGCCTGTGGTGCAGTGAAAGCTGAGACATTGGTCATCAGATGCTGCATCATGGTTGGATCACATGGAGTTGGCCATTGTTATAACCCACAAGTATCTTATGGAATGGGAACAGTTAACTGCCCATGAACTTTGCAGAATACGAGCTCTCCCGTTAAGGGGGCAAGGGACCTCTGAGCAATGTCTATGTGTATGATATATAAAGCTGGCCAGTTAGGCACCAGCAAGGCAGACCCAGTTGGGATCTATTGTGTGATGTATATAATAGTTATTGTAAATAAACTAAGTTTCTTTGAACTACTCGCTGTGGACTTCTTTGTGGCCCTATAAAAGCCAACAATTTTATGCTGGAAAGGATAGACTCCGTGCTTTGCATGAAGCCCTGTGCCAGATCAGAGCTAGATTCCTCTATGCTCCATGACACTGATCACTAACCTTCTATTCAACTCAAAAATAAATTACCGTGAATGTTGGAAATTCAAAATAAAAACAGAAAATGTTAGAAATGCTCAGCAGGTCTGGCAGCATATGTGGAGGGAGAAAGAGAGTTGAAGTTTCAAGTCAAAGACCTTTCATCTTTCTATCAGGCCAGCCAATGCAACAAACATTGGCGTGTGTCTACCCATCAACCAAATCCTCTTTGTGTAACCTGACCCTCCAATAGCCTGGCACCAGTGCTAACCTGACCCATACCCCGTTTGCTATACACTCATTACATGTGACTCATTACACACCGCTCCCAGTGTTAAGCTTTCCTTTAGCATATGCATGAAGCTGGATTCCGGGGCTATGTCCCCACACCGGCGTGGGAATGGTGGCGTTTTACTCCAGAAAACCTGGTGCAAAACAGCCACTGATTCCCCGTTTTGCTGGGGGCTAGCAGGACGGCAGCGTAGAGCACCCAGCTCTAGCTGCCGATATGCCCCGGGTCCGTGGCCGCGCATGCACACGGGGTCGGGCCTCAAGCGATGTCCTGGTTTTGGCGTCGGCGACGGGAGAATCCAGCCGTGGTGTCTATATCTGAGCTGATGGGTATAAACTCTGTTATCTAGCTACCAACTCCATCCCTCTCCCTGGAACTACCTGTGCTTGCATCAGACTGTTTACAGCCTCAGTGTCACAGTTGAGCTCAAGATGAACAACATTGCCCAATCTCTCTCCCACCTCAACTTATCTGTTGATCAAACCCTCATTCATGCCTTTGTTCACCCTCAACTTGGCTATTGCAACACACTCCTAGCTGGTCTCCAAGATTCTACCTGTGTAAACTTGTGGTCCATCAAAACTTTGTTATAACCATGTCTAAACTGGCAGCAAGTCCCATTCACCCTATTATCCCTGTACTTGTTGACCTACATTGACTCCCAGTTAAGCAATCCCTCCATGTTCTTGCCCCTCCTGGTGTATGTAATCTCCTCCAGCCTTATGAACCTCTGAGTTCTTTGCACTTCTACAACTCTGGCCCCTTGAGCATCCCTGATTTTAATTGCTTCAGCATTGGTGACTGTGCCTTCAGTTGTTTTGGCTTTAAACTATGGACTTCTCTCTGAAAACCTCTAAACCTCCCTAACTATTTTTCCTCCTTTAAAACTCTTCCCAAAACCTACCTCCTTGAACATACATTTTGTCACCTAGCCTAATATCTCCAAAGTATCAAATTTTGTTTTATAATTTATATTAGGTTAAAGGTGTTACATAAATAGAATGAAGTTGGTATTATTATGGTCCGATTGGTAAGAGTGGAACCAGGTCAGAGCTGAATTGGACAGAAAGTTGCTGAAGATGATGGTGTAGTCGACCATCAAAGATTGAGGAAATAATAGCAAGGATAAGGAGGTGAATAATATGTCATGATCACAGAGGAAGTTGGTTGTGACAAGTATACAAACCAGACCAGACAGATTGAAATGTGAAGTTGCAGGAAGAAAAGGACAGAGATTTTGGAGGCACCAGTGTGTCCCCGGAATCTGGAAAGGAAAGGGAGATGCGGATGGGCAGTAGGATGGAGGAGTTGTTTGTTTTTTGAGGATAGGGAATTATGATAATACATTTGGAAGCTGGAGAGGGGACAATATTTGAGGCACCTGATAAAATGCAGTTTAACCGATCATTCTATAATGTATTTCCTCTGTTGTTTAGCTTTGTGGGCTAGAACTTGCGTTGTTCCATTCCTAGCTAGCTGAATGCTATGATTTTTTTTTTTTTTAATCAATTTTTATGGGATGTGGGCATTGCTGGCTGGGCCAGCATTTGTTGCCCATCCCTCACTGCCCTCCATTTCAGATGGTGTTTGGGAATCAACCACATTGTTGTGGATTGGAGCCACATGTAGCCAGACTAGGCAAGGATGGTAGATCGCCTTGCTTAAAGGACATTAATAATCCAGTTGGGTTTTTAAGACAATCGACAATGGTTTCAGTAACTTTCAATTCCATATTCATTGAATTAAAAATTTCACCATCTGCTGCGGTGGGATTTGAAACCAGGAACCCAGATGTTAAGAAGGAATTGTAGATCTTTCCTCCTGGACATCAGGTAGAATTGAAGCCATCATCATCATCCCCACCAGGAACTGCAACACAATCTCAAAATCCTGTAAGTGCTAGAACTGTGAATATAAAACAGAAAAGGTTGGAAATACTCAGTACGTCTGGCAGCTTCTCTGGAGATAGAGACAGAGTTAACATTTCAGGTTGAGAATCTCTTCTCAGATCTTGAGGTTCCATACCTTCTCTTGCATTTCTGCTCTCTCCGATTCCCCTCACTCCGAGTGCAATGATAGGGTTCCCCTTGTTCTCCCCTTGTTCTCATCGTCCATCTTCAATGGATCATCCTCTGCCATTTCTGCCACCTCCAATCTATTGCACCATCAAATATATTTTCCCCTCCACTCCCCTTTCAGAATTCTGAAGGGACCATTCCCTCCATGGCACCCTGGTCCACCCTTCAGACATTCCCAATATCCCCTCCCTTTCCTACGGCACTTTCCATGCAAGCACAGAAAATGTTTTTATGGGATGTGGGCATTTTTGTGGCCACCTTTTTACCTTCTCCCTTCTAAATGTCCAAGGTACCAAACTCTCTTTCCAGGTAACAGTGAATTAATTGTACTTCTTTCAATTTAGTACACTGTATTCGCTACTCATGATGTAGTTTCCGCTACACTGGGGATACCAAACACAGACCAGGTGACTGCTTTTTGGAACACGTCCATTCAATCCACAAGCATGACCCTGAGCTTGTAATTTCAATTTGCCACTTTGCTCCCACTCTGATCTTTCCATTCTTAGCCTCCTGCAGAGTTCCAATGAAGCTCAATGAAAGCTCCAGGAATGGACACTTAACAGCCTTCCAGACTCAACATTGAGTACAACAGTTTCAGATTGTAACCTCCCCCCCCCCCCCATTTTTTAGAACAGTAGCTGTTCCCATCTCCTCGAGACTCACATTCCAGTTTGTTACTTGCCCCATTACCATTTTCTTTTGCCTTGCATATCATCCATTTAGTCAATCTCCCTTGCCTTCCACCCTTCCCGTTTGTTCTTCTACTTCCACTATTCCCTGGCTCTGCTTAAAACCTGTCACATCTGTAACTTTTCCAGTTCCGATGAAAGGCCTTCAACCTAAAATGAACTCTGTTTCTATCTCCACAGATGCTGCCTGCCAGATAGTTATTTCCAGAATTTCCTGTTTTTATTCCCCAAGAACTCAGTTTCCTAGCCCTCACCCTATCCCTCATTCTATCCCTCACTCTTTTCCTTGTTCCATCCCTTCCCCCTGACCACTCTCTCACTAACCTAATTTAACCTAATAATTAAGCCAAGATACAGATGTCATGGAAGGAAGGATATAATTGAGTATTGAGGTTAGCTCTGAATGTTCATTTAGCTGAAAAATAAGATTGACAGGGAATTTAAGAGATTGCTGTGTATTTTCCACATGTTGCCTAAAACTGCATCTCTCAATTTTTGTTCACACAGAAATCCCAACTGTGTCCCCACGATGGGTGGCAAGTAGCACAGAGGAGCCTGCAGGTGAGTGAAAAGCAGGTGGTTGCAGTCTTACAAGCAGAATGATATACCGAGACTTCCTTTAAAGGAGCATAAGCTGGCACAGTGGACTTTAACCTCAGAGGCAGCAACATTGAGTCCATAAACGTGAATCTAGCAGAGGATCACAAGCCGCATGGTATTCTTTGTGAGGCTGTGTGGTTCTGTGTTTTACTGTGTGGTTCATTGTGGTTCTGTGTGGTTTTCTGTGTGCTGCTGAAATTATTTGTCACTGCAGAACTTTATAGGTGGCGGGTTTTCCCATCCCACTACCAAAGAGGGTGCTGGAGAATGCACCCTGCTGTTACCAGTTTCCCTGCAGTCATTTAATGCTCCAGCATTCATTGGCTGGAGTTGAGATTTCTGCCACTAACTCAGCAGGAAGTTGCTCCTCAGAGAGATGCCAGCCAATCTGATTTACCAGCAGCTCTGTAGTCTCAGCAATGCCAACAGGAGCAGTGGCCACTGCTGGGACCACAATCCCACCAGTCTAAGTGCTGGAATCCACAGGACCAGCTAGATGTTGGGTTTTGTGCTGAGGACAGGAAGGGGGGTCCACAGGTGGGGGGAGAGGAAGGCGGGCTCTTGATGGAGAGGCTAGTGATGGGGGGTCTTGGGCAGATCTTGGGGGTGGTGTGAATAGATTGGGGCCTTGGAAAAAGACGATCTGCAGAATTTTCCAGTCCCTTGTCTGAAAACCCCCTGGCAGGGGACCATACAATTTTGCCCCATGTGTTACCGTTTGATCCTGTGTGGTTCTGTTTTGACTCGGTGGTTCTGTGTGGTTCAACACAGGAACATAGGAAATAGAAGACATTTGGCTCGTCGAGCCTGCTCTGGCATTCAGCTAATCATGTTGATCTTCTATCTCAAGGCCATTTTCCTCCTGCACTATCCCTCCGCCCTTTGAAGCCTTTAATATCTAAAGACTTGTCAATGTCCCTCTTGAACATACTCAATGACTAAGTCTCCACTGCCCTCTGAATAGAAAATGCCAAAGATTCACCTCTAACTGATGATATTCCTCTCAATTCTAAATGTCCTACCCCTTATTCTGACACTATGTCCCCATACCCCTAGCCAGTAGAAGCATTCATCCTGCATCTATCCTGTCAAGTCTTGTAAGAATTACGTATGTTTGAATGCGATCACCTCTTATTCTTCTAAAGTCCAGTGAATACAGGACTAGTCTCCTCAATCTATTCTCATAGGACAATCTTGCCTTCCCAGAAATTGGGTGAATTGGTGAAGCTTCGCTGCGCTCCCTCTTTGGCAAATATATGCTTCCTTAGGTAAGAGGACCAAACGTCCACATAGTGCTCCAGGTGCAATCAAGGCTTTCTATTCCTTTACTCAAATCATTTTGCAATAAAGGTCAGTGCACCATTGACTTCCTACTTGTTTGCTGCACCTGCATGTCATTTTTCAGTGACTCGTGAACAAGGACACTCAGGTCCCTTTGAACATCAACATTTCCCAATCTCTCACCATTTGGGGAATGCTCTGACTTTTTGTTTTTCCTACCAAAGTGGATAACTTCACATTCTTCCACATTATAATCCATCTGCAATGTTCTTACCAACTCACTAAGACTGTTCCACCAAGCTTTGTGTCATCAGCAAAATTGGAAATATTACAATTGATCCCCATTTCCAAATCATTGATATAGATTGCGAATAACTGATGCCCGAGCACTGAGGTATCCCATTAGTCACAGTCTGCTAACCTGAGAATAACCTTACTCTCTGTTTTCTGTCATTGACCAGTTCTCAATCCATGGCAATATATTACCCTCAATTCCATGTGCTCTACTTTTGTTTACTAACCTCTTGCGTGGGATCTTATTGAAAGTTTTCCGAACATCCAAAAGCACCACATCTACTAGTTCCCCCATATCTACTCTGCCAGTTAAGTCCTCAAAAAACTTCAATATGTTTGTCAAACATGAGGCTGGATTCTCCAAAAATGGGGCTATGTCCCCATGCCAGCGTAAAAACCTTTCCTTAAGAAAGTCCTGTGCGATTCTCCTACCTGCAGGGGCTGGCAGAGTGCTCCTCCCAGCTCTGGCTGTGGATACGGGGCCCCGCACTTCCGGTTGGGAGTTCGCGCATGTGCACTGCGGTGGCCATGGCGTGCAACATGGTGGACTCGCACTGCGGACTGTCATCAAATCTACATGCACCACTAATTTCCTGATTAATATTTTCCCCTACATTACCATTATTGTTTGGTTGCCTACAAACAGCTCCCACCAATTTTTGCTACCCCTTGCTGTTTCCTGGCTCCACCCATACAGACTCTACACCTTGTTCTTCCAATCCAAAATCCCCTCTCACCAATGTACTGAACTCATATTTTGCTGATAGCGCTACCCATCTCCTTTTCCTTTGTGCCTATCTTTCCAAAATGTTGAATACTTTGTATCCCTTGGTACCCTGCATCGCCATATCTGTAATGGCAACTAGGTCATACCTATTTACTTCTAATGATGCCCTAACTCCATCTACCTTGCTAGGATTTCTTTGTTATTTGGTTTTGGGATGTGGGCACCACTGGCTAGGCCAGCAGTCTTTGTCCATCCCTAATTATCCTTGAGAAGATGATAGTGAGCTGTCTTCCTGAATTCTGCAGCCTATGTGTTGTCTGAACACCACAGTGCTGTTAGCAAGTTCCAGGATGTTTACCGGGTGACAGTGAAGGAACAACAATATTTTGCCAAGTCAGGATGGCGAGTGACTTGGAGTGGAACTTGTAGGTGGTGCTGTTCCCCTGTATCTGCTGCCCTGACCATCTAGGTGGTAGAGGTTGTGGGTTTGGATGGTGCTTGTAATAACCCTCATGGGATCCACGGTGTTCACTCAATTGATTTCCCTCTGGGGCTCGTGGAATATAAACTCCCCCCGTTGAGAGGTGGAGGTCTCGCAGCTGGGACTTGTGAACCAGGCACTTAAAAGACAGCCAGGATTGGAACCGGCATGATCGATAGTCCCAGCTGGGACTAATGTGCTTTGTACCACATTGCGACCTTTACTTTTGTTTGACTAAATAACCTTTCTTGTTAAACCTTTCTGGGTCTCCTGAGGATATTATAGTACGGTCAAAGGAGAAGAAGAAGAAAAAGAAGAAGGTGTAATGTACACACTGTAGCCACTTTGTATCGGCAATAGGGCAGCTCGGTAGCAATGTGGATAGCACAATTGCTTCACAGCTCCAGGGTCCCAGGTCGATTCCGGCTTGGGTCACTATCTGTGCGGAGTCTGCACATCCTCCCCGTGTGTGCATGGGTTTCCTCCGGGTGCTCCGGTTTCCTCCCACAGTCCAAAGATGTGCAGGTTAGGTGGATTGGCCATGATAAATTGCCCTTAGTGTCCAAAATTGCCCTTAGTGTTGGGTGGGGTTACTGTGTTATGGGGATAGGGTGCAGGTGTTGACCTTGGACAGGGTGCTCTTTCCAAGAGCAGACTCGATGGGCCGAATGGCCTCCTTCTGCACTGTAAATTCTATGATAATCTATGGAGGGGGTGAATGTTGAAGGTGGTAGATGGAGTGCAAGTCAAGCGGGCTGCTTTGTCCTGGGTCATGTCGAGCTTCTTGAGTGTTGTGGGAGCTGCACTCATCCAGGCAAGTGAAGTGTATTCCATTACACTCCTGAATTAATGCCTTGTAGATAATTGACAGGATTGGGGGAGGCAGGAGGTGAGTTACTCACCACAGGACTACCAACCTCTGACCTGCTCTTGTAGCTACAGTATTGATGTAGAATGTCTACAGCACAGAAAGGAGGCCAGTCAGTCCATCAAGTCTGCACCGACCCTCTGAAAGAGCATTCTACCCAACCCCACTCCCTGCCCTATCCCAATAACCCCTTAACCTAAACACAATCTGTGGGAGGAAACCAGAGCACCTGGAGGAAAACTACGCAGACACGGGAGGACATGCAAACGCCACACAAACAGTTACCCAAGGCCGGAAGTGAGCCAAGGTCCCTGGCGCTGTGAGGCAGCAGTGCTAACCACTGTGCCACCATGCTGCCTCACTGGTCTTGTTCTGTTTCTGGTCAGTGGTCACCCCAGGATGTTGATAGTGAAGAATTCAGCGATGGTGATGTCATTGAGTGTCAAAGGGAGATGGTTAGATTCTCTGAATCTGAGATTATTAGATTAGTTGAAGATGGTTGGGCCTCAGAAACTACCCTGAGGTACGACTGGGGCTGAGATGACTGATGTTCCACAACCACAACCATCTTCCTTTATGCAAGGTATGACTCTAACCAGCGAGAGTTTTCTCCAATACCCGTTGACCCGAATGTTGCTGGGGCTCCATGATGCCATACTCGGTTAAATGTTGCCTTGATGTCAGGGGAAGTCACTCTCATTTTATCTTTTAAGTTCAACTCTTTTGTCCATGCTTGGATCAATGCTTAATGAGGTTGGGAGTTGAGTGGTATGGCAGAACCTAAGCTGAGTGTCAGTGAGCAAGTTATCGCTGAGTAAATGCTGCCTGATAGCATAAGTTCATAAGATATAGGAGCAGAATTAGGCCAATCGAGTCTGCTCTGCCGTTCGATCTCATCGTGGCCTTAACTCACTCTCCTGCCCGTACAGGGCTAACTCGCTGGCTTTGAAAGCAGACCAAGGCAGGCCAGCAGCACGGTTCAATTCCCGTAACAGCCTCCCCGAACAGGCGCCGGAATGTGGCGACTAGGGGCTTTTCACAGTAACTTCATTTGAATCCTACTTGTGACAATAAGCAATTTTCATTTTCATTTCATTTCATTTCTCCTTAACACTTCAACCCATTACCAATTAAAAATCTTTCTAATTCCTCCTTAACTTTACTCACTGTTCCAGCATTACTGTAGTCTGGGGTAGCAAATTCCATAGATCCACAACCCTTTTGGAAAAGTAGTTTCTCCTCAAATATGTTTTAAATTTGCTACAAATTTGCGCTGTTGATGACACTTTCCATCACTTTGTTGATGATTAAGAGTAGGCTGATGGGGCATTAATAGGCATTAATTGGCTGACATAGAACATACAGTGCAGAAGGAGGCCATTCGGCCCATCGAGTCTGCACTGACCCACTTAAGCCCTCACTTCCACCCTATCCCCGTAACCCAATAACCCCTCCTAACCTTTTTGGTCACTAAGGGCAATTTAGCATGGCCAATCCACCTAACCTGCATCTCTTTGGACTGTGGGAGGAAACCGGAGCACCCGGAGGAAACCCACACAGACACGGGGAGAACGTGCAAACTCCGCACAGACAGTATCCCAGCGGGGAATCGAATCTGGGACCCTGGCGCTGTGAAGCCACAGTGCTAACCAGCTGCTGGGTGGATTTGTCCTGCATTTTGAGGACAGGACATACCTGGGCAATTTTCCACATTGTCGAGTAGATGCCAATGTTATAGCTGTACTGGAACAGCTTGGCTACAGATGCTGTTGTTCTGGAGCACAAGTCTTTAGTTTTATTGCCAGAATGTTGTTAAGAACCATAGCCTTTTCAAAAAGCACAGGGAGAGAGGTGAGAGTTCATTTCAAAAAGCGTGGGGAGAGAGGAGAGAGTTCATTTTGAACTTCGGATCATCTGGGAGGAAGAGTGGGTGACAGAGAGAGGTTTCAGGGAGATAGCCACACCCAAGTTTCAGAGACCATTTCTCGGGACCTCTTACCTGAAAAAACAGGCAGGAAGTCGTGGGAACAGCAGCCGGTGGGCGGAGCCGAGCGGGCGGTAAGTGAATACATCCAGCACGGGGCGGATTCGTGCCCAGTATTTCTTTTTGCTTTTAAATCTCTTTGGGAATTCAGATCAGAGGGGATGGAGGTTGGGGCAGTTGCATGCTCCTCCTGTAGGATGTGGGAGGTAAGGGACACCACTAGTGTCCCCATTGACTACACCTGCAGGAAGTTCACCCTACTCTAGCTCCTTGGAGGCCGTGTTAGGGAACTGGAGCTGGAGCTGGATGAACTTCGGATCATCCGGGAGGCAGAGGGGGTGATAGAGAGGAATTTCAGGGAGGTAGCCGCACTCAAGGTTTAGGACAAGAGTAGCTGCGTTACAGTCAGGAGAAGGAAAGGGAACAGGCAGACAGTGCAGGGATCCCATGTGGCCGTTCCCCTTCAAAACAAGTATACCATTTTGGATCCCTTTGGGAGGGATAACCTACCAGGGGAAGGCCATAGCGGCCAGGTCTCTGGCACTGAGCCTGGCTCTGTGGCTCAGAAGGGAGTGGGGGAGGGGGAATAGAAAAGCGATAGTGATCGGAGACTCAATGGTTAGAACATAGAACATAGAACATAGAACGATACAGCGCAGTACAGGCCCTTCGGTTAGGGGAACTGATAGGAGATTCTATGGTTGCGAACAAGACTCCTGGAATAGATGTCATAGAATTTACAGTGCAGAAGGAGGCCATTCGGCCCATCGAGTCTGCACCAGCTCTTGGAAAGAGCACCCGACCCAAGCCCACACCACCCTATCCCCATAACCCAGTAAACCCCACTCAACCAACACTAAGGGCAATTTTGGACACTGAGGGCAATTTTGGACACTAAGGGCAATTTAGCATGGCCAATCCACCTAACCTGCACATCTTTCGACTGTGGGAGGAAACTGGAGCACCCGGAGGAAACCCACGCACACACGGGGAGAACGTGCGGACTCCGCACAGACAGTGACCCAGCCGGGAATCGAACCTGGGACCCTGGAGCTGTGAAGCAATTGCGCGAACCACTTTGCTACCGTGCTGCCCAATGTATGTTGCCTCCTGGGTGCCAGGGTCAGGGATGTCTTGGATAGAGACTACAGGATTCTTAGGGTGAGGGGGGATAACCAGAAGTCGTGGTGCACATTGGCACCAACAACATAGCTAAGAAAAGGGATGAGGATCTAAAAAGTGATTTTAGGGAGTTAGGTTGGAAGCTAAAGAGCAGGACAAGCAGAGTAGTAATCTCAGGATTGTTACCGGTGTTACGTGCTGGTAAGGCAAGGAACAGAGAAAGAGTGCAGCTGAACACGTGGCTACAGGGCTGGTGCAGGAGGGAAGGCTTCAGATATGTAGAACATTGGGATACCTTCTGGGGAAGGCGGGTACATGAAGGACGGGTTGCACCTAAACTGGAGGGGCACCAATATCCTGGGCAGGAGGTTTGCTGGAGCTATTCGGGAGGGTTTAAACTAGTTTGGCAGGGGTATGGGAACTAAAGTTATGGAGCAGAGGATAGGATAGCTGTTGAACGGGCAGAAATAGTATGCAGCGAGTCTGTGAGGAAGGATAGACAGTTGATAGGGCAAAGTTACCCGAAGTGGGATGGGTTAAAGTGTGTCTGTTTCAATGCAAGGAGTGTCAGGAATAATGGATATGAACTTAGAGCATGGATCAGTACTTGGAACTATGATGTTGTGGCCATTACAGAGACATGGATTTCACAGGGGCAAGAATGGTTGTTAGATGTTCCGGGGTTTAGATGTTTTAAGAAGAATAGGGAGGGAGGTAAAAGAGGAGGGGGACTTGCACTGTTCATTAGAGAGTGCATCACAGGTGCAGAAAAGGAGGTAGTCGAGGACTGGTTTACCTCAGTGGACTAGACAGCTGGTTTGTGATGCAGAACAAGGCCTGCAGTGTGGGTTCAATTCCCGTACCAGCTGAGAATTCTGAATTCTCCCTCTGTGTACCCGAACAGGCGTCGGAATGTGGCGACGAGGGGCTTTTCACAGTAACTTCATTGCAGTGTTAATGTAAGCCTACTTGTGACAATAAAAGGTTATTTATTTATTTAGGAGGGTTTGTCTACTGAGTCAGTATGGGTGGAAGTCAGAAACAAGAAAGGAGCAGTAACATTTGTGGGAGTTTTCTATAGACTCCCAAATAGCAGCAGAGAGAAGGAGGAACAGATTGGGCGACAGATCTTGGAAAGGTGCAGAAGTAGCAGAGTTGTTGTCATGGGTGACTTCAACTTCCCTAATATTGACTGAAACCTCCTTTGTGCAAATAGTTTGGATGGAGCAGATTTTGTCAGGTGTGTCCAGGAAGAATTCCTGACTCAATATGTAGATAGGCCGACTGGGGGGTGGGGGGGTGGGAGGGTCATTTTGGATTTGGTGCTTGGCAACGAACCAGGTCAGGTCTCGGTGGGAGAGCATTTTGGTGACAGTGACCACAACTCCTTGAACTTTACCATAGTCATGGAGAGGGATAGGAACAGACAGTATGGGAAGGTATTTAATTGGGGGAGGGGAAATTATACTGCTATCAGACAGAGCTGAGGAGCATAAATTGGGAACAGATGTTCTCAGGGAAATGCACAACAGTAATGTGGGGGTTGTTTAAGGAGCACTTGCTGCGAGTGCTGGATAGTTTTGTCCCACTGAGACAAGGAAGGAATAGTAAGGTGGAGGAGCCTTGGATGACAAGAGAAATGGAGCTTCTAGTCAAGAGGAAGAAGGAAGCTTACTTAAGGTTGAGGAAGCAAGGATCTGGCACGGCTCTAGTGGGTTACGAGGTAGCCAGGAAGGAACTCAAAAATGGACTTAAGAGAGCTAGAAGGGGGCATGAAAAAGCACTGGTGAGAAGGTTAGGGGAAATCCCAAGGCGTTCTACACTTATGTGTGAAATAAGAGGATGATCAAAGTGAGAGTAGGGCCGATTAGGGATCTTGTGCCTAGAGTCTGAGGAGGTGGAGGATGCCATAAATGAATATTTTGCTTCAGTATTCACCAGAGGGAGATGGACCTTGTTGCTCATGAGAACAGCGTGAACCAGGTTAATAGGCTCGAACAGGTTTATATAAAGAAGGAGGATGTGCTGGAAATTTTGAAAAGCATCAGGATAGATAAGTCCCCTGGGCCAGACGGGATATACCCAAGGTTTCTACGGGAAGCGAGGGAGGAGATTGCTGTGCCGCTGGCGATGATCTTTGCGTCATCACTCTCCACTGGAGTAGTACCGGATGATTGGAGGGAGGCGAATGTTATTCCCGTGTTCAAGAAAGGGAATAGGGAATTCCCTGGTAATTACAGACCAGTCAGTCTTATGTCTGTGGTGAGCAAAATACTGGAAAGGATTCTGAGAGATAGGATTTATGATTATTTATAAAAACATAGTTTGATTAAAGATAGTTGGCATGGCTTTGTGAGGGGCAGATCATGCCTCACAAGCCTCATTGAATTCTTTGAGGATGTGACGAGACACATTGAAGAAGGTCGGATAGTGGATGTGGTGTATATGGATTTCAGTAAGGCATTTGATAAGGTTCCCCATGGTAGGCTCATTCAGAAAGTTAGAGGGCATGGGATACAGGGAAATATGGCTGCCTGGACTCAGAATTGGCTGGCCGAAAGAAGACAGCAAGTGGTAGTGAATGGAAAGTATTTCACCTGGAGGTCGGTGACCAGTGGTGTCCCGCAGGGATCTGTTCTGTGACCGCTGCTCCTTATGGTTTTTATAAATGACTTGGATGAGGACGTGGAAGGTTGGGTTAGTAAGTTTGCCAATGACACAAAGGTTGGTGGAGTAGTAGGTAGTGTCGAGGGCTGTTGCAGGTTACAACAGGATATTGACAGCATGCAGAGCTGGGCTGAGAAGTGGCACATGGAGTTCAACCTAGATAAATGTGAAGTGATTCATTTTGGAAGGTCCGGACAAACAGGACGAGTTTGGGGTACTTCGGTCTGAATCGGGGGATGAGGCAGGGGGGGTGCGCTCTCCCCATTGCTTTTTGCTCTGATAATAGAGCCGTTGACAATGGAGCTCAGAGCATTGAGTGGTTGGAAAGGGACTGAGCGGGTGGGGTTGAGCACAGAGTCCTGTTGTATGCGGACTTTCTTCTCATATATTTCAGACCTGGTGGGCAGTTTTGATAGGATCATGGAGATCCTGAGAGAATTTGACCATTTTCCAGGGTATAAGTTGAACATTGGGAAAAGCGAGGTGTTACCGATTAGGGTGCAGGAGAGAAGGCTAGGGGAGTGGCTGTTCCTGGTGGTGGGGGCGAGTTTTCGGTATCTTGGGATACAGGTGGTGCGGAGCTGGGTGCAGCTGCATAAACTGAATTTGGCATGACTGGTGGAGGGAATGAAGGCGGATTTTAAGAGGTGGGATGTGTTGCCGTTGTCACTGGCTGGGCATGTGCAGACGGTAAAATGACTGCTGCCAGGATCTTGTTCATGTTCCAGAACCTTCCCATTTTTGTTTTCAAGTCCTTTTTTAGGAAGGTGAATGGGATAATTTTGGGGTCCGTATGGGCGGGGAGGACCCCGCTGTGAGGAGGATGTTTTTGGAGAGGGAGCAAAGAGACCAGGGGGGGTGGGGGGGAGGGGGGGGGAGGGGGGGGGGCTGCTGGCATTGCCGCGCTTGATGAACTATTATTGGTCTGCTAATATCGCAATGGTTGGCAAATGGGCAGTGGTGGAGGGGTCGGTGTGGGAGCAGATGAAGGTTGTGTCATGTAGGGGGATGAATCTGAGGGCACTGTTGTTGGCACCCCTTTCGTTCTCGCCAGTCTGGTAATCCACAAGCTCGGTGACGGTCTCAGCATTGCAAGTTTGGAACCAGTGCAGGCAGAATCTCGGGTTGGAAGGCATGTCTCTGTGGGCATCGATATGCAATAATCACAGGTTTGTGCCAGCGGGGCTGAATGGGAGGCTCCGGGGTGGCGACAAGTGGGGATAGAGTACTTCAGGGACTTGCTTTTAGGGGACATGTTTGCAGCCTGGAAGAGCTGGAGGAAACATACGAGTTGCCAAAGGTGAATGGGTTTAGATACCTGCAGCTGAGGGACTTTGTGAGGAGAGAGGTGACGTCCTTCCCAGGGCTGCCGCAGATAAGCTGTTGCCCAAGGATGAAATTGGGAAGAGGAGATGTCAAACATTTATGTAGAGCTGATGGAAAGGGATGGCACTCTGGTGGAGGAGATCTAGTGCAAATGGGAGGAGGGGTTGGGTGAGGAGGTGAGGGTCTGGATGTGGAAGGAAGCCCTGCGGAGCGTGAACGTGGCCTCGCCGTGTGCGAGGTTGTGCCTCATCTAATTTAAGGTGGTGCATAGGGCTCACATGACGGTTGCGAGGATGAGCCGGTTCTTTGCAGGGGTTGGAGGATGGGCGTGGGCGGTGTGCGGTGGAACACGGAAATCACGTTCACATGTTCTGGGCATGTCCAAAGCTGAGGGAGTTCTGGCAAGGGTTCTTGGATGTCATGTCCGAGATTTGGGGTCTGGGGTGGCACCAAGTCCGGAGGTAATGATATTTGGAATGTCGGAAGATCCGGGAGTTCAGGTGGGGAAAAGATGGATATCTTGGCCTTTGCCTCCCTGATATCCCGGAGACGGATTTTGTTGAACTAGCAGAACTAGGAGCTGCCAAAGGCAGGGGTGTGGGTGAGCGACCTGGCAGAATTCCTGCACTTGGAAAAGGTTAAGTTAGCCTTAAGGGGAGCGGAGGAGGCGTTCACCCGGAGGTGGCAGCCGTTAATCAATACTTTCAGGTAAATGAAGTCATGGGGGGAGGTTTCGGCGTTTGTTTCTGATTTGTTCATTGTTTTGGGGGAAGAAAGGGGGGAAACTAAGGGGGTGGGGAGAGTTGTGGGCTTGGTATCAGGGTTATTGTGGGCCTGTGTTTGTTGTTCCTGTGGATTTCTGGGTTTCTGATATTTTTATGTAAATGGGCAAAATACCTTTCATAAAAATATATATTTTTTAAAGAACCATGGCCTTTGCAGTATCCAGTATCTTCAGCTGTTTCTTGTTACCACGTATATGTGCAAAATACCTTTGATAAAAATATTTTAAAAAAGGAACCATAGCCTTTGCAGTATCCAGCATCTTCAGCTGTTTCTTGTTATAACATGGAGTGAATCAAATTTGCTGACGACTGTGATCTGGGGACCTCCAGAGGAGATCAAGATGGATCATCCACTTGACACTTCTGGTTGAAGATGGCCGCAAATGCTACTTTTGCACTGATGTGCTGGGCTCCCCCATCATTCTGGATGGGGATATTTTTGGGCCTCCTCCTGTTAATTCTTTAATTGTCCATCACCATTCACAACTTGTTGTGGCAGGACTGCAGATCTTAGATTGATCCATTGGCAGTAGGATCACTTAGCTTTGTCTATCTCAGTATGTTTCTGGTGTTTGGCATGAAGGTAGTCCTGTGTTGCAACAGATCGAGTATCTTTAATTCTGCCTTTTTTAACACTTTTCCAGACTTTAACCAGATCTAGTTTTGGCCTTTGTTTCCATGGCCTTCCAATTTTGCTTACTACTTTTTTTCTACCACTAGTAGTTTTGCTTCTCTCCTTTCTGAATTCCCTCTCAGCTTCCCACCTTCCTGCCAAGCTAGTTTAAACCCTCCCTGTGTATTTCTCTTCTGTATAGTTCTTTGTGTTACTGTGTGTTAGCATATAGTTATGCGTGTGACTGTGTCATTCTGTGTTACGATATGGTTTTGTGTGGCTCCGTGTGTTCCTGTGGTTCTTTGTGTTACTGTGCGGTGTGTTATTGTGTGAATCTGTGTGGTTCTGTCTGTTACCAAGTGTTACTGTTTGAATGGGTGTGGTTGTGTGTGTTACTTTGTGGTTCTTGGTGTTGCTGTGTGTTACCGTGTGGTTCTGTGTGGTTTTGTTATGGTGTACACCAATTGTTTGCCGTTGTTTTACAGCCACGGGCTGAACTGTAGCCAAGTCCAACATGAGGACTCCAGAATTACTGCAGACCATTATTTTTGCTTTAGTCGAACACAACACAGGTCAAATCTGACTGGAGAAAGTTGTTTGTACAAGGGCATCGAGCCACCAGCTGTGAGAATGTTTTCCTAAAAATGAGAAGGGGAGAGAGTAAACAGGTCCTTGTGCCAGTCAGCATGTGCTGATGACATGCCTGCTGTGTTACTGTTTTGATTGGAAAATCAATTGGTTACAATTCTGGTCTGACTGCTGACCAGGCCTCTCTATAACAGGCGGAAAGGGAATCCAAGGAGCCTTCTCAGTGTGAGCAGAAAGTGCACAGCCTGGTGTGCAGAAGCATGAAAGTTCATCCAGTTCCCACCCACAGGCAGGTAATCTGCATTTAGAGCTGCCACAAGAAAACGTTTGGTGAGAATGAAGAAAGAGAAACAGCACAAATTGTTCCGCTGGGAAAACTTGGCACACTGGGAAGTGTAGTGAATCACAGGTACCAATGTGTCAAAATAGCATATTTATCTACCATGCGACACTGATACAATAGCCTATTTTTTTCCATTGTGTGGTACTGTGTAAAACCATGTATAGCAAAATACTGCGTGGCAGCATGTGGGCCTCTGTGACCCTGTGGCCAGAATTTAATGGCCTCTTAAGGGCCTTTATCCACCCAGCCTCATTTTTTAGACTGGCAGGTGTTGGTGAGATCAGTGAACTTTCTCGATCTCAGGTGGGAGGGCGGGAGGTGGGAGGGCCTCAATCTGAAGGCCCCTTCAGATTTGGGATGGCCTCCACTCAGGGATCTTCAGCCGTCCTCCCCACCTCTCTCACAACCTCAATCCCCGATACAGAGATTTCCGTCCACCTGACCACCGAGGGCATCTCCTACTCTCCTATCCCGGGCCCTCTGGTACCTACCTGAAGTGCAGTCCTGGGACTTAGGCTCAGGTACGGTGCTGCAGTACCTCTTCTGACCACTGCAACACTGGGGCTGGAGAGCTGATAGCTAATCTGATTGGCCGAAAGCTCTCCAAGCGGGACTTCCATCCAAGGGCGGTTGAAAGTTCTGCCTGCTGCTAATCAATGCTCAATTGCACATAAAATGGAAGTGGATCTGTCAGAGTTCTGACTCTTAGGATGGCGGGTGTCTGTCCGTGTGGTGTTTGCACATTCTCCCTGTGCCTGAGTGGGTCTCATCCCACAGCCAAAAGATGTGCAGGGTAGGTGGATTGGCCACGCTAAATTGCCCCTCAATTGGTGATGCACTTTCAATTACCACAAAGACGAGAGTCGTGGAATAATCGAGGCTTTATTGAGCAACCGTGTTGTGCCTCCTGTAGCTGGAACCAGAATGGCGGCAGCACCGGCGAGCACACACATTTATACACCACCTACTAGGCGGAGCCAGCAGGCAGGGATTTACCCATGTACCTCTACTATACGGGCAGTGCCGTAATACATGTAATACAACTAGTGGTGACTACCACAATTGGAAACATTTTTTTAAAAGGATGGGGCGGGTGTCGAGGTACTCACCATCCTGAAAATTCAGGCCTGTGTGTACAGGACTGTGTAGTGCATGGGACTGTGTATTGTGTGGGACTGTGTATTGTGTGGGATTGTATACTATGTGGGACACTGTGCTGTTTGTAATTATGTGGGACAGTGTACTGTTTCGGATTCTGTGCAACTGTGTGCTCTATGGGACTGTGTATTGTATGGGGCTGTATATTGTGTAGGGCAGTATACTTTGTGTGACTGTGTTCTCTATGCGACTGCGTGGGACTGTGTACTAGTAACGTGCGCTGTATGGAATTATGGAAATGTGTATTGTGTGGGACTGTGTACTGTGTGCTGTGCTATGTGAGATTGTGTACTGAGATATAAATCAGCTGTGATCTCATTGAATGCAACAACGGTTTCGAGAGGCTGAATGGCCTCTTATTCCTGTGAAATATATGAAGAGGTAATACTAAACATACAATTGGAAATCAAAACACATTAAAGCCAATGTTATTCAGTGGGGATATAAAGTGTAGCATTAGGGATAAGGAAAAAAGCTTTTAAAACATTCAAGGTCCTGGTGGGTAGGAGAATTCAGCCAATTATAAAGTAAGCAAAAGTAGATGAAAACAGTAATGAAGGTAGCCAAGATAAACATTGAATGTGAGGTTACTGAGAACATGTCAGGGAACAGCTCAGGAAAAGAGGGAAGGGTGCCTTAGACGGATATATTCCAGGAATAGCAGAGAAAGAGAAAAACAGCAGCCAATAACAGCAGATAAATGGCTAAAAATGTAATGTACCCACATGTTCTAATAAAGATAGGAATAAGATAATGGAAGTCTGATAAACTGGTAAGAGGTCCCTCAGAGTTGGAAAGAAGTTGGCAATGCTGCACTAATTCAAAAGTGTCAAGACAACTCTTCAAATTAAAGACCAGTAGGTTTAATATCAGTTGTCGGGAAGACATTTTGAATAACTTTAGGTGCAGTTGTACACTTGGCAAAGCAAATGTTGGCGAAGGATGACAAATGGATTCAGCAAAGAAATGTCACATTTAAATAATCCAAAGACAGGAACATATAATTCATACCAGGTCCTGGATTTTGAGAAAGTTTGCACAAAAGTGACTATTAAATAAATTTAAACTCATGGAATTGAAGGTTAATTATGAAACAGATTAGATGATTAGTTACATGATAGAAGACAGAGAGTAGGATGAAGTTACCAGTGATGTTCCATAAGTATCTGGGCTGGGCTTTCATTTTCAGTAAATTTATTAATAGCTGAAACAACACAATAGAGAGACATATATCTGTGTCTTTTAATGACATAAAGATTGGTGACTGGAACAGAGTAGAAGGTCAGTGGTAGGTGGGAGTTAGGAGAGATTGTAACAAAGATGTGTAGGGCATGAGACAGAAGAATTGTTAAAGGCAGTGTAATGGGGCCGAAGGGACTGATAGTGGCATAAAGGTAAGACAGCAGAAAGCGTTATTAGGAGTACAATGCTCAGTGCTCAGTACCCAAACATTCCTTTTAGGTGAAGTAACATTTCACTCGAACCTCCTTCACTTTGGTCTACTATATTTGCTGCTCCCAATGCAGTCACCTCTACATTAGGGAGACTAAACGCAGACTAGATGATTGCTTTGTGGAACACCTTCGCTCAGTCCGGTGCGGAAAGATCGATTTGTCCCAGGAGTGATAATCTAAGGAGTAGGGCATGGTTATTTTATAAATAAACTTTATTAAAATAAAAGAAAAGAAAATAATAGTTACTTTTAAACTTCAACTCTAACACTAACGGATTACATGTAGTTTCTGAATCTTAACACACTAGTTCCCATGAAACAGCAGTTTAACATAAACATGCAGCTCTCAGACCACTTACACAGATAGACACAGACAATACTTGCATTTAATTAAGCACTTTTCCTTCTGTCAGGGACATTCTTTCAGAACCCTTTTCCAAAAAGTCTGCTTTGGTGGCAACTTTCATGACCTCGGTTGATTTCCAAAGCCTTCTTCCCTGTAATCTTCATGACCTCTCTCAGTTGATTTCCAAAGTCTTTTCCTCTGTAACTGTTTAGAACAGCATTCTTTCTCTTGCTGTCTCTCTAAGCTCCGCCCAGGCCCCAAACAAAGGTTCTCTGCTGGGGTTTCCAGGCTTGAACCCATCAGCATTATCTTGGCTGTTTTATTGCTCACTCCTGTGTGCCAAAGAACAGAGCAATGCAATTGATATGCAACTAGCCTCCCATTGACAGACAAAAAGGCCATCAGATTCTGTAATGGGCTAATAGCAGGTCCGACAGGAGTGTCCCGAAGAACAATGGATCTGGTGCGTCCTATTTGTTCCCACAAACGAGTTTCAGCCTGACTGGGACAATGTAACTCAGCCAGGTGTGGGCATATTCCTCTGACCCTGGTGTTATTCCATCAGGTTTTTTTTTTCTCTGAGTCTGTTTAACCCCTAAATTGCCTGCTACATTGGGGTCTCATTTCTGGACCCAATTTCCTAATATCTCCCTTGTGTAACACTAAGTGGATTTTGTCCTTGATCCCTCGGGGATGTTATCCATCTCCAGCACTGCATTGCTTTCCTTAATCAATACCTCCACACCTACCCCTTTTCTTCCTTTTCTATCTTCCTGAAGTGGAGATGGCGGCGTTGGACTGGGGTGAGCACAGTAAGAAGTCTTACAACACCAGGTTAAAGTCCAACAGGTTTGTTTTGAATCACCAGCTTTCGGAGCACTGCTCCTTCCTCAGGTGAATGAGGAAGGATTCATTCACCTGAGGAAGGAGCAGTGCTCTGGAAGCTAGTGATTCAAAACAAACCTGTTGGACTTTAACCTGGTGTTGTAAGAATTCTTACCATCGTCCTGAACACATTGTAACCAGGAATGCTTAAGGCCCGGTCCTGATCTTTTATAGCCACGACATTGTATTTCCATATGGCAATCTGCACCTGTAACTTTCCAAACGTATTTACCACACTCTGTGCATTCACAAACTTGCACAGTAACCCTTATTTATTTACACATTATTAGTTTCTCACCTATTCTGAACCCATCTATTAATTTACTGTTCCTTATTCTAGTGCGATCTATCTCTCCTTGTATTCTGTGCACATTGGTGTTACGCTCTGATAGTTTCTCCTGGTTCCCACATCCCTGCTGAGTTAGTTTAAACCCTTGTCAATAGCAGTAGGAAATTGCCCCGCAAATAACTCAGTCCTAGTTCTATTTCGGTGCAAACTATTTGGCCTGCGCAGGTCCCATTTCCCCAGAGCTGGTCTCAATGTTCCAAGAATTTAAAGTCCACCCTCATGCATCTACTCTCCAGCCATACATTAATCTGCTTTATCGTGCTATTTTTATACTCACTTGCGTGTGGCACTGGGAGAAATTGGGGGTGACTAATCTGGAGGTCCTACTTGCTCACTTCCTACCTAGCTCTCTAAAGTCTGTCTGCAGGACTACATCCCTTTTTTTGGCTTACATTGTTTGTACCAATGTGTACTTCGACTGCTGTTTGTTCATCCTCCCCACCCTCCCACCCCCCCTAAGGGTGCACTGCAGCTGTTCAGTGACATCCTTGATCCTGGCATACCATTCTAGGTTCACATCTGCAGCCACAGAAATTCTCATTGATTCCCCGAACTACCAATTCCCCTAACTACCAAATCACCTATCATTGTTGTTCTTTCAGTCTTCCTTATACCCCACCCTGTACACCTGAGCAATTATTGGCGCCAATAATTTGGTTCTGACTGCAGTCTTCAGATGAACCATGATTCTCATCAGTACTGAAAACTGAATATTGGTTGCGAAATGGTATGCACTCCGGGAACTCCTGTACTACTTTCCTGACTGGGGATCACCCTTTCCGTCGCTCCCTGTATACACTGAAGCTGCGGGGTAACCACATCTATAAACATGCTATCCACAATGCTGTAGATTGTACAGATGTGTCGCATTGATGACGGTGATTTTTTATCCTTCATGTATTTCAAGTATATCATCAAATAATTTTCCACGGATTTGCCAGACGTACATTCCAGATCATAACAATTCATTGCGTAAATAAATTTCCCCTCATATCTTCTCTGATTGTTTGCCAATCATCTTAAATCTGTACCCTGTGGTTATCAACCCTTCATTGGAAATGGGTTCGCCTTACTTACTCGATCTAAAACCTTCATGATTCTGAACACCTTGATTAAATCTCATCTTTGCTTTGTTCAAAGGAAAACAACTCCAGCTTCTCCGATCCTTCCATGCAACTGTAATTACTCACCCCTGGAACTATTTATATGATAAGGACATGGGAAATAGGAGTAGGAGTCAGCCATTCAGCTGATCAAGCCTGCTCCACCATTCAATAACTTCATGGCTGATGTGATGGCAGCCTTAACTCCATTTTCCTGCCTGTCCCATAACCCTTAACAGTCTTGTTGACCAATAATCTGTCGAATCATGTTTCTTGCAAGGAGCCTGAAAATGGGAGATAAAATATGAGGATCATAGAAACTGACTTGAAAGCATGAAACATAGCCATAAAATGGAATTATCTAATATGTTAGAAGATTACAAGTAAAGGAAATTTAGGGTTGGTCTCAACTCACCTCCTGCTTTTAATACGTTCTGCTAAATTGGACAGGAGCATTATAAACCACATTTCCCAAGTTTGTCGATGATACCGTATGCAAGGTGAAGTAATAATGAGCACCTATGCAGCCAAAATAAATATCAGTTCAATTCATGGTAAGAGTCTGAATGCAATTCTGTTCTGGTTGTAAAAGGCCAGAAAAAAGGTTCAGAAAAAAGTAGCAGGACAAATAGTCAGGAACAGCCCCAACACATAAAGAGCAATTAGAAACTTTCATATAATAACTTAATTTTTGGCAGATTCAGCTCATCAATATAATTAATGTGGGAGCAAGGAATCTAAATGGGAACGAATAGGATAATGGAGAAGAGAGCTGATTACGAGAGAGAGAGATCACAGGATTATCGTATGTATTACGTTTCTGCCATGGTCCACTCTCACCATTGAGTCTGAAGATTGTAGGTTCAAATCCCATTTTAGAAACTGGGAGCACAAAACTGAGGCTGTCACTTCAGTAAGGAAATGCTGCACTGTTGGAGATGCAGTACTGAGGAAGCACTGCACTGTCACACGTTCTCTCTTTTAGAAAAGACTAAACTGAAGCCCTGTCTGCCCTCTCAGGTGGATGTATAAGATGTCATGGCATTATTCAAAGAAGAGCACTGGGAGTTCTCCCCAATGTCCTGGCCAATATTTATCCCTCAATCGACATCGCAAAACAGATTGGCTTGCAACATTGGTCTCAGTAGCACCTGTGGATTTGGCCCGAGGACTGCTGTTTTGAGACCAAAATGCAGCATCCTCACCACTTGGACTCAGTCCCATCACGGCCCACGCTGAGCGGCATCTTGTTGAGATTGTTGGTGTGGGTGTTACAGCATGCCCTGAATGTATCCAGAGTAGACAGATTGGGACTGCAGTAAGCCTGTAATGCTGGTTTGATGACAAGGCTGCTATTTTGGTCCTCCTCATTCAAGTTAACTTTCTCTCTTAACCTTGCAGTGTTAAATGTGCATTTAGCATCAGGAAGTGCTTTTGAAAGGCATGATAATCATAATAGTCTTTATTAGTGTCACAAGTAGGCTTACATTAACACTGCAATAAAGCTACAGTGAAGAGCTCCTAGTCGCTACACGCAGGCGCCTGTTCGGGTACACTGAGGGAGAATTCGAATGTCCAATTCACCTCACAAGCATATCTTTTGGGACTCACATGGACTGCACCCTCAGACCGCACCTGCTCACCACGAGTGGCAGGAGTTTGGGCTTATGGGCTGAAAGGCAGTTAGCGGAGTGGCAGTGGGGGGCGGGGGGGGAATACTGTCATCCTGAAAGAGTTCAGCAGACTTGTGCTCCATGGAGCCACTACCAATGCCCTGGGGTGATGCCTCTGCAATCCTAGAATCCGTTGGAGCACAGATTACTGGACTGCTGTGACACCCTGAAAACCCCTTGAGCAAGGGGCAGGTTTAGCACAGTGGGTTAAACAGCTGGCTTGTAATGCGGAACAAGACCAGCAGCGTGGGTTCAATTCCCGTACCGGCCTCCCCAAACAGGCGCCGGCTAGGAGCCTTTCACAGTAATTTCATTGAAGCCTACATGTGACAACAAGTGATTATTATTATTATCAGCAGCCTTGAAGGCAGAACTCTGAGCTGCATAGCACCAAGCTGAGATTTCTTCATCTCAATCTGAATTTCCATCGCAGCATAGGTAGCTTTTGTCTGTGCTGCAATGGAAGTGGAGGCATTAGCCACCAGTCATTTCATCGAGGCTGGGTCTGCAAGTGTTGTCATTTGAGTTTGCCATAAATTGTACACTGAAAAGGATGGATTCAAAACCTCTTGCAAATCCCAGTATCAAGTGAGAGCCAGATTCCCCCATGCTTCTTGACTGTGACAGGCTATTTGACAGGCCTGCGAATGCACCAAGCATATTTTTGTGTATCCTCTTAGCTGTTTTATGTATGTCACCTCATCAACCTGAGTCTGCTGCAGCAGAATCCATCTGTGGCCTAGTCCCCTGGTGAGCTGGTACTCACGGTCTGCTTTCCTCCTGCATTGGCTGAAGCCCACTGTGCTCACTGGTCTGAATTTTAAGAGTAGGATAGGAGGCAGGGGAGAGGGTGCATGAAGGGCTGATGAATGCAATCAGAAGGTGCGCACATGGAAGTCCGACCATGAAGGTTATTGCTTCTGAATTTTACTTACGGTAGGAAAGGTGTTTCATTGTTTCATAGAATTTACAGTGCAGAAGGAGGCCATTCAGCCCATTGAGTCTGCACCAGCCCTTGGAAAGAGCATCCTATTTAAGCCCACACCTCCACCCTATCCCTGTAACCCAGTAACTCCACCTAACCTTTCTGGACATGAAGGGCAATTTAGCATGGCCAATCCAACTAACCTGCACATCTTTGGACTGTGGGAGGAAACCGGAGCACCCGGAGGAAACCCACGCACACACGGGGAGGACGTGCAGACTCTGCACAGACATGGACCCAAGCTGGGAATTGAACCTGGGACCCTAGAGCTGTGAAGAAACAGTGCTATCCACTGTGCTACCATGATTGAGGGAGGATTTCTCGTTGCGAGACGAATGAATACAAATTGAGCTGTTTAGAAGGAAATTAACCAGAATGTAAATGTAAATCCCTGAAATGGTATCTCACAGTTTGTATTTTGTGAGCTGTGCAAAGGATTAACAGACCTTCAAAGCCCCAATAGGTTAAAGCTGGTGGCAGTGAGGTGAGGCGTCAATGCTGCCTGTGCCAGGCAACCACTCTGAAAGGCAATGTATGGTTCAATTGGGAGAATGGAAAATGGAAACCATTGCTGAACGGCAGGGAAAGGCCTCTCATAGTGCCGGCTAGAGTGGGTAAGGGTGTCTGATATGCTAGCTGTTGTGGATAAAGCTCTTTAATATACTAGCTATAGTGGGTAGGGGTCTTTAATATGCCAGCTATAGTGGGTGGGGTTTATAATGGTGCCAGCTATTGTGAGTGAGGGTGTATAATGGTGCCAGCTGTTGTAGGTGAGGGTGTATAATGGTGCCAGCTATTGAGGGTGAGGGTGTATCATGGTGCCAGCTAATGTGGGTGAAGGTGTATAATGGTGCCAGCTATTGTGGGTGAGGGTGTATAATGGCACCAGCTTTTGTAGATGGGAGTGTACAATGGCATCAGATATAGCAGGTGGGTGTGTATAATGGCACCAGTAAAAGCAGGTGGGGGTGTATGATGGTGCCAGTTATAGCAGGTGGGGGTGTATAACGGTGCCAGCTATAGCAGGTGGGGATGTATAATGGTCCAAGTTATAGCAGGTGGGGGTGTATAATGGTACCAGCAATAGCAGGTTGGGGTGTATAATGCTGTCAGCTATAGCAAGTGGGGGTGTATAATGGTACCAGCTATAACAGGTGGGGGGTGTATAATAGCGTCAGCGATATAATGGTACCAGCAATAGCAGGTTGGGGTGTATACTGCTGTCAGCTATAGCAAGTGGGGGTGTATAATGGTACCAGCTATAACAGGTGGGGGGTGTATAATAGTGTCAGCTATAGCAGGTGGGGGTGTATAATGGTACCAGCTATAGCAGGTGGGAGTGGAAATGGTACCAGCTATAGCAGGTGGGGGTGTATAATGATACCAGCTATAGCAGGTGGGAGTGTACAATGGTACCAGCTATAGCAGGTGGGAGTGTACAATGGTACCAGCTATAGCAGGTGGGAGTGTATAATGGTACCAGCTATAGCAGGTGGGGGTGTATAATGGTACCAGCTATAGCAGGTGGGGGTGTATAATGGTACCAGCTATAGCAGGTGGGAGTGTACAATGGTACCAGCTATAGCAGGTGGGGGTGTATAATGGTACCAGCTATAGCAGGTGGGAGTGTACAATGGTACCAGCTATAGCAGGTGGGAGTGTATAATGGTACCAGCTATAGCAGGTGGGGGTGTATAATGGTACCAGCTATAGCAGGTGGGGGTGTATAATGGTACCAGCTATAGCAGGTGGAGGTGTATAATGGGACCAGCTATAGCAGGTGGGAGTGTACAATGGTACCAGCTATAGCAGGTGGGAGTGTATAATGGTACCAGCTATAGCAGGTGGGGTGTATAATGGTACCAGCTATAGCAGGTGGGAGTGTATAATGGTACCAGCTATAGCAGGTGGGGGTGTATAATGGTACCAGCCATAGAAGGTGGGGGTGTATAATGGTACCAGCTATAGCAGGTGGGAGTGTACAAGGGTACCAGCTATAGCAGGTGGGAGTGTATAATGGTACCAGCTATAGCAGGTGGGAGTGTATAATGGTACCAGCTACAGCAGGTGGGGGTGTATAATGGTACCAGCTATAGCAGGTGGGAGTGTATAATGGTACCAGCTATAGCAGGTGGGGGTGTATAATGGCACCAGCTATAGCAGGTGGGAGTGTATAATGGTACCAGCTATAGCAGGTGGGGGTGTATAATGGTACCAGCTATAGCAGGTGGGGGTGTATAATGGTACCAGCTACAACAGGTGGGGGTGTATAATGGTACCAGCTATAGCAGGTGGGAGTGTATAATGGTACCAGCTATAGCAGGTGGGAGTGTATAATGGTACCAGCTATAGCAGGTGGGGGTGTATAATGGTACCAGCTACAACAGGTGGGGGTGTATAATGGTACCAGCTATAGCAGGTGGGAGTGTACAATGGTACCAGCTATAGCAGGTGGGGTGTATAATGGTACCAGCTATAGCAGGTGGGAGTGTATAATGGTACCAGCTATAGCAGGTGGGAGTGTATAATGGTACCAGCTATAGCAGGTGGGGGTGTATAATGGGACCAGCTATAGCAGGTGGGAGTGTATAATGGTACCAGCTATAGCAGGTGGGAGTGTATAATGGTACCAGCTATAGCAGGTTGGGGTGTATAATGGGACCAGCTATAGCAGGTGGGAGTGTACAATGGTACCAGCTATAGCAGGTGGGAGTGTACAATGGTACCAGCTATAGCAGGTGGGAGTGTATAATGGTACCAGCTATAGCAGGTGGGGTGTATAATGGTACCAGCTATAGCAGGTGGGAGTGTATAATGGTACCAGCTATAGCAGGTGGGAGTGTATAATGGTACCAGCTATAGTAGGTGGGGGTGTATAATGGTACCAGCTACAGCAGGTGGGGGTGTATAATGGTACCAGCTATAGCAGGTGGGAGTGTATAATGGTACCAGCTATAGCAGGTGGGAGTGTATAATGGTACCAGCTATAGCAGGTGGGGGTGTATAATGGTACCAGCTATAGCAGGTGGGAGTGTATAATGGTACCAGCTATAGCAGGTGGGAGTGTATAATGGTACCAGCTATAGTAGGTGGGGGTGTATAATGGTACCAGCTATAGCAGGTGGGAGTGTATAATGGTACCAGCTATAGCAGGTGGGAGTGTATAATGGTACCAGCTACAGCAGGTGGGGGTGTATAATGGTACCAGCTACAGCAGGTGGGGTGTATAATGGTACCAGCTATAGCAGGTGGGAGTGTATAATGGTACCAGCTATAGCAGGTGGGGGTGTATAATGGTACCAGCTACAGCAGGTGGGGGTGTATAATTGTACCAGCTATAGCAGGTGGGAGTGTATAATGGTACCAGCTATAGCAGGTGGGGGTGTATAATGGTACCAGCTATAGCAGGTGGGAGTGTACAATGGTACCAGCTATAGCAGGTGGGAGTGTATAATGGTACCAGCTATAGCAGGTGGGGTGTATAATGGTACCAGCTATAGCAGGTGGGAGTGTATAATGGTACCAGCTATAGCAGGTGGGAGTGTATAATGGTACCAGCTATATTAGGTGGGGGTGTATAATGGTACCAGCTACAGCAGGTGGGGGTGTATAATGGTACCAGCTATAGCAGGTGGGAGTGTATAATGGTACCAGCTATAGCAGGTGGGAGTGTATAATGGTACCAGCTATAGCAGGTGGGGGTGTATAATGGTACCAGCTATAGCAGGTGGGAGTGTATAATGGTACCAGCTACAACAGGTGGGGGTGTATAATGGTACCAGCTATAGCAGGTTGGGGTGTATAATGGTACCAGCTATAGCAGGTGGGAGTGTATAATGGTACCAGCTATAGCAGGTGGGAGTGTATAATGGTACCAGCTATAGCAGGTGGGAGTGTATAATGGTACCAGCTACAGCAGGTGGGGGTGTATAATGGTACCAGCTACAGCAGGTGGGGTGTATAATGGTACCAGCTATAGCAGGTGGGAGTGTATAATGGTACCAGCTATAGCAGGTGGGGGTGTATAATGGTACCAGCTACAGCAGGTGGGGGTGTATAATGGTACCAGCTATAGCAGGTGGGAGTGTATAATGGTACCAGCTACAGCAGGTGGGGGTGTATAATGGTACCAGCTATAGCAGGTGGGAGTGTATAATGGTACCAGCTATAGCAGGTGGGAGTGTATAATGGTACCAGCTACAGCAGGTGGGGGTGTATAATGATACCAGCTATAGCAGGTGGGAGTGTATAATGGTACCAGCTATAGCAGGTGGGGGTGTATAATGGTACCAGCTATAGCAGGTGGGAGTGTATAATGGTACCAGCTACAGCAGGAGGGGGTGTATAATGGTGTCAGCGATAGCAGGTGGGGGTGTATAATGGTACCAGCTATAGCAGGTGGGGGTGTATAATGCTGTCAGCTACAGCAGCTGGGGGTGTCCAATGGTACCAGCTATAGCAGGTGGGGGTGTATAATGGTGCTAGCAATAGCAGGTGGGTTGTTCAGTCAGGGACACAAAGAAGTAATAGCATTTTCTCCCATGGAGTAGCAAGGAAAAGTTTTCAGATTAAGTGAACTGCCCAGGCAGTGCAGTAGTCAAAGAGAAACTATCAGGCATAGAGCTAATCCACCCAGACTTTGTGGCCAGAATGAGGAAGAGGATAAGCAAAGAGGTTGGGAGGTCCAGGCTCCAAAGGCTCCACAGCAGCAACATCAGAAGTAAAAAAAAAGACCAGATTCTGGATGGGCATGCTGCAGGGGCATGCAGAGGATTGCACTGCATCAAGAACGGCCTACCCTGGGGTAAGAGACAAGTTCAATGATCTGCAAATGTCCAAACGACAGCAAAGACTGCGATTCACCAGAAAGGTGGCTACTAATTTACACGCTGTGCTGCAGGATGAGTGAGATGGGGTTTGTGGAAATGCGATGCCTGCCTTCACAGCAGCTGCAAGCACAGAGGTCAGACTGGTAGGACTATGCACAAGCATGTTCTTAAGAGTGCATCAGGGCAGGAACCTGTTATGATATTCAAACATACATCATAACACATACATAATGATAGACAGAGCAACGGACCAATTAGCACACATGACATGACAGCCAATCACAGACAAGAGCAGACACAGTATAAAACAAGAAACAACACTTTCTAGGCAGTTCATCTGGAGACGGCACAGGGCCAGGACCTCAAAGCCAGACACTCACACAGTCGCAACCTGCTGAGTATCAAGGCTGATGTATAAATAGTTTAATGGAATAAAACTGCGTTGTACCAATCGCAACCGTGTTGGTTCGTCTGTACCTCAGAGCACCCAACACTTCATGATACCAGGAGTGAATCGATACCTACTGGCAAATCTGCCATCCTGAGCCATGGACACCCGCAACAAACCGCAGCCGTTGCAAGTCGCTGGGAACCTGGGCACAAATTGGACGCTCTTCAAGCAGCGCTTCGAACTCTTCATGCAAGCCAATGAAAAACGGCGCCTCGGACGAAACGAAGATTGCCATGCTCCTCACTACCGCAGGTCAGCACGCCATCCATGTATACAACTCCTTGGTGTTTGCAGAAGGCGAGAACAAAGCTAAGTATGGCATGGTCCTCCTCAAGCTCGACAAGCACTTCAACGTTGAGGTCAATGAAAGCTTTGAGAGGTATGTCTTTCAGCAGCGCCTGCAAGGTAAGGATGAGCTCTTTCAGTCCTTCCTGACACACCTCCGCGGTTACGACACCACCTCAGAGTCCATGATCCGGGACCAGATCGTTTTTGGCGTTGCCTCCGGTGGCCTATGCCAGCAGCTTCTAAAATTAAAAGGCCTGACCTTAGCATCTGCAGTTGAAGCCTGTGTCCTACATGAGAATGCGACTAGCCGCTATGCCCAATTTCAGGCGACCGAATCGGCACAGAGGGGGTCCCACGACCGAATCGGCAAGCCAGGCCACCCACGAGGCCGAACGCATCCAGGCAATCGAGTTTCTCCCTGCCCGTGGCCTGGACCAGGGCGGCCGTTTCGCGCGCTTTTCAAGGCCTCCCACGTTTGTGCGCGGCAAAACCTACGGAAACACTGAGGGACGTGCTGCGCAGGCGCGCCCGATGCAAGACCGAACTGCGCATGCGCAGTGGCGTAACGAACGCCATGACGTCACAACGTGCGGCAACTGTGGAGCTGCACATTTAAAAGGGCAATGTCCTGCAAAAACCCGACAATGCCTACGCTCTGGCAAGATGGGCCACTACGCTGCCTACTGTCGAGCGGCTCAACCTGTTGATCTTCCACATCTCCGACAACCTCGCAGGAACGTGCGGACCATTCAGCCTCCACATCACGACATCCAAACCGATGACACAGGTGACCAAGACGCCTTCCGGGTTGCGGTCATTGATGGGAACCGGGTCAACACCATCAATCCGGGCGATGAATGGTGTGCCACCCCGACGGTCAAACGATCGCCGATCACTTTACGCCTGGACACTGGCGCCTCCGCCAACCTCATAGCATGGTCAGCCTTCTACGCCATGAAGGTCAGACCACCATCCCGGTGCAAGATGGTCGACTACAACGGGAACGTTATCCCGGCCATGGGATCCTGCCAGCTCCAGGTGACACACAACACACACACACGGCCACACTCTCATTCGAGATAGTCGGCTCATTGAAGGACTCCCTGCTGGGCGCATAGGCATGCAAGGCTCTCCACCTTGTGCAACAAATCCACTCTCTCTCCAGACGGCACGTCTGACTTCCCGGATGCAGAGTGCAACGCACAGCTCCAATCGCTCCTCGCCCACAACCAGGAGGCATTCGTGGGCATGGGAACACTGCCATACACCTACCGAATTTGTCTCAAACCGGACGCCATCCCGGTCATTCACGCACCTCGCAGGGTTCCTGCGCCACTTAAAGACCGCCTCAAGCAGCAGCTGCAGGAGCTCCAGGACCAAGGGGTCCTATCCAGGGTCACGGAGCCCACGCCATGGGTCAGCTCCATGGTGTGTGTCAAGAAGCCCTCCGGCGAGCTCCGTATCTGTATTGACCCCAAAGACCTCAATAATAATATTATGCGGGAACATTATCCCATACCCAAACGGGAGGAAATCACCAGTGAAATGGCCCAGGCGAAGATATTCACGAAACTGGATGCTTCTAAGGGGTTTTGGCAGATCCAACTGGACCCGTCCAGCCGAAAGTTATGCATCTTCAACACCCCTTTCGGCAGGTTCTGCTACAACCGTATGCCATTTAGCATCATCTCGGCATTCGAGGTCTTCCATAGAATCATGGAGCAGATGATGGAAGGCATCGAAGGGGTGCGCGTATATGTGGACGATGTCATCATCTGGTCCACCACACCGCAGGAGCACATATATCGTCTCCAATGCGTTTTTGCCCGCATACGGGAAAACGGCCTGCACCTCAACCGAGCCAAGTGCTCCTTTGGCCAGACCGAGTTGAAGTTCCTGGGGGACCATATCTCCCGGTCAGGGGTCCGTCCGGATGCAGACAAGGTGAGCGCCATCACAGCCATGCCGCAGCCAGCCGACAAGAAAGCTGTACTACGCTTCCTTCGCATGGTCAGCTTCCTGGGGAAATTCATTCCCAACCTTGCCTCCCACACGACGACCCTGCGCCACCTCGTCAGAAAATCCACAGAGTTCCAGTGGCAACACACACACCAGCTGGAATGGGAGGAGCTCAAACGCAAACTCACCACGGCACCAGTGTTGGCGTTCTTCGACACGTCTCGTCCCACCAAAATCTCAACTGATGCCAGCCAATCCGGCATTGGAGCAGTGCTCCTGCAGCGGGATGACACGGCATCATGGGCCCCAGTTGCCTATGCATCGCGGGCCATGACCCCCACAGAGCAGCGCTTCGCGCAGATCGAAAAAGAGTGCCTGGGCTTGCTAACCGGTTTAGACAAGTTCCATGATTACGTATATGGTCTTCCCCGGTTCACTGTCGAAACTAACCTCCGCCCCCTGGTCAGCATAATAAACAAGGACCTGAACGAGATGACCCCTCGCCTCCAGCGCATCCTACTTAAACTCAGGAGGTACGACTTCCAACTGGTCTACACTCCAGGGAAGGACCTCATCGTGGCGGATGCCCTATCCAGAGCAGTGAGCACGCCGCCAGATGCGGAGGGTTTCGTATGTCAGGTCGAGGCACATGTGGCTTTCACAGCGGCAAATCTGCCGGCTGACGACTCCAGTCTGGCCCGTATCCGCCGAGAGACTGCGGCCGACCCCCTTCTGCAGCGAGTGATGCGCCACATGACGGGAGGATGGCTCAAAGGGCAGTGCCCGCAGTTCTACAATGTACGAGACGACCTAGCCATCATTGATGGTGTCCTTCTGAAGCTGGACCGGATTGTGATTCCGCACAGCATGCACCAGCTGGTTCTTGACCAACTACACGAAGGCCACTTGGGGGTCGAGAAGTGCAGACGGAGGGCCCGAGGGGCGGTATACTGGCCGGGCATCAGTGACGATATTGCCAACATGGTGCTCAACTGTACAACCTACCAAAGGTTTCAGCCGGCGCAACCTCCTGAAACGCTTCTGCCCCATGAGCTGGTGACGTCCCCCTGGGCGAAGGTGGGTGTCGACCTGTTTCACGCGCTCGGCAGGGACTATGTCATCATAGTTGACTACTTCTCAAACTACCCTGAAGTCATACGCCTGCACGATTTGACGTCGGCTGCTGTCGTCAGCGCCTGCAAAGACACCTTTGCTCGCCACGGCATTCCGATGATTGTCATGTCGGACAATGGGCCCTGTTTTTCCAGCCAGGAATGGTCGTCCTTTGCTGCTTCGTATGGCTTCACACACGTGACGTCCAGCCCTCTACACCCCCAGTCAAATGGAAAGGCGGAGAAGGGCGTTCACATTGCCAAGCGGCTCCTCTGCAAGGCTGCTGCTGCCGGGTCGGACTTCTGCCTCGCCCTGCTGGCCTATCGCTCGGCCCCACTAGCCACGGGTCTCTCACCAGCACAACTGCTGATGGGTCGCGCCCTCAGAACCACTGTGCCTTCCATCCTGGCACCAACAATAGACCATGCTCTGGTACTGCATAGGATGCAACTGCAGCGCGGTCGCCAGAAGAGATCGTACGACACACGGGCAACTGATCTTCCCTCCCTGGCCCCTGGAGACAACGTCCGCATCCACCTACCAGACGGTGGCTGGTCAGCTCCTGCCGAAGTCCTCCGACGCGTGGCTCCCCGCCCGTTCCTAGTACGCATGCCGGATGGATCCGTGCGTAGGCGCAATCGCCGAGCCCTTTGCTTACTTCCACGCTCGCAACGGGACCCTACACAGACGCCGTGTCCTCCACCGGTTCCTGATAGCGACTTTGTGTAGCTGCCGTATACCTTGTGCCCCTTCTGTTGCCGCCCGTGACCAGGCTCGCACCTCAGCCGATGGTTCTCGACCCACCCTTGAGGCGGTCAACCCGAATTCGTCGCCCACCTACTAGACTGGACTTATGAGACTGTTCACACGTTGAACTTTTGCAATCACTGTTTTATAACATGTCTCGATTTTATCGTTGCAGGCATTCGTTTGATCGTTCCAAATTTCCACGTTGTTCTTTTTTGTTATGGTACAACCTGGTTAGCATGTCACACCTGACATCGCCCCTTGTATATAGTTAAGCCCCATGTACATGATGTAAATATTATGCGCACACACACATTTAGTTGCACTCAGGACACATTTATAATTATAACCACATAGGCACATAATCTTGTAAAAAAGGGGGGGATGTCATGATATTCAAACATACATCATAACACATACATAATGATAGACAGAGCAACGGACCAATTAGCACACATAACACGACAGCCAATCACAGACAAGAGCAGACACAGTATAAAACAAGAAATACGGCACTTCCTGGGCAGTCCATCTGGAAACAGCACAGGGCCAGGACCTCAAAGCCAGACACTCACACAGTCGCAATGTGCTGAGTATCAAGGCTGATGTATAAATAGTTGAATGGACTAAAACTGCGTTGTACCAATCACAACCGTGTTGGTTCGTCTGTACCTCAGAGCACCCAACACTTCATAACCTGGACGCAATACATCTTCAACTGCTTTAGCAATGACCATTCTTCCATCAGAAGGTTAGAAGTGGAAATTGTCACTGATAATTGCATTGTTCAGGACCATTCACAACTCCTAAGAAGTCCATGTCCACATGCAGCAAAACCTGGACAATATTCAGGTTTGGACTTATAAGGCGCAAGTAACATTCATGTCACACAAGCTCAGGCAATGGCCATCTCAAATAAAAGAAAAGAGTTTATGGGACAGGGGGAGCTGGGCTTTGAGATGGTAGATTTGGTAGGAACATACTATCGTCCCCTGTGTCTCAGCCCTGCCACAGTTTCTGTTCCCACTCTCTCTCCGCACAGTTGTGCCTGACACCTCTGGTTAGATGCTGTGGCACTTGTCAATGTATTTAGCAAGAGAGATTGAAATGTGCCCGTGAGTGTGATAAAATGTGTTTGCATGATGAGCATGCCATGATTGAGTAATCGGCAGCACAAGCAAGCTCTAAGGTTTTCAGCAGTGAAGCAAGTCAATGAATGTGAAGAATGAGTCATGCTTTTTTCCCCAAAAAATTTAGAGTACCCAATTCATTTTTTCCAATTAATGGGCAATTTAGCGTGGCCAATCCACCTAGCCTGCACATCTTTGGGTTGTGGGGGCACGGGAACATGGGGAGAATGTGCAAACTCCACACGGACAGTGACCCAGAGCCGTGATCGAACCAGGGAACTCGGCGCCATGAGGCAGCAGTGCTAACCACTGCGCCACCATGCTGCCCAAATGAGTCATGCTTCATGGACAATCTTTTCTGTTTAGCGATGGGGGCGTGGTGCATTGAGCAGTGTGTGAGGCTACTGGCTCATTTGTAAGGATATGGCTTTTGAAGATGAATTTACTGACCTTTATCATTCATGTGAAGTCATTAAACTTCTTTTGGCACTGCATCAAAGGCCTCTGGCGAGACTGCTGGCAATGACCGAAACATCTATTTGCTCCCAACCTTACACCTTTTTAATAACTTCCTTGATGGTTTCCTGGCTCCCGGAGAGAAGATAACCTCTTCCCTCTTGTCTACCTCCTCTAGTGCTGCATTAGAAACCCTTGCACACCCTCTGGCCTGATGTGCATCTTTCAAGATTCTACCTGCTCATAAACTTCACTTTCACCACTTACAGACACTGATGCATCAAGAATGCACCTTGCCTTTAAGAGGCATGGATTGGTTTCAGGTAGCACAGGCTAGCTTTAAATGGTGGCAGCCCTGCGTATACTTTAGCCCCCTCCTGAGGCATGCAGCCAGAATGTTCAGCACCAGAATGTTCAGCACTGGATGCACACATTTTAATTACCAGGCAGTGACAAGTTTGTTTGCTGGCTGCAATACATCAAATGGACAGGGGACTTTTTGCCGATTTGCAGTCCCGGTGACTGCTTTCAGGGACAATCAAATTTTATACCCATGAGCTGGTCATTTATCTTATTGCTGTTCATGGGAGCTTACTGTGGGAAATTTGGTTCCTGCTGTTGTGACTACACTTCAAAAATGTTTCATTGGATTTTCAGAGGATGTGAAGAACGCCATAGAAATGCAAACCTTTCTTGCTGTTGAATGGACAATGTGCTGATTGGGGTTTGGCAGGAATTGGAAAATCGCTCCTTCAGTTTTGAATCACAACATTCGGAATAATTTATGGGAATTTACTGAAATTAAGTTGCTGGCATTTTTAGGACATGTCTTGCTGCAACATAGTAAAATTTCCCAAAGCATGCCATTGGCCTGTGAAGCATGAGCCGGGTGTTAGGGAATTCACCATGAATCAGCAGTTTCCTTCTGCATTGCCGGTGTTGTTTTTGGCAGGACCCATACACACCAATCTCAACATTTGGGCCGAAGTGATGGACCACTTCAGGCAATCTGCAAATTCGTTTTCGCCAAAGTTATGCATAGAATGAGAAAGGCTCTGAAAAGCCTTTCTTTACGAATTGAGCAGCAGTGATCTTCAGAGCAAATTGTAGTTAAGACGGGATCAGTCATTCATGAAAAAACAGAGGCAGGACACCTTGTTTTAACAGATTCAAATGACAAATACAACTAAACTTTTGCTCACTGAGTGACACCCTGTGAGAGCCCAGCAGTTACAGCCCAGCAGGTAACTGCAGATGCTCAATGGGTGATGCACATTGTGCCATATTGCTTTCAGGAGGAAATTCATTCTGTCACAGTGCAGCACTGGCTAAAGTGATTTATGCTTGTTAGCTGTAGCTACAAGAAGCCTCAGTTATTGTAAGGGAAAGATTGGAAAATTAAGCCAGGTATACTGCTCAACAAATCCTTGTGTAAAGTTTATGCGAGTGTGGATATTTGAGCACCAATTTCAACAGTTTACATCATCAAGCCAAAATAGTTAAAACTGTCCAGAGGAAAACTGGAGGAAACTGGACAGTATCTATACATCCAAAATTGTGTGCAACTCTGGGAGCTCTCTCCCTGGTGGTATCATGACCGGTAAAGGCTTGTAGGGCCGAAGAGCCTGTTCCTGTGCTGTATTGTTCTTTGTTCTACCAATGGAAGCAGTAAAATAGCCACAGTCCCAGCTGGCCAAAGACTGCTTTCCCCTTTGAGGGGGGAGAGCTGACTGGTGGTGATTTAACCTGAGGATCACCACACCTCAGGTGAGGGGTAAGGTTGAGGAGGCGGGGCTTTCATGAATAATCTCAGCTGGGTCAGAAATTGAACCCACCCTGTTCGGCTCACTCTGCATCACAAACCAACCAACTGAGCAAAACTGGCCCACTATCAATTACACATGGAAATGTATCCCAGTTGTAGCTAGCACACAGGGAACTATGCCCGAGTCAACACACAGGGAATTGTGTCCCAGTGGGAGCTAGGGAACTATATTCTCGTACGAGCCAGTAGGAATGGCAAGGATTATAGTTACAGCATCTGCAATTTCTCATCTATTTGTACGTATCGTCTGGGATCGAACCATCTGGACCTGTGGATTTATCTCTTTTTAGTTTCATTAATTGTTCCATTTCTATTATCTTGCTTATGTTAATTTTGTTGTGACCCTGCCCTGTATTATCTAGTAGTTTCTTTGGGATGTCTGAAACACTGACCTCCTCCTCTACTGTAAATACCGATGCAAAGTAATTATTTAGCAAGGCCACTTTCGTATTTTCACCACTGTTATCAAAATACAAGATCCCATATTGTTTCTGACCACTCTTTTCTTTCACTCTCGACAGAGACAAGCTCCTGGTATCATTGGAGCTTGAAGGAAACCACATGTGATTAAAGTTTCCATTTTTATTAAGTTATTCTGACGGCCCTAGAGTATCTGTAAAAGTATTTTAGGAAACACTTCTCCAAAGAAAGGGTGATAAAATGAAAACAAAAAATGCTGGAAAAACTTAGCAGGTCTGGCAGCATCTGTGGAGAGAGAAGCTAGGGCAGGATTTTCTGCCCTGCGCGTAGGCAATGCGAATTACGAACGGGCGGAGAATCGGCTGCCAGGCCGAAATCGAGGCTCGCGCCAGGTGCCGATGTGACCGCTTTGCTCTGGCCCCCAGATGGCGGCGGGATCGGGGTTCGAGCCTGCGCGCCAGCGGGGGATGCTAATGGGTCTTAATGACCCTTTTGCAACCACTTCGCGGACCCGGCACCAGAGTCTCCGGACCTTTGTGATTCTCTTGTCCTCAGGGCCGGGAATCACGTGGGCGCAAATCACTACAGGTATCACCAAACGTGTATCTAATGTGGTGGAAAGCCCACCCAAGGGCCCCCCACCCCCCACGATGCACTATCAGCATACCCCTCCCCCACCAGATCAACCCCCAACCACCCCCTTAAGGTGACTCCTTAAAAATGGGAAACACCCCAAGGGACCTTTATCTAAAGGGACCTCCACAGAGACCGCCTTAAATAGGGAGACTCCCCCACGGACTACCTAAATAAAGGCACCCCTCAGAGACCGCCTAAATAAGGAGCCCTCTCCAAGACTCCATAACTAAAGCAATCTTCCACAAAGACACCTAAATAGCTTCCAGCATCCAGACAGGGGGTCTCTTTTCTGGAGGGGTCTATGGGGGTGGGGATCCCCTTAGTTAGGGGATCTCTGTGAGGGGGCCCTTTAGTTAGAGACTCTCTGCGAGGGGGTCCTTTAATGAGGGGGTCTCTGGCAGGTTCCTGGGGTCCCGTTAGTTAGGGGGTCCCTATGGGAGACCTCCCTATTTAGAGGGTCCCTGTGGGGGGGGGGGGGGGTTCCCGTCAGGGGGGGGTCTCCCTATTTAGGAGGTCCGGGGGGGGGGGGTGGTGCAGGTCAGGCCACCCTCGTACTTGGGAAAAGTGAGGGGCACCTGAAAATCCAGAGGTGAGCACTGCTTTTCGATGTGGGGAGAGGGGTGGGAGCTGAGTTGCAGCACAGGGAGAGGTGGCCAGTCCTGGGACTTCGCTATCAGGCCATTTTGAGTGGGAGGCCCGATGGCTCCCAGCAGAAGCACAAGTCAGTAGAAATTTTCCTCCAGTGCGAGAATATCTGGGGTGGGATTCACCATCCCCCAATGGCGATACCATATTCGGAATTGCTGAGGCGCCGCAGAGTATGTCCCAGTCCCCGAGGAGCATTGCTGAGAGCGTCGACACGATGGTGTGAACCATGGGGAACCACTAGGGCTGGCAGAGCCAGATGATGCAGGGGCAGCCGGAGCTTGATGCGCCTCCATCCCAACGTAAACCTCGAGGCCCTGTGGGCACCGAGTGCGAGGAGGGGATGCTGGGTGGTAACTCGGACCCGTCCCATGGAGTGGCAAGTGTGGTCACCAGCTCCCCCGAGTTTCACCCCTCTGATGAGACCGCGTCTCACTACCAGTACACGGGACAGGGCGGCACGGCTGTGCATGCGCCGGCGAGCAGTGCGCTGGGGCCCTCCGCCCCCAGAGGATGCCCTCCAGGAGCGTCGAAGGACACGGTACGTGGTAAGCAGCTGGCTGCCTCCACCTCTGATGTGCATCCTGGGGAGACACCTAGATGTAGTGGTAGAGCTAGGAAGACCAAACACATTGAGGATTACTGAGGGCACCGGGAGAGGGGGGACGGGGTGGGGGGCAGGTAGGGGGCGAGGTAGTGGGGGGTTGGGATCAGCACCAGCGGGACAGTGGGGAATTGTATTACACATTAAACACCCTTGTGCACAACCAGTATGATGCCTCTTTCACTTCCTTCGCAATGCGAGCCAACCCAGCACCCTGGAGTGTTGTGGCACATACCTTGGGAGGATCGGAAATGGGAGTGGGGGGGGGGGGGGGTGACAGACCAGGCCACGGCCTGAGTGAATCGGGTGGGTATGAGGGGCTCCCTGGCCTTCCAGGCTTACTGGACCCCTGCCGCTGCCATGTGTTCTGCAGCCTCCGGCTGGTCCTCAGGTTCCTTCCTGGCCTGGGTGTCTGGGTGTTGGCTGCTGCGTGTGTGGTGTTGCCTCCCACAATATTCAAGCACAGTATCCAGGCATCGTGGTCTGATTGGGATGCTAGGCAATGACTCCCACATCCTACATGGCCTGCCGACCCACAGGAATCCACTTAGGTTGTGTAAAGTTCTCACTTAACCACGATTGCCAATTCCCTTTCAGTGCTAGTCCTCAGCCGCATGGCCAGAGGCCTCGGCAGTCGGTGGGGGTTATGGGTGGTCATCGAGGCAGGAGGGCAGAGACAAGGGTTGTCCCCGGAACGAGTTAACACAATCCAGGGTTTGGCATGGTGGTGCCGTGAGCTGTTGCCCGCATGGTTGCCCCCCCAGTGTCCCCCCCACCCTCCCATGGTAACCCACCCCCGGCCGAGTGTCCCCCACCCCCTGCCGAGCACTGGGGTGACAAGCCCATGCCCCCGGTCTTTTTGCCTGTGAGCAAAGATGGCTCATCACCTCCTTGGCTCCCTACAGAAGCCAGGTTCACTTTTTTAACAAGTGAGGACTAATCGGCACCAGTGTGACCACTTGCTGGAGAGGCCGATGAATTACAGCAGGCCGTAGGATAAGGGGTGGCTCCTATTAATTGTAAGTAAATGGGGCTTAAGTGGTGTTAATTGGTTTCTCGCCTCGCTACGGAGAGATCCCAATTTCGCCTATGGGAGCAAACCGATTGCATCGCAAACGGTTTGGCGCCTGGCACGGTTCCCTTTTTTGGCCTCTTCTGCAATTCCTACAGTGCAGAAGGAGGCCGTTCAGCCCATCAAGTCTGCACCGGCTCTTGGAAAGAGCACCCTACCCAAGCCCATACCTGAACCCTATCCCCGTAACCTAGTAACCCCACCAATCATTTTGGACACGAAGGGCAATTTATCATGGCCAATCCACCTAATCTGCACATCTTTGGACTGTGGGAGGAAACGGGAACACCCGGAGGAAACCCACGTAGACACTGGGAGAACGTGCAGACTCCACGCAGACAGTGACTCTAGCTAGGAATTGAACCTGGGATCCTGGAGCTGTGAAGCAACTGTGCTAACCACTGTGCTACCCTACTGTGCTACAATGCTGCCCTCGTTTCGCTTGAGCGAGAGTGTAACGAGGCCGGAGAATCGTGCCCACAGTTAGGTCACAGTCCAGCCATGATCTCATTGAATTGCAGAGCACTACATGGGCTACAGCAAATCAAGAAGGCAGCTCATGACCAGTTTCTCAAGTACGAAGTCTTACAACACCAAGTTAAAGTCCAACAGGTTTGTTTCGATGTCACTAGCTTTCGGAGCGCTGCTCCTTCCTCAGGTGAAAGGAAGGACTGTGCCCACCCCAGTCCAACGCCGGCATCTCCACATCACAGTTTCTCAAGTGTTATTGATTCTGCCAGCAATGCCTACATCCCATGAATGAATATAAATAAAATGCTTGAGGGTTTAAATGGCCTATCCCATTTCTATATTTTTGTTGACCTCACCTCACCCTACCAGTGCACCACTGCTTCCCAGTGCAGCATGTGACATTGTACAGGATGCGCCAGAAGTGGCCAGCACAAGGACCGCTTCAGAGCCCAATCTCATGGCCGTGGTGTTTTTGCATGCTTGAATATTGCAACCAGGTGCATCTGTGTTTGCAGGGGCGCCTGTACTCTCCCACTAAAGCAGAGTGCACTGATCGGCTCTGATTCATTTTCAACCTCCCAGTTTTACATCTGTTTATGGTGGCTGTGAGCCAGAGAGACATAGCTCAGATAAAGTATTAAAATATGCTGTTTTTGGAACTGTGACTCAGGCAATTCTTGGCAGGGTGCACATTAACCCCAGTCCTTGCACCTGAATAAATTATGCAAATTATAAATAGTTGAACAATAGCTTTTTGGTTCACTTGTCAGTGATGCCCCATTTGGAACTAACACTTCACTGTGTTTTCTGTTGCTCTCTCCCTCGGTCTCCTTTTCATTCTGCCTTTCACTACCACTCCTTCTTTCTCTGCCAATCTCGCTGCCCATCCCACTTCCAAATCACCCCTCTTGCCCATGCTCCCTGCATCTCTCGCTACCTTTTTTTTGCCTGTTTCTTTCTCACTCTTTATTTTACATTCTACAGTTAGATTCTGTGTACAATTTTTGGGGCCCATTGTAGGAGGATTTTGAAATCCAGAATGAGTGCAAAGTGTAGCTTCATCAAGCTGATGCCAACAATAGGAAACATAGTGTAAGGAGTGAATTCCGATATTGAGACAATTTCTACTGATGCAGCAAAGGCTGCAAAGTAAAGATTTAATTAAAGTTTTAATATAGTGATGGTTTTTGACAGTTCCACTGGTTCCACTCTGAGTGACGAAGAGAATGGTGGAGAGATCAGGAGAAGTTGTTTTACGCAGCAGGTAGTTGTCGAGCACACATGGTGTGGCAGAGCCTATTTCATCTGTCCCTTTAAAACTGGATATATATAGCTCTTTCTCTTTGGTACTCTCACTTACATTATCACTACCTATTTTTTCTCTCTCCACATTTACTCTCTTTCATTCTTTCTCTCCATGTTACCTCATTTTTTCCATATTATCTCTCATTCGCTTGTCTTGTTCTGTTTTACTTTTTGTCTCTTACTCTCTCTTCTTTCCTACCAATACAACAATATTTTGGGGTATAGATATGGCCAATGACTCTCTGAATCTCCAATCAAAACTTCCTACTTCCCCAACCCACAAGCATGGTGTGTTGTTCAGTGCTTCGTCAGTACATTGAGTGTCAATCATAAAACCTCCAAGGAAATGTATTCCTCTTTCCCAAAGCCCAAGAACATTGAACTTATTATTTGTTGATGGGGTGTGAATGTCACAGGCAAGGCCAGCATTTATTGCCCATTCCTAATTGCCTTTGAGAAAGTGGTGTGGCACAACCACAGTGATCTTAGGGAGTAGTTCTAGGATTTTGACCCAATGACAGTGAAGGAATGTGATATAATTTCAAGTTAGGATGGTGTGTGACTTCGAGGGGAACTTGCAGGTGGTGGTGATCCCAGGTGTCTGCTGCCCATGTCCTTCTGCGTGGTTGAGTTCACGGGTTTGGGACCTGTCATCAAAGAAACTTGTAGATACTATATTCTGGCGGTGTGTTGGTGGTGGAGAGAGTGAATGTTTAAGCTTGTGGTTGGGGTTCCAGTCAGAAAGGCTGCTTTGTCTGAGGTGATGTTGTGGCACACCCATCCAAGCAAATGGAGAATACTTTATCAAATTCCTGATTTGCACTTTGTAGTTGGTAGACAAGCTTCAAAGAGACAGGAAATGAGTTACATGCTGCAGAATTTCCCACCTTTGACCTGCCCTTGTGACCACTGTATTCATGTGGTTAATCCAGTTAAATTTCTGCTCTGGTGCAGTGATGGTATTGCCGTTGAATGTTAAGGGTGCTGGTCATTTGCCTGGAACTTGTGTAGCACAAATGTGACTTGCCATTTGCAGCCCAAACTCGAATCGGAGGAGCCAAATATCATGCAATCCTCAGTGAATACCCCTGCTTCTGCCCTTGTGATGAAGGGAAGGTCATTGATGAAGCAAATGAAGATGTCTTGGCCTGGGACATTACCCTGAGGAACTCCTGCAGTGCTGACCTGGGACTGGTATGATTTGCCTGCGGCAACCACAATCGCCTCGCTTTGCCCTACATCTGACTCCTTACACTGTAGAGTTTTGACCCCTGATTCCAGTTGATTTCAGGGATCCTGGATGCCAGACTGAGCCAATTGTTGCCTTGATGCCAAGGGCAGTCAAGGTCCAGTACCAAGTGGTCCTGGGGAAACCCAGACTGTGTATTGGTGAGCAGGTTATTGCTGTTTAAGTGCTGTTTGGTGGAACTGACAATAACACCTGCCATCACTTTACTGATGATTGAGAGTAGACTGATGGAGTGGAAATTGGCCAGACTGGATTTTCCGGCTTTGTTCAGGACATACCTGGGAAATTGCTCACATTGTCAGGTAGAAGCTGTGTTAAATTGGGTATGTAATTAGGTAAGGGATGAAAGTTAGATAACCTTTCTGACTGGAGGGAAGCACAAAGTGGAGTCCTTGGGGTCAGTGTTAGAATCATTGCTTTACTTGAGTTTTTTTAAAATAACATGGGCTTGGGTAAGGGGAGTACTATTTTGAAGTCGATGATACAAAACTTGGCAATATAGTAAATAATGAGCATGATACCTACAGACTTCAGGAGGACAATCAGTTTTGTGAAACGTACAGGCAAGTGCTATTTAATACTGATGTGTGAAGAAGCACTTTAAGAGGAACGACATGGGGAGGCAGTATAATCTTAAGTGGTACTATTTTGAGATAGACATGCAATAACAGAAGGACCTGGGATGCATATTCACAAAACTTTTAAGGTGGCAATGCAAATAAATAACCAGATTTAATGAATTCAAATTGTCACCTAGTCATAGTGAGAATTGGACTTACCACCTCTGGATAGTTCATCTAGCAGATTGACCAGTATTGAAGTTCACATATTGGCCACTTGGTGACTCTGTGAACCACATAATTCTTCTTTCAACCCTTGACACCATCTTGATTTATTTTCCAAGTGATTTCCCAGGTAGCTACAAAAATGTCAAAGTACAAATTTGAAATTGTGGATTAAAGGTTCTTTACTACTAGTGAAGGAGTTGGTACAGAAGCCCCAAACTCAAAAATGGCACCTTTGGCACTTCCTCGGTTTCTGGTCTGGCCTGGATGGTGTTGCATGCTGGGAAGACTGCTAGCATGTGAGTGCCTTGCATATATCAGAACTTTCCATTCTGCCTGTTTGACACATGGTTTATAAACTTGGAACACAGGTCCAGTGAACACCTGTGTTCTCACTCACATGCTCAACTGGAAGAGGAACTCCTCCATGCCCGCCAAATAGCACTATTTAAAGTGACAGGTATCCAACTTGAAGTGCTTTTGACTTCTGTTATGGCAAAGTTTGTGGAAGTACTTGGGAGTTTTTTTTAAAGAGATGTTGTGCTGAGTTGCTGGATTTTTCAGACAGTATTGCTGCATCTATGCAGGGGCGGCAAAGGTTCTGGTAATCTGTCCACACAAAGATCCTATTATGTATGGAGCTATTTTTGCTATGCCTCGGCATTCGTATTTACTGTAGAGGAAGCGGTCAGCTCGACAGCCATCATAAGGAAACTCAATTACTAATCAAAGACCGGGGCTCACCTGAATTAAAATAAGAAAAACAACAGTAGTTCAGAAAATAAAGACACAAAAGAGTGACGAATCTCCAGGACCAAATGGTCTCTATTCGGGAACTTTAAAGGAAGTAGATGGAAATATTGCAAATGCCTGAACTTCTTCTTCAGTTTTCTTCTGGAAGGCAGATCTAACCCACAGTGCCACAACCTCCACCATGGATTGGGTAAGGTGGCATTCCCAAATCCACCCAGCCAGAACAGGGATTGATCCCAATGCTGTTAGCACGAATCTGATCCTCACAGACTATGCAGCCAACTGCCCCCAACCCCCAAGGAGTCCAAGTTGCTGTGGCAACATACACGAATGTTGTAGTCCTGGAGCTATGAATAGTGATTTAGAAACCATTGTGTTTAAGAGAGCCAGGCAGTCATTAAGAGGCAAAGACTACCTTTACAAGCTGGGCTGCCATTATGAGGGCCGTGTTTGCTGGGACATGTGTTCACCTCACCAGGTATTGGGCTTCCTGTTAAATATCTAGCCATCCAACAATGTGGGTTCTGAATGCTATAATCAGGCAAATGAGAAGGTACCAGGAAGTTTGCATGTTGTTCGTCCCAATGGAATAAGGCATGGGTCATTCACAAATTCAGGCCCCTACACCCAAAAATTGCAGGAAACAATCTCTACAACTAATTCTAAATAATATTAAAGTTCTGAATGTGTTTTTAATCTTACTCCTCTCCAAGATTATAGTGTTACGTATGCGGAATAGAACTGGTATAAAAGCACAGTCATCCAAAGTGAGCCTGCACTCTGATCCATCAAATATCTTTTGGGCTAGAGAGGAGATAAACTGGGAAATAGGAATGTGTTTACAATAGATGAGCACAGGTACTGATGGTGATGTTAGCAACAATTAAATAGACTCCTTCCAGAAGAATAGCCAAAGGTGTTGTCATTTGTGGAATGGAACTTTGAAAAATGGTGATGGTTGTAATGATGTTGATTACAGTGCATCTCTGTTAAGGAAGTCTGTATGCTAACAGAATGCCTTTATAAACTATTTGTAACTATATACATATATACAGTCAAAGGTTCACCAAGGAGATATTCCATATCTAGATCTTAACACATCTTTGGCCAACACCACACTGACCCTCGGTCTGGATCATGTGTCTTCCTACATCACTGTGTGGGCTGTACTGTACTGAGTCCCATATTAACCCTGTATTTACTCGACGCTTATACTACCCCCCCCCCCCCCCCCCCAGTCATTATCCAATGGATATAGAGTTACATTACTTTACTTCAAGTCTTAAATTATTAAAAGTCTTTACATTTATCTAGTGGTTAATGCTATTTTGACATTATTGCTATTAGCATTAACAACATTCTCACTATCACCCCCCTCCCCCCTTTAGTAGTTAGAGGTTCAGGCGATCTGGAGACCTTATAACCCTTCCACATCTTGTTTACTGTTCTGCCAGAAGAGTGGCAGGATCTGTTGTTTCTGTCTCTTTTGCTGGTTTGGATGTTGGACTGGGTGTGCTTTCATTCTTTTCTTCCATTGCTTTATGTTGATTCACACCTGGTCAGTTTGGCTGTTGCATTGATCCATGGATGCTGTTGCTCTCAATCATTTCCCAAGGGGTGGATGAACACATATTCATCTCCTTGGTGTTGCTCTTTCTTCTCTCTCCATCTGAACCATCCTGATACTGTCTGAGGCTGACGAACAGCATTCCTGTAGCAAGTAGAAGGTTTAGTGATACTCACCTCTGTGCTTTGTTGCCAATAGTGGGAGACTGGTACCAGGTTGCAGCATCCCTTGTGGTTCTGACATGCTGGCTGGAAGCTGCAGTGTATGCACAGTGGTTGCTGTGCTGACCAGCTGTACCATTGTTATAGTTGGAGGTAGGAGCTTCTCAAGAGTGCTGATCATTCTCTGGTACCACTTTAATTGGAGGCATTGTGGTATTCTTGTGGGAGAAAGGTTGGTTGGAGGTGAGAGTGACTGCCTTTGATACCAAGTCTACATTTGACCGAGCGTGACATCAAGGACCTCGAGCAAAACTAGAGTCAATGGGAATCCGAGGGAAATCTCTCCGCTGGTTGGAGTCCTATCCAGCAGAAAGGAAGATGGTTCTGCTTGTTGGAGGTCAATTATCTCAATCCTAGGACATCACTGCAGGTGTTCCTCTGGGTAGTGTCCTAGGCCTAACCATCCTCAGCTGCTTCATCAATGACCTTCCTTCCATAATAAGGTCAGAAATGGGGAGGTTCACAGATGACTGCACAATGTTCAGCACAATTCACAACTCCTAAGACACTGAATCTGTCCATATCCACAAAACATGGGCAATATCCAGGCTTGGGCTGACACGTAACATTCACATCACACAAGTATCAGGCAATGACCATCTCCAACAAAAGAGCATCTAACCATCGTCCCTTGACATTCAATGGCATTACCATCACTGAATCCCCCATTATCAACATCCTGGGGATTGCCATTGAGCAGAAACTGAATTGGGCCAGCCATATATACGGTGGCTACAAGAGCAGCCAAGGGACTAGGAATTATGTGGAGAGTAACTCACCTCCTGATTCCTCAAAGCCTGCCCACCATCTACAAGGCACAAGACAGGAGTGTGATGTAACACTCTCCAATTGCCTGGATGAATGCAGCTTCAACAGCACTCAAGAAGCTTGACACCATCCAGGACAAAGCAGCTCACTTGATTGGCACCCCTTCCACAAACATTCACTCTCTCCACCACCGACGCACAGTAGCAGCAGTGTGTATCATCTACAAGATGCACTGCAGGAACTCACCAAGACTGTTTAGACAGCACCTTCCAAACACACAAGCACTATCACTTAGAAGAACAAAGCCAGCAGATGCATGGGAATACCACCACCTGGAAATTCCCCTCCAACCCATTCACCAACCTATCTTGTAAATATGTCACTGTTTCTTCACTGTTCCTGGGTCGAAATCCTGGAATTCCCTTCCTGACAGCACTGTTGGTGTTCCTAAACCACATGGACTGCAGCGGTTCAAGGAGGCAGCCCACCACCATCATTTGAGGGGGTGAATTATATCCAAAGCTTCCACATACCAGCAAGAAAGGAGCACAGGCAGCATGGTGGCGCAGTGGTTAGCACTGCTGCCTCATGGCACAGAGATCCCAGGTTTGATCCTGGCTCTAAGTCACTGTCCATTTGGAGTTTGCTCATTCTCCCTGTGTTTGCATGGGTTTCGCCCCCACAACCCAAAGATGTGCAGGGTAGGTGGATTGGCCATGCTAAATTGACCCTTAATTGGAAAAAATGAATTGGGTACTCTAAATTTATAAAAAGAAAGGAGCACAGACCCTGATTGCTATTTACCCTCTTCTCATCCATATCCATCAGTTTCATCTCCTTACTGTATCCCTCAAATGTACCCACCTCTTAAATCCTGCCTAATATATAAAGAATACCATCTCCACATTTTCAATCTTTAGTCCATTTACATTTGTGGAACAGAATATTGTTTCCCTTTTTGCAACAACAGATTGGAATCTATAATTCATGTTAATGGTTTATAAAATGCCCCAAATTAGTTAGTTTTTGGACTGTATATCCCTATTCTCTTGATTTATAATTGGGCTATATTTAAACATTGCCTCATTATCTTTGCTGCAAACCATTTCTTCAATCTGACATTGGATAAATTCTCCTCTAATTCCAACCCCACACTTTAACAGCAAACTGTTTTGGCCATCTAATCACCTCAAAATTGCTGTATTTGATTAACTCAATTACTCCATCACGCCTACTTTTGATGCCCTCATCCACAGTAGAACTTTCACTATCTCCTATCCCCACCATTTCATTTAGTACAGCATCCATCTCAGCTCCTTGAAGTTCATTGGCTGCAAATTTGGCATGCAATGAGTTCAGCAATTGGTTACAGATGTCATTGTCCACAGCAAGTTCCTCCAGGCCTCACTCTCTGCTGCCAAAACTAACGGCTCTTTGAGGAATATCTTGCAAAACAATTGGCAGCTTCATTTCCCCATGATTGACTGTTCCTTTAAATTCCTCTTGTCTGCCCCTCCACTCTCTAATGACAAATGTCAGGAACTCATGGATTTGCTCATCACCAAGGTTACAAATATCTGTTCCCCTTCCCCTGCTTCCCCTTGTCCATATGTCAATTTTCCCCTTGTCCCATCTGCCTTTATTGACTTCCTCCCCTATCCCTTCTCTGCTTTTTCAAAATCATTCTGTCCATGAGACTAGCTGAGGGAGCTTTACTCTGTATCAAAGCCCATGCTAAATCTGTACTGGGAGTGTTTGAGATGATCCGTGTCGAGAGAGCTTTGTTCTGTATCTAACCTGTGTTGTATCTGCCCTGGGAGTGTTTAATGGGACAATGTAGAGGAAGCTTTACTCTGTATCTAACCTGTGTTGTATCTGCCCTGGGTGTGATTGATGTGGACAGTGTAGAGGAAGCTTTACTCTGTATCTAACCCTGTGCTATACCTGCCCTGGGAGTATTTGATGTGGACAGTGTAGAGGGAGCTTTGCTCTGCATCTAACCCATGCTGTGTCTACCTTGGAAGTATTTAATGGGACTGTGTAGAGAGAGCTCTACTCTGTATCTAAGCTATGCTGTACTTGCCCTGGGAGTGTTTAATGGAACAGTGTAGAGGGAGCTTTCCTCTGTACCTAAGCTATGCTGTGCCTACCTACAGAATGTTTGACAGAGGCACTAATTGCAAAATGTTCAATGCTTAACTCTGACATCACTCACCCTCCCCTACAGAAAGATTAAATATTTGAAAATCCTGTAAGCTGGCTATCTTTTTAAATACGGAGAAATCAACATGTTTGCTGAGCATAAAGCAAAAGAAAGACTGATTTTGTACGAGTGCTTTGCATACAGTGTGAGTTTGGCTACAAAGCACAAAGCCATCATTCACAGAGCTTTTTCCGGGCAGATATGGTGAGCAGGTGTACCTCAGGAATGTAGGCATGACATACCCTTCAGTAATAACAATAGTCTATGCCAAAATATACTCAGACATTGGGTAACATTTCCCTGGGGCATGAACAAAACTTGTAGCACATTTACAGAAATACACCTGCTGGACACAAAGGAAATGAACAACCGGGTGGAGACTGTCCTGGTGTAAGAAAGTCCTCAGATCCTGACTCGCTGTTAGCTGGTTGGTATGCCTGATGTAACTATTGAAACATAAAAGTTTACAGAACAGAAGGAGGCTATTTGACCCATTGTGTCTGTTTTACCTCTTTGCTCAAGTATCCAAAACCAACCCTGCATCCTTTTCTTGACCCAGACCACTGTATCTTCTGATTCTCAAACTTGTCCGATTTTCTCTTATAACTTGCAATAGTCCTTCACTCAACCACTCCCTATAGCAGAACTTTCCCTATTACAACAAACCTCTGAAAAATATTTTTTTCCAAACTCTTCTCCTCATTCTCAGCAACAATTTTGAGTTTCTAGTTCAATGCTGCACACATCCATTGCTCCACACCACCTTACTTTTCCGTCTCTTTATTACAGACATCACAGCATCCCCTTGGCTAAAGTCGTAAAATAAATTATTTCACAAACTAACCATTCCATCCCAATTTAATCCAATAATGTTTCCAGTAATACATATAATATGCAACTAGCCACCCTTACACATTCCCGGAGAGCTTGTTTTGCAGGTTTCTTTGCCTCTCCTAGTGTTCCTAAGCATGTTGCCCAGTGGCTGCAGCATGGCTGGTGAAGGCCATTGGCTTCTAATCATGGAGAGGGCAGATGGCTTTTCACACACCCTTGAGCAACACTGAGCCTTGCGGACCTGGATTCAGATCTCAGAATGGGCTGTTGCAGTCTGGGCTGACAGGCAACTGCAAGGGCATTGGTAAAATGCTGGTGGTGGAAACGCAAATGCTGCCACCCTGAATGAGGACAGCAGGTTTGTACTCTACAGATTGAAGAGCATTCCCAGGAGGCAGCAAAGATTACTGCACAAAGTTTTCAGTTTGAGCATAGGTTACTAGACTGTTGGGGAGGCACGGTGGCACAGTGGTTAACACTGCTGCGTCACAGTGCCAGGGACCCGGGTTCAATTCCGGCCTTGGATGACTGTCTGTGTGGAGTTTGCACTTTCCCCCATGTCTGTGTGGGTTTCCTCCTGGTGCTCCCGTTTCCTCCCACAGTCCAAAGATCTGCGGGTTAGGTTTATTGGCCATGCTAAATTACCTGTAGTGTCCAAAAGTTAGGTGGGGTTATGGGGTTACATGGATAGGGTGGGGGAGTGGACCTAGTCAGAGGGTTGGTGTAGACCTGATGGGCCAAATGGCCCCTCTCTGCACTGTAAGGATTCTATGATTGTATGAGATCCTGAACATCCCTTAAGAAATGGTATCTGCAGCCATGATGGCAGAAGTCTGATCTGCTTCTGCCTGTGCTGAAAGTGAAAGCTGAGACATAGGCCACCGGACACTACATCAAGACTGGATCATTGAGTACTGCCATGAAATTTGCCACCATTTCCTCACTGGTAATGATGGGCTCCAAGCTTTTCATGAAGTCTTGTGCCAAGTTGGAATTAGGCTCCTCCATATTCCTTGACAGTGTCAACAAGCTGTATGGCAGATCCGCCAGTGCATCAAGCACTGTGTGCCTACCCATCAACATTCTCCTGTACACTGCACTGTCAAAGCTTTCATCTGAGTTCTGTACAGCAGAGCTTGCCTGCAATCTTGCCTCCTAGGGAGCTGTCATGTGCTCTGTCCTTTGCCTCAGCCTTGCTGCAGCCCACCCATAAATGCTGACTCAAATCATATTGCACCTCTATGCAACCCACCAAAGTGTGCACAGTTCCAGGATCTGAGTTGGTGGTGAGTGCCACCTCACTGACAGAGCTTTTTTTAAGCTGTCTGCTCGTGCTCGCACTCTTAATTATAAGGGGAGGCAGGAGTGTAATGGTATTGTCACTGGACTAGTATTTCAGAGACGCAGGATAATGCTCTGGGGACCTAGATTTGAATCCCATCACGGCAGATGGTGAAATTTGAATTGAATAAAAATCTGGAATTAAAAGCCAAGTAATAAGCATGAAACCATTGTCGTAAAAACCCATCCCAGAAGGAAATCTGCTCTCCTTACCTGGTCTGGCCTACATGTGACTTCAGATCTACAGCAATGTGGTTGATTCTTAAAATGCCACCTCAAGGAAAATTAGGGATGGGCAAATCATTCTGGCTCAGCCAGAAACACCCACATCCCATGAAGCAATTTTAAAGAAAGCTGGCCAGGTGGTATCTTGTTGGAAGGTTGTGGTGAAGGAGGGGGGTTGAGTAGAAAGCAAGAGGAAATGGTCACACCATCTGCAGCTTGCACTTTATACCAGTTATAAGATGAGGATGAATGGGATTTAAGAAGATACATAAAGCAGGAACCTGGATGTTCTCGTCCACACCATTGCACTGACGGGCAAATAATTTTCAGCACCCATAAATGGACAAAGGGATTGTGATGAGAGATTATCCAATGCCCTATTCAAGTAACAAACTTTGTGCAGAGGTCCAAGGTTTATAGGGGGTGAGCACAAATCTGAGTGAGTTTGCACCTCTTAAAATTAAGATGCATTTTGGCTGCATAGCTGGAAGTATGTGGAAGCTGTGGACCTCTTGGGGCGCAGTGGGTAGCGACCCTACCTCTGACCCAGAATCTCTGAGTTCAAGCCCAATCTCAGACTCAATGGGAAATGAAGGTGCATTCATACGTGATCAAAACAGGTTGAGTATTAACTTATAAATCTTTCCAACATATGGCAGTGGCAGATGGTAAGAGTGGGAGATTCCTAGTCATCCATGTGATGGAAATAAATGGAATCCTCTAATATCACTATTCAGAGCTCAGGCTACAACATGCATGTAAAAATGTATGTTGTCACAGCAATTCTGATTCTTGGGAAGCTGGTTAGCTCAGTTGGCAAGACCGCCAGTGTCAATTAAATTGGTGCGAACAGCATACGGTTCCATCACTGTTCTGTGAGGTGGATTTGGAACCTGCCTTCTTGCCCGAGCCATGGTGGCAATCACATTGCTGTGGATCAGACCTGCCTTTGGGCAGAGAACTGAAGAGAAAGCTGTGAGGTATAGTTGTGAGGCTTTCAACATCGGCAAATGTGTGCAAGTATGATGGAGTATATGAATGTTAGGCACCAGTCCTGATTTCTAAAGATTGTTGATGGTTGAGTGATTGGGGTGTGGTGCATTGCACAGAGTGTAAGATTGGTGATGCACTGGGTAGGAAATGCATTCACTGACCTTGACAATTCTTGTGAGGTTATTCACAGAATTTACAATGCAGAAGGAGGCCATTCGGCCCATCGAGTCTGCACCGGCCCTTGGAAAGAGCACCCCACCTAAGCCCACACCCCCACCCTACCCCCACACTTCCTCCTATCCCCGTAACCCCACCTTACCTTTTTTTTGGGGGGGACACTAAGGGCAATTTATCATGGCCAATCCACCTACCCCTGCACATCTTTGGACAGTGGGAGGAAACCGGAGCACCCGGAGGAAACCCACGCAGACACGGGGAGAATGTGCAAACTCCACACAGACAGTGACCCAAGCCGGGAATCGAACCTGGGTCCCTGGCGCTGTGAAGCCATTGTGCTAACCACTATGCTACCCTGCTGCCCGTATTGAACATTGCAGTCACGTTGTAAGGGCCAGACTTCTTGCATTGATCTCATCGGCTGTCTGCTCCCATTCCTTTTTCAGTGTTCACCTAGACAGCCTCTTAACCATCTGTGTCTCCTTCCTATCTTCACCACGAAGGCCACCAGCAGGGCAGCCAAGAACCTGGGAGCTAGAGACCTGTGGCCTGCTGCTCCATTTCTCAGCTTTCTTTCTGCTCACAAAGCCTCTCGTAGGCACTTCCCACCCTTTCGCCAGCCAGAAATCACCCTAAACATAAGAAGTGCAGCTTTGCTAAGCAGCGTGCTCAGCTCGCATGAACTTCAGACCCCTGCATGAAGTTTGTGTGCTGCCGACATCACTTCGCTGGGGCATTGGGTAATCTCTCATCACAATCTCTGTGTTCGCTTATGGGTTTTATCCTATTTTAACTCCTTTATTCATACTACAATCCCTTTGTAATAAAAACTAACATACCATTTGCTTTTCTAATCGCTTGCTGTACCATAACATTAATTTTTGTGATTTGTGTATAAGGATAGAAGAACTCTGTAAATAAAAATATTCTTCTTTTGCATTTTTCCTACCAAAGTGAATAACCTCAGACTTTCCTCCATTATACTCCATTTGCCACCTTTTTGTCCATTCAGGTAGGCTGTCTATATCTCTTTGTAGCCTCTTGTTTTACTCACAACTTCCACTTCCACCTAGCTTTGTATCATGAGCAAACTTGGACACATTACTGTCTCTTCAACTGAGACATTGATATGGATTGTAAATATTTTATTGGAAATAAATAAACCTGGAAACGAGAGGTTGGAGGAAAATTAATTCCATCAGAAACTAATAGTAACTTTCTGAACTACTGCTGGTATCTAATGATAATACTGTTAACATTCAAGGTTTCCCTCATAATCCACAGTAATTCAATAACTCACTGATAGTCTATATGCTACTGGTAGTAATATGTGTAGTACTCTATAACTAGTAGAAATTTTATAAACCATTGATATTCACTCTGAATTCACAGCCAGAATCTCCTTGTACTGGGTGGGGTGTGTTCAGGCATTCAGTCAATGCCACATTTAACATGGTCTCTCTCCTTGAACTCTGGCTAGGACTCCTGTTGCATGTGAAGGTGAGTCTGAACTTGGGTCTTAGTGCCCCATCATTCCATTGTTAATCATCAGCAAAGTGATGGAAGCTGTCTGCAACAGTGCTAATAAGTGATACTTACTTAGTAATAAGTTCCACCAAGGGCACTCGACTCCAGACCTCATTACAGCCTTGACCCAAAAATGGACAAAAGAGCTGACTCCCAGAGGTGAAGAACCGTCCTTGACATCAAGGCAGCATTTGGCTGCGTGTGGCACCCATAACCCCGAGTAAAATTGAAGTCAATGTGCATCAATGGGAAAACTCTCCATGTACTGGAGCCATATCTGGCAGGAAGATGGTTGTGGTTATTGGAGACCAATCATCCCAGTTCCAGGATATCACTGCAGGAGTTTCTTAGGGTGGTGTACTCGGTCCACCCATCTTCAGCTGCTTCATCAATCAACTTCCCTCCATCAAAAAGTCAGAAATGGGGATGTTCACTGAGTTCAGTTTCATTTGGAACTCCTCAGATAATGAAGCAGGCCATTCCCACATGCAGAAAGACTTTAACAATGTTCAGGCTTGAGCTGATAAGTTGCAAGTAACAGTTGTGCCACACAAGCGGCAGGCAATGCCCATTTCAAACAGAAAAGATTCAACGGCCTTTCAACATCCTGGGGTTTATCATTGACCATAAACTGAACTAGAACTGCCCTATAAATATTGTGGCTACAAGAGTAGTTCAGAGGCTGGGAATTCTGCAGTGAGCACCCCTCCTCCTGACTCAACAAAGCCCATCCACCAATTACAAGGCACAAATCAGGAGTGTAATAGAATGCTCTCCAATCGCCTGGGTGAGTGCAGCTCCAATAACACTCAAGAGGCTTGACACCATCCAGGACAAAGCAGCTCACTTGAGGGCAGCATATCCACCACATTAAAAATGCACCCTCTTCACCCGTAGCCTGATTGCAGTGTATACTATCTATCAGATGCACCAATGTTCTTTGGACAGCACCCTCTAAACCCGTGACTTCTACCACACAGAACTAAAGGACATCAGATGCATGGGATCCTGACTTGGAACAATATCACCTCCCCTTCAGTATAATTAAATCAAAATTGTGGAACTCCTTTCCTAACAGCACTCTGGGTTAACCGACACAACATGGACTGCAGCGGTTCAAGAAGATAGCTCACCACCACCTTCTTGAGGAGACTTAGGGAAGGGCAATAAATTCTGGCCTAGCCAATGATGCTTACATTCTGTGAATGAATAATTTTGAAAACCCTTTTTGCAGGAGTCAGGGTTGCTTCAGGCCCACATTCCTATTGTGGGAACGCAATGTGCGATCCAATCGATAACACGGATTATTATTTTTTAATTGCAAAGAAAATAATATATGGTATTGAGAATCATTATGCTATTTTTTCCTCTCCTTTATTTCAGTTAGGAAACAACTGGTAATACTCTCTGATGGCTTCCTTGGTGTTAGTTATTTCCACTATTCGGTTCTGTGCATGCTGATTGCATTGAGATTGTAATCTGTCACAATTTATTTCATTTTTTCGAGGTTAGAGTGTAAATCAGCCAGCATTCCTATACCTCATTACAAGTCAGGTTTCTCTGTTGAAAAGTGTGAGTATGGAGGCTGGAGAGAGACTTACCCTGAAACATTTATTATCAGGCTTAGATAAGAATAGAAACTATAGTGAGGACCAAGGAATGTGTGCAGCACCCATGAGACCAGACCCCAGCACTCGTAATCTGTACCCTATCACCTAGAACGGAGGAGACCGATATTAAAAAGCGAAAGGAAGCTTTGGAAGATAAAGTGCTTCACACAGCATTGTCAATAGCAGGGCTCTTATTCCAGCAGCACAGTACAAGAACATTGAACCCAAATTGGGTTCAGCTGAAAGATGTAGCAGCGGCACCTCACACCACATCAGAAGTCTGCAGCCTTACAAGCAGTGAAAGAAGGGAACTGTCCAGGTATCAATCACCCGCTCTCTTTTCACCAGGCAACATTGAGCTTATTAATGACAAATTATGAGTGAAAGGTCCAGTAATTAATGCTGAACAAAGCTTGGCAAACTGTGCATTGCCTGTAATGTGAATAAGCCACACAAATACCTTCAGGCTCAGTGCAGCTGCCTCTAACAAAAGGTGCATTTATAGGATGCAGTGTGTGCCAGTAAAACTGCGAGTTCTTTTTGGAAGGGAAATAATAATAGCAAATAGTTTTTTTAAAAATCTCTGAAGAATAATTAGAAATAAATGATTATTTGTTGGCTGTAACACAAGGTGTGGAGAGCTGCAACTTTTAATCTGCTTTTAATGGAAGGTTCAGCAAGAGGATTTTAAACACTTCATGATATTAGAGTAAAGTGAATGGAGCAAAGATTCAAGAACATGGGATACGGGACTATGGGAGTCTAAGACATGTCACTGACATATGGAGAATGTGGTCTAGTTCATTGGATTACCCTGATATACATATTCCTTTTATCTCCTTCCCAGACTGTGAATCCTACTGCAAACCTGTGAAAGGAAACCTGAAGATCAACATGAAAAAATACTGCAAGAAAGACTATGGTAAACTACATATCATTTCACACACTGCTGCTCCATGTTAGTTCCAAATAATGTTCAAATCAAGGCTTGCTCTGAGTAACGTTACGACACTAACCCTGCAATTGTTCAGTGATGCATCTTGATCAGACCTAACAGTTCCCCAGTGATGAACATCGATGATAAAAATATCTTTAAACTAATGATAGAATAAAGACTAATCAGAGTCATTTTTGACCAACCTTAATGAACTCCTTAAAAAAATAACAGCAAAAGTAGACAATGATAATGTAGGAGATGTAATCTATATGTCTTTTCAAAAGGCCTTCAGTAAGTTACCAGACAGTAGACTCATGTCTAAGATCAGAACATGTAAAGTCAGGGGACAAATATTAGAATGAAGAAAATATCAACAAGCCGACTACAAATGAAAAAATAGGGGTTAATGGTAGTTACTTCGACAAGCAAAAGATGGGAAGTTGACTTCCAATAGGATCAATGCTAGGACAACTGTTATTCACGCTTATGTAAATAAATTGGATTCATGAATAGGAAGTACAATTTTATAATTTGTGAACCACACAAAATTGGCCTGGGGTAGGAATACTTAAAGCAGAGGAAGACTGCGACAAAATACAATACCTGTGGAAAATTGCCTCATGTGGGGAAAAGCACTGAAAATTGATCTCTTAACTACCTGTTAGTAATCCTTTAACTATCTAAATTGGCTTCTCATCGCAGATGTGCAGGTTGCCTGCATCAAACCCAGCCAGCCCCTGGGAAAAGCAGACAGAGAAAGGAACTTGTTAGCAAACTAGCCTATTTGTCCCTGAATTTGCTTTCCAAACCTCTCCTCCAAATTAATCTCCAAGCTCCTTGGAATACTCTCCCCTCACCCCACCAATTTATCCATTTTGAAGCTGAGTCATTTTAGGTACCTGATGGAAAAACACTTGGAGGGATATGCAGATAGAGTGGGGGATTGCAACTGATAGGATTGTTCCACAGTGAGTTGGCATGTACTTAATTGGCCTGCACGACCTTCTTCTTTGCTATAAATGACTCTCTCTCTTAAAACATGTTATTAAACTTACAGAATAATTTGCAAATGAACTTCAATACAGGTAAGTATGAGCTGGGGAAATTTGGTCGGGACAAGTAAGGAGGCCACATAGTTCTTGTATAATACGAGTCAAAATAGGCAAGAGGAGAAGTGGGACCTGGGGGTGCAGATTCAAATATTTAAAAAGTGATGCAGGTTAATAAGGCTGTAAAATGCAAACAAAACACTAGGGGCGCGAATCTCCGGCCGCGTTGTGCTCTCGCTTGAGCGCAACGCGGCTGGGGAATGCCAGGAGAGGCCTATAGCTAGCCTCCAGACAGGCTCCTCACCACCCAGGATTTCCCGAAATCCCACGAGACGTCGGAGTCGGAACCCGCCCCAAATGGGCAGGACTGAATGACACTCACGGAAGTAGGTCGTAAACCTACTTATGACCTACCCATGATTCCTCGGCCTCCCCAAAGAGGCTGCAACTGGGGGTCTCCCGGGCCACCGGAGACCAAGGGTGGTCAGGGTAAGTGCAGGGTGGCTCCCTGACCTTCCCCCTGGAACGTGGGCACCATGGCACTGCCAACCCAGCAGGAGCACTAACTGAGTGCCAGGATGGCAGTCAAGGGTGCCTGAGTGCCAGGGTGGCACTGCCAAGGGCAGGGGACAAAAGGGGCCATGCCCATGAAATGAGGGTGGAGGGGGAGTTTGAAAGGTGGGGGAGTGCAGGGCAGGTAAGTATAATAACAGTAATCTTTATTATCACAAGAAGGCTTACATTAACACTGCAATGAAGCTACTGTGAAAATCCCCTGGTCACCACACTCTGGCGCCAGTTTGGGTGCACAGAGGGAGAATTCAGAATGTCCAAATCACCTAATAGCATGTCTTTCGGGACTTGTGGGAGGAAACCAGAGAACCCGGAGGGAACCCACACAGACACAGGGAGAACGTGCAGACTCCGCACAGACAGTGACCCAAGTCGGGAATTGAACCTGGGACCCTGGTGCTGTGAAGCCATAGTGCTAACCACTATGCTACCATGCCACCCTGAGTAGCACTATGCTACCGTGCTGACCTCTGGGAGGTTGGGTGGGTGATGGGTGGGGGAAGTAGAAGGAAGGGGCTGCTGTAAGGGGGCTTTGCGGGGGTGGGGGGGGTGCTGAAGAGGGTGACCTTCAGGGACCCCATTGTGTGGTGTCCTCACTTGGAGGTGTGTGGGGTAATGTCCATGTGTGTGGAGGGTGATATTGCCCATGGGTGGGGGACCTGGTATGAAACTGGCCCAGTCGGGCAGCACAGTAGCATAGTGGTTAGCCCTGTGGCTTCACAGCGCCAGGGTCCCAGGTTCAATTCCCTGCTGGGTCAATGTGCAGAGTCTGCACGTTCTCCCCGTGTCTGCGTGTGTTTCCTCCGGGAGCTCCGGTTTCCTTCCACTGTCCAAAGACGTGCAGGTTAGGTGGATTGGCCATGCTAAATTGCCCTTCATGTCCAAAAAGGTTCGGAGGGGTTATTGGGTTAGGGGAATGGGTGGAAGTGAGGGCTTAAGTGGATCGGTGCAGACTCAGTGGGCAGAATGGCCTCCTTCTGCACTGTATGTTCTATGTTCTATGTCTGTTTAATTATCATTCCTGAGACCCACTTGGCGCCATCACTGAAGATTTGAATATAAACTGCTGACACCTTATCCGAACTGTCTGGTCTGCATCCGCCTGTCTGGGCAATACCCCTACTGCTCCTGTCCATGGCGTATTTTCCCACCAATGTCTGGGAACATGAGGCTGAGACAAGTCCGGAGTCTGCAGTCCATTAAAAGTTCTGCCAGTGCTACACTGGTCACGGCATGTGGGTGGTATGGTAACAAAATAAAAATCAGGCCAGACGTGTACCCTGCTGGGTCACTGTCTGTGCGGAGTCTGCATGTTTTCCCCGTGCCTGCATAGGTTTCCTCCGGGTGCTCCGGTTTTCTCCCACAGTCCAAAGACGTGCAGGTTAGGTGGATTGGCCATGATAAATTGCCCTTAGTGTCCAAAAAGAAAAATGTTAGAAGGGCTTATTGGGTTACGGGGATAGGGTGGAAGTGAGGGCTTAAGTGGGTCGGTGCAAACTCGATGGGCCAAATGGCCTCCTTCTGCACTGTATGTTCTATGTTCTTATGTTCTATGTACCGAGAGACCTCGAGGACAGCTTCTTCAAACATCTTTTAAAAGTTTGCACTGCCCTTTCAGCCAGCCCGTTCGAGGCTGGACCGTCCGGGGCCGTGCCGCACTCCATTTAGAAACAGAGAAAAAATAGGAGCAGAAGGAGGCCATTTGGCCCTTCGTGGCTGATCATCCAACTCAATAGCCTAATCCCACTTTCCCCCATATCCATTGTTCCCCTTTGCCCTCAGTGCCAAATCTAACTGCTTCTTGAAATCATATAATGTTTTGGACTCAACTACTTCCTGTGTTAATGAATTTCACAGGCTCACCACTCTTTGGGTGAAGACATTTCTCCTTATCTCTGTCCTAAATGGTCTAACCCGTATCCTCAGACCGTGGCTCCTGGTTCTGGACACACCCACCATCGGGAACATCCTTCCTGCATCTACCCTATCTAATCCGTTAGAATTTGATAGGTTTCTATGAGATCCCCCCTCATTCTTCTGAACTCCAGCGAATGCAATCCTTTTTTTTTAAATTTAGTGCACCTAATTAATTTCTTCCAATAAAAGGGCAATTTAGCATGGCCAATCTACCTACCCTGCACATCTTTTGGTTGTGGGGGCGAAACCCATGCAAACACGGGGAGAATGTGCAAACCTCACACGGACAGTGATCCAGTGTCGGATCGAACCTGGGACCTCGGCGATGTGAGGCAGCAATGCTAACCGTAAAGCATGATGTGGCGGACCTTGGACAATAAATTATCTATTTGCATCCACTCACGTATTTGGGCCTCTGTGACTGGCAACATATCCATGAAGTTCAGTGTGGCTACAACTTTGTCGGGGGGTTGGGGGGGGGGGGGGGGGGGGGGGGTTGGTGCTTGTATCGGCAGCAGAAGCCTACTCAATGCATCTGCCTTTGCAATCTGAGTGCGCGGACGATGCTCAAACGTATATTCATGTTCCATCAATAAGAGGGCCCATCTCTGGGTCCAAGCCAATGCAATACATTGGATAGCCTTGTCCTCCTTGAAGAGTCCCAGCACTGGTTTGTGGTCCATCAGTATCGTAAAATGGCATCTGTACACGTACTGTTGGAACTTTTTGATTTTGTAAATTACGGCCACTCCTGTTTCAATTTGTGCATGGTTTTGTTCTATCTTGGCCAGGGTTCTGAAGATGAATGCAATTGGCCATTCTCTGCTGTCATCCATGCAGTGTGATAATACAGCGGCAATGCCATATGGTGAGGCGTCGTATGTAACTACCAGCGGTTTGGCAAGCACGAAGTGTGTTAGTAGGCCGAATGAAGTCAATTGCCATTTTACTTGAGCAAACGCCTCTTCCTGTGGTGCTCTCCATGCCAATTCCTGGGGGGGGGTTTCAGTAGGAAGTGCATGGGAGCTAATAAGGTTGCGGGTCCAAGAAAGAGTTTTCCATAATAATTCAGGAGCCCCAGAAACGAGCGCAGCTCAGTAGTGTTCTCCAGGGCCTGTTAAATTGCTCGCACCTTCTCTTCCACAGGTGTAGTCCATCCCGGTCTACGCGGTACCCCAGGTAAATGATCTCACTGGCATGGAAGATGGACTTTTCTTGTTTGAGCCTGACACTCATCTCTGAACAGCAGAGGAGAACCTCGACCAAGTTGCTCAAGTGTTCTCGTTCCATTATACCCGTGACCAATATGTCATCCACATTAACCGCCACATGTGTCAGCCCCCATATTGTCTGGACTCAGGGTTTAATTCCAATTGGAGATATGTGTGGCTCATATCAAGCTTTTTAAACAAATGGCCTACAGCCAATTTCGCATACAGATCTTTGATTCGCAGCATCAGATATTTGTTCAATCGGAGAGGCAGTGGTGTAGTGGTATTGTCACTGGACTAGTAATCCAGAGACTAAAGATTTTCCCAATGACAAGTGTAAGGCTAACTATAGCCCATAGAAACCTATAGTTTTCTGTTTTTGTTACCCTGCTTTCCTCAATAGTGGTATTTCATTTGCAGCTTTTCAACCTGGGCCCTTTTCACAATCTAGGGAATTTTGGCACATCACAACCATTGCATCCACTATCTGTGTAGCCACTTCTTTTCAGTAAGAAGTCTTACAACACCAGGTTGAAGTCCAACAGGTTTGTTTGGAGTCACTAGCTTTCGCAGCGCAGTTCCTTCATCTTTTAAGACCTGAGGGTGCAGGTTATCAGGTCCATGGGATTCATTAGATTTTAGTCCCCATTAGTTCTCCAAGTACTTTTTTTTGGTGGTGGTGATTGTTTTAAGATCTCCCAACCTCCATGCCAACCCCCACCCTCCTACTTTTGCCTTAGTTTTCTGCTATTATTGGGATCCTTTTATTGTCTTCTACTGTGAAGAAAGACTTTTCAAATTATTTATTTAAAGTCTCTGTCATTCCCTTGATGTCCATGATTTTGAAGAGTGTAGATAAGCAAAGAGTGTTGTGTCAATATTTAAAAATTCTTAAAGGTGGCTGGGCAAGTTGATAATGTGGCCAAAATGCATTGATGTCACGCAGGTTTATAAATTGAATAGAATATAAAAGCAAAGACAACATGCTAGAACTTTATAAATTACTGGTTAGGCCACCGATAGAGCATTGTGAACAAGCCACGAAAAAGCAGCCCACTTGATTAGCATCCCATCCACCACTTAAAACATCCACACCCAAAGTGTGTACCATCTGCAAGATACACTGCAGCAACTCACCAAGGCTTCTTCGACAGCACCTTCCAAACCCATGATCTCTACCACCTAGGGTAGGAGATGCATAGAAAACTACATCCTGCAGGTTCCTCTCCAAGCTACACACCATCCTGACTTGGATCGATATCGTTGTTCTTTCACTGTCATTGGACCAAAATCCTAGCACTCCCTCCCAAACAGCACTGTGGGTGTAATGACACCACATGGACTGCAGAGGTTTAAAAAGGTGGCTCACCAACATTTCTCAAGGGCAATTAGGGTTCGGTGCTAAATGCTGGCATAGCCACTGATGCCCACACACTGTGGTAGAATAAAATAATTCTGGGCACCGCACTTAAGATGTTACAGTCTTAGAACAGTACAGGGGGGCTTAACAGGATGTCCCCAGAGATTTCAGTTATAAGATGTTGAAAACGATGATGAGAGGTTTTGATAAAGTCAATAGAGAAAAAAATATTCCCTCTGGCAAGAGGGTCAATATCAGAGGTTTAAGATTCAAAATCATTCAAAAAGATATAGTAGAGAAATGTTTTTTTCAGTTGTTGAGGCTGGTGTGCTGGACCAGAAAATGTGGTGGAAGCTAATTTCATAATTGGAGTTGCATTGGCACTTGAGGATGAGGGCTATAGACGAAATGCTGGGGTGTGGCACAAAGGATGAGTGCATTTTTAAAGAATCAGCACAGGCCAATCGTGATAGGCTAAATGTTCTCTTTCTGTGATACAAATTTCTATGATTTGGAACTGAGAAGTTATAACTATTGAGAACAGGTTGGGGCTCTCTCTTCTAAAGAAAAGAGGTGATGTGGTAGAGGTCGTACAACTGAGACTGTAGAGAGGACTTTAAACTAATTAGTGAGGCTGAGGGAAGCATCAGGTGAGGGGAACTTTCGTGAGTGAAAGGACAATAATTCAGGAAAGCAATATGGGTAATGATAACCGTAGGAACATAGAAAATAGGAGGTAGAGAAGGTCATTCGGCCCTTCGAGCCATGACCATGGCTGATTTTCTATCTCACCGCCATGCTCCCATGCTCTCCCCAAACGCCATGACCCTTTTCAAGTCTAGAACAGGAAGAGACAGAGCATACTAACATATCAGGGGGGCACGGTAGCATAGTGGGTAGCACAGTTATTTTGCAGCTCCAGGGTCCCAGGTTCAATACCTGGCTTGCGTCACTGTCTGTGCGGAGTTTGCACTTTCTCCCCGTGTGTGCGTGGGTTTCCTCCGGGTGCTCCGCTTTCCTCCCACAGTCTAAAAATGTACAGGTTAGGTGGATTGGCCATGCTAAATTGCCCTTCGTGTCCAAAAAGGTTGGGTGGGGTTACTGGGTTACAGGGATAGGGTGGGGGTGTGGGCTTTGGTAGGGTGCTCTGTCCAAGGGCCAGTGCAGTCTTGCTGGGGCCGAATAGCCTCCTGCACTGTAAATTCTATGATTCTATGATCAGTACACCAGCATATAGTCATGATAGGGAAACATGGGAAAACCACATAATTAAAGGCTCTTAATCTTAGTGCAAGCAGTGGTTGTGACAAGATGGATGAATTGATGGCACAAATAGAAATAAATAGGTATGATCCGATACCCATTAGCTTATTCTCTCCCAGATCAATATCCTATCGCAGAGTGATAATTAGAGCCTGTGATTCTCCACAGTGATGGGATATATTTCCCTATTCCTGGTTTAGGAATGTTGTCACACACCAGCTGAGAACAAAGTTGTGTATGTACCTTTTACCAACTGGCAATTCAGCAGCTGCAGGCCAGCGCTCAAGATGTAATAAGAAGGCTTTCGACAGATGGTGCCAGTTAGTTCAAAAATAGAAAATTAATGAGGATCTCGAAAGAATTCTTACTCGTATCTAAAGATTTTTTTTTTGCCAGAAAACAGGCCAGAGTTTTTCTGAAGCGTTTTTTGAATGCTGGTGAAGAGGTGCTAATGATTGTCAGATGCCTTAAAATTCTCGACTGTGACGGAACTGAAAGCAAACTAACTTCTCTGTTATCCTTTTCCAGCGGTTCAGGTTAATGTTCTCGATATGGAGACAGTGAGTGAATGGGCAAAGTTCACCGTGAATATTGTGTCAGTCTATCGGAGCAGAGATGAGAAGATTAAACGGGCAGACCAGTTCCTGTGGATTAATATGAAAGATTTGGCATGCAAATGCCCCAAGATCCAAATTACCAAAAAGTATCTCGTGATGGGGAACACTGACAGCGTGTCTGAGAGGCTTGGAGGCCTTGTGGCTGATAAGAACAGCCTTGTCATTCAGTGGCGGGATGTGTGGACAAGAAGACTTCGGAAATTCCAACGCAAAGAGAAAAAAGGGAAATGTGGGAAAGCCTGATCGACTCGTTCAGAAATAAAACTCTGTGAGAAGCATCATGGGCCACAATGTAAATACACTTTGGGTTCAAAATATTTACCTTTCAGAACAGGCTGAAGGGCGTTAGACTGTAAGGAGGGAACTAGATACAGGAAACAACATGATATTCAACTTAACACATTACACAAGTTGTTGGTTGAATATGCTCTTCAGATTGCTTATCCTTTTCTAAATGTGGTCATGAGTTTCTTTCTCTGGGGTGAAGGTCAGGCCGCTACAGAAGCTTTGTTGCCTGATCGCAGAGCCCAGGTAGTATCTGACAGAAGGACATTTTCACCATGTCCTACCTATTGGTTGGCTGGCTATCCTCTTTAAGGTCCGCCATACCTCTGTTTTTGCCTGTTATGACTAACATATGAGACAAAATGTGGTGGTCTATGTAAGCCTGACAGCTGTGCTGAACACAGAGTGTAAATATGGACAGGTTCCAGGACTTTTATAAACAGACAAAGCATTTGGCATGCAGCAAGTTATCTGTTAACATTGTGTATTTCGAACTGTGATTTGAAAATATCCAATTTCAATTAGATTTTACAAAGCACGTTAGTATTGTAAAACTTTCTGTCTGACACACAACCTTTCAGCCTAATAAAACATTTCCTTTTCAATTTTCCCTTGATCACTTTGCCAGAGAAACTGTAATAGCAATGCTCAACATACCTTACCCTCCCATATACCCTCCTCAACCTCGAATATACTGTACCCTCACATATACTCTCCTCACCTTCCAAATACTGTACCCTCCCATATACCCTCCACACCTCCAATATACTGTACCATCCAATATACCCTCCTCACTCTTCAAATACTGTACCCTCCCATATACCCTCCTCAACTTCCAACATACTGTACCTTCCCATATACCCTCCTCAACCTCCAATATACTGTACCATTCAATATACCCTCCTCACTCTCCAAATACTGTATCATCGAATATACCCTCCTTACCCTCCAGATACTGTACCATCCAATATACCCTTCTCACTCTCCAAATACTGTACCATCGAATATACCTTCCTCAACCTCCAATATACTGTACCATTCAATATACCCTCCTCACCCTCCCATATGCCCTCCTCAACCTCCAATATACTTTACCCTCTCATATACCCTCCTCAACCTCCAATATACTGTATCATTCTGTATCAGGGGCTGTTTAGCACAGGGCTAAATCTCTGGCTTTGAAAGCAGACCCAAGGCAGCCAGCAGCACGGTTCAATTCCCGTAACAGCCTCCCGAACTGGCGCTCGAAGGTGGCGACTAGGGGCTTTTCACAGTAATTTCATTTGAAGCCTACTTGTGACAATAAGCGATTTTCATTTCATTTTTCATTTCATTCAATATACCCTCCTCACCCTTCAAATACTGTACCCTCCCATATACCCTCCTCAACCTCCAATATACTGTACCATTCAATATACCCTCCTCACCCTTCAAATACTGTACCCTCCCATATACCCTCCTCAACCTCCAATATACTTCACCCTCCAAATACTGTCCCATCCAATGTACCCTCCAAATACTGTACCATCCAATATACCCTCCTCACACTCCAGATACTGTCCCATCCAATATACCCTCCTCACCCTCCGAATACTGTACCATCCAATATACCCTCCTCACCCTCCAAATACTGTACCATCCAATATACCCTCCTCACCCTTCAAATACTGTACCATATAATATATCCTCCTCACCCTTCAAATACTGTACCATCCAATATACCCTCCTCACCCTCCAAAATCTGTACCATCCAATATACCCTCCTCACCCTCCAAATACTGTACCATCCAATATACCCTCCTCACCCTCTGAATACTGTACCATCCAATATACCCTCCTCACCCTCCAAATACTGTACCATCCAATATACCCTCCGAATACTGTACCATCCAATATACACTCCTCACCCTCCAAATACTGTACCATCCAATATACCCTCCTCACCCTTCAAATACTGTATCATCCAATATACCCTCCTCACCCTCTGAATACTGTACCATCCAATATACCCTCCAGATACTGTCCCATCCAATATACCCTCCTCACCCTCCGAATACTGTACCATCCAATACACCCTCCTCACCCTCCAAATACTGTACCATCCAATATACCCTCCTCACCCTTCAAATACTGTACCATATAATATATCCTCCTCACCCTTCAAATACTGTACCATCCAATATACCCTCCTCACCCTCCAAAATCTGTACCATCCAATATATCCTCCTCACCCTCCGAATACTGTACCATCCAATATACCCTCCTCACCCTCCAAATACTGTACCATCCAATATACCCTCCTCACCCTTCAAATACTGTATCATCCAATATACCCTCCTCACCCTCTGAATACTGTACCATCCAATATACCCTCCTCACCCTCCAAATACTGTACCATCCAATATACCCTCCGAATACTGTACCATCCAATATACACTCCTCACCCTCCAAATACTGTACCATCCAATATACCCTCCTCACCCTTCAAATACTGTATCATCCAATATACCCTCCTCACCCTCCGAATACTGTACCATCCAATATACCATCCTCACCCTCCGAATACTGTACCATCCAATATACCCTCCTCACTCTCCAGATACGGTACCATCAAATATACCCTCCAAATACTGTACCACCAATATACCCTCCGAATACTGTACCATCCAATATACCCTCCTCACCCTCCAAATACTGTACCATCCAATATACCCTCCTCACCCTCCAGATACTGTGCCATCCAATATACCCTCCTCACCCTCCGAATACTGTGCCATCCAATTTACCCTCCTCACCCTCCGAATACTGTACCATCCAATATACCCTCCTCACGCTCCGAATACTGTACCATCCAATATTCCCTCCTCACCCTCCGAATACTGTGCCATCCAATATACCCTCCTCACCCTCCGAATACTGTACCATCCAATATACCCTCCTCACCCTTCAAATACTGTACCCTCCTATATACCCTCCTCAACCTCCAATATACTTCACCCTCCAAATACTGTCCCATCCAATATACCCTCCAAATACTGTACTATCCAATATACCTTCCTCACCCTCCAGATACTGTACCATCCAATATACCCTCCTCACCCTCCGAATACTGTACCATCCAATATACCCTCCTCACCCTCCAAATACTGTACCATCCAATATACCCTCCTCACCCTCCAGATACTGTACCATCCAATATACCCTCCTCACCCTCCAAATACTGTACCATCCAATATACCCTCCTCGCCCTCCAAATACTGTACCATCCAATATACCCTCCTCACCCTCCGAATACTGTACCATCCAATATACCATCCTCACCCTCCGAATACTGTACCATCCAATATACCCTCCTCACTCTCCAGATACGGTACCATCCAATATACCCTCCAAATACTGTACTGTCCAATATACCCTCCGAATACTGTACCATCCAATATACCCTCCTCACCCTCCAAATACTGTACCATGCAATATACCCTCCTCACCCTCCAGATACTGTGCCATCCAATATACCCTCCTCACCCTCCAAATACTGTGCCATCCAATATACCCGCCTCACTTTCCAGATACTGTACCTTCCAATATACCCTCCTCACCCTCCGAATACTGTACCATCCAATATACCCTCCTCACGCTCCGAATACTGTACCATCCAATATTCCCTCCTCACCCTCCGAATACTGTGCCATCCAATATACCCTCCTCACCCTCCGAATACTTGTACCATCCAATATACCCTCCTCACCCTCCGAATACTGTGTCATCCAATATACCCTCCTCACTCTCCAGATACTGTACCATCCAATATATCCTCCTCACCCTCCGAATACTGTACCAATCAATATACCCTCCTCACCCTTCAAATACTGTACCATCCAATATACCCTCCTCACCCTCTGAATACTGTACCATCCAATATACCCTCTTCCCCCCTCCGAATACTTGATATATGGCACCTTCTGTTAAAGAAGTCAGCTTGTCTCCCATCTCTGTGAAAAGCTGTTGGTTCCAGTCCGCTTCAGAGACTTGAGCACAGAATCTTGCCTGATACCCTGGTACCAAGGTCCCTTTTTCCCTCTCAGATTGATCGAAAAGAACCCATGGCACTATTCACAGAACAGATGACGTGCTGATAAACTTTTATTGTTCGACAGACACGACTGAAACCGATTATTGGTTCTTTATCTCATTGCTGTTTGTGAGAGCTTGGGACAAATTTATTAACCATCTTTTATGTTTACAACATTGGTGGGAAAGAATGAGTGGGAATATGAAAGGTATTCTAAAGGAAGTGTAGGAGCAGGAGGATTTTGGGTAGTGATACATGTGGACAAATCATTGAAGGTGGTAGGGCAGGTTGAGAAAGTGATTAATAAAGCTTATGGAATTCTGGGCTTTATAAATAGAATCCAAAAGCAAAACAATTGTGATAGAACTATAAAGCATACTATTTTGATCCCAATTGAAGTATTGACTCAAGTTCCATGCACCACACTTTAAGAAAGATGTGAGAGCATTGGAGAGGCTGAAAAAAAGATTCATGAGAATGGTTCCAGGGTTGAGGAATTTCAGTAATGTGAAATGATTGGAGAAGCTATGGAGTCGTTCTCCTTAGAGAAGAGAAGGTGAAGGGGAGATTTGATAGAAGCGTTCGAAATCAGGGACAGAGTCGATAGGGAATAATGGTTCCCATTGGCCGAGGCTCGAGAACCAGAGGACACCGTTTTAAGGTGATTGGCAAAAGAAGCAATGGTAAATAAGGAGAAAGTCTTTTACACAGTCAGTAGTTAGGATGTGAAATGCATAGCCTTAGTGATGGAGGCAGATTCAATTGTGGCTTTTAAAAGGGAATTGGATAATTATATGAAGAAATACATTTGCAGGACTACAGAGAAATGGATAGGGAATGGGGCTAGTTGAGTTGCAATTAAGAGAGCTGACATGCACATGACAGGACAAATGCTTATGTGCTGTAACCATTCAATGATTCCATAACTTGCCAAAGTTACAGTGACCTACATCACCATGAAGGACAAAAGGAGCAAAGTTGTGAAAACTCTATAATCTCCAAGCTTTCACATCTCACACATCATCATGACTTGGATACATTGTGCCATTACTCCACAGACTAGATTATTAAGAGGTATTAAAGTGGCAAGATTCTAAATTTCCCCACGTGTCAACTTTTAACAGGAATTTTCTATTTAAAATTAGCCTGATTGACAGAGTTTACTTCTAATCGGGCTGGATGCACTTTGGAGTAGGCTGCAGTCCGCATGTTCAATCAGTGACCCAGGATGGGGAATGACTCATCACTAATCCCATGGGTTTTTGGCTGGCTCCTGCTCTTCCTGGCCCACAAGCAGCGCTTTAAAAGCACATACCACCCTGAAGCTGTTCTTGTCTTCATTCAATAGTCTGGTGGCCCAAGACCTTGAAAGCAGATTAGATCAGAGGCTGCCAGCTCATTTTAATATTTGAACTTTCAACAGGTCTCCTTGGAGTGGATTGGCTGCCTATCCCTTGTCCTGCCTCCATTAAAACCAGAGGTTGGCAGGTCGATGGTCATGTTTCAGATCTTTAACAACACATCAGAAAATAATCTACCCAGTTTTGTGTGTTAAAATTCAGCCCATTGCTGTCCTGGAATTATTTACCTACCACCATTGTGAAAATACCATCTGCACACAGCTGCAGCGGTTCAAGGGGACAGCCACCACTATTACTTCTTGATGACAATTTAGGGTGGGCAATGAATTGATGCCTGCAACTGTGAACTCCTCCAATATTCACATTTTCCAACAACACGTCACACTCCCTGATAAAACCAATGAAAGTTCTCAGTACACTCTTCCAACACTGATGACAGTACATGCATAAATTGTCAGAAGTCCAATAAATCATACTGGTTATAACAATACCCCGACTGCAAACTATTTTCTACATATCTTAAAGTTCTCAGTGCTAGCTAATTAAAATAGAAAAACTATGGAGCCTTTCAGGATAGTCCATAACCCTTAACAGCCAATGAGGTACTTTCAAAGAGCCATGTCTAATGTAGCGCAGGAAATGTAGCTGCCAGTTTGCATAGAGCGAGCTCCCACACACAACAATTAAATAATTAATCAGATAAACCGTGTTAAATGTTGGTTTAATTATAAATATTGACCGGAGCACCAAAAAGTCTTCCATTCTGTTCTTCAAAAAATGACGTCGAATCTTTCATGCTTGCCTGAGCATGGAGGGAAGACCTCAGTTTAACATCTCATCCATAGGACGGCATATGTGACTGTCCAGCGCTACTTCAGCCCTGCACTGGAATCTCAACCCAGCATTATGTGTTATTTGAAATCACAACCTTTGATTCGCAGGGCTACTCATTGGGCTGCAGCTGACACTGTGAAGGGGTGGTGTAGCCCCCACTCTCCAAATTTTTCCATTTCTGTTTCCATGCAAGAAGGTTGAAACATTTTCCAAGACATTTCCAAGTTTTTGAAACTTGTTTGCAATGGGCTGAAAGGTTGTGGCACAGAGAAGGTTCACTATGCATCCTACACATTTGAGGCCTTCACATAAAATAAGTGGAAAGTCTTCATTGTTAGTGTCACTGTCATATCCTTACATGCCAATGGTTGGCAAGGGAAATAGTTATTCACATGTTAAAGATCAATTGCATCACTAAGATATTAATGTTGTACCAATTTTACTCATAAAGGAAAACAAATTCTGGAATAACATAAACTGAAACTGGTTGTATTCTTTGTTCTTTGTGACAGATTACTGGTGGCATAGTCCAGCTGTGATATACCAGTCTAACCACAAACACCAACACAATATCTTATGGAGTGCGCACAGGTATATTGTACTGTAACAGGCGCAAAGTACTGGGAAGAGAATGTTCAAACATCAAATGCTGTTCTCATTGGTTCATTATATCATGGTTTACTAAGTCTACTGAAATCTCTCTGTTAAAAAATTTCTGCTTTTTGATGTGGTGCAGTCAAGGACACACCACTGGTGTCAGGATTGAAACTCCCTATTAGTGATAGTGTAGAGGAAGCTTTACTCTGTATCTAAATCGTGCTGTACCAGCCCTACAAATGGTTCATGGGGCAGTGTAGAGGAAGTTTTATTTAGTATTATGCCTATGCTATACCTACTCTGAGAATATTTGATGGGGACACTGTAGAAGGAGCTTAACTTTGTTTCTAACCCCTTTTGCTTGCCCTGAGAGTGTTTGATGGCAACAGCATAGAGAGAACTTTTCTCTGTATCAAACCCATCTGTACCTGCCCTGGAAGGTAGTTAATGGTGGCTATCTGCCTATCTGATTCCAGATGATTGAAGGGGATGGTGTGTGATTTTGACACCTCCGTATCAATATTCTTTTATTCAATGGCATGTGTTCCCAAACTATAATGGTGAATATTGTTAAGGTGAATGTTGTTGATGGTGAATGTTGTTACCTTTAATCATCAAAGTAGATATAACAGCTTTCTAGCCTGACTCATTGACTTCACCTGTACTGGTTAAAGCATAAGAGGCAGTGCATTGGATGTGTGCAATGTCATTCTAAGCATATTTTTGTTCGGTGTCTTTAATTCCCTGCTTACATCTAATATTATGACCTGAAGCCATTATGGCCTCAATTTCATATTCCAGGGAGGATATGTACAGTTGGAAATTGCAAGGAAGCTAAAATGTCCACAATTGGTAATTACATGGAAGTGAATGTATCCATTAAAAAAAATATTTCATGGGACATGGAAATCACTGACAAGTCCAGCTCATTACTCATCCCTCATGGCCCTTGATAAGGTGGTGATGAGCTGCCTTCTTGAACTGCTGTGGTCCATGTGGTTTAGGTACACCCACAGTGTTGTTAGGGTTGGAGTTCCAGGACTTTGACCCAGTGACAACGAAGGATCGACGATATATTTACAAGTCTGGATGGTGAGTGACTTGGAGGGAACTTTCAAATGGTGGTGTTCCCATGGTGTTTAAGGTGGTCTGCTGCCCTTGTCCTTCTAGATGGTAGAGGTCACGGGTTTGCACCGGGCTGTCGAAGGAATGTTAGTGAATTGCTGCAGTGCATTTTGTAGATGTTATACATTGCTGCTCCTGTCTATTGTATATGATGGACTGGCTTTCAGTGGTCAGGAAGTGAGTTACTCAGCCTTTTAACCTGCTTTTGTAGCCATAGTAATTATAGGCTGGCCCAAAGTTTATGGTCAATGGTAACCTCAGGATGTTAATGGAGGGAATTTCAGTCCTATTATTGCCATCTAATGTCACGGGGAGAAGCTTAGATTCCCTCTTATTGGAGATGGTCATTGCACTTGCGTGGTGTGAATATTAGTTGCCACTTGTCAGCTAAACCTGAATGTTGTCAGTTATTGCTGCATGTAGACACAGACCACTTTAGTATCTGAGGAGTCATGAATGGTGCTGAACATTGTGCAGTCATCAACAAACATCCCCACTTCTTAATTTATGATGGAGGGGAGATCACTGAAAAAGAAGGTGACATTGACCGCACTGAGGAACTCTTGAAGGAACGGCCTGGACTGAGATGATTGGCCTCTCCTGACCATAGCTATCTTCCTTTATGCTGGTTATGACTCTAACCAGTGGAGAGTTTACCCCTGATTCCCATTTACTTCAATTTTGCTAGGGCTTCTTGATGCCACATCCATGCAAAAGCTGCCTTGATGTCACAGGCGATCACTCAAACCTCACCTCTGGAATTCAGCTCTGTCCATGTTTGTCCAAATGTCCATGTTTGTCCATATTTGGACCAAGGCTGTAAAGAGGTGAGGAGCTGTGTGACCCTGGCAGAACCCAAACTGAGCACCAGTGACTAGGTGGTTGCTGAGTAAGTGTTATTTAATAACCCTGTGAACCACATCTTCCATCGCTTTGCTGATGATTAAGTGTAGACTGGTGAGGAGATAATTGGTTAGATTGGATTTGTCCTGCTTTTTGTAGGCAGGACATACCTGAGTAATTTTCCACATTGCTGGGTGGATTTTGTTGCATTGGAACAGTTTGGATAGAGACATGGGGCGGGATTCTCCGCAAACGGCACGATGTCCGCCGACCGGCGCCAAAAATGGCGCGAATCAGTTCGGCATCGCGCCGCCCCAAAGGTGCGGAATTCTCCGCATCTTGAGGGGCCGAGCCCTCACCATCACGGGCCGGAGAATCGCCGGGGGGGGCCCGCCAACCGCTGATGGGCATCAACTTGCTGATGGGCATCGAACTCCCCACCTCAAGTACTTTTGTGTGTGTCCTTGTCAGCCTCAGTGCTTCTTCCAAGTGGTGTTCAACATGTAAGGGTATTGATTCATCAGCTGAGGGAGGGCAATAGGTGGAACCGACAAGAGGTTTCCCTGGTCATGTTTTACCTGATGATATGGGGCTTGACCTGAGTCCAGTGTCAATGTTGAGGACACCCGGGCCACTATCTCCTGACTGTATATCAGTGCACTGCCTCCTTTGGTGGGTCCAACCTATTGGCGCGACAAGGGATGTTAATGGAGGACTATGGGACATTGGCTGTACGATATGATCCGGTGAGTATGATGATGTTAATCTGTTTCTTGACTTGACTTGGACAGCTCTCCAATTTTGGTCAAGTCTCCAGATGTTAACCAGGCGGATATTGCTGGGCCAACTGAGCTGGGTGCACCTTTATAGTTTTTGGTGCCTAGGTTGATATTGGGTGGTCCATCTGAAATCATTCTTATTCAACTTTTCGATTGCATTTTGAGTGGCTTGCAAGGCCATTTCAGAGGGCAGCTAAAAGTCAACCACAATGCTGTGGGGCTGGAGCTGTGTGTCAGTGAGACTGGGTACAGATGGCAGCTTTCTCCCTCGAAAGGATGTTGAGTGAACTAAATGGGTTTTTATGACAAACCAGTCATTTCAAGGTTATCATTACTCAGACTAGCTTTTTAGATTTAGTCATTAATTAAACTTAAATTATCCCACACTGCAGTGGTGAGATTTAAACTCAAGTCCTGAGAACGTTTGTCCAACCTCTGGAACACTTATCCGGTAACACTACCACTGTGCTATTAATTGCAATTGGGAACTCCATGGAGGTGAATGTATCCATAGTTGGGAGTGACATGTAGGTGGATGTATCCACAGTTTGGAATGCCACGGAAGTAAGTGTATCCACAGTTGACTTAGGATGTGTAACCCTACATCTTTAATCTGTGTGTTATAACGCCAGGTTTCGGAGTAAGATTCTCATTGCCAGCCTTCTCTCTATAGCTGGCATAGCTGTTATTCACTGGACTGGAAGCCCCAAACACTCTCCCCATTCATGCTAATGGACAGGTAAGTTGCAGGCTTGTAATAATAATAATCTTTCTTAGTATCACAAGTAGGCTTCCATTAACACTACAATGAAGTCACTGAAAATCGCCACACTCCGGCGCCTGTTCGGGTACACGGAGAGAGAATTCAGAATGTTCAATTCACTTAACAAGCACATATTTCAGGACTTGTGGGAGGAAACTGGAGCGCCCGGAGGAAACCCACGCAGACACGGGCAGAGCACGTGCAGACTCCGCACAGACAGTGACCCAAGCCGGGAATCGAACCCAGGTCCCTGGCGCTGTGAAGCAACAGTGCTAACCACTTGTGAGCACACACCCCTGGAAACCTCAGCTTTTGCCTTCATAATGGACACTTTAAGAAGTAAAATAATATTTGGATTCTATCTTGCATCAGAATTTTTTAGTTTATTTATTTATGGTACTTTTCAATGATTATATCAAAAACGTACCGATGTTTCCCCGTTACTGTTACAGTATTGCTACAAACAAAATCTAGTCAGCCGACCAGGCTCAATTCATTTAACATTCCCTACTCTGGTTGCCTGGACCTTGTACTCCTGGTATTCCCATGTAAAGCTGGGTCCTGAGCCTTGCATTTCCAGTATTCCCATGCACAATCCAGTGCTGGGGGATATTGAGTGGCATCTTGGCTGCTGCTGTGCAGAGACACAGTTGGTAATTTGATTCTTTCTATAAATAAAGCTAATTTTGAGCAATTCACTCTGTCTCGCTTGTGTACTCAGTCCTGCTGGCAGTGTATTTCTATTTTTAAAAATTGCCTCAGTTCACAAACTAAGTGATGCAACAAAATTAACTGAGGATAGGCAATTCGGAGTGGTGGGAATAATTGGGAATGGTGGCAATAATTGGGGATTGTGGCATGGTTATTATCCTACTGGACTAAAAGTCAAGGGACACGAGTTAAAATCTAATAATGGCACCTTGGGAATTTAACTTCACTTAATTAAATAATTTGTGGAGCAGGTTCGAATGGCCTACTCACGCTCCTATTTTCTATGTCACAGTCTTCCCATGTGGAAGCTTTCTCAAATATTTTACAAGAAGGAGGAAAAAGAGGGCATGAATGCCAAGCATGCCGACATGGGAAAGGGCATGCTGAGAGGTCATAGATTCATAGAATCTTGTGCTAAAGAAGGAGACCATTTGGCCCAGGCAGTCTCTGCAGAGCAATCCAATCAGTCCCATTTCTCCTGCTCTATACCCATAACCCAGCCTCTGTACCTCTTGCTCAAAGCATTATATCTGTGACCCCTTGTCCCTTTCTCACCAGTTAATGGGAGCATCTTGGGCTGGATTCTCCATTCCACCAGACCTGTTTCCTGGCGCGGCGCGCCCCCGCCAGCAGCGGGATCCTCCGTCCCGGCAGCCGGCCAATGAGGTTTCACATTGTGGCCACCCCACGCCATTGGGAAATCCGCAGGCGTGAGTGCGCTGCCGGCGAAGCGGAGAATGCCACCAATGGAGAATTCCTCCCCCTTTCTTTTCCTACTTCATCTAAACCTGTCATAATTTTTGCATGTCTATTAAATGTCCCCTGCACCTCCTTTACTCCAAGTAGAATAACAATTTCAGGTTCTCCAACCTAACCTTCACCCTTGGAACCATTCTGCTAAAACACCTCTGCACCCTTTTAAGGAGCTGCACATCCTTCCTAAAGTCTGTTGATCAGAACTGGACACAATACTCTCTAGTTGTGCCCTAAACAGGGGCTGTTTAGCACAGGGCTAATTCGCTGGCTTTGAAAGCAGACCAAGGCAGGCCAGCAGCATGGTTCGATTCCCGTACCAGCCTCCCTGAATAGGCGCCGGAATGTGGCGACTAGGGGCGTTTCACAGTAACTTCATTTGAAGCCTACTTGTGACAAGCGATTTTCATTTTCATTTTCATTCATTTCATTTTATTTTCATAAACAGAGCTTTAGAAAGGGTCACCATAAACTTCCTGTTTTTGTACTCAATACCTCTATTTATAAATTCACAGATCCCGTGTGCTTTGCTAACTACTCTCTCAATATGTCCTGTCACCTTCAAGGATCCATACACATGAACCCCATGGCTCCTTATGAAACAGTGGACCTAGACTGACCCTTGGTGAATACCACTGTCTATCATTCCTCAGACAGAAAACAACCATTTACCACACTTAACTGTTTTCTGACCTTAACTCAATTTTTAAGCCAAGCTGATACTGATTCTTCTATTCCATGAGTCTTAATTTTGTCAACTCCCTCCCGAACAGCATTGTGGGTGTACATACACCACATGGACTGCAGCGTTACAAGTAGGCAGCTCACTACCATATTCTCAATGGGAAACTAAGAATGGGCAATAAATACAGGTCCAGCCAGCGATGTTCACATCCCAAAAATGAATTTGAGAGGTATTATGCTGTCAAAACGTATTTAAAACACCCATAGACAACATCAATTGCATCCCCTTCATCAACTTTATGTTACTTCATCAAAACAATATCAATTAAATTAATCAAGCACAATCTGCTTTTTACAAATCTGTGCTGGCTCTCCTTAATTAACTCAAACTTCTTCAAGTGCCTTTTGATTTTTTTCTTTCCAACTTTGCTTACCACTGATGTTAAACTGACTGACCTCTAGTTCTTGGGAATATCCTTGTACCTTTCCTCAAAATAAGGGTGTCATATTTGCCAGTCTCCTATCCTCTGACACCTCCTCCCCATCTAGGGGAGATTGGAAGATTATGGAACGCTCTCCCACTATCTCCACCTCTACTTCCTTTACCAATCCAAGGTGCAAACCTTTCAGACCAGGTGACTGTGGTGATATGCCTCTGGGCTGTATCATAGTTCGATGGTGTGCGACCTCCAACCAGCAGGTGGCGGTACAGACCAAGGTCATGTGACCTGTGACTCGGATATAAAGAGAGACACACCCGGCCATCGTGAGAAGAAGATTGAGAGGGTAATAAGACATGCATGTGAATGGTCAGTGCTAGGTGCAAATTACAGAGGAGTAGTAAGCAGACTCCATGATAATGTCCTCTGTATCAGATTGCTATCTTACCACACGAGACTCAATGAAAGATTCTGGTTTGGACAAGTCGAAGTGTTTGGTGAGTTCCTTTGTGAAGTACAAAGGACCAAACACAACAGTGACTTATCCATTTTAAGCACAATCAGCCTTTCCAGTACGTGCTCCTGTTAATTTTCATCCGATCCATTGCCGCGCCAATCACCGGTTCTATTGATATTTTGTCAGCATTCTTTTCTTCAGCAAACATCAATTCAAAGCGATCATCAAATATTCTAGCCTTGCCCTGCATCTTTAACAATTTCAAGTTGTATATCATCCTGTTTGTCCCGAATAAGCTCCACACTGCCCCTTACTACCCATTTACTATTTACATACTGGTAGAAGTTTTTTGGGTTCTTTTTTATGTTACTTATTTTATGTATTCACGTACTCTCTTTGTCAGTGTTATTTTCTTCTCCAATCCCTGTCTCAAATTATTATCTTTGGTCTGGTTCTCACTTGAAAAATTCACCTGACACGCATCATACACCACACTTTTTTGTTTCATTAAATGCTCTAGCTCCCTCAGTATCCCAGGAGGATGGGTTCCTCTGCCTTTTGTCCTTGTTAAGTACCTGAAACTCCTCCTCCTTAAAAATTACCCCTTATTTTATTCAGTTTTTCCTGTCAATCTTTGGTCCCATTTTACCCTAGCTAGATCTCATCTGGTCCCAGGTATGGGTTCCTCATAGGTAACTAAAGTAGTGATCAGGGGAATGTCTATGAATTTTAATTATATGGACTTCTTGAAGGCTCTTAAAATCCTTCCGAAGAGACAGTTAGCGAACATTGAAGCTCATGGAACTGAAGGTGAATTATTGGCCTGCTGTGGAGATTGGCTGCACAGCAACAGAGAGTAGGAATAATGGGCAGGATGTGACAGTGGTGTCCTGCAAGGATTTGTGTTAGGACCTCAACCATTCTCCATATTTATTACCAACTTAGATGATGGAATAGGAGGTTACCTGATGACACAAAGATAGGTATGATATGGCGAGGCCGGCGTTGGACTGGGGTGAACACAGTAAGAAGTCTTACACCAGGTTTGTTTCAAATCATTTCTCATTCACCTGAGGAAGGAGCAGTGCTCCGAAAGCTAGTGATTTGAAACAAACCTGTTGGACTTTAACCTGGTGTTGTAAGACTTCTTACAAAGATAGGTGGCATTGTAAGTAATGTGGACGCAAGTATCAAATTACAAAGCAATATTTCAATGGGCAAAGTTTGCCAATTGGATTTCGTACAGGAAAATGTCAGATCACCAACTTTAGATTTTAAAAGATTAGAACAGGGCACTTTCTACCGGTGAAGAGCTAGAAACATGGAAGTCCAGCGTGAAAGATGAAAAGCTGTTTGAAAAATGAAAGAGGAAGAATTGGAGAGGAACAAAGGGTTGGAAAGAGATGGAGAATCAGAGGAAGCAAAGAATCATAGATAGGTTACAGTGTAGAAGGCCTTTCAGCCCTTTGTGTCCTTACTGGCTTTCCTCAAGAGCAGTTCAGCTTGTCCTACTTCCAAGCCTTTCCCATAGAGCTCTGCATATTCCTTTCTCTTCAGGAGCCTATCCAATTCCCTTTTAAATGATTGAATCTATTTCCACCACACTCTCAAGCAGTGCATTCCAGATTCTAACCACTTGCTACGCAACACCGATTTTTTTCATCTTGCCATTGGTTCTTTGCCAATCACATTGGTGTCCTATAGTTCTCAACCATTCCAGCGATGGGAATAGTTTCTCTCTGTCTATTCTGTCCGTACCCCTCATACCTTTGAAAACCTCTGTCAAATCTCCTCTCAAATATCTCCAAGGAAAACTGGCCGACTCCTCCAATATATTTACATGACTATAGGGTGCAATTTAACCAAAGATTTTCCACGTGCCATTTTGGGCATGATTAGCGGGGTATTTCTTGAAAGCCGCGTTGGCAAGATCGCAGTCCATATTTAACGGCACTTAGTGCCGAAAAGGAGCCCCCACAAGTGTCTCACCATTACTGGCTGTGTCGCCATCTGATTTGCCAGACTCGTGCCCCAGTGCCTTATCGCTAACAAAGGGGAGCTGTTTTTAAACGCTCCCTCACCACTCCCTTCCAGTTGACACACAAACATGGCAACGTGCAGACTTTCTCCTCGCTTTCGGGATGCCAACCTGGACAGATTTCTGGACGCCGTTGCTGCAAGACAGGACATCCTGAGGGGATCAAAGGGCCAACCAATACTACCAGGGAGGCAATGGAGCAGCTGTCAGTGTGGGCATCATGAGTCAAGCCAGCATCCAATTTTGGAAGACGACCAACGACCTCCAACGAGCTGCATGGGTTAGTTACAACCTCTCTCCTGGCATTGTTTCCACCTGCCACCCCTCAAATTCCATCCCTCCCCCACTCAACAAATCACGGGCTGACACCTTGCACCCTCTGCACATCTGATCTTCATGTTTGTTGCTCCGCATACCCTGACACCCACCAGCACAACCCTTTCATGTCCAGGTGCGATGCCCACACATGCCACCTGCTATGAACCCCGTGACCACCAAACACATGGCTCACAATTTGTCCCAGCAGCAGAATATAGCCTATAGCGAGTGGGAAAGAGCCAAGATGAGAGGGGTGGGGTGCAGGATACCAGAGATCTGAGTCCTCACTGCTATGAGGCTATGAGGAACGGGCCCTGGGAATCACGGGGTTAACCGGGGGGCGAGCAATCATCGACAGCAAGGTTGACCTGCACAACAGAGGTAAGGATCCACTGCCCTTTCTCCCAAATGACCTGCCTCAAACGGGTTGTCCATATCAGGCAAAATAATCTTTCGCTTTCATTGACCTTGGATAGGGTGGAGTCGTGGGCTTAGGTAGGGTACTTTTTCCAAGGGTTGATGGGCCAAATGGCCTCCTTCTGCACTCTATGACCACAATCCATTCTCTCGCAGGATCCCCATTTGATGGGGCCGGGCCATCCGGAGTCGACCCCCCCCCCCCCCGCACTCCCCCACCACCGTCACCAAACAGATCACCTTGGAGGAGAACGATGAGGAAACCACCATCTGAGCCTCACAACTATCACTCTCACCTTCCATCAGCACGGAGACAAACACCTTGATGGGTGACATTAGTGGATAAGCTTCTGGGGCACAATCTGCTAAGCACCAATCAATTGCTGATGCACATCAGGTGGAGGCAGGAACATCCAAAGGGAGAGAGCAGTCGGAGATCTGCTGGATTTCAAGACACAGCTGAGTCCTAGTCACATGCCGTGCCTCTGGACAAGGTTATCCCTGAGCTGATGCAGATGCTAGGACACGGCCGTGAGGCTCAGGAGGGGATGTCAGCGACATTCCAGCGAGTGCATAGCCAATCGGTGGAGTCCCAAAGGCTAGGGTCGCAGGAGATGCTGCCGACAACATGTGGCACTCAGGCCAACACTGCCAGGGTGGCGACCGCAGTGGAAAGCCTGAAGCACGAGGTCAGCATCTTCAGTGGTAATGCCCAAGGCATAGCTCTGTCTGTGACAACCATGGCTCAGGGTCTTGACATTATGTCCCAGTCACTGAGGGACTTGTCCCAAATGCAGATGGACATTGCTGGGCACTGCAGAGCTTGGCACAGTCACTGAGGAGCATTTCTGAGGGTATCAATACCATGGTGCAGACAATGGGGAGGTGCCAAGACTGGCAGAGCCAGATGACTCAGAGGCCTCTAGCGCTCACATCAGCTTCCCCTCCGTCCCATAGAGACCCCAGCGCCCCACGGGCACCATCAGGGAGGAGGAAGCACTGAATGCCAACCCTGAGTTTGACACCAAAGAGATGACGGCGATCTCCAGTTCTTCTGAATCCCTCCTCCTGACACTGGCATATCTAAAGGACAGAGGGCAGAACAATGTGGCATGGCAAAATAAGTGGCACTGGTAAGTCGGCCAATGCCCTCTGGCTCCAGGCCCTCCAGAGAACGTCTGCCAAGGGCATCACAAGGCCTGGAAAGCAGCAGGCTGCCTCCACCTCTGGTGTGCATCCTGGGGACACACCGGGATGTAGCACAAGACCCAGGGCTTGATTCAACTAAATGGGAACTAAAGTTCCATAGGGAGTATGTTTAATCGCATGTTTCCTGGCGCTGCCTGTTGTATATGTGGTAGTCAGTACTAGAGGTATTACGGTACTCTGTAATGCCCAAAGACCATTGGTGTAAAAGGTTCTCTGTTCTCATTGGTTAAGCCTCTCTGCTGACTCCGCCCAGCAAGGCGGGGTAGAAGAGCCCGTCTCGCCCCAGCAGCTGCCTTATGTACCTTCGTTGCTGGGGGAAACATCTAGTGTAATAAAGCCTTCAATTGTCTCCAATCTCGCTTCTGGAGTTATTGATCGAGCATCAGTATAAAGGGCCTCAACATGGAATGCGTGGCCGAGGCTGTACACTGGATAGTTCAGCGACCGAATCTCCGAGGCCCCTGAAGCTCTCCCCAGCACAAAAGCATTATGGGAGGGGAGAGGGTCCCCGGCAAGCTGCTGTCCTGGCACAGCATGGCCATTGGATTGTGCCACATGTGAGCCCAAGAATATTCAGGAGCACTGAGCGGGCACCGTGGGGGGGGGGGGGGGGGTGCACTGGGAGGAACAGAGGGGTGAGTGGGGGGTCTCTATGTGTAGCTAGGGGAAACATGTTACATCTGCTCATGTGCAGCCTCTGTCACATTAATCTTCACAGCTGGCCTGCTTGCACCCCTACCCCCTGTTGTCCTCCCCACCCCCGACCCCCGAGCACAGTCGCCCAAGATCAAAAGCCCTTATGTAGACCCTGTTCAGAGCATGGGTGTGAGCGGGCTGTCAGCTGAACGAAAGGAGTCAGACTTTGGTTTAAACTGAGGAGCATCAGACCTTTCCTCACAACAAGTCATCATCACTCTCTTGTCTTGTATATTGACCCGCTGACGGTGCCAACACAGGCCCATCACCTTAGGGTGATGTTACACAGACCCTGGGAGGGTGGAACAGGGTAATCGCAGGGGGCAGGGGTGGGGGTGGGGGGGGGGGGGGGGAGCATGGGGAGGTGGTGGGAGGGTCATGGAATGGTGGGGGAGGAAGTAGGGGAATGGCGGGGGTGAATTAGGAGCGGAATGGGAGGAAGGAGGGGGTTTGGGGAGGAGGGTGGGGAATGGGAGAAAAAGGGAAATGGGGAGGAGGAAGAAGGGGAATTGAGGGTGTGAGCTGACAGACAAATCCTCATCCTACGAGAAGCGGGTGAGGATGAGGGCCTCCCTGGTCCTTTGGGCATGTCTGTCCCTTGCTGCCGCCTGTCCTCCATCCTCCAGCTCCTCCCCTGGGTTTTCAAGCTCATCCTCCATCCCGTCCTGGTCCACCTCCTCCTCAAACGAGGCTGCACGTCCTTCCTCGACCTCCAGCATGTCACCACACTGCTGTGCCAGGTTGTGGACGGCATAGCAGACCGCCACAAAGTGGGAGACCCTCTGGGGTACTGCAGGGCACCACCAGAGCAGTCCAGGCATCGGAACTGCATTTTCAGCGGTCCGATGCACTGCTCAATGACATTACAGGTGGCAGCATGGACCTCGTTGTAATGGGTCTCCACCTCGGTCTCCGGCCTCCACACTGACACCATCAGCCAGGACCTCACTGGTGTGACATTATGATAAATATACAGAACTGTAAGGGTTAATGTTATGTCCAAATCAACCACTAGAGAGAGCTAGATGCAGAACTATATAAGGCATTGATGCTAAGCCTTGTGGGTGAGAGGTTGAGGAGAAAGCTAGAAGACAGACCATAGGAAAGATAGTGTGAGTGAGAGCAGATTATAGTTATTGTATTAGTGTAGGGATCAGTAGTAGATAGTGTAGTTTGTATGTTTATTATATAGGAGTAAGTGTCGAATCCAATTCAGTGGTGTAAATAAATCTTTAGCTTTGTTCAGTATAAAAGCTATTTGTGGTCTTTGTGAACACTACGCCAACCATCCTCGGATTAGAACCACAAAGAACATCACAAGCCGGTACCCCTTATCCTCCAAGAGCCAACCCGCCATCCTGGGGTGGTCCTCGAAGATGTCGGGAATCTCCAAGTGTCCCAGAATGTAGCTGCCATGCACAATCCCTGGAAAGGATCCATGTGCAGGATCTGGAGATGGTGGGCGCACACAAGTTGAGCATTCAGGCAGTGGAACCCCTTCCTGTTAATCAAGGCCAATCCCTGATGCCCCAGTGCATGCAAGGTGACAAGGATGCCATCAATTACCCCCTGGACATGGGGCATCCCGTTGGTAATGGAGAATCTTGCAGCCCGGGCATCTTGGTGCACTTATTTTTAATAATAATCTTTATTGTGAGAAGTAGGCTTACATTAACATTGCAATGAAGTTGCTGTGAAAAGCCTCTAGTCGCCACATTCCGGTGCCTGTTCGGGTACACAGAGGGAGAATTCCGAATGTCCAATTCACCTAACGAGCACGTCTTTCGGGACTTGTGGGAAGAAACCGGAGCACCCGGAGGAAATCCACACAGACACAGGGAGAACGTGCAGACTCCGCACAGACAGTGACCCAAGCCGGGAATCAAACCTGGGACCCTGGTGCTGTGAAGCAACAGTGCTAACCACTGTGCTACTGCGCCATCCACTTGGTCCAGCTCAAAGTTAATAAAGTCTGATACTGGGACTTAGAGGGCAACCGTGACCTCACGGATGCACTTATAGGCTGTAGCTTGTGAAATGCCGCCCAGGTCCCTGCTCATGCCGTAGAATGAACCAGTGGCATAGAAGCTCAGGGCTTCCGTGTCTCTCATGGCCACCAGGAGCGTGTGTCCTCCTCCTCCATGGGGTGCCAAATCCGTGAGGATGCGACGCAGGTGCCGCACAGTTGAGATGGAGTCTTCTGTGGCACTTGCTGTCCGTCATCTCCTCGAAAGACCAACAACACCTGTACGCCTTGGGCCATCGCTGGCATCCCCTTCTGGGTTCCTCTTCATCCTAATGGACGGCCGGGTCCTCAGGGTGTGTGGGCGGCCCCTGCACATGGGGTGCTGCCTCCAACCTGTGTCGATGCTGCTGCTGCCTTCTCCAGCATCTGGCCACCAGGGCTGCCGCCAGCACCCCAAGGGCATCCTCTGGGGGACTGACACCTTCGTCCATTTTAGTATCTGGAAGGAATTGGAGAAGCAGAGAGATCGACAGTCAGTTTGGGCTTCCACCCCGAGAACCTCAAATCCCCGAAGCCTCCCCCACGCTTGCATGCTTCGCCTTCTCTGAGTGCAACCCGCCGAGCCAGTTGTGCTGGAAAAGCTCACGCTTCTCACTCATCCCCAGCTACGCCAGGAGCCCCTAGACCCCAGACCTCTGCCAGGAACATTAGGGAAACCGGGTTCAGGAACCCTCCCCTGATCTACACACCTAATGTTTGGTCCTCAGTTTGAAGCCCAGCTCTTGAGTTTTGGATTGTTGGCTGCTGCCTCTGTGGCGCTGACGCTTCGAGAAGTCAGGCAAACTGTACAGGCCTGAAAGATTGACTGAAATGTGATGCAATACTCATCCTCTGAGACATGAGGAGCCACTTGAGAATATTTTGTTTATTAAACGGCCAATAGTACCTTTGTACAAAAAGATGAAAACAAACTACTAAACTGTCCATATATCATAGTAACCAGTAACCGACAAGGGAAAGGCACCATGCCACATGCACACAAGTAGCTTTTCACTCGAGAATATCGGTCCAAACACAAGCTACCAGATGCATTTATACAAAGAAAACCAAACACACTTGAAACATTAAACATTGCGGTCGTGGCTGATAATGCTTATCGGGAGGCCACAGACCAACGCAGGACCTGCTACAACGACGCCCATACAGTGACCAAGAGCATGATCGAGCAGTGTTTTGGCCTCCTGAAGATGCATTTCAGCTGCCTGGACCGCTTTGGAGGGGCCCTCCAGTATGATGCTGCGAGGCCTGCTGCGTCCTCCACAACATGGTGCAGCAGAGGGGTGATGTGCTGGAGCAGGAGGAGGAGCAGCAGATCTCGTCCGATGAGGAGGATGCAGGGGAGGATGGGCAGGACATGGAGCCCAGGCAGGTAAGGGAGGCCGCACGGTGTGTGCGCCAGGGCGAACGTGTACGGGATGCTCTGGTCACCTCCAGGTTCACTGACTTAAGGGGGTGGGGGGAGAGGACTGGCCAGGGTCACGGACACTGCAACCCACCCCCACACACCACCCCGCATCTCCCCCACCCCCAGCCACCCCCACACATGCAACCTCCACTGTGATACATATGTGCCACACTGCAGGGTGCGAGCACTGGATTGGCAGCAACACTGAGACTGCACCAGGGGTAGGAGGATGATGACAGCACACTCGGCGATGAGCTCTGGTGCTCTGCATCGTTTGACAACGTCTGGCTCCAGCCCATGGTAGTCCTTTCCACCGTCCACTTGTGTGATCCCTGCATAAGAGCTGGCCATTCCATCACACAGTGCCATCGAATCGCTCCCCCTAGCACCGCTGTCCAGTCCGTGTTACCCATGACACTGACTGGCTCTTCTACCTCACCCAGGGAGGGCGAATGGTGGCTTCTTCCCGGCCTCCATCCCGGGCCGTGTACAAGGTCATCCGCATTTCCTCCACCGCGTCCACGAGGGTCTCTAGCTCGACATCCGTGAAGCGTGGGCCTTCGCGTTTTGCTGCCATCTTGTTTGCTGGGATGGTGTGTGTGGGGTGTGAAATGTATATGTGCGGCTGCAACTTGTCAGCCTCCTGAGTGTCAATCGCGAAACCGGCACCGTTTCTCATTCGAATCGATTGTGTTCCACGTGGCGCCGGTACATCCCCCTTAGCAGAACCTGAATCGGTCCAGGTGTGGCGCCAGTTTGCCTGTCATGGAAGTCAAAGAATTCAGCGCCAGCATCAACACTCTGAAATGTAGAATCCCGCAGACCAACTTTTAATGGAGGACAGTCCTTGAAGGAGCTGAAGTTCACTGCAGTACAATTCCTGATGGACTCTCAGTGGGATGAAGGACTGAAGGTGCTGATTCTCAGGGGAGTACAGTTCCTGAAGGTGCTGATTCTCACTGGAGTACAGTTCCTGAAGGTGCTGACTCTCACCGGAGTACAGTTCCTGAAGGTGCTGACTCTCACCGGAGTACAGTTCCTGAAGGTGCTGATTCTCACTGGAGTACAGTTCCTGAAGGTGCTGACTCTCACTGGAGTACAGTTCCTGAAGGTGCTGACTCTCACCGGAGTACAGTTCCTGAAGGTGCTGACTCTCACTGGAGTACAGTTCCTGAAGGTGCTGACTCTCACTGGAGTACAGTTCCTTAAGGTGCTGATTCTCAGTGGAGTACATGATGCTCTATCAATTACGACGAGACGAGAGTAGAATTTAATCGAGGCTTTATTACACAGAGATGTGTGGCCTCCTACAGCAGCTTACGAAATGGCTGCTGTTCGGAGAGCACACACATTTATACCCCGCTTCCTGGGCGGAGCCAGTAGGCAGGGATCTACCCTCGTACCTGTAGTACAGGGACCTTACCGTAATACCCATATATACAATATAATACAACAGTGGTGGCTCCCACATTCACCACCTGATTGTAGACTTCCAGTTAACACAAATACTTTATTCAATGGGTTCGTTCTGTTTCCAGAGCTTAACTAGATACAATACAATCAGGAGGTATGACCAGTGAAGCTAAGGTAAGCTGCCTATGCTGAGCTGTCTCTGTCTGCTGCTGCTCACTAGCCCTGTGCTTCTGAAAGGGGCGGATCCTCCCTTGGGCTGGACCCTTTATACCCATCTCTGATGCTGCCCTCTAGTGATGCCGTGGCTGTTACATCTGTGCAGCAATCCTTGGTGTATGTGCAGACGTATGTACAGATGTACAAATCACTACATCCCCCCCCCCCCCCTTTTGATTTGATATGTTTTCTAGATCGGCTGCAAGAAAACTGTACAGAACAAGTGGTGAGAATATGCAAATCTGCACACTGCGAAAATGATAAAGTAATACAGAAACAATTAACTGTTATGAATTCATCGTGAGAAATGTTCATAATCGGCTAGTGGGTGTGTTGAAGTGTCGTTACAAATCTATCGGTCGGGTGCCTTACGGCTTCTGCTGGAGCGTCTTAATGGTGGTAGTAGAGATGATGGTTTGATGTTATCAAGAGTACTGTCTGGCGTTGTGTGGCGAGGAACGTCCTGTGGACAAATGGACTCGGTCAAGTCCAGTGTGGGAAATACTGGCGTTGTAGGTCAAATCTCTAATAGATCCCGGCGGTTATGGCGAAAACGTACTCCCGCAGACGATTTGACAATGTAGGACCGCGGTGCCTCCTGCCCGATCACCGTGGCTGACTCAGACCATCTGCCTTCTGGGTCCCTGATTCTTTATTGTCAGTGGCTTGAGTGGGATCGCATGTTGATCGTAGTATAGTTTTTGTTTGGAGCATAGTGCCCGCATGTCGTCGAGAACCGGTGCGTTGCCGGGGTTTCGGAATTGCTTTGCCGGTAGGGTTGTCCGGATGTCTCTGCCGAAGAGCATTTGCGCTGGCGACAGTCCTGAGCTCAATGGGGTTGCTCGGTACGATAACAGAGCTAGGTTGATGTCGGAAGGTGACTCAGCTCCTTTGCTGATGAGTCGTTTAATGATGTGGACACCTTTTTCCCCTGTTCCATTTGATTGCGGGTAGCGATTCTGTGTCGCACCGTTGTCTGACCTCAACTTTTTCCTGTGTTTGTGGTATTGATTCTGTATGTCATCGTTCGTGAAAGCTGTTTTGCTTGTTTGTTCTGGAGCAGATGTGAATTCCTGAGATTTTTTATCATGCCATGGCATGTTTGTAATCTTGTCATTGTTTTGCAGTGTGCTGTGGCATTGTCCTTCACGTGCAGAGTTGTACCGTGTTGTACAGGTCGGTGTTTCATTGTTGTTGTTTCTGTCGTTTCTGTCTTTGTTGTTTTCGTTGTCGTTCTTGTTGTTTTTGTTGTCTCTGTCTTGGCGTTCTTGTTGTTGTCTTTCTTGTTGTTCTTTTTGTCGCACTTGTTGATTCTGTTTTCGTTGTTTTCGCTTTTATTCATGTTCTTTTCCTTGTCGTGCTTGTTGTTTCTGGGATGCTTCTTGTTGCTTTTATCATTCTTGTTGCGCTGCATGTTGTTTTTGTTTTTCTGTTGTTGTTCTTGTTTCTGCTGTGCTTCTTGCGGTTTTTGTTGTTCTTGTTGCGCTCAATGAGTGTGCCATGTGGATGATTTTAGTCATTGTCACAGTTATTGTGTCAGTGTCCTTTGTGGTATCCGCTACATTGAGCAGAATGAGAATTCTTGAGAATTATGAGAATGATCTGATGTTGCATTGATGTTGGTGACATCAGCCATTTGTGGTGGATTCGATTCCTCTTCTTTGCTTACTTGGTGCTCCTCTTCTAGAGTCATTTCTGGTTCACTTGAATTATCATTGATTTCTTGGTGCTCCACTTTTGGAGTCATTTCAGGTTCATTTGAATCATCTGTGATCTCTTTGTGCTCCTTTTCTGGAGTCAAAATCTCCAAGATTTCAATTGATGTGGTCTCTCTGGACTCATGGGTGGCCGTCCTCTGATTATTGAGTGCTTCTGTGCAGACGAGCTGAGATATGTCAGTCTCGCTGTGATCCTGCATATCCTGTATGGGAATTGTGATTTCTTCGTCACTTGTCGCACATACAGTGGGTAGACATTCAGTGTCTTCTTCTGGTGGCTCAAACAAGCTTGATAGATCTTCATGGTCTTGTACATGCATGGTGTTCGCTTGCTTCCATTTTTGAGTCTGTCACCGAGCTGTCTGTGGAGGCTTGCGTCACTCTCTTTGTCGAGGCTTGCGTCGCTCTCTTTGTGGAGTTTGTCATCGCTCTCTCTGTGGAGTCTGTCATCACTCTCTGTGTGGAGTCTGCCATCGCTCTCTTTGTGGAGTCGTGCAGTGTTCTCGCTGTAGAGTCGATCTGTGCTCTCTCAATGGAGTCACTCTGTGCTCTCTGTGTGGCATCGTCTTCGTCTTGGGTATTGCTGTCATCCAATGTACCAACGATCTCCCATGGCACCATGGTATTGGATTCATCTACCATGAGAAGAGTCGTATTGAGCTTTTCAACCGTGTTGCTGATGCTGTGATCAGCATATCCGAATAACTCAGCCAAGTCTGAGCAGTATTGTGTGTATTGTTCGATAGACAAATCATCGCTTTTTGTTTCGGAGTTGTGATCGTTCTCTTCATGTTCAATGAACAAATCATCTTGTGTGGAGGCTGGGACCCTTCGTGGTGCGTGGACCACTCTGTTTCTTGTCGTCAGGCCGCAGCATAATCCTGCACTCACGAGTCGGGATGTCATATATGCTGGGCTGAAGATTCCCCATTCCGAAGAACTCATCGTCGGGGTCCTCACGGTACAACACCTCTAGTTGCGGTTTGGACTTGGTACTGGGGTAGCCACCTCCCAAGATGAAATCTTCGTCTGAGTCGTAGTCTACAAGGACCATATCATCTTCGAGGGCGGTGCTAACTGCTTGTTCCAGGGTGTTGTGTCAGTTATTTTCAACTGCTGGTGTAAGTTCGGGCATTGTTCTGTCTTTTGAGGCAAGAAAATTGGATTTTGCAGCTTTAAATTTCTTTTTGTTCATTTTCGTGCATTTCTCTTTTAATCTCTGGCGTCATGACGCTCGTGACGTCATGCGTAGGACTCGATTGCCCATGCGCACTCTGAGTTTCCTGTACTGTGCGCTCTTTTCGCAACTGCGCATGTGCGGCTCCTTTCTCAAGATGGCTGCCGCTCAGAACGTCTTTCAATCCAGCCTCTGCCTCGTGGTAAGATTTGGCGCCGTTTTTTCCGATTTTCTTTTCTAGACACTGATTCTGTGTTTGTAAAGACTGACAGTATTGATTTTGGTTTTGTACATAAGCAAGGCATTTTTGTATAGCAGTTTCTAGAGTTAGATGCTTATTTTGTGATAGTTCTTCCCTCAAATTTTTATTAGATAGTCCAGAAATTAATTGATGCATTATCACAGTGTCTCTGAAATCAGCATAATCACAGCCTTGTGGTATTAACTTAAGATTTGTAATAAAATCAGAGATGGGCCCTCCGTTTCTCTGACAAGAGTTAAATCTTTCCTGCATCGCACCAGCGTGACTGTTCCAGCGTTCAGCAAATCTTTTGAATATACCGTCTACTTTGGTGTTGTCTTCACTTTCTAAGTAATTAAAGCAATTATACATTTCTCTAGCTTCATGCCCTCCTGTTGAGAGTAGTAGGGCTATTTTCGTTGCGTCAGAGGCAGTGCTTAAATCATGAGCTGTGATAAATATTTGGAAGAGCTGTTCAAACATTTTCCAGTTATAACTTAAATTACCGGTTGTTTCCAGCTGCCATGGAGTTCCAACAAGTTCCATCAAATCAGTTAGTCGTCGAGGATCCATTTGCTGTGAAGTCTTCCACAGTTGAATATCCGGTTGAAGTTTTTCTTCTCTTGCTGGTGTCTAGCTAGCTTTCTGAAATCACTCTGGGTACCATATGTTATTCTCCAAGTCTGAATAAAGATTGTAGACTTCCAGTTAACACAAATACTTTATTCAGTGGGTTTGTTCTGTTTCCAGAGCTTCACTGGATATAATACAGTCAAGAGGTATGACCAGTGAAGCTAAGGTAAGCTGCCTATGCTGAGCTGTCTCTGTGTGCTGCTGCTCCCTAGCCCTGTGATTCTGAAAGAGGCGGATTCTGTCTTGGGCTCAACCCTTTATACCCGTCTCTGATGCTGCCCTCTAGTGATGCTGTGGCTGTTACATCTGTGCTGCAGTCTCTGGTGTATGTGCAGATGTATGTACAGATGTACAGATTACTAACAGTGGGGGTGGCGGAAAACTATATACATACAGATTGGTTTTAAAATGACAGAGACGGTTACAAATTTAGATGGTCGGGGCCTTGATCTGTCGTTGAGAGTGCCGCAGTGCTGGTGGTGACTGAGGCGTCGGCTTGGTCTTCGGTGACTCCAGGAGCGTGCTGAAATCTTCTTCATCCCCGGTGGGAGCAAGGGGAGGACGGATTGTCATGGTGTGGGGGCTGCGGTGGGGTGCGCCGGGGGAGGGGAGGGTGGCGCCGGAGCCGGGGTGCGGGGAGGGGGGAACCCAGCTGGTGCCAGATCCCTGAGGGAGACTGTGTCTTGGCGGCCGTCGGGATACGCTACGTAGGCGTACTGCGGGTCCGCATGGAGTAACTGTACTCTCTCAACCAACGGGTCCACCTTGTGGAGCCGCACGTGCTTGCGGAGGAGAACGGGTCCTGGAGCTGCCAGCCAGGTTGGGAGCGAAACCCCGGTGGTGGACTTCCTGGGGAAGGCAAAGAGACTTTCATGGGGGGTTTCGTTAGTCGCGGTGCACAGGAGCGACCGAATGGAGTGAAGTGCATCGGGGAGGACCTCCTGCCAGCGGGAGGTCGGGAGATTTCTGGACCGTAGGGCCAGCTGGATGGCCCTCCAGACCGTCCCATTCTCCCTCTCCACCTGCCCGTTTCCCCTGTGGTTGTAGCTGGTCGTCCTGCTCGTGGAAATGCCCCTGTTGAGCAGGTACTGGCGCAGCTCATCGCTCAGAAATGAGGATCCCCGGTCGCTGTGGACGTAGTCGGGGAAACCGAACAGAGCGAAGATGGTGTTGAGGGTTTTGGTGACGGTGGCAGACGTCATATTGGGGCATGGGACGGCGAAAGGGGAATCGGGAATACTCGTCGACCACATTAAGAAAGTACGTGTTACGGTCGGTGGAGGGGAGGGGCCCTTTGAAGTCCATGCTGAGGCGTTCAAAGGGGCGGGAGGCCTTCACCAGGCACGCATGGTCTGGCCGGTAGAAGTGCAGTTTACACTCCGCGCAAACCAGGCAGTCTCTGGTGATAGCCCTGACTTCCTCGATGGAGTAGGGCAGATTGCGGGCCTTAATGAAGTGGTAAAAGCAGGTGACTCCCGGGTGACAGAGATCGTCGTGCAGGGTCCGGAGTCGGTCCACTTGTGCACAAGGCATCAGGGGGCTCGTTGAGCTTACCGGGGCGATACAAAATCTCGTAATTGTAGGTGGAGAGCTCGATCCTCCACCTCAAGATTTTATCATTTTTGATCTTACCCCGCTGTGTGTTGTTAAATATGAAGGCAACCGACCGTTGGTCAGTGAGGAGAGTGAATCTCCTGCCGGCCAGGTAATGCCTCCAATGCCGCACAGCTTCTACTATGGCCTGGGCCTCCTTTTCGACGGAGGAGTGCCAAATTTTGGAGGCGTGGAGGGTGCGGGCAGCATGGTAGCATTGTGGATAGCACAATTGCTTCACAGCTCCAGAGTCCCAGGTTCGATACCGGCTTGGGTCACTGTCTGTGCGGAGTCTGCACATCCTCCCCATGTGTGCGTGGGTTTCCTCCGGGTGCTCCGGTTTCCTCCCACAGTCCAAAGATGTGCAGGTTAGGTGGATTGGCCATGATAAATTCCCCTTCATGTCCAAAATTGCCCTTAGTGTTGGGTGGGGTTACTGGGTTATGGGGGTAGGGTTGAGGTGTTGACCTTGGGTAGGGTGCTCTTTCCAAGAGCCGGTGCAGACTCGATGGGCCGAATGGCCTCCTTCTGCGCTGTAAATTCTATGAATGCCACGGGCCTGCCTGCCTGGTTGAGGGTGGCGGCCAGAGCGACGTCTGATGCATCGCTCTCGACTTGGAAGGGGAGCATCTCGTCGACCGCGTGCATCGCGGCCTTGGCGATGTCGGCCTTGATACGGTTGAAGGCCTGGTGAGCCTCGGCCGTCAGTGGGAAAGCGGTAGATTGAATGAGTGGGCGGGCCTTGTCCGCATAGTTTGGGACCCACTGGGCATGATACGAAAAGAATCCCAGGCATCGTTTGAGGGCCTTGGGGCAGTGGGGGAGGGGGAGCTCCATGAGGGGCCGCATGCGATCGGGGTCGGGTCCTAGAACTCCGTTCTGAACCACATAGCTGAGGATGGCTAATCGGTTCGGGCTGTACACACACTTCTTGTTGTAAGTTAGGTTGAGGAGTGTGGCGGTGTGGAGAAATTTGGAAAGGTTAGCGTCGTGGCCCTGCTGGTCGTGGCCGCAGATGGTGACGTTGTCCAGGTACAGAAAAGTGGCCCCCAGCCCGTACCGGTCAACCATTCGGTCCATCGATTGAGCAGGCGCTGATTCTCACTGGAGTACAGTTCCTGAAGGTGCTGACTCTCAATGGAGTACAGTTCCTGAAGGTGCTGATTCTCACTGGAGAACAGTTCCTGAAGGTGCTGATTCTCGCTGGAGTACAGTTCCTGAAGGTGCTGACTCTCACTGGAGTACAGTTCCTGAAGGTGCTGATTCTCAGTGGAGTACAGTTCCTGAAGGTGCTGACTCTCACTGGAGTACAGTTCCTGAAGGTGCTGACTCTCACTGGAGTACAGTTCCTGAAAGTGCTGATTCTCAGTGGAGTACAGTTCCTGAAGGTGCTGATTCTCACTGGAGTACAGTTCCTGAAGGTGCTGACTCTCACTGGAGTACAGTTCCTGAAGGTGCTGACTCTCACTGGAGAACAGTTCCTGAAAGTGCTGACTCTCACTGGAGTACCGTTCCTGATGGCACTGACTCTCACTTAAGTACAATTTCAGAACGTGATGACTCTCATGGAGCACGTATCATGAAGGTGCTGATTCTCACTGGAGTTCTTGTTCAATGGACGGCACTTGTCCTCTGATGTTTTTATCAGTCTCCATCCTTGTTGTATGAGCTTGGCACAGAATGTCGGCAATGATCTTAAACAGTTTTGTGTTGTATGTAATATAGCATTGACTTGGGTTGAATGTGGGACCATCTGGTGTGTGTGGCACAGTGCCAACAATGTTACGGTTTGCAGATATTCACATATTCTGTTACATTAAAGAATCTTTTGCATCTGATGAGTGCCAGCTTTGAATTAGTAACAAAGAAATAGTTTTATGCAACATATTTTCCTGAACCTCTGTTATAAGACATTTTGCAGCCAGTCTGTAGAATGGAATGTTGTCCTCAGGGATTCGAGCCCTTACAGAGTTCACAGCACCAAATGATTATATCTGGCATTGTTTTCATTCTCTAATTTGCAAACCCCTGGTGTCTGTTGCTGCTGCCTGACCTGTAATACTCCCCACATGGAGAGAATTAATTGGCTTCTAAAACTCCGAGATATTGCTGAGAGGGTAGTGCTCCAATACAACCCAGTGTTAATGTATCTGTACTGAAGGGGAGGGCGCTCGATTTACAGCTTTCTGGTGATCTAGCATTTACCCGGTGTGAAATAGAAACAGAAAATGCTGCAAACACTCAGCAAGGCAGTGAGGCACATTTGTGATGTGAGCACACACAGCATATAAATTAACCCCACTTTTCTCACTCTCTCTGTAGAGACTGCCTAAGCTGCAGACCGTTTCCAGAATATTGTGAACTGAACCTATCTGCAATTTTACACATGACAGGCGAGGCCGAGGGCGCCACTTTCGCCCTTTCAAGAATTGTGGTCCTTCTCGTGGCCAATCATTGGCTACTTAGTGGCCAATCACTGGGCGGGAGAAGTTTAGGTGTAGGGGAGAAGTGCTGCAGGTCCCCTGTTTGGGCCTAGGATGGGGGAGGGCCTTTCCATCATGACCACCCACCCCAACCCTTCTCCTGCCATATCTTCCCTCCCAGGCCTCACTTACCCACCCTGCCATGCAGCCCACGCACTTATCTGCTCCTGGGTCCAGGACTCCGAATCTAACGTGCTGCTGGAACCAATAATAATAATAATCGCTTATTGTCACAAGTAGGCTTCAATGAAGTTACTGTGAAAAGCCCAAGTCGCCACATTCCGGCGCCTGTTCGGGGAGGCCGGTGCGGGAATTGAACCCCCGCTGCTGGCCTTGTTCTGCATTACAAGCCAGCTGTTTGAGGCTGCCAGGCAATCGAATCCTTTCCAATGTTCAGTAACTGCGGTGTTTTGCATTTAGTTTTATCGGTGTTGCCTACAGTTGTCTCTTTGTTCACTTCACATAGAGCCAGTAACTTATCCCTGCATCATTCCCTTTAATTTACCTATACATCATGTCCCTATACTTTCCTGCCAGAGCTGTTACCTGTGCATCTACCACAAAAGCAAAGGTTGCTGCATTATTGTACCATTGGCAGCATAGTGAATCCCTAATGCTGCCACTATTCGAGTATCTAAACATACCAACTATGGGGTAAGAGACATTTACAGTGACACAGAGAGCTATATATACATGCACTTATATAGACTCATACCCGTACTGGCTGAGGTTATTCAAGAAGGTCCCACCTTCTCGACCTGGATCATGGCCTGAGGTGTGCTGATCCTCAGCTTAAATCACCACCAGTCAGCTCTCCCCCTCAAAGGAGAAAGCAGCCTTTGGTTATCTGGTGGCTTTAACTTTTCGCAGGTAAATACACACCGAAAGGACTTGCATTTATATCACGGACTGGATTCTCCGATTCTGGGGCTATGTCCCCACGTCGGTGTGGGACCAGTGGCGTTTTACGGCAGAAGTCCTGGCGAAAACGGCCACCGATTCCCTGTTTTGCTGGGGGCAAGCAGGACGGCAGAGTAAAGCAACCAGCTCTTGCTGCCGATACACCCCGGAGAATTGCCGGGGTCCGTGGCCGCGCATGCGCACGGCGGCAGTCTGCAGCAGCCGCATCGTACTACATAGCGCTGGCCGCTTTGGAAACAGCCCGCAAATAGTCTCCCCCTTCAACCGGATCCCGCGCAGTGGACCAACCCCCCCACACTGCTCCCAGCCCCGAATAATGACCCCTGCCCATGGATCATTCTTCTCCCGACTGCGGGGCGCTGGACTGAGTCTGCAACCGCCATGCTAAGTTCCCGATGTGTAAGACTACACGTGTCCCACGCCGATGGGAACTTGGCCAGTCGGGGGCGGTGCATTGGGGGTCGGGCCTCAGGCAATGTCTGAGGCCGTTGATACGGCATGCAGCGTACTCCTAGAGCACGGCACGTTGGAGAGTGAATCAAAATCTCCGGCCGGCCGTCGAACACGAGTACGGCATCGGCGACCGGAGAATGCAGCCCCACATGTTTGACCAGTTCACAATGTCCAATATTGCTTGAGATTCAAATATTTTTGGAATGTAGTCAATATTGTAATGTAACAAATATCGAAATTGTAAATAATTGTGCTGTTTGTGCCTGTCATCAGAGTGCTGATGCAGGAAGAATTTTATTAGCATCACAGAGGCCTGATTACTGACACTGCTCAAACAGGCCTCAACACAATGCCCTGAACATCCAAAACACAACCCGCAGAACACCCAAAATCCAACACACTGAGCAGACAAAACCCAACCCCCTGAGCATCCAAAACCCAACCCACTGAGCACCCAAAACCCAACCCCCTGAGCATCCAAAACCCAACACCCTGAGCACCCAAAACCCAACACCCTGAGCACCCAAAACCCAACACCCTGAGCACCCAAAACCCAACCCCCTGAGCATCCAAAACCCAACCCACTGAGCACCCAAAACCCAACCCCCTGAGCATCCAAAACCCAACACCCTGAGCACCCAAAACCCAACACCCTGAGCATCCAAAACCCAACACCCTGAGCATCCAAAGCCCAACCCACTGAGCACCCAAAACCCAACCCTCTGAGCACCCAAAACCCAACCCACTGAGCACCCAAAACCCAACACCCTGAGCACCCAAAACCCAACACCCTGAGCATCCAAAGCCCAACCCACTGAGCACCCAAAACCCAACCCTCTGAGCACCCAAATCCCTACCCACTGAGCACCCAAAGCCCAACACCCTGAGCACCCAAAACCCAACACCCTGATCACCCAAAACCCAACCCACTGAACACCCAAAGCCCAACACCCTGAGCACCCAAAACCCAACCCACTGAACACTCAAAACCCAACCCCCTGAGCATCCAAAACCCAACACCCGGAGCATCCAAAGCACAACCCACTGAGTACCCAAAACCCAACCCTCTGAGCACCCAAAACCCAACACCCTGAACACCCAAAACCAAACACACTGAACACCCAAAACCCAACACCCTGAACACCCAAAACCCAACACACTGAACACCCAAAACCCAACACACTGAACACCCAAAACCCAACACCCTGAACACCCAAAACCCAACACCCTGAACACCCAAAACCCAACACCCTGAACACCCAAAACCCAACACCCTGAACACCCAAAACCCAACTCACTGAACACCCAAAACCCAACACCCTGAACACCCAAAATCCAACACCCTGAACACCCAAAACCCAACACACTGAACACCCAAAGCCCAACACCCTGAACACCCAAAACCCAACACACTGAACACGCAAAACCCAACACCCTGAGCACCCAAAACCCAACCCACTGAACAGCCAAAGCCCAACACCCTGAACACCCAAAACCCAACACACTGAAGACCCAAAACCCAACCCACTGAACACCCAAAACCCAACACCCTGAACACCCAAAACCCAACACCCTGAACAGCGAAAACAAACACCCTGAACACCCAAAACCCAACACACTGAGCACCCAAAACCCAACACCCTGCTCACCCAAAACCCAACCCACTGAACACCCAAAGCCCAACACCCTGAACACCCAAAACCCAACACACTGAGCAGCCAAAACCCAACACACTGAACACCCAAAACCCAACACACTGAACACCCAAAACCCAACACACTGAGCAGCCAAAACCCAACACCCTGAACACCCAAAACCCAATCCCCTGAACACCCAAAACCCAACACCCTGAACACCCAAAACCCAACACACTGAACACCCAAAACCCAACGCCCTGAACACCCAAAACCCAACACCCTGAACACCCAAAACCCAACACCCTGAACACCCAAAACCCAACACCCTGAACTCCCAAAACCCAACACCCTGAACACCCAAAACTCAACACCCTGAACACCCAAAACCCAACACACTGAACACGCAAAACCCAACACCCTGAGCACCCAAAACCCAACCCACTGAACAGCCAAAGCCCAACACCCTGAACACCCAAAACCCAACCCACTGAAGACCCAAAACCCAACACCCTGAACACCCAAAACCCAACACCCTGAACACCCAAAACCCAACACACTGAAGACCCAAAACCCAACCCACTGAACAGCGAAAACAAACACCCTGAACACCCAAAACCCAACACACTGAGCACCCAAAACCCAACACCCTGCTCACCCAAAACCCAACCCACTGAACACCCAAAGCCCAACACCCTGAACACCCAAAACCCCACACCCTGAGCACCCAAAACCCAACACCCTGAACACCCAAAACCCAACACCCTGAACACCCAAAACCCAACACACTGAGCAGCCAAAACCCAACACCCTGAGCACCCAAAACCCAACACCCTGAACACCCAAAACCCAACACCCTGAACACCCAAAACCCAACACCCTGAGCACCCAAAACCGAACCCACTGAACACCCAAAACCCAACCCACTGAACACCCAAAACCCAACACCCTGAACACCCAACACCCTGAACACCCAAAACCCAACACCCTGAACACCCAAAACCCAACACACTGAACACCCAAAACCCAACACTGAACACCCAAAACCCAACACCCTGAACACCCTAAACCCAACCCCCTGAACACCCAAAACCCAACACGCTGAGCAGCAAAAATCCAACACCTTAAACACCCAAATCCCAATCCCCTGAACACCTAAAACCCAAAACCCTGAACACCCAAAACCCAACCCACTGAACACCCAAAACCCAACCCCCTGAACACCCAAAACCCAACAGCCTGAACACCCAAAACCCAACACACTGAACACCCAAAACCCAACCCCCTGAACACCCAAAACCCAACACCCTGAGCACCCAAAACCCAACCCACTGAACAGCCAAAGCCCAACACCCTGAACACCCAAAACCCAACACACTGAACACCCAAAACCCAACACCCTGAACACCCAAAACCCAACACCCTGAACAGCGAAAACAAACACCCTGAACACCCAAAACCCAACACCCTGAGCACCCAAAACCCAACACCCTGAACACCCAAAACCCAACACCCTGAGCACCCAAAACCCAACACCCTGCTCACCCAAAACCCAACCCACTGAACACCCAAAGCCCAACACCCTGAACACCCAAAACCCAACACACTGAGCAGCCAAAACCCAACACCCTGAGCACCCAAAACCCAACACCCTGAACACCCAACACCCTGAACACCCAAAACCCAACACCCTGAACACCCAAAACCCAACACTGAACACCCAAAACCCAACACCCTGAACACCCTAAACCCAACACCCTGAACACCCAGAACCCAACACGCTGAGCAGCAAAAATCCAACACCTTAAACACCCAAATCCCAATCCCCTGAACACCTAAAACCCAAAACCCTGAACACCCAAAACCCAACCCCCTGAACACCCAAAACCCAACCCCCTGAACACCCAAAACCCAACCCACTGAACACCCAAAACCCAACACCCTGAACACCCAAAACCCAACACCCTGAACACCCAAAACCCAACCCACTGAACACCCAAAACCCAACACCCTGAACACCCAAAACCCAACACCCTGAGCAGCCAAAACCCAACACCCTGAGCACCCAAAACCCAACACCCTGAACACCCAACACCCTGAACACCCAAAACCCAACACCCTGAACACCCAAAACCCAACACTGAACACCCAAAACCCAACACCCTGAACACCCTAAACCCAACCCCCTGAACACCCAAAACCCAACACCCTGAACACCCAACACCCTGAACACCCAAAACCCAACACCCTGAACACCCAAAACCCAACACACTGAGCAGCCAAAACCCAACACCCTGAGCACCCAAAACCCAACACCCTGAACACCCAACACCCTGAACACCCAAAACCCAACACCCTGAACACCCAAAACCCAACACCCTGAACACCCAACACCCTGAACACCCAAAACCCAACACCCTGAACACCCAAAACCCAACACCCTGAACACCCAAAACCCAACACCCTGAACACCCAAAACCCAACACCCTGAACACCCTAAACCCAACCCCCTGAACACCCAAAACCCAACACCCTGAACACCCAACACCCTGAACACCCAAAACCCTACACCCTGAACACCCAAAACCCAACACTGAACACCCAAAACCCAACACCCTGAACACCCTAAACCCAACCCCCTGAACACCCAAAACCCAACACCCTGAACACCCAACACCCTGAACACCCAAAACCCAACACCCTGAACACCCAAAACCCAACACACTGAGCAGCCAAAACCCAACACCCTGAGCACCCAAAACCCAACACCCTGAACACCCAACACCCTGAACACCCAAAACCCAACACCCTGAACACCCAAAACCCAACACTGAACACCCAAAACCCAACACCCTGAACACCCTAAACCCAACACCCTGAGCACCCAAAACCCAACACCCTGAACACCCAACACCCTGAACACCCAAAACCCAACACCCTGAACACCCAAAACCCAACACTGAACACCCAAAACCCAACACCCTGAACACCCAAAACCCAACACCCTGAACACCCTAAACCCAACCCCCTGAACACCCAGAACCCAACACGCTGAGCAGCAAAAATCCAACACCTTAAACACCCAAATCCCAATCCCCTGAACACCTAAAACCCAAAACCCTGAACACCCAAAGCCCAACACCCTGAACACCCAAAACCCAACCCCCTGAACACCCAAAACCCAACCCCCTGAACACCCAAAACCCAACCCACTGAACACACAAAACCCAAAACCCTGAACACCCAAAACCCAACCCACTGAACACCCAAAACCCAATACCCTGAACACCCAGAACCCAACACAGTGAACACCCAAAACCCAACACCCTGAACACCCAAAACCCAACATCCTGAACACCCAAAACCCAACACCCTGAACACCCAAAACCCAACACCCTGAACACCCAAAACCCAACACACTGAACACCCAAAACCCCACACCCTGAACACCCAAAACCCAACACACTGAACACCCAAAACCCAACACCCTGAACACCCAAAACCCAACACCCTGAACACCCAAAACCCAACACCCTGAACACCCAAAACCCAACACCCTGAACACCCAAAACCCAAAACCCTGAACACCTAAAACCCAACCCACTGAACACCCAAAACCCAACACCCTGAACACCCAAAACCCAACACCCTGAACACCCAAAACCCAACACCCTGAACACCCAAAACCCAACACACTGAACACCCAAAACCCCACACCCTGAACACCCAAAACCCAACACACTGAACACCCAAAACCCAACCCACTGAACACCCAAAACCCAACCCACTTAACACCCAAAAGCCAATCCCCTGAACACCCAGTACCCAACCCCCTGAACACCCAAAGCCCAACCCACTGAACACCCCAAACTCATCCCACTGAACACCCAAAACCCAACTCACTGAACACCCAAAACCCAACGCCCTGAACACCCAAAGCCCAACACCCTGAACACCCAAAACCCAAAACTCTGAACACCCAAAACCCAACACCCTGAACACCCAAAACCCAACCCACTGAACACCCAAAACCCAACACCCTGAACACCCAAAACCCAACACACTGAACACCCAAAACCCCACACCCTGAACACCCAAAGCCCAACCCACTGAACACCCAAAACTCATCCCACTGAACACCCAAAACCCAACCCACTGAACACCCAAAACCCAACAGCCTGAACACCCAAAACCCAACACCCTGAGCACCCAAAGCCCAACCCACTGAACACCCAAAACTCATCCCACTGAACACCCAAAACCCAACGCCCTGAACACCCAAAACCCAACCCACTGAACACCCAAAACCCAACACCCTGAACACCCAAAACCTAACTCCCTGAACACCCAAAACCCAACCCCCTGAACACCCAAAGCTCAACATCCTGAACACTCATAACGCAACCCACTGAACACCCAAAACCCAACACCCTGAACACCCAAAACCCAACATCCTGAGCACCCAAAACCCAACCCACTGAACACCCAAAACCCAACACACTGAGCACCCAAAGCGAAACCCACTAAACACCCAAAACCCGACACCCTGAACACCCAAAACCCAACCCCCTGAACACCCAAAGCTCAACCCCCTGAACACCCAAAACCCAACACCCTGAACACACAAAACCCAAAACCCTGAACACCCAAAACCCAACCCCCTGAACACCCAAAACCCAACACCCTGAACACCCAAATCCCAACCCACTGAACACCCAAAACCCAACACCCTGAGCAGCCAAAACCCAACACCCTGAACACCCAAAACCCAACCCCCTGAACACCCAAAACCCAACACCCTGAACACCCAAAACCCAACCCACTGAACACCCAAAACCGAACCCACTGAACACCCAAAACCCAACACCCTGAACACCCAAAACCCAACACCCTGAGCAGCCAAAACCCAACACCCTGAACACCCAAAACCCAACCCACTGAACACCCAAAACCCAACCCCCTGAACACCCAAAAGCCAACACCCTGAACACCCAAAGCCCAACACCCTGAACACCCAAAACCCAACGCCCTGAACACCCAAAACCCAACACCCTACACACCCAAAACCCAATACCCTGAACACCAAAAACCCAACCCACTGAACACCCAAAATCCATCCCACTGAACACCCAAAACCCAACACCCTGAACACCAAAACCCATCCCACTGAACACCCAAAACCCAACACCCTGAACACCCAAAACCCAACACCCTGAACACCCAAATCCCAACCCACTGAACACCCAAAACCCAACACCCTGAGCAGCCAAAACCCAACACCCTGAACACCCAAAACCCAACCCACTGAACACCCAAAACCCAACACCCTGAACACCCAAAACCCAACGCCCGGATCACCCAAAACCCAACCCACTGAACACCCAAAGCCCAACACCCTGAACACCCAAAACCCAACACACTGAAGACCCAAAACCCAACCCACTGAACACCCAAAACCCAACACCCTGAACAGCGAAAACAAACACCCTGAACACCCAAAACCCAACACCCTGAGCACCCAAAACCCAACACCCTGCTCACCCAAAACCCAACCCACTGAACACCCAAAGCCCAACACCCTGAACACCCAAAACCCAACACACTGAGCAGCCAAAACCCAACACCCTGAGCACCCAAAACCCAACACCCTGAACACCCAACACCCTGAACACCCAAAACCCAACACCCTGAACACCCAAAACCCAACACACTGAACACCCAAAACCCAACACTGAACACCCAAAACCCAACACCCTGAACACCCAGAACCCAACACTGAACACCCAAAACCCAACACCCTGAACACCCAGAACCCAACACGCTGAGCAGCAAAAATCCAACACCTTAAACACCCAAATCCCAATCCCCTGAACACCTAAAACCCAAAACCCTGAACACCCAAAGCCCAACACCCTGAACACCCAAAACCCAACCCCCTGAACACCCAAAACCCAACCCCCTGAACACCCAAAACCCAACCCACTGAACACACAAAACCCAACCCACTGAACACCCAAAACCCAATACCCTGAACACCCAGAACCCAACCCACTGAACACCCAAAACCCAGCCCACTGAACACCCAAAACCCAAAACCCTGAACACCCAAAACCCAACCCACTGAACACCCAAAACCCAACCCACTGAACACCCAAAACCCAACACCCTGAACACCCAAAACCCAACACCCTGAACACCCAAAACCCAACATCCTGAACACCCAAAACCCAACACCCTGAACACCCAAAACCCAACACCCTGAACACCCAAAACCCAACACACTGAACACCCAAAACCCCACACCCTGAACACCCAAAACCCAACCCACTGAACACCCAAAACCCAACACCCTGAACACCCAAAACCCAACACCCTGAACACCCAAAACCCAACACCCTGAACACCCAAAACCCAACACCCTGAACACCCAAAACCCAACACCCTGAACACCCAAAACCCAACACCCTGAACACCCAAAACCCCACACCCTGAACACCCAAAACCCAACACCCTGAACACCCAAAACCCAACACCCTGAACACCCAAAACCCAACACACTGAACACCCAAAACCCCACACCCTGAACACCCAAAACCCAACACACTGAACACCCAAAACCCAACCCACTGAACACCCAAAACCCAACACCCTGAACACCCAAAACCCAACACCCTGAACACCCAAAACCCAACACCCTGAACACCCAAAACCCAACACCCTGAACACCCAAAACCCAAAACCCTGAACACCTAAAACCCAACCCACTGAACACCCAAAACCCAACACCCTGAACACCCAAAACCCAACACCCTGAACACCCAAAACCCAACACCCTGAACACCCAAAACCCAACACACTGAACACCCAAAACCCCACACCCTGAACACCCAAAACCCAACCCACTGAACACCCAAAACCCAACCCACTTAACACCCAAAACCCAACACCCTGAACACCCAAAACCCAACACCCTGAACACCCAAAACCCAAAACCCTGAACACCTAAAACCCAACCCACTGAACACCCAAAACCCAACACCCTGAACACCCAAAACCCAACACCCTGAACACCCAAAACCCAACACCCTGAACACCCAAAACCCAACCCCCTGAATACCCAAAACCCAACCCACTGAACACCCAAAACCCAACCCACTTAACACCCAAAAGCCAATCCCCTGAACACCCAGTACCCAACCCCCTGAACACCCAGTACCCAACCCACTGAACACCCAAAACCCAACGCCCTGAACACCAAAAGCTCAACCCCCTGAACACCCAAAGCCCAACACCCTGAACACCCAAAACCCAAAACTCTGAACACCCAAAACCCAACACCCTGAACACCCAAAACCCAACCCACTGAACACCCAAAACCCAACACCCTGAACACCCAAAACCCAACACACTGAACACCCAAAACCCCACACCCTGAACACCCAAAACCCAACACACTGAACACCCAAAACCCAACCCACTGAACACCCAAAACCCAACCCACTGAACACCCAAAAGCCAATCCCCTGAACACCCAGTACCCAACCCCCTGAACACCCAAAGCCCAACCCACTGAACACCCAAAACTCATCCCACTGAACACCCAAAACCCAACGCCCTGAACACCAAAAGCTCAACCCCCTGAACACCCAAAGCCCAACACCCTGAACACCCAAAACCCAAAACTCTGAACACCCAAAACCCAACACCCTGAACACCCAAAACCCAACCCACTGAACACCCAAAACCCAACACCCTGAACACCCAAAACCTAACTCCCTGAACACCCAAAACCCAACCCCCTGAACACCCAAAGCTCAACATCCTGAACACTCATAACGCAACCCACTGAACACCCAAAACCCAACACCCTGAACACCCAAAACCCAACATCCTGAGCACCCAAAACCCAACCCACTGAACACCCAAAACCCAACACACTGAGCACCCAAAGCGAAACCCACTAAACACCCAAAACCCGACACCCTGAACACCCAAAGCTCAACCCCCTGAACACCCAAAACCCAACACCCTGAACACACAAAACCCAAAACCCTGAACACCCAAAACCCAACCCCCTGAACACCCAAAACCCAACACCCTGAACACCCAAAACCCAACACCCTGAACACCCAAATCCCAACCCACTGAACACCCAAAACCCAACACCCTGAGCAGCCAAAACCCAACACCCTGAACACCCAAAACCCAACCCACTGAACACCCAAAACCGAACCCACTGAACACCCAAAACCCAACACCCTGAACACCCAAAACCCAACACCCTGAGCACCCAAAACCCAACGCCCTGAACACCCAAAACCCAACACCCTGAACACCCAAAATCCATCCCACTGAACACCCAAAACCCAACACCCTGAACACCAAAACCCATCCCACTGAACACCCAAAACCCAACACCCTGAACACCAAAAACCCAACCCACTGAACACCCAAAATCCATCCCACTGAACACCCAAAACCCAACACCCTGAACACCAAAACCCATCCCACTGAACACCCAAAATCCATCCCACTGAACACCCAAAACCCAACACCCTGAACACCAAAACCCATCCCACTGAACACCCAAAACCCAACACCCTGAACACCCAAAACCCAACACCCTGAACACCCAAATCCCAACCCACTGAACACCCAAAACCCAACACCCTGAGCAGCCAAAACCCAACACCCTGAACACCCAAAACCCAACCCACTGAACACCCAAAACCGAACCCACTGAACACCCAAAACCCAACACCCTGAACACCCAAAACCCAACACCCTGAGCAGCCAAAACCCAACACCCTGAACACCCAAAACCCAACCCACTGAACACCCAAAACCCAACACCCTGAGCAGCCAAAACCCAACACCCTGAACACCCAAAACCCAACCCACTGAACACCCAAACCCCAACCCCCTGAACACCCAAAATCCAACACCCTGAACACCCAAAACCCAACACCCTGAACACCCAAAGCCCAACACCCTGAACACCCAAAACCCCACACCCTGAGCACCCAAAACCCAACACCCTGAACACCCAAAACCCCACACCCTGAACACCCAAAACCCAACACCCTGAACACCCAAAACCCAACACCCTGAACACCCAAACCCCAACACCCTGAACACCCAAAATCCAACACTCTGAACACCCAAAACCCAATCAACTGAACACCCAAAACCCAACACACTGAACACCCAAAACCCAACACCCTGAACACCCAAAACCCAACACCCTGAACACCCAAAACCCAATCCCCTGAACACCCAAAACCCAACCCCCTGAACACCAAAAACCCAACACCCTGAACACCCAAAACCCAACCCACTGAACACCCAAAACCCAACACCCTGAACACCCAAAACCTAACACCCTGAACACCCAAAACCCCACACCCTGAACACCCAAAACCCAACACACTGAACACCCAAAACCCAACCCACTGAACACCCAAAACCCAACCCACTGAACACCCAAAAGCCAATCCCCTGAACACCCAGTACCCAACCCCCTGAACACCCAAAGCCCAACCCACTGAACACCCAAAACTCATCCCACTGAACACCCAAAACCCAACTCACTGAACACCCAAAACCCAACGCCCTGAACACCAAAAGCTCAACCGCCTGAACACCCAAAGCCCAACACCCTGAACACCCAAAACCCAATACCCTGAACACCCAAAACCCAACCCACTGAACACCCAAAACCCGACACCCTGAACACCCAAAACCTAACTCCCTGAACACCCAAAGCCCAACCCCCTGAACACCCAAAGCTCAACACCCTGAACACCCAAAACCCAACCCACTGAACACCCAAAACCCAACACCCTGAACACACAAAACCCAAAACCCTGAACACCCAAAACCCAACCCCCTGAACACCCAAAGCTCAACCTCCTGAACACCCAAAACCCAACCCACTGAACACCCAAAACCCAACACCCTGAACACCCAAAACCCAACACCCTGAACACCCAAAACCCAACCCCCTGAACACCCAAAACCCAACACCCTGAACACCCAAAACCCAACACCCTGAACACCCAAATCCCAACCCACTGAACACCCAAAACCCAACACCCTGAGCAGCCAAAACCCAACACCCTGAACACCCAAAACCCAACCCACTGAACACCCAAAACCGAACCCACTGAACACCCAAAACCCAACACCCTGAACACCCAAAACCCAACACCCTGAGCAGCCAAAACCCAACACCCTGAACACCCAAAACCCAACCCACTGAACACCCAAAACCCAACCCCCTGAACACCCAAAATCCAACACCCTGAACACCCAAAGCCCAACACCCTGAACACCAAAAACCCAACCCACTGAACACCCAAAACCCAACACCCTGAACACCAAAACCCATCCCACTGAACACCCAAAACCCAACACCCTGAACACCCAAAACCCAACACACTGAACACCCAAAACCCAACACACTGAACACCCAAAACCCAACCCACTGAACACCCAAAACCCAACACCCTGAGCAGCCAAAACCCAACACCCTGAACACCCAAAACCCAACCCACTGAACACCCAAACCCCAACCCCCTGAACACCCAAAATCCAACACCCTGAACACCCAAAGCCCAACACCCTGAACACCCAAAGCCCAACCCACTGAACACCCAAGACCCAACCAACTGAGCACCCAAAACCCAACACCCTGAACACCCAAAATCCAACACTCTGAACACCCAAAACCCAATCAACTGAACACCCAAAACCCAACACACTGTGCACCCAAAACCCAACACCCTGAACACCCAAAACCCAACACCCTACACACCCAAAACCCAATACCCCGAACACCCAAAACCCAATACCCTGAACACCCAAAACCCAACCCACTGAACACCCAAAACCCAACCCACTGAACACCCAAAACCCACCACCCTGAACACCCAAAACCCAACACCCTGAACACCCAAAACCCAACCCACTGAACACCCAAAACCCAACCCCCTGAACACCCAAAATCCAACACCCTGAACACCCAAAGCCCAACACCCTGAACACCCAAAACCCAACACCCTGAACACCCAAAACCCAACACCCTACACACCCAAAACCCAATCCCCTGAACACCAAAAACCCAACCCACTGAACACCCAAAATCCATCCCACTGAACACCCAAAACCCAACACCCTGAACACCAAAACCCATCCCACTGAACACCCAAAACCCAACACCCTGAACACCCAAAACCCAACACCCTGAACACCCAAATCCCAACCCACTGAACACCCAAAACCCAACATCCTGAGCAGCCAAAACCCAACACCCTGAACACCCAAAACCCAACAGCCTGAACACCCAAAACCCAACCCCCTGAACACCCAAATCCCATCCCACTGAATACCCAAAACCCAACACTCTGACCACCCAAAACCCAACCCACTGAACACCCAAAACCGAACCCACTGAACACCCAAAACCCCACACCCTGAGCACCCAAAACCCAAAACCCTGAACACCCAAAACCCAATCCCCTGAACACCCAAAACCCAACCCCCTGAACACCCAAAACCCAACACCCTGAACACCCAAAACCCAACCCACTGAACACCCAAAACCCAACACCCTGAACACCCAAAACCCAACACCCTACACACCCAAAACCCAATACCCTGAACACCAAAAACCCAACCCACTGAACACCCAAAATCCATCCCACTGAACACCCAAAACCCAACACGCTGAACACCAAAACCCATCCCACTGAACACCCAAAACCCAACACCCTGAACACCCAAAACCCAACACCCTGAACACCCAAATCCCAACCCACTGAACACCCAAAACCCAACATCCTGAGCAGCCAAAACCCAACCCACTGAACACCCAAAACCCATCCCACTGAACACCCAAAACCCAACACCCTGAACACCCAAAACCCAACACCCTGAACACCCAAATCCCAACCCACTGAACACCCAAAACCCAACACCCTGAACACCAAAAACCCAACCCACTGAACACCCAAAACCCATCCCACTGAACACCCAAAACCCAACACCCTGAACACCCAAAACCCAACAGCCTGAACACCCAAAACCCAACCCCCTGAATACCCAAAACCCAACACCCTGACCACCCAAAACACAACCCACTGAACACCCAAATCCCATCCCACTGAACACCCAAAACCCAACACCCTGAACACCCAAAACCCAACAGCCTGAACACCCAAAACCCAACCCCCTGAATACCCAAAACCCAACACCCTGACCACCCAAAACCCAACCCACTGAACACCCAAAACCGAACCCACTGAACACCCAAAACCCCACACCCTGAGCACCCAAAACCCAACACCCTGAACACCCAAAACCCAATCCCCTGAACACCCAAAACCCAACCCCCTGAGCACCCAAAACCCAACACCCTGAACACCCAAAACCCAACCCACTGAACACCCAAAACCCAACACCCTGAACACCCAAAACCCAACACCCTGAACACCCAAAACCCAACACCCTGAACACAGAAAACCCAACACCCTGAACACAGAAAACCCAACACCCTGAGCATCCAAAACCCAACACCCTGAGCATCCAAAACCCAACACCCTGAACACCCAAAACCCAACACCCTGAGCATCCAAATCCCAACACCCTGAACACCCAAAACCCAACACCCTGAACACCCAAAACCCAACACACTGAGCATCCAAAACCCAACCCACTGAACACCCAAAACCCAACCCACTGAACACCCAAAACCCAACCTCCTGAACACCCAAAACCCAACCCACTGAACACCCAAAACCCAACACCCTGAACACCCAAATCCCAACCCACTGAACACCCAAACCCCAACACCCTGAACACCCAAAACCCAACACCCTGAACACCCAAAACCCAACCCACTGAACACCCAAAACTCATCCCACTTAACACCCAAAACCCAACACCCTGAGCACCCAAAACCCAACACCCTGAACACCCAAAACCCAACACCCTGAACACCCAAAACCCAACACCCTGAACACCCAAAGCCCAACCCACTGAACACCCAAGACCCAACACCCTGAACACCCAAAACCCAACACCCTGAACACCCAAAACCCAACCCACTGAACACACAAAACCCCACACCCTGAACACCCAAAGCCCAACACCCTGAACACCCAAAGCCCAACCCACTGAACACCCAAGACCCAACCCACTGAGCACCCAAAACCCAACACCCTGAACACCCAAAATCCAACACTCTGAACACCCAAAACCCAATCAACTGAACACCCAAAACCCAACACACTGTGCACCCAAAACCCAACACCCTGAACACCCAAAACCCAACACCCTACACACCCAAAACCCAATACCCTGAACACCCAAAACCCAATACCCTGAACACCCAAAACCCAACACCCTGAACACCCAAAACCCAACACCCTGAACACCCAAAACCCAACACCCTGAACACCCAAAACCCAATACCCTGAACACCCAAAACCCAACACCCTGAACACCCAAACCCCAACACCCTGAACACCCAAAACCCAATCAACTGAACACCCAAAACCCAACACACTGAACACCCAAAACCCAACACCCTGAACACCCAAAACCCAACACCCTGAACACCCAAAACCCAACACCCTGAACACCCAAAACCCAACACCCTGAACACCCAAAGCCCAACACCCTGAACACCCAAAACCCAACACCCTACACACCCAAAACCCAACACACTGAGCACCCAAAACCCAACACCCTGAACACCCAAAACCCAACACCCTGAACACCCAAAACCCAACACCCTGAACACCCAAAACCCAATCCCCTGAACACCCAGAACCCAACACACTGAACACCCAAAACCCAACACCCTGAACACCCAAAACCCAACCCACTGAACAGCCAAAACCCAATCCCCTGAACACCCAAAACCCAACACCCTGAACACCCAAAACCCAACCCACTGAACAGCCAAAACCCAATCCCCTGAACACCCAAAACCCAACACACTGAACACCCAGAACCCAACACACTGTGCACTCAAAACCCAACCCACTGAACACCCAAAACCCAATCCCCTGAACACCCAAAACCCAACACCCTGAACACCCAAAACCCAACACCCTACACACCCAAAACCCATCGCCCCGAACACCCAAACCCAATCTATGAACACCCAAAACCAACCGCCTTGAACACCCAAGACCCAACCACCTAAACATGCAAAACCTAAACCGCTAATCATCCAAAGTCAACCAACTATGAAACACCCTAAACCCAACGCATATTGCTGTTTGACCTCTCTAAATGCATGACCTCAATAATCTTTATTGTCAATAATCTTTATTGTCACAAATAGGCTTACACTAACACTGCAATGAAGTTAATGTGAAAAGCCCCTAGGCGCCACACTCCAGCACCTGTTCGGGTACACTGAGGGAGAATTCAGAATGCCCAATTCACCTAACAAGCACATCTTTCGGGACTTGTGGGATAAAACTGTAGCATCCGGAGGAAACCCACGCAGACACAGGGAGAACGTGCAGACTCCATACAGACAGTGACCCAAGCGGGAATTGAACCTGGCTCCCTGGTGCTGTGAAGCAACAGTGCTAACCACTGTGCTACCATGCCCCCACTTCTCTGTGTTAAAATCTATCTGCCACTTTACTGCCCATTCCATCAATCCATCAATATCATTTTGGAGATTATAGCTATCCTCCACACTGTCCACTACTCGATCAACCTTTGTGTCGTCTGCAAATTTACCAACATGTCCCCCATGTTCAAATCATTAATATATAAGACAAACAGTAAGGATCCCAGCTCCGAGCCCTGTGGAACATTACTTGATACATGCAAGGGCATCCATTAATAATTTCCCTTTGTTTCCTGCTACTAAGCCAACCTTTTTTATCCAATGATGCACGATCAATTGCACAAAGGCTTGAGTTGGGTTCAACTGAGGCTTTATTGCTCTAAGATGTGTGGCCTCCCACAGCAGCTGGCAAAATGGCTGCAGCATGGAGGACACACATGTTTATACTCCGCCCAGTGGTCGGAGCCAGCAGGCAGGGACTACCAACGTACCTGTAGTACAGGTCCGACCATACATCACCGAATAGAGGTGCAACAGTGGTTTACCACATTCACCCCCTGTTACAAATTGAGTCCGGCGGGAGTGGTGGAGGAACTATATACAACAAATGGTTTTCTTTTTACATTTACATTTACAATTTTTGATCGAGAAGAAAAAAAATGACTTTTGAAGTCCAGTGGACCAGTTAGAGGTTTAACCGGTCCGGGGCCTTGATGTGCTGCTGGGAGCGACGTAGTGGTGGCGGCGAGGCCGATGCTGGTCTGATGTCTGGAGCCTCCGGGAGCGTGCCAAAATCCTCTTCGTCCTCGACCGTGGGCAGGGGGAGGACGGATGGTCGTCCCGGGGGGTTGCTGCTGGGAGCACCGGGGAGGGGAGGGTGCTGCCGGGCAGGGGGCTGTGTGTGTGTGTGACCTGCTGGTGCCGGGTCCCTGAGGGAGACAGTATCCTGGCGACCGTCGGGCTACACCACGTAGGCATACTGGGGGTTTGGATGGAGCAATTGCACTCTCTCCACCAACGGGTCCGCCTTGTGGAGTCGGACATGCCTACGGAGCAGGACGGGTCCTGGAGCTGCGAGCCAAGTCGGGAGCAACACCCCAGATGTGGACTTCCTGGGTGTGGTAGTATGCATTAGGGGTCATGTGGGACTGTGAAGCCGTGATGTCATTGGCTGACAGATCCCGGGTCCTGGTTGGCTGTTGACCTCTAGCTCCGCCCTGAAGGCGGAGTATAAGAACCTGGAGTTCTCCCCCGCAGGCCAGTCTGTTACTGAACTGCGGGGAGCAAGTCACGCTTAATAAAGCCTCATCGACTTCATCTCTATTCGTCTCTCGTGAGTCTTTGTGCGCTACAATTTATTAAGCGTGCTTAAAAGAACTATGGAGCTCAGGATCATCCCGGAATGCCTGAGGATCAGCCCCAACGCAGTGAACTCAGCAGCAGTTTTCAAACACTGGCAGACTTGTTTCGAGGCCTACCTCAGAACGGCCCCCGGCCAGGTCACAGGAGACCAGAAACTACAGGTCCTGCACTCGAGGGTAAGCCCGGAAATTTTCCCTCTCATTGAAGACGCAGAAGATTTCCAGACGGCGTTCGCAGCACTAAAGAGCATCTACATTCGCCCAGTGAACCAGATCTACGCACGCTACCAACTCGATTCTACGGCGCGCTGCTAATTTTGGGACGGGCCTGCAGCTGCCCGCCGGTAAACGCGATTGAACACATGGACATGTTGATGCGCGATGCTTTTGTCGCAGGTATGAACTCTCCCCAAATCCGCCAAAGACTTTTGGAAAAAGAGTCGCTGGGACTCTCAGAGGCACGGGCCCTTGCAGCCTCCCTGGATGTAGCCGCGCGAAACGCCCGCGCGGACGGCCCCGACCGCGCGGCAGCCCCTTGGACCCCCGTCGCGACAAACCCCCCCCCCCACCCCACAGGCTTGCGCGGTTCAGACTCGAAGACGTCCCAGAGAGCCCGCTGCTATTTCTGCGGCCAGGCGAAACACCCCCGGCAGCGCTGCCCGGCCCGCGCAGTGATTTGCAAAATCTGCGGGAAAAAGGGCCATTTCGCGGCTGTGTGCCGGTCCCGGGAGGTCGCCGCTGTCCCAGGAGAAGAAGCAGTCCTGCGCGTTTCTAACGCTCCCCAACCCCCCCAGTGCCCTATGTACGACCCGCAAGCGCAGCAATTTTGGGTCCCGGCCACCGCTGTCCCCGGAGAACAAGGAGTCCTGCGCGTTTCAAACGCTCCCCAACCCCCCCAGCGCCCCATGTGCGACCCGCAGGCGCCGCCATTTTGGGTCCCGGCCACCACGAGGGGAGGAGGGGCGCCGCCATCTTGGGACCCCCCAGCCCAGTGCGACGCATGGGGGTGGCCATTTTGTCCACCCCCGCCGCCATCTTGTGACCCCCCAGCCATGTGCGATGCATGGGGACGGCCATTTTGTTCACCCTCACCGCCATCTTGGACGGCAACAACGGACCCCAGTGTCGACAGCTCCACGGGGTTCGAGGAAGACGCTCAAGCACAACGATCACGTCTGGCCTCAATGACGCTGGACCAAGCACGGCCCCGGACGCTCCAGACGACGACAACAACGGTGCCGATAAACGGCCACGAGACACCATGCCTGCTCGACTCCGGGAGCACAGAAAGCTTCATCCACCCCGACACGGTAAGACGCTGTTTTTTGACCATCCGTCCCAGTGCGCAAAAGATTTCCCTAGCTGCAGGATCCCACTCCGTACAGATTAAAGGCTTCTGCATAGTAACCCTAACGGTGCAAAGGAGGGAGTTTAAAAACTACAGGCTCTACGTCCTTCCCCAACTCTGCACGCCCACATTACTGGGATTAGACTTCCAGTGCAATCTGCAGAGCCTAAACTTCCAATTCGGCGGCCCAATACCCCCACTCACTATCTGCGGCCTCGCAACCCTCAAGGTTGAGCCCCCATCCTTGTTTGCAAACCTCACCCCGGATTGCAAACCCGTCGCCACTAGGAGCAGACGGTACAGCGCCCAGGACCGGACATTCATTCGGTCCGAAGTCCAGCGGCTACTGAAGGAAGGCATAATCCAGGACAGCAATAGTCTCTGGAGAGCACAGGTGGTAGTAGTAAAGACAGGGGAGAAGCAAAGGATGGTCATAGACTACAGCCAGACCATCAACAGGTACACACAACTAGATGCGTACCCTCTCCCCCGCATATCCGACATGGTCAATCGGATTGCCCAATATAAGGTCTTCTCCACCGTGGACCTCAAGTCCGCCTACCATCAGCTCCCCATCCGCCCAAGTGACCGCAAGTACACAGCCTTCGAGGCAGACGGGCGATTATACCACTTCCTAAGGGTCCCATTTGGCATCACAAACGGGGTCTCGGTCTTCCAACGAGAGATGGACCGAATGGTTGATCAACACGGGTTGAAGGCCACGTTCCCGTATCTCGACAACGTAACCATCTGCGGCCACGATCAGCAGGACCACGACGCCAACCTCCAAAAATTCCTCCAGACCGCTAAAGCCTTGAACCTCACATACAACGAGGACAAGTGCGTTTTCAGCACAAACCGGCTAGCCATCTTGGGATATGTAGTGCGCAATGGGATAATAGGCCCCGACCCCGAACGCATGTGCCCCCTCATGGAATTTCCCCTCCCGCACTGCTCAAAAGCCCTAAAACGCTGCCTGGGGTTCTTTTCATATTACGCCAAGTGGGTCCCCCAGTACGCAGACAAGGCCCGCCCCCAGGACCCATCTTGCTCCGAAAACATGTGCGGGCGCACAAGTCGGACCCGTTGGTCGAGAGGGTTCACCTCCTCCACGCGAACCCGCAGTACGCTTACGTGGAGTACCCCGACGGCCGACAGGACACGGTCTCCCTGCGAGATCTGGCGCCCGCCGGCAACACGCACACCCCCCCCCCCGACACCAATCACCTCCTCCCTGCCACCGGCGCACCCCGCCACCGCCCCCTTCCCGGGAGGATCGGTCCTCCTCCCAGGTCCGACCAGAAGTGAAGCTGAAGCAGAAACCGTAAGGCTCCCGGAGACGACAACACGGGAACAAGCACCACCACCGGGGCCGAGGCGATCGACAAGAACGACCAGACCGCCCGACCGACTCGTGGCACGGATGTAACACTACAATGTTATGGACTTTAATGAGAACTTTTTTCTTTTCCCCCTTACGACCACTGTAAATAGTGCAAAACAAAAAAACCCTGTACATACTGTGATGACATGCAAAAGTTTTCCTCCCAGGACCAGCCTTGTAAACCCTTACCACCATGCGAAGCACCAACCCGCCGGGTTCATTTTTAACAGGGGGTGAATGTGGTAGTATGCATTAGGGGTCATGTGGGACTGTGAAGCCGTGATGTCATTGGCTGACAGATCCCGGGTCCTGGTTGGCTGTTGACCTCTAGCTCCGCCCTGAAGGCGGAGTATAAGAACCTGGAATTCTCCCCCGCAGGCCAGTCTGTTACTGAACTGCGGGGAACAAGTCACACTTAATAAAGCCTCATCGACTTCATCTCTATTCGTCTCTCGTGAGTCTTTGTGCGCTACACTGGGGAAGGCCAAAAGACGTTCATGGGGTGTGTTGTTAGTGGCGGTGCACAGTAGTGACCGAATGGAGTGTAGTGCATCAGGGAGGACCTCATGCCAGCGGGAGGCCGGGAGGTTCCTGGACCGTAGGGCCAGTTGGACGGCCCTCCATACCGTCCCATTCTCCCTCTCGACCCGTCTGTTTCCCCGGGGGTTATAGCTTGTCGTTCTGCTGGAGGTGATACCCCTGCTGAGCAGGAACTGACACAGCTCTTCACTCATGAAGGAGGATCCCCTGTCACTGTTGATGTAGGCGGGGAAACCGAACAGAGCGAAGATTGTGTTGAGGGCTTTGATGACGGTGGCAGACGTCATGTCGGGGCATGGGATGGCGAAGGGGAATCTGGAGTACTCATCGACCACACTGAGGAAATACGTGTTACGGTCGGCGGAGGAGAGGGGGCCTTTGAAATCCACACTGAGGCGCTCAACCAGGCGCGCATGGTCCGGCCGGTAGAAGTGTGGCTTGCACTCTGCACAGACCTGGCAGTCCCTTGTGATTGTCCGTACTTCCTCGACTGAGTAGGGCAGATTGCGGGCCTTTATGAAATGGTACAACCGTGTGACCCCCGGGTGACAAAGGCTGTCGTGCAGGGCCCGGAGTCGGTCTACTTGTGCGCTGGCACATGTACCTCAGGATAGGGCGTCTGGGGCTCGTTGAAATTATCGGGGCGTAACAAAATCTCGTAATTGTAGGTGGAGAGCTCGATCCTCCAGGTAATGCCTCCAATGCCGCACAGCTTCAACGATAGCTTGGGCCTCTTTTTCGACAGATGAGTGCCGAATTTCTGAGGCATGAAGGGTGCGGGAAAAGAATGCCACGGGCCTGCCTGCCTGATTGAGGGTGGCGGCTAGGGCGACATCTGATGCGTCGCTGTCTACTTGAAAGAGCAGTGTCTCGTCTACTGCGTGCATCCCGGCCTTGGCGATATCGACTCTGATACAGGCGAAGGCCTGCTGTGCATCTGCCATCAGGGGAAAATGGGTTGACTGTATGAATGGGCGGGCCTTGTCCGCATAGTTTGAGACCCACTGGGCGTAGTACGAAAAGAACACCAGGCAGCGTTTGAGGGCCTTGGGGCAGTGGGGGAGGGGGAGCTCCATGAGGGGTGCATGCAGTCGGGATCGGGCCCCAGAACTCCATTCTGGACCACATAGCCGAGGATGGCTGAGCGGATCGTGCTAAACACGCACTTCTCCTTGTTGTAGGTGAGGTTTAGGAGAGTGGCGCTGCGGAGAAATTTGGCAAGGTTGGTATCGTGGTCCTGCTGGTCATGGCCGCAGATGGTGACATTGTCTAGGTATGGAAAGGTGGCCCGCAAACCGTACCGGTCGACCTTTGGAAGACCGAGACCCCGTTGGTGACGCCGAAGGAAACCCTGAGGAAGTGATAGAGGCGGCCGTCTGCCTCGAAAGCAGTGTATGGACGGTCCGATTTACGAATGGGGAGCTGGTGGTAGGCGGATTTGAGGTCTACCATTGAGAAGACCCGGTACTGTGCAATCTGATTGACCATGTCAAATATGCGTGGAGTGGGTACGCGTCGAGCTGCGTGTACCGATTGATGGTCTGGCTGTAGTCCACGACCATTCTGTGTTTCTCCCCAGTTTTAACTACTACCACTTGGGCTCTCCAGGGGCTGTTGCTGGCCTCGATGATGCCTTCCCGAAGCAGCCGCTGGACCTCGGATCTAATGAAGGTCCTGTCCTGGGTGCTGTACCGTCTGCTCCTGGTGGCGACGGGTTTGCAATCCGAGGTTAGATTTGCGAAGAGGGAAGGCGGATCGACCTTTAGGGTCGCGAGGCTGCACACAGTGAGGGGTGGTAGGGGCCCGCCGAATTTCAGGGTTAGGCTCTGGAGGTTGCACTGGAAGTCCAGGCCGAGTAGTAGGGCAGAGCAGAGGTTAGGGAGGACGTAGAGGCGGAAGCCGCTGAATTCTACCCCCTGGACCATGAGTGTGACCGTACAGTACCCCCGGTTCGCCACGGAATGGGAGATTCTTTGGTTTGCGGGGTGTACTGCGAGGGAACAATGCCTTACTGTATCCGGGTGGATGAAGCATTCAGTGCTCCCGGAGTCCAGCAGGCAAGAGGTCACGTGTCCGTTGATTTTAGCGCTGGTCGGTGTGGTGGCCAGGTTGTGCGGACGAGATTGGTCGATGGTCCCTGAGGCGAGTCGTGGTCGGTCGTCGCTGGTGTCGGATGACGGGGAGCCCGGGGGGCCCTGGTCCTGGAACGCTGGCGGTGCCCATGGGCCGTAGGGGAGACAAGATGGCGGCGTCTGAAGATCTCGAGTAGGACAAAATGGCGGCCGAAGATCTAGAGGAGTACAAAATGGCGGCGCCCATGGGCCGCACGTTGCGGGGTTGAACAAGATGGCGGCGCCCATGGGCCGCACGTGTTGCTCGGGGGGGGGAAGATGGCGGCACCCACTGGCCGTGCTTGGTCTGAGGGGGATAGGATGGCGGCGCCCACTGGCCGCGCGTGGTCTGAGGGGAAGAAGATGGCAGCACCACTGGCCGCGCGTGGTCCGGGGAGGTGAAGATGGCGGTGCCCATTGTCTGTAAACGAGGGGGGTGGGGGCAATAGCGGCGACTGCACGGGCCTGGCACAACGCGGCGAAGTGCCCCTTCATGCTGCAAGCCTGACAAAGGGCAGCGCGGGCCGGGCAGCGTTGGCGGGGGTGTTTCTGCTGGCCGCAGAAATAACATTGGGGATCCCCGGGGTTTTCTGGCTGGCACGTGGTGCAGGCATATTGGCTGGGTAAGGCCCCCCTGGGGCGGCCGTCTGTGGGGTCCACAATGCGTAGGAGGGATGGGCCGCGCGGCTGGTGGTGTAGGCCTGAACGTTGCGCGAGGCGACCGTCATGGAGAGCGCTAGTTTCTTTGTCTCCGCTAGGTCGAGCGTGGCCCCCTCTAACAGTCGCTGGCGTATGAGGTCCGACCCAATCCCTGTAACAAACGCGTCCCGCATAAGGAGGTTTGGATGTTCAGTGGCCGTAACGGCCTAACAGTCACAGTCCCGGACGAGTGGGATTAGGGCCCGCCAGAAGTCTTCTATGGACTCACCAGGGAGTTGAGAGCGAGTGGCGAGTACGTGCCTGGCGAAGAGTGTGTTCGTCTTCTGAGCGTAATTCTCCTTGAGAAGCGTCATGGCTTTGCCGTAGTTCAGCGCGCCCTGGATTAGCGGAAAGACGCTGGAGCACAACCTTGAGTACAGGATCTGTATCTTCTGAGCCTCCGAGCCAGGGGTGGACGCCAAGTTGATGTACGCCTCGAAACAAGCTAGCCAGTGTTGAAAGTCCTTTTTGGCGGATCCAGCTGCAGGCGATCCGGTTTGATACGAAGGTCCATCTTTTGAAAATCTTAGAGCAATAAATTGATGCACGATCAATTGCACAAAGACGTGAGTTGGGTACAACTGAGACTTTAGTGCTCTAAGATATGTGGCCTCCCATAGCAGCTGGCGAAATGGCTGCAGCATGGAGGACACACATATTTATACTCCGCCTACTGGACGGAGCCAGCAGGCAGGGACTACCAACGTACCTGTAAAACAGGTCCTACCATACATCACCTAATAGAGGTGCAACAGTGGTTTACCACATCCAGTTTGCCACATCATCCTGTATCCCATGGGCTTTTACTTTTTTGACCAATCTGCCATGTGGGACCTTGTCAAACACCTTGTTAAAATCCATGTACACAACATCCACTGTACTATCTTCACCAATCCTCCTTGTCACTTCCTCAAAGAATTCAATCAAATTTAGGAGGCAAAACCTTCCTTTAACACATCCATGCTGACTATCCCTGACTAGTTCATGCCTTTCCATGTGAAAGTTAATCCTTTCTCTCAGAATTGATTTTACTAATTTGCCCACCACGAACCTAAGGCTAACTGGCCTATGATTGTTTGGCAATTCCTTCGCTGCCTTTTTAAACAATGGGACTATGTTAGCATTTCTCCAGTCCTCTAGTACCTCCACAGCATCTAATGAGGATTGGAAAATCATCCTCAGAGCATCTGCTATCTCCTCCCTGACTTTCTTCAGCAGCCTCGGAAGAATCCATCTGGCCCTGGTGACTTATCAACTTGCAGGGATTCCAACCCTTCGAATACTTCCTCTCTCTTTATGATTATCCCATCCAATATCTCTCAGTGTTCCTCCTGGACTACTATATCTGCATCATGCCTTTCCTTTGTAAACACGGAGACAACATATTAATGTAAAACCCTTCCCATACCTCTGCATCTACACACAAGTTATTTTATTCATCTCTGATAGGTCCCACTTTTTCCTTAGCTAATCTTTACCATTAATATATTTGGAAAACATCTTTGGGTTTTCTTTAACTTTACTTGGTAATGTTTTTCATGCACTCGCTTTGATTTCCTTTGTTTACTTTGCCCCTACACTTGCTGTACTCATCTAGGTTATCTGCAGTGCTTAGTTCTTTACGCGTGTCGTACATTTTCTTTTTCTGTTTGATCTTCCCCTGTATTCCTCCAGACAACCAGGGGGTATAGATTTGGCAGTACTACTCTTATTTTTGGAGGGGACATGTCTACATTGGACACTTAGTATCTTATTTTTTAGTGCTTCCCACTGGTCTTCCACTATTCATCCTCTAGCAGTACAGTCCAGTCCATCTCAGCCAAATCCCTTCTCATTCCTACAAAAGTTGTCCTCGCCTAGTTCAAAACTTTTACTCCTGATTTATCTCTGTCCTTTTCCAAGGTAATACTAAATCCAACTGAATTGTGATCACTATCTCCAATATGGTCGCCAACTATCACTTCAGCCACTTGCCCTTCTTTGTTCCCCAAGACTAGGTCCAGAATTGCATCTCTTCTTGTTAGGTTTGTCACTAATTGGTTGAAAACATTTTTCTGGACACATTGCATGAATTTTCCCTCAGTGTCCCTTACATTGTTTGAATTCCAGTTGACATTGGGATAGTTAAAGTCTCCTCCTATTATTGCTCTCGTGTTCTTACCGGCAGAAATATGCCCACATATTTGTTCTTCTATCCCAACTTTCACTATTTGGGGTCTGTAGTATACTCCCAGTAGTGTGGCTGCCTCTTTTTTATTTCTAAGCTCAACCCATAAAGCCTTGCTTGTTGACCCATTTAGTACATTATCCCTTCTCACAACTGGAATTACTTCTTTAACCATTAGTGCTACTCCGCTCCTTTTTTTTTATCTCCCACTGTATTGTGTCTGAAGACTCTAAAACCAGGGATATTGAGCTGCCAATTTTTCCCCTCCTTTTGCCAGGTTTCTGTTACAGCAATGATATCCCACTGCCATGTGTCTACCAGTGCCCTTACCTCATCTACCTTGTTTGTAATACTGCTTGCACTGAGGTATAAACTGTTTAACCTCATAAACGTCTCTTGCTGGACACTCTTTAAACGTTGCTTCATCTGTAATTCCATGTCTATCAATACATCTTCTTCATCACTAATGTTGTTGAAAACTCACCACTATTCATAGAAGTCCCCCTATATCAAAAAGGGCCGACATTCTAAATGGTGAACAGGGATTCTCACTCCCTGACTCCTATGCAGGCTTCGGTGGGTGCTATTCAGGTTAAACTATGTTTTCAAGTTATCCCCCGGTATAACCCATACCTTCATAGAAGATTTCATCTACGTACCACTTAGTAGCATCGATCCTGGGTCCCACATTGCTAAGTAAGTAAAGTAGACTTTGGAATAACCACTGTTTCAGGTTAAACTTTTAAGTTATTTTATTATTATATATATTTTTTTCTTTTAAAAGATGCAATCACTGTCTTTACAGAAAGGTAAAAAGATCTTGCTTCTGGACCCTCCTGGTTGGTTGAAGGGACCTTCAGACCCACCTTGACAAACTTCCTTCTTTAAAGTCTGGTCTTCGTTAGGTGTATTCGCTGTTGTAGCTCAGCTGCTTTGCTCTGTCCCTTTCCCATGACCGAGCTGACTGTAAGCTGACTCTGCTTGCTTCTCTTGTTCCTTCTCTGTTTCTCTGCCTCTCTGCTTCTCTGCTTCTCTGCCTCTCTGCCCCTTTCTCAGGGTTTATCTATTTTTCTAACAGTTATTAAATTTTTATGACTTTATTGTAAAGTAACTTTTATTTCACTTGGATTGTAAAAGGTACCTTTAATCTAAATGTTTCCAACACGACTAAGTATTCATTTTGAGCATGACCTCTGATTACATTGTTTCCTTTGTGATGTTCAAAATGCTTTGATTTCAAGAGGGGTGTAAATTTTGATTCCTATCATTTCTATAGTTTTATTATCGAATTGTGTCCCCAGCTCATAATTTTGACTTTTATTTGGGTCTAATTTGTGTTCTTGTAGACAGATTGTCTCCAGTTTTCTTTAATTTACCTAATTTCAGCAGAGTTTCACACCTATATATTTGTCCCCCTAGTCATTCTTTTCTATCTGCTGATTTTACTTCAATGAAGGTGGAAATCATTGCTTTTAGCTTAATGCTAAAAATCCACTTGGTTATAACTTGAAAGGTTTACATTTATCACCGAACTCAACTGAAACCCTCATCCATGTGTGTCCAGATGCTTACTAAGATGGTTAATTTCAATGAAGGTGTGAGCCATTGTTTTTAGCTTCATACAAAAATCCTGTTTGTTTGCTAAGCCTGTTTGGAAGAAGGAATCTGCATTTTATAATCCTGCTCTTTGCAGCTGCTGTTAACCCTTTGTGGGATTTTCCCCTATATTCTCTCATGTTTCTCTTAGATCAGGTATTGCCAGACTGCCATGTTTCAAATGACATATCTTTCCATATTTTCAATTACACTAGCTAGTGTTCCACCTCAATTTTCCTGATCTGAATCTGACCTATCTGATCCTACTCCTAGGATCCCATCCCCCTGCCACAACAGAACTAGCAAAAGCCCCATTGGTTCCAGCTCTGTCTTTGTGTAACCCGTCCACTTTGTACAGTTACCACCTTCCCAGAACCATTTCCAGGGCCTCAAGAATCTGAATCCCTTCCAGCTACACCACCTCTCCTGGCATTTGTTCATTTTATCTATTCCATGAGAGCAGCACGGTAGCATGGTGGTTAGCACAATTGCTTCACAGCTCCAGGGTCCCAAGTTCGATTCCCGGCTTGTGTCACTGTCTGTGCGGAGTCTGCACGTTCTCCCCGTGTGTGCGTGGGTTTCCTCCGGGTGCTCCGGTTTCCTCCCACAGTGCAAAGATGTGCAGGTTAGGTCGATTGGCCATGATAAATTTCCCTTAGTGTTGGGTGGGGTTGCTGGGTTATGGGGATAGGGTAGAGGTGTGGGCTTGGGTAGGGTGCTCTTTCAAAGAACCGGTGCAGACTCAATGGGCCGAATGGCCTCCTTCTGCACTGTAAATTCTATGATTCTCTTATTCCTGTTCTCATGAGCGCATGGGACTGGGAGTAATCCTGAGATTGCTACATTTGAGGTCCTGAACTTTAATTTATCTACTAACTTTCTGTATTCAGCTTGCAGGTCCTCATCCTTTACCTCATCTCTTAGTTTACCTATGTTGTTGGTACTAGTGTGTTCCACGACCACTGGCTGTTTACCTTCTCTCCCAAGAATACCCTGCAGCCATTCCGTAACATCCTGGACCCTGATACCAGGGGGACAACATACCATCCTTGTTTCATGTTTGCGGCCATCGAAGCATCTGTCTGTGCCTCTACCTATTGAATCCCCGATCGCTAAAGCCCTGCCACTCATTTTCTTCCCCCCCCCCCTGAGCAGCAGAGCCACCCACGGTGCCATGAACGTGGCTGCTGCTGCTTTCCCCTGAGAGTCCCCCCACCCCCCTCCAATTATATCAAATGCTGTATGTCTGTTTGAGGGGCGGGGGGGTGACCACACAGGATTCTTGTACTACCTTCCTGAGTCTTTTACTGTTCCTGATGTTCACCTATTCGGTCTCTGCCTGTGAAATCCACACCGGCAGTGTGACCACTGTGATGACTGGAAGACTTTAAGAATATTGGATTCTAAGCATTGGGCAAGTTAAGGGCTAAAAGCCTGAGGTTAAAGTGTGTTTGACTGCAGTGGTCATGTCTTTCTTTAAGAATTCTGTTTTGCAGGGCCCGGGTGTTTCTAGCAGCCAGATGGTAATATTGACATAGGAATGCATTTTTCAACCTGGACTAATGGACTATGGTTTGACTGGGGAAGTCCCTGGCTAGGTAATGTACTTTGCAGTCTGCAGAGATAATGTGTTTTTACAGCTTGGGGAGATGAGGGAATTGCTGGGTGGAGCCAAGGAATGCAGAGGGTAATTTTGAAAGCATGACAAAATTAGTTTTTGGAGAAATCATTGGAGAGAGGAATTGAATTCTGATCTGCCTGATGCGGAGTCCATAATTCCCCCACAGTAAGATAGATTGAGAGCTGTATGCTTCTTTTCTTGTTGCTTAGTGGGGTAATTGTAAGCTGTTCTTTTTGGGTGTGAAAAAAGTTAATATTTTATTCATAATAAAGTTTTGTTTTTAAAAATACCCAAATCCTATTTCTTCATGAAATCACACCTGGAGCAAATCATTCTTTCCACAAGTCGAGATTTGGTGAGATATGTTGAGATTTGGTCTGGGATTGTAATATCATCTCACTAAACATACTGTCCATTAATTCCTCAGCATCACAGATGCTCCATCTTGAGCCCACCTGCAACTCCAGCTCACAATCTGGTTAGCAAGAACAACAAAGAACAAAGAACAAAGAAATGTACAGCACAGGAACAGGCCCTTCGGCCCTCCAAGCCCGTGCCGACCATGCTGCCCGACTAAACTACAATCTTCTACACTTCCTGGGTCCGTATACCTCTATTCCCATCCTATTCATGTATTTGTCAAGATGCCCCTTAAATGTCACTATCGTCCCTGCTTCCACCACCTCCTCCGGTAGCGAGATCCAGGCACCCACTACCCTCTGTGTAAAAAACTTGTGTCGTACATCTACTCTAAGCCTTGCCCCTCTCACCTTAAACCTATGCCCCCTAGTAATTGACCCCTCTACCCCGGGGAAAAGCCTCTGACTATCCACTCTGTCTATGCCCCTCATAATTTTGTAGACCTTTATCAGGTCGCCCCTCAACCTCTGTCGTTCCAATGAGAACAAACCAAATTTATTCAACCGCTCCTCATAGCTAATGCCCTCCATACTAGGCAACATTCTGGTAAATCTCTTCTGCACCCTCTCTAAAGCCTCCACATCCTTCTGGTAGTGTGGCGACCAGAATTGAACACTATACTCCAAGTGTGGCCTAACTAAGGTTCTATACAGCTGCAACATGACTTGCCAATTCTTATACTCAATGCCCCGGCCAATGAAGGCAAGCATTCTTGACTACCTTCTCCACCTGTGTTGCCCCTTTCAGTGACCTGTGGACCTGTACTCCTAGATCTCTCTGACTTTCAATACTCTTGAGGGTTCTACCATTCACTGTATATTCCCTACCTGCATTAGACCTTCCAAAATGCATTACCTCACATTTGGCCAAGTTAAACTCCATCTGCCATCTCTCCGCCCAAGTTTCCAAACAATCTAAATCCTGCTGTATCCTCTGACAGTCCTCATCGCTATCCGCAATTCCACCAACCTTTGTGTTGTCTGCAAACTTACTAATCAGACCAGTTACATTTTCCTCCAAATCATTTATATATACTACAAAGAGCAAAGGTCCCAGCACTGATCCCTGTGGAACCCCACTGGTCACAGCTCTCCAATTAGAAAAGCATCCTTCCATTGCTACTCTCTGCCTTCTATGACCTAGCCAGTTCTGTATCCACCTTGCCAGCTCACCCCTGATCCCGTGTGACTTCACCTTTTGCACTAGTCTACCATGAGGGGCCTTGTCAAAGGCCTTACTGAAGTCCATATAGACAACATCCACTGCCCTACCTGCATCAATCATCTTTGTGACCTCCTCAAAAAGCTCTATCAAGTTAGTGAGACACAACCTCCCCTTCACAAAACCATGCTGCCTCTCACTAATACGTCCATTTGCTTCCAAATGGGAGTAGATCCTGTCTCGAAGAATTCTCTCCAGTAATTTCCCTACCACTGAAGTAAGGCTCACCGGCCTGAAGTTCCCTGGATTATCCTTGCTACCCTTCTTAAACAGAGGAACAACATTGGCTATTCTCCAGTCCTCCGGGACATCACCTGAAGACAGTGAGGATCCAAAGATTTCTGTCAAGGCCTCAGCAATTTCCTCTCCAGCCTCCTTCAGTATTCTAGGGTAGATCCCATCAGGCCCTGGGGACTTATCTACCTTAATATTTTTTAAGACGCCCAACACCTCGTCTTTTTGGATCTCAATGTGACCCAGGCTATCTACACATCCTTCTCCAGACTCAACATCTACCAATTCCTTTTCTTTGGTGAATACTGATGCAAAGTATTCATTTAGTACCTTGCCCATTTCCTTTGGCTCCACACATAGATTCCCTTGCCTATCCTTCAGTGGGCCAGCCCTTTCCCTGGCTACCCTCTTGCTTTTTATGTACGTGTAAAAAGCCTTGGGATTTTCCTTAACCCTATTTGCCAATTACTTTTCATGACCCCTTCTAGCCCTCCTGACTCCTTGCTTAAGTTCCTTCCTACTTTCCTTGTATTCCACACAGGCTTCATCTGTTCCCAGCCTTTTAGCCCTGACAAATGCCTCCTTTTTCTTTTTGACGAGGCCTACAATATCTCTCGTTATCCAAGGTTCCCGAAAATTGCCGTATTTATCCTTCTTCCTCACAGGAACATGCCGGTCCTGAATTCCTTATAACTGACACTTGAAAGCCTCCCACATGTCAGATGTTGATTTGCCCTCAAACATCCGCCCCCAATCTAGGTTCTTCAGTTCCCGCCTAATATTGTTATAATTAGCCTTCCCCCAATTTAGCACATTCATCCTAGGACCACTCTTATCCTTGTCCACCAGCACTTTAAAACTTACTGAATTGTGGTCACTGTTCCCGAAATGCTCCCCTACTGAAACTTCTACCACCTGACCGGGCTCATTCCCCAATACCAGGTCCAGTACCGCCCCTTCCCTGGTTGGACTGCCTACATATTGTTTTAAGAAGCCCTCCTGGATGCTCCTTACAAATTCTGCCGTCTAAGCCCCTGGCACTAAGTGAGTCCCAGTCAATATTGGGCATGTTGAAGTCTCCCATCACCACAACTCTGTTGTTTTTACTCTTTTGCAAAACCTGTCTACCTATCTGCTTCTCCATCTCCCGCTGGCTGTTGGGAGGCCTGTAGTAAACCCCCAACATTGTGACTGCACCCTTCTTATTCCTGATCTCTACCCATATAGCCTCACTGCCCTCTGAGGTGTCCTCCCGTAGTACAGCTGTGATAGTCTCCCGAACCAGTAGCGCAACTCCGCCACCCCTTTTACATCCCCCTCTATCCCGCCTGTAACATCTAAACCCTGGAACGTTTAGCTGCCAATCCTGCCCTTCCCTCAACCAGGTCTCTGTAATGGCAACAACATCATAGTCCCAAGTACTAATCCAAGCTCTAAGTTCATCTGCCTTACCCGTAATACTTCTTGCATTAAAACATATGCACTTCAGGCCACCAGACCCGCTGTGCTCAACAACTTCTCCCTGTCTGCTCTGCTTCAGAGCCACACTGTCCCTATTCCCTAGTTCTCCCTCAATGCTCTCACCTTCTGACCTATTGCTCCCATGCCCACCCCCCTGCCATACTAGTTTAAACCCTCCCATGTGACACTAGCGAACCTCGCGGCCAGTATATCTATGCCTCTCCAGTTTAGATGCAACCCGTCCATCTTACATAGGCCACACCTGCCCCGGAAGAGCTCCCAGTGGTCCAGATAACGGAAACCCTCCCTCCGACACCAGCTGTTTAGCCACGTGTTTAGCTGCTCTATCTTCCTATTTCTAGCCTCACTGGCACGTGGCACAGAGAGTAATCCCGAGATTACAACCCTCGAGGTCCTGTCTTTTAATTTTCTGCCTAGCTCCCTGAACTCCTGCTGCAGGACCTCATGCCCCTTCCTGCCTTTGTCGTTAGTACCAATATGTACAACGACCTCTGCCTGTTTGCCCTCCCCCTTCAGGATGTCCGCTACCCGTTCGGAGACATCCTGGACCCTGGCACCAGGGAGGCAACATACCATCCTAGAGTCCCTTTCACGTCCACAGAAGTGCCTAACTGTGCCCCTGACTATAAAGTCCCCTATTACTATTGCTCTTCTGCACTTTGACCCTCCCTTCTGAACATCAGAGCCAGCCGTGGTGCCACTGCTCTGGCTGCTGCTGTTTTCCCCTGATAGGCTATCCCCCGACAGTATCCAAAGGGTTATACCTGTTCCAGAGGGGGACAACCACAGGGGATTGCTGCACTGACTGCCTGCCCTTTCTGGTGGTCACCCATTTCTCTGCCTGCACCTTGGATGTGACCACATTTATACAATTGCGATCTATGACGCTTTCCGCCACCTGCATGCTCCTGAGTGCATCCAATTGCTGCTCCAACCGAACCATGTGGCCTGTGAGGAGCTCCAGTTGGGTGCACTTTCTGCAGATGAAGCCATCCGGGACGCTGGAAGCCTCCCGGACCTGCCACATCTCACAGTCAGAGCACTGCACTCCTCTAACTGACATTGCGTCAATTAATTAGTAAATTAAAATTATAAGTTTAAAGTTACTGTTAACTATCTGTTTCCTAGCACTAGATTTCTACTATAAATGTGAAAGCTAAATATAGTACTCTCCGATCTCTGGCTTAGATACCCCTCTAAATTATAATTAAGTAATTATGTTTAATTAGTTACCAATGCTTAATTTTTTTAATTTAGTGTAGATTTCCAACCAGCCACTCAGGTCACAGCTTTTCTGCGATGTCACTTCAGTCCCCCCCCCCCGCCCCCACACACACACACACACAATTTGAAAAGGTAATAAAAGTAAAAATGAGTAAAAATCACTTACCTTCTTACCTTCTGAGGGTCTTAGATGTTCTCAGGTTCTCTCCCTGACAGAGACTGCTCCTCCTCCTCCGAACGGCTACATTTGGACACACCTTTTGCACATATGGTCCCTCATTTCCCTTATTCCGCAGGAGGAGCATATCATAGGTCTGAGCTCTCCTGCCATGATGTGAGGTGTGAATAGTGAATGGATGTGGGTAGTGAGTGAGTGTGATCAGTGAGTAGGTGAGGGCAGTGAGTGACTGTGAACAATGAATGGGTGTGGGTGGGGAGGCCATGTAATCAATGAGTGGATGTGGGTTCTGAGTCAGTGTAATCAGTGAATAGGTGTGTCTACTGAGTGAGTGCAATCAGGGAATGGGTGTGTGCTGTGAATGAATGTGAACAGTGAGTGGGTGTGGATAGTGAGTGATTGTGATCAGTGGGTGGGTGTGAGTAGTGAGTGAGTGTGAGCAGTGGGTTGGAGTGGGTAGCAAGTGAGTGAGAACAATGAGTGAGTGTGGGTAGTCAGCGAGTGTGAACAGTGAGTGTGCGTGATTAGTGGGTGGATGAGGGTGGTGAGTGAGTGTGATCAGTGAGTGAGGGTGGGTAGTGAGTGAATGTGATAAGTGGGTGGTGAATAAGTGTGATCAGTGAGTGGGTGTGGGTAGAGAGTGAATGGGAACAATGAGTGGGTAGTGAGTGAGTATGGTCAGGAAGTGGGGTGTGGGTAGTGAGTGAGTGTGAACAATGAGTGCGTGTGGGTAGTGAGTGAGCGTGAACAATGAGTGGATGTTGCGAGTGAGTGAATGTAAACCACCAGTGATGTGAGCAGCGAGTAAGTGTCATTATTGAGGGGGGGGGTATTGAGTGGGTGATTGTTTTCTATTCATTCACAGGTCGTTGCCATTGTTGGCTCGGCCAACATCTATTGCCCAACCCTAGTTGCCCTTGAGATGGTGGTGCTGAATCATCTCCTTGAACCGTTGCAGTCCATGTGGTGTAGGAACACTCACAGTGCTGTTAGGGAGGGAGTTCCAGGGTGTTGCCCCAGTGACAGTGAAGGGATGGTGATATATTTCAAACTCAGAATGGTGTGTGAGTTGAAGTGGAACGTCTGGGAGGTGGTGTTCACAGGTATCTGCTGCACTTTTCCTTCGAGGTGTTAGCTGCCGCAGGTTTGGAAGATGCTGTTGAAGGAGCCTTGGTGAGTTGCTGCAGTGCATCTGGCGGTGCACACTGTTGCCACTTTGAGTTGGTGGTGGAGGGCGTGAATGTTAAAGATGGTGGGTGAGGTACCAAGCAAGCGGGTTGCTTGGTTTGAACTGGATGGTTTTAAGCTTCTTGAGTGTCGTTTGAGCTGCACTCATCCAGGCAAGTGTAGAGTATCACAATCCTGTCTTGTAGATAGTGGACAGACATTGTGGAGTCAGGAGGCGAGTTACTCACTGCAGGATTCCTAGCTTCTGACCTGCACTGGTGGTGACAGTATTTATATGGCTAGTCCAGTTCAGTTTCTGATCAAAATCCCAGAATTTTGACAGTGGGAGATTCTGCAATTAGAAAGCCATTAAATGTCAAGGGATGATGGTTAGATTCTAATTTGTTGGAGATGGTCATTGCTTGACACTTGTATGGTGCGAATGTTACTTGCCACTTGTCAGCATAAGCCTGGATATTGGGCAGGTCTTGCTGCAGTTGGGCATGGACTGCTTCAGTATCTGAGGAGTCGTGAATGTTGCTGCACATTGTGCAATTATCAGTGAACCTTCATTTGGAGGATATGTCATTAATGAAGCAGCTGAATGTGGTTGGGCCGAGGACATTCCCCTAAGGAATTCCTGCAGCGATGCCCTGAGATTGAGATGATGGACCTCCAACCACCGCAACCATGTTCTTATGTGCCAGGTGTGACTCCAACTGAGGGAGAGTTTTCCCCTGATTCTCATTGTCACCAGTTTTTCTCGCCACTTGATGTCACAGTCAGTCACATACTGGCTTGCTGTCAACATAGTCACTCTTGATGTGTTAGGCAGGTCGGTTCGGTGTGGACTGCACTTGATGCAGCGATGCGAGAAACAGGCCTCTAACACTGTAGAAGATCCAACACGGTTTTATTGAATGATGGAACTAACATACATATTTAACTGTGGCTCGACACTATACTGAACTGACTGGAGACCTTGTAGTAGCCTGACCAGACTTACTAGCTACCGCATGGTGTTTGCACTGGCTAGCTCGTGGACTCTGACTGTCTCAGTGGCTGGGTCCAGAGAGAGCGGGAAACCTAGTGCCCTCTGGCTTTATAGTGGTGGTGTCCTGTCTGGTGATTGGCTGCACTGTGCTGTGTGCTTACTGGTCATCCTGTGTGTCAATCACTGCCTGTCTGCATCTCATTATATACATGAGTGGATATTAGAACATCTCCCCCTTTTAAAAAAAAAATACTAAGGTGTGGATGCTGATAAATATATATATATGTGCCTGACTATATACAGAAAGATGTCTAAACGAACGTATATACATAGGAAGGTTGCGATAGTGCAGATACAGGGCAAACAAAACAATATTTACAGAGGTCCAATTGGTGAAGTCACAAAAATGTACAAAAGCTCAGTCTATAGATTTAGTCTTTGTGGTGGTCGACGAATTCTTGTTGATCGCTGCAGATGCATTTTCTGTAGGACCGTGAGGTGGTCAAGGTCGGGAACGTGGATGGCTGGAACTGTGGTCCTCAGAGTGCGATTCATGAGCATCTGGGCTGGGGACAATCCAGTGGACAGTGGGGTCGCCCTGTATGCCAGCATCGCCAGGTTAAAATCGGAGCCTGAATCTGCAGCTTTGCACAGCAGCCACTGTGACGGCGTCTTGACGCAGACCATGGAGCTGACCCAGTCTGTGGGCTCTGTGACCTTTGATATGATGTCCTGGTCTTGGAGGTCCTGTAAGTGCTTCTTCAGACGATCCCTGAGGGGCTCCGGCACCCGGCGAGGTGCATGAATTACAGTGGTGGCTTTCAGCTTGAGCAGGATTTTGTATCGGTATGGGAGCATGCCCATTCCTTCGAACACGCTGTGGTATTACGTGATGATGCCCTCTATGTCGGCTTGCAAGTTTCCATCGGGCGAGGCCATCGCCGGTGATGATGACATGGTGTGGACACGTTGAACACGGTTCAGGAGCTTGCAGGCACGAGCACCGAGCAGAGATGCCCTGTCAGGCCCGACGATTTCAAACCGCAGCGTCCCCTTGATCGCCTTATTGGATACCCCCAGTTGACCCGAGCCACTGGCAGCTATGGCGTTGCCATTGTAGTCAAGGAGCTGGCAGGCCGGTGGAAGAATGCTTGGTCTGGTGCGGATGGTGTCGAGGTCGGATTTCGAGATGAGGTTCGCCGATGCACCAGTGTCCAGTTTGAACCGGATGCGGGCCTTGTTCACTGTGAGGACAGCAGACCACTCGTCGTTGGGATCCACGCTGAGGATCGAGAGGCATTGCGTAGGTGTGGTGGAAGGCAGCTCATGTGTAGTTATGATGCCCACCCGGTATGGGGACTTGAGGTACTCAGCATCAGGATCCTTTGGGCTGTCGGGATCATAATCTGGCATGCCTTGTTGTATTGAACGGACACTTCTGTGCCTCAGCTGGGATCGCTGGCTGCTGAGCGGTGGAGCAGATCTGCAAATGAAATGAAATGAAATGAAAATCGCTTATTGTCACAAGTAGGCTTCAAATGAAGTTACTGTGAAAAGCCCCCAAACGCCACATTCCGGCACCTGTTCGGGGAGGCTGTTACGGGAATCGAACCGTGCTGCTGGCCTGCCTTGGTCTGCTTTCAAAGCCAGCAATTTAGCCCTGTGCTAAACAGCCCCTAAGGGCTGCGTAGTGGCCAAGCTTGCCAAACTGTAGACACCGGAGTCCTTTTGCTGGACATTGCCGCTTTAAATGGGCGGACCCACAATTCGGACACGTCATGACGCCGACGTCAGTGCGTTCCATGCGCTACTGCGCATGCGCAGTGCGTTCGGTCGACATACACGCCTGTGCAGTCGGGTTGTCGGGCTCGTCGTCCACTCGGTCGTGGCGCACATGCGCAGGGACCCGGGAAAAGCGAGCGAAACGGCCACTCTCCTCGATGCTCAGGCCCTGCATTTGTGCAATGGCCTGCACCCGTTCCGCCTCGTGGGAGGCCAGCTTCGCAGTTTCTGCCACCCTGAAGTGGGAGTAACGATTCTTAGCATGCTCATGGACAACGCACATTTCGATAGCGGCAGGGAGTGTCAACTGTTTGACTTTCAGGAGCTGCTACCGAAGGGAGTCGGGGTGGACCCTGAAAACTATCTGATCCCGGATCATGGAATCAGCCATCGAGTCATAGTTACATGACTGCGCTAAGATGCGGAGATGGGTGACGAAGGACTGAAAATGTTCATCCTTACCCTAAAGCCTCTGCTGGAAAATGTACCATTGAAAGCTCTCATTCACCTCAATGTCGCAGTGGCTGTCAAACTTCAGTAGGACTGTTTTGAATTTTGTTTTGTCTTCGCCGTCAGCGAACGTGAGGGAGTTGTAGATGTGGATGACGTGGTCCCCCGCAGTGGAGAGAAATATCGCGATCTTCCTGGCATCCGATGCTGCTTCGAGGTCGGAGGCCTAGATGTACCAGAGGAACTTTTGCTTGAAGAGCTTCCAATTTGCGCCGAGATTGCCGGAGATGCGGAGCTGCGGAGGAGGCTGGATATTTTCCATGTCACTGGATGGCTGCTTGCTAGTCAATGCTGATTCACTCGAGGGCGGTCCGTCAATTTTCAGTATCACTCCGTGGTACCATGATGTGTTAGGCAGGTCGGTTCAGTGTGGACTGCACTTGATGCAGCGATGCGAGAAACAGACCTCTAACACTGTAGAAGATCCAACACGGTTTTATTGAATGATGGAACTAACATACATATTTAACTGTGGGTCGACACTGCACTGAACTGACTGGAGACCTTGTACTAGCCTGACCAGACTTACTAGCTACCGCATGGTGTTTGCACTGTGCTAGTTACGCCGACGTCAGCGCGTTCCATGCGCTACCGCGCATGCGCAGTGCGTTCGGTCGACATACGCACCTGCGCAGTCGGGTTGTCAGGTTCGTCGTCCACTCGGCCGTGGCGCGCATGCGCAGGGACCCGGGAAAAGCGCGCGAAACGGCCACTCTCCTCGATGCTCAGGCCCTGCATTTGTGCAATGGCCTCACCCGTTCCGCCTCGTGGGAGGCCAGCTTCGCAGTTTCTGCCACCCTGATGTGGGAGTAACGATTCTTAGCATGCTCATGGACAACGCACATCTCGATAGCGACAGGGAGTGTCAACTGTTTGACTTTCAGGAGCTGCTGCTGAAGGGAGTCGGAGTGGACCCCGAAAATGATCTGATCCCGGATCATGGAATCAGCCGTCGAGTCATAGTTACATGACTGCGCTAGGATGTGGAGATGGGTGACGAAGGACTGAAAAGGTTCATCCTTACCCTGAAGCCTCTGCTGGAAAATGTACCGTTCAAAGCTCTCATTCACCTCAATGTCGCAGTGGCTGTCAAACTTCAGTAGGACTGATTTGAATTTTGTTTTGTCTTCGCCATCAGCGAACGTGAGGGAGTTGTAGATGTGGATGGCATGGTCCCCCACTGTTGAGAGAAATAGCGCGATCTTCCTGGCATCCGATGCTGCTTCGCGGTCGGAGGCCTAGATGTACCAGAGGAACTTTTGCTTGAAAATCTTCCAATTTGCGCCGAGGTTGCCGGAGATGCGGAGCTGCGGAGGAGGCTGGATGTTTTCCATGTCACTGGATGGCTGCTTGCTGGTCAATGCTGATTCACTCGAGGTAGGTCCGTCAATTTTCAGTATCACTCCGTAGTACCATGATGTGTTCGGCAGGTCGGTTCAGTATGGACTGCACTTGATGCAGCGATGCGAGAAACAGGCCTCTAACACTGTAGAAGATCCAACACGGTTTTATTGAACGATAGAACTAACACACATATTTAACTGTGGGTCGACACTATACTGAACTGACTGGAGACCTTGTACTAGCCTGACCAGACTTACTAGCTACCGCATGGTGTTTGCACTGTGCTAGCTCGTGGACTCTGTCTCAGTGGCTGGGTCCAGAGAGAGCGGGAAACCTAGTGCCCTCTGGTTGTAGCTGTACTGGGACAGCTTGGCCAGGGGCACAGCAAGTTCTGGAGCACATGTCTTCAGTACTATTGCCGAAATATTGTCAGGGCACATACCCTATGCTGTATCCAGTGCCTTCAGCTGTACATTGTCACATGGTGACATCACTTTGAGACTGTCACATGGTGACAACACTCACACTGAGTGTGTGTGTGTATTAATCATGTGAACAGTGAGTGAGTGTAGGTATTGAGTGTGTGTGAACAGTGAGTGAGTGTGAGTGAGTGTATTAATTGAGTGAACAGTGAGTGAGTATGAACAGAGGCTGTGTAAATAGTGAATGGGTGTTAACAGTGAGTGAATATGAAAAATGAGTGTGAGTGTATTGAGTGTGTGTAAACAGAGTGCATGCGTGAACAGTGATTGTGAACAGTGAGTGAGTGTGAACAATAAGTGAGTGTATTGATAGTGTGTCAACAATGAATGTGTGAACAGCAATTGTGAACAGTGAGTGTGTGTGAACAGTGAGAGCATGTGTGAGCAGTAATTGTGAACAGTGAGGTGGCGTGAATAGTAAGTGCATGTGAACATTGAGTGTGTGTGAACTGTGAGGGTGCGTGACCTGTGAGGATGTATGAACAGTAAGTGTGGGTCGTGAGCACTTGTCATGTAGTGAGTGTACCCCCCAGTTTCCCACCTCAGCAAACTTTCCCAGTTGTGTCACATATTTTAGTGCCTCAAACTATACTTTTCCTCGGGTGCTGTGCACTTTGAAAGGGAAATAAAAGTGTGACTAAAGCCTGGAAGAAATGTATAGAATATCTTAAGAAACAAACGAGCCGGTGAAGTTAAAGAGTAACTGTGAGTGTGGTTCTGTTGGTTTCCTGCAGAAGAATTTGCTTCAAGTTTCTTTGTTCGTGTTTTGAAGTGACATATGTACTAATCAGACTAGCACATGCTCTTTATTGTTTGGAGGTCAGAACAGGGAGCATTAATATCAAACAGGTGAGAAGCTGGCGTTAGGAAAGAGGAATGTGACGGTGTTTTGCAATCACATCTAAAACACAGCAGTCACAAATCTGGATCAAAGAGGCAACAATTTTATTTTGAAAAGGTCATTTTTTACTAGCTGAAGTCTGAAAAACCATGAAATTGATTCAACCAATCCCTGCCGGGAGAATGGCAAAACACTCTGGGAACAGTTTACATTCTCACAGAAGGTCACAGATGAAAGTTTAAAGAAAATGCCATTAAAATATTCAGCTGCAGCAGACACCAATACCGTTCAATTCACAGCTTTTAAGTAGCTGCAGCTAATGCTGTGACGATGTGGAAAGGGGAAGCAAGATTTTGAAGAAGTGACTGATTAGATAGATGATGGGGATATGGTTGATGTTCACTATTTGGATTTTCAGAAGGGATTTGATAAGTTCCCTGTATGAGTCAGAACCTTGTTTCAAAAAATTCAGAAATTTTGCATGAAAGAAAATCATAGAATTATAGCTTCACACAGAACACAGAAAGCGTGCCAGCTCTTTCAAAGAGTTACCCCATTCGACTCTTTTCATCCCCATTAGCCCTGCTAATTACCCTCTTCAGATACAACAACAACTTGCATTTATATATCACCTTTAATGTAACACAGCATGGCCACCGAGTGTCATCAAGCTAAATGTGACAACGAGGCACATAAAAAGGTTTTAGGTCTTGGTCAAAGTGGTACATTTTGAGGAGTTTCGTATCGTACGGGAGACTGAGAGTCGGAAAGATTAGGGCGGGAATTGAAGAGTTCAGGGCTCAGGCAGCAGGAGGCATAGTCACCATTGCTAAAGTGATCAGAAATTGAGAATGAGCGAGAGGCCAGAAGGAGAGGAGCACGGATATCTCGTAGGGTGTCGGGGCTGGAGGTGATTACCGAGATCAGGTTGGGGGTGGGGCGGGGAGGGGAGCCATGGGGGGATTTGAAAACATGGATGAGAATTTTTAAATTGGAGCATTGTCGGACCGGAAGCCAATTCTGTCAGGACGTACAGGAACGGTGGGTGAACAGGATTTACTGTGAGGTAGGATATGAGCTGTAGAGTCTTGGATGAGCTTGATGTTTACAGAAGGTAGATGTAGAAACCAGCCAGGCGATTGTTGGAATCGTCAAGTCTAGTGGTAACCAAGGCATGGATGAGCTGAGGCAAGGGCAAAATTGGGTGATTTTACGGAAGTGACAACAGGTGGTCTTGGTGATGCTATGGAAATGTGGCCGCAAACCCATCCCACTCTCAATTGTGACACAGGTACACTGCAGCGTGCACCTGCACAGACTCATGTTCAAGTACACTGACATACATTTGCACACTCGTTGGTACACTTATTAAACCCAGAAACTCACTGGCACACAAACTTACTGGCCTCGTCCCATGCCTTGGTTACCGCTAGACTTGACTATTCCAACAATCGCCTGGCTGGCTTCTACATCTACCTTCTGTAAACTTGAGATCATCCAAGACAGTAAAATAAGGAATGAAAAATTTCAAAAGCATTCAGGTTATGGAGGACTGAGAAATCTGATCATTTTGCAGCAAATAAACACTTTGACGAGAACATTGTTTTGTAATAAATATGAAATTGGAAAATATTCAAGAAAATGGGGAGAACGTAAGAATCTTATGAGACGTTTAATTATTGATCAGATGTTGCCTGAGCAAACTTGTACAGGTTTTAACTATTGCAGAGTCTTTGACATGTTGCTAAGGTTGTGGAAATGTTGTCCAAAAGCTTGCATGACAGAAAGCAGAAAGGAAAAGTGGAAAGATTAGCTGTTTGCTCGATCATCTGGCAGTGTTTAGTTCTATAACCCTGAACTACATTCTTTATAAACCACATAGAATACCTGTGGCCTTAATTCATTAATGAACAGTGTTTTTTCTGCTTCCTTTCAACATGCCAATGTTTTTTGTAAGGAACTGCCCTTTTTTCAGGAAACCCTTTAGGGCCCACACCTTCAAATGCTGGTTAGAATCCACCTTATACAATAACAAAACCACACATATTGCTTCAGCTTGCGTGCAATGGCTCCAATTCAACACTACATGAGCAGAAGTCATCAAGGCAAGTGTGCCTATCGTGCTGTTCTCTGTGTGCATACCCAAGGCCTCAGTACTTGCAGTAATACAGCATTCACTTTTGGGGGAGTTACTGAGCTGCAAATCAATAGACATCTCTGCTACCATCCTGAACTTCAGTTTGTGCACCAGCAGAAACATTGCCTGCTGAACTGCAGACACTCATTTGCTCAATTCTATCCGATACTGATAGAAAATTTACAACACATGAGACCACTCATCCCATCATGTCTGTACCAACTGAAAAGGTTATCCACCCTAAGTCCACTTTTGAACACTCTTAGTCCTGTAGGTTACGGCCCTTCACGGGCATATTAAAATATTTTTAAAAATCTGATAGGGGTTCCTGCCTTTATGGCAGTGAATTCCAGACTCCCCCGCCTCACATGCCCTTCCCCATCTGGGTGAAAAAAATTCTCCCCAATTCCCCTCTCACCCTTCTGCCAAAAACTGTAAAACTGGGCTATTGACCTCTTTGCGAGGGAAAATAGATCATTCCTACTCATTCTGTCTCGGCCCCTCATAATTTTACATACACTTCAATTAAATTTCCCTCATCCTCCTCTGTTTCAAAGAAAACAAACCCAAGTCTATCCAATCCTTCCTCACAGCTGAAATTCTACATTTCTGGCAATATCTTTGTAAATCCCTTCTGTATCCTCTTTATTGTGACCACATCTTTCTTGTAATGTGGTGACCAGACATATACAAAGTCCTTTAGCTGTGGCCGAACCAGCATTTTATGCAGCTCTAATATAACCTCCCTACTCTATGTTCGATGCCTCAGCTAATAAGGGAAAGCATACTACATGCCTTCTTAACCATGTTATTTGCCTGGCCTGCCACTTTCAGTAATCTGTGGGCAGGCACTCCAACGTCCCACAGTTCCTCTGCATTTTTATGTACTCTATCATTTATTATGTATCATATTTCCTCGTTTGTATTTTTCATATGCATTACATCACATTTCTTCAGATTAAATTCCATTTATCACTTTGCCGCCCACTTGAAATGTGTAATGGGGCTAAGATCGCACACTCTATATTTTTATGAACTATTATATGTCTATATCCTCATGGTTCAATTCATAAATTTTAAAGCTAGACAATGAAGTTTTTAAATGGCTGAAGCTGTGACTTTTGAACATTAGGAGTTAACATGGCAGTGTCAGAGAACTTTGCACCTCATTATCCGTGAAGAGACTCTAGCAACTCCCGTGGGCTGCATAGATCAAATTCAAAGGATACTCTACCCATGCCAACTGCATTTCACAACCCAGTCTGGCCAATCAGAACCTACCAGTCTGCTAGGACAAAGAGCTCTGCAACACAGGAACATAGGAACATTGGAATTAGGAGCAGAAGTAGGCCATTCAGTCCTTCGAGCCTGCTCCACCATTCAATCAGATCATGGCTGATCTCTTCCTGGTCTTAAAGCCACCTCCCCACCTGTTCCCCAAATCCTTTAAACCCATATTTTAATCAGAAATCTATCTATCCCCCTCTTGAAGCCATTTAATGATTCGGACTCTACCGCACTATGGGGCAGCGAGTTCCACAAATTCACCACCATCTGGGAGAAATAGTGCCTCCTCATCTCAGTTTTAAATCTACCGCCTCTCAACCTGTGAACTCTCATTCTAGATTTCCCCACAAGGGGGAACATTTGGTCTACATTTACTTTATCAATCATTTTTAGTATTTTATATACCTCACTCAGATCCCCGCTCATCCTTTTAAACTCCACCAAGTATAAGCCCAAACTGCTTCATCTCTCCTCATATGTCAACCCCTTCATCCCTGGAATCAATCTGGTGAACCTCCTCTGAACTGCTTCCAATGCCACCACATCCTTCCTCAAATAAGGAGACCAAAACTGGACACAATACTCCAGATGCGGTCTCACCAATGCCCTATACAATTGCAACAACACTTCTCTACTTTTATACGCTAACATTCCATTTGCCTTTCTTATTACATTTTGTATCTGCACACAGATTTTCTACGATTCATGAACAAAGACACCCAGATTCCTCAGCCCAGATGCATTTTGAAACTGCTTTCCATTTAGATAATAATTTGCCTGTCTATTTTTTCAGGCAAAATGGATAACCTCATACTTATCCACATTAAACTCCATCTGCCAAATTTTAGCCCAATCTCCTAGCCTATCTATTTAAAGGAGGTAAAATTTGTATCTCCTCTTCACTGCCTGCTTTCCCACCTATTTTAGTATCATCCGCAAATTTTGCGATGTTACATTCTGTCCCTGCTTGCAGATCATTTATATCGATTTTGAACAGTTGAGGTCCGAGGCTGAACTCTGCAGCACCCCGCTAGTTACAGTTCACCAGGCAACGAAGGACCATTTAACCCGACCCTCTGTTTTCTGTCAGTCAGCCAATCCTCAATCCAATCAAGTATTCTACCCCCAGCCCCCTGCAATCTAACCTCTAGATCAATCTTCTGTGCAGCACCCTGCCACCTAGAAGCCTACTTGGAACATTAACAATTTCAGGAGCCCAGACAAAGGGATGTACACCCTTTGTCCAAGAGAGGATGTGGGAGTCAGGTGACATGGCCCCCAGGCTGGTGGAACCTGTAATATTGCCATATTGAGCTATAAAGCTCAGTCTGCCATCTTACCATTTCCTCAGCAAGAGCACTGAAAAGGCATCCTGCCCAGTTTGAATGCCTGTCCCCTGTCAGTACTGTTTCTACTAAAACTTCTGAAACTCTGGACCATCGCCGACAAGACTAATTCGTCTCTGCATGCCCATTTCATAGTGGACGTCATCTCTGTTGGAAAAGTGAATTCTCCAGCATCGGTTTTCAACCTGTCAACCTCTGTGAATGCACACACCATTAGATTGTGATTCTGGACTCTGGACTCACATGAAACTTATTTTTTACTCTGTGGTCTTTTCCCTGGAATCTTTTTTTCTCTATCCCCTCATTTTTGTATGAGTAAAAAGGAGGCAGCATGCCACCCCTCCAGCCGCACCCCCCCGCCCCCGTGATTGATTGCGTGCAAAATAAACTAACCCTTTGAGTTCATCCTATCATGAATTTCCTGTGTGGTTATTAATGAAAATTGGATCATACCATAACCAAGGTTTTGGAAATATACCATCACTTAAAAAGAGAGAAATAAAACTCAAACACCTTTTTGTTTACAAATGGGTGGCAAGAGGTGAAATCAGGGCTCCTTAAATTAAAACCCCCTCCTGACCATTACCAAAATTGGGAGCTCAAGTACGGGATAACCCATTTGAACTTGACGTTGGTAAATTTAAGGGACAAGTCAAATATGGTTTAAAAGAGTCAATTGGAAGTCAACAGGGAAAATCTAGTGGCTGAAACAAATTTTGAAACAAAAGTAACTTACCACAGCAAATTCCTTTTCCCTAACACTAAGGAAATGACAACATTTGATGCCCAGATGTGGGTCAAGAAAGGAAACTTGAACGGCGAACTTAGCACAGAACAACTGAAAGTGATAGCTGGATAGGTTGAGTTAATATTTCCTAGTAAAGCGAAGAGAAGTGAACAAATCCAGTTGTTGGTAGAATGTTTGTGTCATGATATTCAAACACACACATCATGATAGACACACCAACAGACAAATCAGAACACACAACACCACAACCAATGACAGAAAGATATAAAAGCACAGACACGACCCCCGGTGGTCAGTATTAGCTGCAGAGGAGGACCAGGACAGACCTACTACACGACACACTCAGGGAGACAGCACGTGCAGAGTATCCAGAACGAACTGTATTATAAGAGTTAAAATAAAATAGAGTTGTACCACATACAACTGTGTTGGCTCATCTGTGCACCAGAGCACCCAACACCACATGGTACAGGAGTGGATCGATACCTGCCGGCATACCTCAGTGTACACAGACAACCAGCAGTGCCCAGGCAAAATGATAGAGCTCCCGGTTCCGCAGCCGCTCCAGTGCTACGGCGATCTATACGAAAACTGGCGGCGATTCCGGCAAGTGTTCGAATTGTTCCTGGTGGCAGCTGAACTCCAAGACCTGGATGATAGCGAAAAAATTGAATTTCTCCTCACCATCGCCGGTGCAAGGGCAAGAGAAATATTCACAAGGTTCAGGTTCTTCAGGAGGCAGCAAAGGTACGATTACCAGGCAGTCCTGGACAAATTCTCCAAGTACTGTGAAGAAAACGCAATCCAATCGGCTAGTAAAGGTAAGAAAAGCTGCAGTACTCACCTCGTGGCCGGGATCCCGGAGCCCGAATTCCCAGAGGCCGAAATCCCGGGCCTGAGAGAGGGCTGGGCCGAGGTCGGCAGCCATCTTGCTAAAGGTATCACGCTAGCACAGTTGCGCGAGCAGTGCGCAGAACAAGTCAAGAAAACGGCCATCGGTAAAGGAACAGCGATCTGAGCATGCGCAGTCACTTCCTACGTGCTACATACCGAGCGTCAGGATGTCAGAGGCCCCAGACTGCACCAATTTAAAGGGGAAACGTCCCAAATCCAATTTAAAAGGGAAACGTCCCAAATCAAAAAAAAAAAAATCTGTTAAAGCTGTAAAACAACCTTCCCTCACCTGGAATGACAGCACATTGCCGCAAATTGACCCAGGAGATGAATTTGACCTCCGAAGAACCCTCCGACAAGCAGTTACCTACGCACAAGCCGATGATTCCGACCTCGAATACTTCGATGACGATCTTTACAGTGTTTCCGGACCTCGCGAGCCCAATGATAGCTCCGTGGTCCTATACGACTATGACTCGGACGAACCTTTTGTGTTGCACATTGGCGGCCCCCACATTGAATCTGACGCAGATGCGGATTCATTTTTCGGATTTGAGGATCTTCAATCCAGCAGATATGACGTCCCAACTTATCAGTACCGGATGATGCTGCAGCCTGACATTAACAGACAGGGAGCGCTGCAAGCACACGGAGAGCGCCCTGCTGCCACACAGAGCGTGGTCCACGTCCCGCTCAACGTTCCCGACTCTATGAAAAAAGACATGCAAGACTCCAGAGCGCAGTCCTCGCATGAACCAGAAGTGACTCCAGTGTCACAAGCCTCCACAGCAAGCTCGTGGACAGACTCCACAATTGCAGAAACGCAAGACTCCAGAGCGCAGTCCTTCCACGAACAAGAAGTGACTCCAGTGTCACAAGCCTCCACAGAGAGCTCGTGGACAGCCTCCACGATAGAAGCAACGCAAGACTCCAGAGCGCAGTCCTTGCATGAACAAGAAATGACTCCAGAGTCACAAGCCTCCACAGGGAGCTCGTGGACAGCCTCCATGATAGAAGCAACGCAAGACTCCAATGTGCAGTCCTTGCAGGAACAAGACCATGAGGGTCTAGCAACCTCTCCTCACCAACCAGCGGCAGACGATGCAAGTCTGCCATGCTCACGTGAACAGCAAGAAGGCTATAACAGCCTACCATGCTCCACTACACAGCAGCATGAGCATGACGGTCTCTCATGCTACAATGAAGGGCACAGCGCTGAAGACTGTTCAAGCCCAACTGAAGACAAGCCAAAGGAATCGCCTCATCCAAGCCCGAAGAAAAAAGGTTTATGCGCTGACCTTCAGGATCATTATAGCCGAACAGAGATTAATAATGCTGCACGGCCACAGAAGGATGCTGAGGATTTGCTAAAGAAATTAATTGAATGTTTAACTTGCAAGGAGCAGACTGAGAATTGTCAGTGTTTTAGTACGGATCGAAAAAATGGACAAGACATTGATCCTCAGGTAATGGAAATAACACAACCTGAATCATATCTACAGCAGGGACAAATGTCTCCCTTCAACACAATGCCGCAAAATCCCAACTTCGGAGACCAGAAGTTAGTCAGTAATGACTCTTCAAACCTTGAGGGGAACATTAATTGCATTGAACCTATACACACTCCACTGATAAATGAGCAGAACATTGGAGCAAGAATCCTGAGGACACCGACATCGAGTAGCCAGATAACGAATTTAAAACCCACAGCAGTTTCAAGTGAACCAAGTGTGCTTTCCACTAATGGTGAAGATGCAGATAAGGTCGACCCGATTATCCATTGTACCACACTAACCCCAGTGATTAAGCAGTTATGTATGGGGAGTATAATGTGGGCAATTGAGAACAGTAAAAGAGAGACTGTGACCATGCCAGCCCCAGCAAAATCAGACCCAGAGACCATGAAGGCATGTACATTAGACAAAGATACATATGAGGTACCTGAGAAGAAAAGTGAAAAGGCATGTTCTTTGGAAAATAGTACAATGTCGATAGAAACATTGGATCCTATATTCGAGACCATACATATGGGAGAATTTTGGGGTAATAAACAAGGTTCTGCAATGTCTGGGGGAAGATTTAAAATTCCAAAGAAGAAAAGCCCAAATGAAGGACAACGGCAAGACAATGACAGTCCACCGACATGGTGTGCACCACCAGATGAAAACTCTGACAATTTACCCAACCCTAGTGAACAGCAAGCTGCTAATGAGGATCTATCCACGGGATGTGAGACGAGTGACGACAGCATCCCACTTCCCATGCAAAAGGTGCAAGGTGACAGACCTCGCCTAGTGCGTACCGAGGCACTCGACGATCACGGTGGGACCACTGACGACTGCGGTGGCGGCGCACCGCTTCCACCCTCGATGGCTCGAGCCTCTCCACTGGTTGGTGCATTCCTGCATGTTCCGACTCCAGAAGTGCAGCTTCAGGGAATCTCGGCTGCCTCCAGTGAACCTGTTGGGACTCCGGACGGGGGGCATCGACGGAAGGCAGACCGGACTCCAGATGGGGAGCAGCCAAGCGCCGACTCTGATTCGTGCACGCCAGACCTTGCTCCGGACGGGCAGTGTCGCGGCCTCGGTGATGGCACGCTCAGGGTGACGGCGGATGCCACGGCGACAGGGAATGGATCACGTGGCAGTCCCACTGGGTCGGCAGTGGCAACCAGCACCGGCGGTCCAAGATGGACACACCAATTCGCGCCATCGCCAGACGTTGATGCGAGCAACAATTCTCTCTCCAAGGCGACATGCTTCGACGTTTCTCTGCGGAGTCGCCCTTCCGGCACAGCAGGTGGCCGGAACCAGCGTGCACGGTCTCGGCCAACTTCCACATCTGGCACAGTCATCGCCTTGCATGATATTAGTGATGGTGCTACTTCGATGGCAACGACCCATCGGCTACAAGATGCCGTCCACCACAAACATAAAAAGAAAAAAGACTCCACCTTGTTCCTGGCATGCAGGGCGGATGGATTGGTGCGTAGGCGCAATCAGCGAGCTTTGCGCCGCCTTCCACGCTCGCAACTGAACCGTACGCACACGCCGGATCCTCCACTGGTTCCCAAGGATGACTTCGTGGAGATGCCATGGATCATGCCCCTTCCATCGCCACCAGAACCAAACCACAGCCAAGGCAACACTAACAAAGATGTTGAATGTTATATTTGCACGAATGAAAAACCAAGCACTGCACGAAGTACAACAAATGGTAAAGTAGAGACTTCGGCAACAGCATCACCTCCAACAGTCCAAGGTGAACCAGTGTGACCCCAAATCTCCACAGCTGAACCGGCTTGAGGACCAGCCCATTCTTGAGGCGGTCACCCATTAGACTGGACTTATAACGCTGTTCATAATTTCAAAAAGTCAAACACTTCTGTATTATAACCTGTTGTTGTTTATTGTTCCAGATATCGTCTGACCGGACCACTGTTCAAGTTTTTTTTTTCTCTCGCATCCATGTTTTGTTATGGTACAACCTTGTTAGTGTGACGCACCCGACATCGCCCCATGTAAATAGTTACGTCATATACACACGCTGTACACAACACACACACACACTCTTAGATGCACTCACGACACAATTATATTTATAACCACGTAGGCACATATCTTTGTAAAAAGGGGGGATGTCATGATATTCAAACACACACATCATGATAGACACACCAACAGACAAATCAGAACACACAACACCACAACCAATGACAGAAAGATATAAAAGCACAGACACGAACCACGGTGGTCAGTATTAGCTGCAGAGGAGGACCAGGACAGACCTACTACATGACACACTCAGGGAGACAGCACATGCAGAGTATCCAGAACGAACTGTATTATAAGAGTTTACGGGCAGCACGGTAGCCTTGTGGATAGCACAATTGCTTCACAGCTCCAGGGTCCCAGGTTCGATTCTGGCTTGGGTCACTGTCTGTGCGGAGTCTGCACATCCTCCCCGTGTGTGCGTGGGTTTCCTCCGGGTGCTCCGGTTTCCTCCCACAGTCAAAAGATGTGCGGGTTAGGTGGATTGGCCATGATAAATTGCCCTTAGTGTCCAAAATTGCCCTTAGTGTTGGGTGGGGTTAGTGTGTTATGGGGATAGGGTGGCGGTGTTGACCTTGGGTAGGGTGCTCTTTCCAAGAGCCGGTGCAGACTCGATGGGCCGAATGGCCTCCTTCTGCTCTGTAAATTCTATGATAAACCTCTATGAAAATAAAATAGAGTTGTACCACATACAACTGTGTTGGCTCATCTGTGCACCAGAGCACCCAACACCACAGTTTGCATCCCACGTTACCAGTGGAGCAGTTAGATACAGAGCTCAACAATGACATAGGATCCCTCCACGAGCTCAATCTGAACTGGAAAAGCTCAGAATGAAGCCAGAATTTAAGAGAAGGAAGAAAAAAGGGAAAGGGAATTCCAGCTCCAAAAATTGGAACTGGAGCTAGGAGCTCAAAGGGGGAAAAAGACCAGATAATTGGGAGCTGCAAGATGAAAACCCTTCATTAACTGGTACCATCCTTTATCTCCCGAACCCAGAATCATCCTCTCAGGCCCTCAAGTACATTAGATTCATTCCCAAATTCGTTGACATGGAGTCATTGTTTGCCACTTTTGAGAAAATAGCAGCTGAAATTGCCATCTGGACATTTTTAGTTCATAGAATCATAGAATCCCTACAGTGCAGAAGGAGGCCATTCGGCCCATCCAGTCTGTACTGACCCTCCGAAAGAGCGCCCCACCTAGGCCAGCAGCCCCACACTATCCCTGCAACCCAATAACCCCACACAGCCTTTTGGACACCAAGGGGAAATTTAGCATGACCAATCCACCTAACTTGCACATCTTTGGACTGTGGTAGGAAACTGGAGCACCCGGAGGAAACCCACGCAGCTATCAAGTGAAGCTGTCCAGGAGAGCCCAAGAGGTCGACTCCATGCTGACTCCTGAGGTACCCATGAATTATGAACAGAGCAAGGCTGCCATTGTAAGTGCGAATGGATTAGTCCCAGAAGATTATTGGCAGTCAGTCCGTAATTCTGTTAAGAAGTCCACACATACCCACATTGAGTTTGAACAGCTGAAGTAAATCATGTTTGACCAATGGGTAAGCTCCCCGAGAATCCCATCCACCTTATGAGCTGCTGGGTGAATTGGCATGGCTGAAGGAATTCAAAAATTGCTTATCCTCCAACTTATGAATGCACGGGAGAATGATCAATGGTAACCCCCAGGATGTTGACTGTGGGGGATTCGGTGATGGTAATGCCGTTGAGTGTCCAGGGGCGATAGTTAGATCCTCTCTTGTAGGAGATGGTCACTGCCTGGCACTTGTGTGGCGTGAATGCAACTTGCTACTTGTCAGTCCAAGCCTGGATATTGTCCACGTCTTGCTGCATTTGGGCATGGACTGCTTCATTATCTTAGGAGTCGCGAATGGTGCTGAACATTGCGCAGTCATCCGCAAACATCCCCACTTCTGACCATTTGATGGAAGGGAGGTAATTGATGAAGATGGTTGGGACTAGGACACTACACTGAAGAACTCCTGCAGTGATGTCCTGGAGCTGAGATGATTGACCTCCAACCACCACAACCATCTTCCTTTGTGCCAGGCATGACTCTAGTCAGCGGAAAGTTTCCCCCCATGATTCCCATTGACTCCAGTTTAGCTAGGGCTCCTTCATATCATATTCGGTCAAATGCTGGCATGATGTCAAGGGCAGTCACTCCCACCTCACCTCTGGCATTCAACTCTTTTGTCCATGTTTGAACCAAGGCTGCAATGAGGTCGGGAGCTGAGTGATCCTGGTGGAACCTAAACTGAGCGTCCGGGATCAGGCTATTGCTGAGTAAGTGCTTCTTGATAGCACTGTTCATGACTCCTTCCATCACTTTGCTGATGATGGAGAGTAGACTGATAGGGCGGTAATTGGATGGGTTGGATTTGTCCTGTTTCTTGTGTAGAGGACACACCTGGGCAATTTCCCACATTTCTGGGTAGATGCCAGTGTTGTAGCTGTACTGGAACAGCTTGGTTAGGGATGCGGCAAGTTCTGGAGCACAAGTTGCCAGTACTATTGCTGGAATATTGTCAGGGCCCATAGCTTTTGCAGTATCCAGTGCCTTCAGCCATTTCTTGATATCATGTAGGGTGAATTGTATTGGCTGAAGACTGACATCAGTGATGATGGGGACTTCCAGAGGCGACCGAGATGGATCATCCACTTGGCTGAAGGTTGTTGCGAATGCCTCAGCCTTGTCTTTTGCACGTATGTGCTAGGCTCCTCCATCATTGAAGATATGGATATTTGTGGAGCCTCCTCCTCCAGTGAGTTGTTTAATTGTCCACCACCATTCACGGCTGGATGTGGCAGGTCTTTAGAGCTTAGGCCTGTTGCATTCATTGTGGAATCATTTAGCTCTGTCCAAATGTTCAAATCCCATCACAGCAGCTGGTAGTATTTAAATTCTATTGATTAAAATCTGGGATATAAAACTTAGTCTCAGTGATGGTGCCCATGAGAACTATCATCAATGGTTGTAAAAGTCCATTTGGTTCACCATTGAAATGCCATCCTTGTCTGGTCTATACTTTAATGTTGTTGACTCTTAAATGCCCTCTGGAATGACAAAAAAAGCCACTTAATTAAAGGGCAATTAGGGATGGGCAATGAATGCTGACCTTCCCAGCAACACGCACAGCGCACAAAAAGAATTTTAACAAACCGTGTTAAAATAAGTGGGTTTTGGTTAGTGGGAAACTAGGTTAGGATCACTAGAGCTGTGCATAAAGGTTAGGAAACTCTTACCCAGACTTTGAACTTAAAATACCCACTGAAACCCTCTGCTTAACATGCCCTCTAACCCCTTAAATGTAACTCAACTGCCCCAAAACTAGTTCACCCAACTGATTCTAATTCACAAAACCAAACACTAACCAATTACCACAAGCCCAAGTCCTAAACCATATCCTCAACTGACAAACTACCCATCAATCGCAACTGTTCAAGTCAACCATAAACACTAATCCCTCACTCCACCATAAACCTCGCATTCAAATCCTAACCCTAACACAGTAACTCCTAATCCTACATCCTAACCTTGACCCAAATCGTGAACGTGAACCCATAACCTAACCAACCTTAAACCTACCTCACAAACACTGGCCTGAGCTCCAACACTCGCCCTGTTCACTAAACCCCCTTCAAAACTACACTTAGTCATCTTAGATCTTCCCCAACGCAACCAGCCCTAACATTCATGATCCAAATTCTAGTCTAAAGTCCTCACCCTAAAGCTCTTTCAAATATGCTCATAATCATGATCTTAGGCAGAGCTGCTCTTTTAACTCGATATACCTCAAATTGTAGATATAGTTGGGAAAGTTCTGGAAAAGCTCAGCATCTGCAGAGAAACAGAGTTGACATTTCAAGTCCAATATGACTCTTCTTATGGACAGGAAATGTTAACTCTGTTTCTCTCTCCACAGACGCTGCCAGACCTGCCGAGTTTTTCCAGCATTTTCTGTTTTCAGCTCAGAATCCCAGCATCCGCAGTATTTTGTTTTTATTTCAGGTATAGATCAGGATGCAAGTAACCCTGATCAAAGTCCAACTATAAGCCCACGGGATGGACAAGAAAAACTGGGCAGGTGGCAATGAAAACCAGGAACTGAATGAAAGTGATAGAAACTCTCGTGAGGTTTAAAAAAAAACACTTGCACTTTTGTTTGTCTTTTAATGTAGGGATTAGTTCCATTCCTGATTGAGTTTCTTTGATCAAATTAACACATCCCAGTCTATCCGACTATTTGGTACGGCCCATTCCGATGGTGACTGGCTGTAACTGAGCCACTAAAATAATCTGTCAAATTTAATTATGACTGCAAAATCTCTCATTCTGCCTGAATTTGTTTGGTACATACACTGTTTTGCAATGGGTACAAAGGAAGGAATTTGTAAAAGATCTCAATGGGTACAAAAGTTGGGAAGTGTTGGTGATTTCTTTCTAGGTCATGGCACTGTGATTCTAGAATATGAACTGTTTTTTGTTTAAAGGTTTAATTCAGTTATTGATTAGAATAAGTGCTGTACTTTGCACTCAATGAATGTGATCAGGGCCTACCATGAGAGATTCGGCAGCTACTGCTTCTAGGAGAATTTGGGTTTTTATATATTGATTTGACTCCCCGATTCTGTCCTTCTCCACATGTGGAAGGGTTCAATTAAAATTTATTTTGGGCCCCCAAATTTGTGCATTTGGAAGTGCATTTTTCTTTTGCCATTCTCAATAGTGACTGCAGCTGTTTAATTGAAGTCAATTCCCTTTGTGATTAATGCTAATTGAAGGCACTACCTTTTTAAAATTCTGGATGCAATTCCAATTTGCCGAAGACTGCTGGAGCATGAGAAAATCTGTTTCCTGGGAAACTCAATTTCCGTAATTGGATATGTGCGGCATTTTATTTTATTGGGAGCAATTAGGATCCCCCATTATCAATGTTGGTGAAAAGGTTTGATTTACCAAGAGCAATTTTTTTAGTGTGCTTCTGGGATATATTAATTATACTTGTATGTTGCCCCTGTTAGAGTCAGATTGGTCTGTGATATTGTACTTAATTGGCTTGCCAGTCCGGTCCAATTATTGCTTTGTCTCTGTGGCTGGAATTGGTGTGCGTTCATAGTTTGGGGGTATAAATTTACAGAGGACAGTGGTTGCCAATGAGGTTAAGGGTTTTAGCCTGAGCTGGTCTTGCCTCTGTCACAGGGATTGTTCTTTCATCATGGTCTCAAGGAATACATTTCAGGAGGAGCAGTGCGGGAATAGTTTCAGGATCATTCAGTACTGCTGATGTTAGGGTTGAATTGTTTAGAATCCAGTTTATTATAATTTGCTGGTTCCCCTCCTAATACCTGGACATTAAAATTAGACTCCACAGATGCAGATATAATGTCCGAGTCCAAGGTACTAAACCATTGATAGTCTAATTTGTGGCACGAGATATCCCTGGTCAGGCATGGTACATTGTGCTGTTACTGTCTGTGAGTACAGCTGAATTTTGTGCTTTTAAATTGGCAAATGTTTTTATTTTAAATGTGCCTTTATTTTTTATTTTGTTGCAACCCACTGCTTTGACAATATGGCTCCTTGATGTGGGTCAGTCAATTCAGTCTAAGCCCTACCTTCATCCAATCATTGCAGGTTGGTTTTGTAATGTTCAATTAGAACGTGAATCATTTCTGAAGTCCACTTTTCAGATTCTGATGCCAATTCTTTTCAAGGTTTTCCATGATGGCTCAGCTGCTTTTATGACCAATGTTTGTTTCTTTGCCAAAGGCATTTGGAGACTGGTTCTGGCCCTCCAGCAATAATAGGTGGTAGATTATTCAGCTCATTTTATAAATGATTCGAACTGTTATGACAAAACTCCCCCTGGCTAATGGAAATCCATGTGTCCCACAATCCATTCCCTCTGGCTAATGGAAATCCATGTGTCCCACAATCTAAACCCAGAAGTTGGGCAAAGTCTGCGTGAAGTCCATACCGTGAGGTCCATCCTCTTGAGTGTAGAAAGCATAAAAATAGGCTGAAAATGCATTACTGTGGGATTTCGAGTAGTATCTCCAACCTGTCACCGAAGGGGTTCTTTGGTGCTTCGAATCTGCTCCATTCAATTTCACGTTGGAATCATTCTCTTCAACCAACCTGAAAAGTGACCTTTTTTGTTCAATTGCTGTTCTCATCTTCGTCTCCCTGTTAGTTTCCTCGGGGAAAATGAAAGGTGACTTCAGAAAATCCGAGAGAAAAGAGGGGTGCCTCCTCCCCCAAGGCAGGTCAAACTACTCTTAAGTTAACAGTTTTATATCTCATTTGGAAACGTTGGGCCGGATTATTCGATTTTGGGGCTGTGCCCGCAGCATCCGTGGCGTTTTATGTGAGAAAATGCTGTCCCAGGACCGATCCTCTGACCGGTGAGGGGCTAGCAGCTGCTCCACGTACAATGCCTGGACCCCAGGAAATAAACGGGCAGAGAATTGCTGGGTCCTTGGCCACGCATGCGTACAGCGATGACCTGCAGCGGACATGTCGTACAACGTGTCACCAACCGTGCCTGGACCCAACCTGCCAGATAGTGCCCTTGCCACTCCCCACCAGTCCTCCCAGCCCTCGCCAAAGCCCCCCCCCCCCCCCCCACCCCTCCCCTCCCCCTTCCGCCAGCAGCACAGCTCCCGCCTGACTGTGGCAGCGCTGGACACAGTCCGCAGCTGCCACGCTGGGTTCCCGACCGCTGCGACCACACGTCAACTGCGCGGTCGGTAATTCAGTCCATCGGGGGGGGGGGGCGTTGCCGGGGGTGACGTCCTGAGGCTGTCCCAACGGTGTGTGTCACGCGTTGCAATAATGACATTTGAGGGGGCGGAGCATGCAAAAACAGGCGCCGCCCCCGATTCCATCGTGTAAAGGGATTCTCCGCCCGATCTCGATTACGAAATCGGCATCAGGGAATGGAGAATCCCGCCCATAGTTTTTGCATTTTGTCAGATTTGAAACAGGCAGCCTGTTTTTGTTTGTAATCTAACACTGCCATCTGGTGGCTCTTTACTTCTGTTCGGCTCACACTTTTCATCAATGTCAACCCAAGTTTTTTATTTGCCATTATCCCCATTCCTACCTGGAATTAGAAGGTATATGTAAATACTTATAATAGGGTGTATGAAAGAGCGGACTTGTCTAAGTTCAAAGTGAGGAGCATGTTTAAAAGAGGTTTAGAATGAGAGTTTTATTTATTAGAAATGGGGGAATTAAGGTTGGGTGAGTTAAGGTTCAACATTAGGGTTAGTGTTCAGGGTTAATGTTGGTATTCTGGGGCGAAATTCTCCGTTATCGGCGGAAAGTCCGCCGATCGGCGCAAAAAACGGCGCAAATCCGACTTGCGTCACGTCGGAAAAATGGGTCGATAGTCTCCGGCCCGAAATGGGCTAGCAGCGACGTAATGGGATCCGCACTTGCGCAGTGGTTCACGCCGTGCAGCGTCATATGCGCTGGAAAACCCGACCGCAACACCCGACTGGATGGCTGGCCGTCGCTCAGCTCCGAGGTTCGAGTCACGCGATGTGGAGGCGCTCCTGGACGCGGTGGAGCAGAGGAGGGACGCCCTGTATCCCGGGCACGGCCGCAGAGTTGCCCCACGCCACAGCCGGCGTCTGTGGAGGGAAGTGGCAGAGCCCGTCACCGCTGTGGCCCTGACACCACAGACAGGCACCCAGTGCCACAAGAAGGTGAACAACCTCGTCAGAGCAGGCAGGGTGAGCCTCCCCCATATCCCCCCCTCCCCATATCCCCCCTCCCCATATCCCCCCTCCCCCATATCCCCCCTCCCCCATATCCCCCCCTCCCCCATATCCCCCCATATCCCCCCTCCCCATATCCCCCCTCCCCCATATCCCCCCTCCCCCATATCCCCCCTCCCCATATCCCCCCTCCCCCATATCCCCCATATTGCCCCTCCCCCATATGCCCCCTCCCCCATATCCCCCCATATCCCCCATATCCCCCCTCCCCCATATCCCCATATCCCCCCTCCCCCATATCCCCCATATACCCCATATCCCCCCTCCCCCATATGCCCCATATCCCCCCTCCCCCATATCCCCCCTCCCCCATATCCCCCATATCCCCCCTCCCCATATCCCCATATCCCCCATATCCCCCCACCCCAAAGTGCCATGGACTCAGAGTGGGACGAAGAGCACGACACAACGCCACTGCTGTCACCAACACCCTCCACCATCGCAGAAACACTCACCACGGTTGGGCACTTTAGTGATGAGGCGTCTGGTACACTCACTGGTGCGCACAACACAGCCGTCCCGGTACAGCAGGTGGAGGTAGGAGCAGCAGAGGGACCGGGCGGTCGGAGGGCAGCCCAACCCAAGCGAACATCTGCCGCCCAGATGGATCCCGGGTTCCTGCAGTTACCACACCCACACATAGATCCGATGCAACCACCGACCCGGAGACGAGCGAAGAGGGTGACGGGCGGCTTGCGGCGGCTGCGGTCGCAGGTGGAGGAGTCCACCCGCGTCCAGGAGCTGGGAGTGGTGCCGGTCATGCGTGCCACCCAGGCCGACACCGCACGGGTGGCGTCCGCGGTGGAGGCAATGGGTGCGGCGGTGTCAGACATGGGGAACGGTTTGCGAGGCCTGGGGCCTTCCGTGCAGGCGGCGTCTGTGGCCCAGGAAATGGCTGCCATCTCACAGGAGGCCATGAGCCAGTGAGAGCGCCAGATGGCAGAGGCGCTCAACGCCATAGCCCAGTCTCAGCAGGCCATGGCCCAGTCTCTGCAGGCCATGGCCCAGTCTCAGCAGGCCATGGCCCAGTCTCTGCAGGCCATCGCTGAGGGCATCGGCGCCAGTGGCCATGTGCGAGCCGGCGTCGCACTGTCACAGACAGGGTTTGCCAACCCCCTGGGCTCCATGGCTGCAAACCTGCAGACCCCTGTCGATACCAGCACGGGCCTCCAGGACTGGCAGCGCCAGATGTTGGGGGGGCGTCGGATGGCCAGTCCGTTCGCATCCCCCACCCATGTAGAGGCCTGGGGGCCATCGGGCACCCCGAGGGAGGAGGAGGTGGTGTGGTCCGTCCCGGCTCCCTCTGTAGGGGAGGTCCCGGTACACCGCGACACCTCGGACTCCCCCCCCCTTCCGTCCCAGGTGCATCGGGTGGGCAACGGGCAGGACAGGCTGGCAGCTCGCCATCCCAGTCGCCCGGGCCGCAGCCTGGCCCATCTAGGCCGGGACGCCCCAGGAAACGGCCGCCAAAGGGATCCAGTGTCAGAGGGCAGGAATCACAGGAGTCCACCTCCAGTTCTGCTGTACCGTCTGGGGAACCACGTAGACGGAGTCAAAGGGCCCGTAAGGTCAAACAATTAGACACTGAGTAAGTTGGCACGGGTGCAGGGCACAGATGAGTTTTAGGGGCTAGGGCACGTGCATGAACTCCTTTGGTTATTAAAGTCAATGTTACACCTACCGAAGCTGCCTTTGTGCTCTGTCCAAAGTGTGCGGGGGTGTCATGTACGTTGAGCGCAAGTGTGTGTGTGACGGGTGGTCTTACCTCAGCCCCAGGTGAGTCTGCCCCCTTCCGCTGGGCCGCCAACATCCCCCGGGCAGAGGACGGGACCGTGCGCTGCAGTGTCACAGCCGCATGCAGGGATGGTCCGGGTGGATGGTGGTACTGTGGCCATGGGTCAGACATAGTCCAACGATGTAGAGCCAGGAGCTCATCGCAGGGTGGGTTGTCATCATCCTCCATGGCCTGCGATAGACACGCGTCCACCCGCAACTGTGTGAGCCCGGCCCGTTGTGCCGCAGGTGGATCAGCAATGGGGGGGTGGTGTGCATGCGGGTGGGGTGGGTGGGGTTGGGGAGGGGGGTGAGGGTGCTGGGTGGGTGGATGGGTGGGGGGTGTGGGTGGTCGGCTGTTGCCATGGTGTGCGGTCTGTGGCCATACTACCCGATTCCCACGCCCATCTAGTCAGTGAAGCGGGCGTCTATCAGTCTGTCCCGTGCCCGCTGGGCCAGCCGGTAACGGTGGACAGCCACCCGCCTGTGTCTACCCCGTCTGCCCTGACCATTGCCCCCATCCCCCTCATCTGGGGAGAACTGGGCCTCTTCCTGCTGCTCCTCCACTCCGCCCTCCTCTCCCTGCGGCACATCGCCCCTCTGCTGGGCTATGTTGTGCAGGACGCAGCACACCACAATGATGCGGCCGACCCTATCTGACCGATACTGGAGGGCGCCCCCAGAGAGATCCAGGCACCTGAAACGCATCTTCAGCATGCCAAAGCACCTCTCGATCACTCCCCTTGTCGCTACATGGGCATCATTGTAGCGGTTCTCCGCCTCATTGCGTGGCCTCCGTATAGGCGTCATCAGCCACGATCGCAATGGGTAGCCCCTGTCGCCCAGCAACCAGCCCCTCAGCCGGGGATGGTGTCCCTCGTACATGCCGGGGATGGATGACCGCGACAACACGAATGAGTCGTGTACACTGCCTGGGTGACGGGCGCAGACGTGCAGGATCATCATGCGGTGGTCGCAGACCACCTGTACGTTCATCGAATAGGTCCCCTTCCTATTAGTGAACACGGCCCTGTTATCTGCAGGTGGCCGCACGGCGTCGTGCATCCCATCGATCGCGCCCTGGACCATGGGGAACCCGGCCACGGCAGAGAAGCCCACGGCCCGGGCATCTTGGCTGGCCCGGTCCACGGGGAAGCGGATGTAGCGGTGCACCATGGCATATAGGGCATCTGTCACTGCCCGGATGCACCGGTGCACCGATGTCTGCGATATGCCGGACAGGTCCCCACTCGGTGCCTGGAATGACCCCATTGCATAAAGGTTCAGGGCCACCGTAACCTTGACGGACACGGGGAGAGGGTGTCCCCCGCCAGTGCCACGCGGTGACAGGTGTGCCAGCAGGTGGCAGATGTGTGCCACGGTTTCCCGGCTCATCCGGAGTCTCCTCCTGCATTCCCGGTCCGTGAGGTCCTGGTATGACTGCCGGGGCCAGTACACACGGGGCGCCCTCGGGTGCCTCCGTTGCCGTGGGGCCGCGACGCCCTCCTCCCCCTCCTCGTTCTGTCGGTCAGGTGTCCCTCCAGCCTGGGCGGCTGCCGCCTGCCCCTCTGCGGCAGCCTGCGCCGCCTCTCTGGCAAGCTCCTCCTCCTCCTCCTCATCCAGGGCAACATAGACATGAGCGGCTGCCATCACGGCGGCCAACATCGCTGGATGATCTGAAAACATGACGGCCTGGTGGGGGGAGGGGAACGACGACATGTCATCATTGCCCATATCCCCTCCTCCCCCCAGCCAGGTGGCATGGACCGCATGGGTCCAACTGTTGGAGGCTGGCACCTGGCCAGGTGGACCAACTCACTTGCCCTCCCATCCCCCTCCTCGGCACGGTCCCCCCCCCAACCTCCACCCCAGCACGGCACGGACCCCCCCCCAACCTCCACCCCGGCACGGACCCCCCCCCCCCAACCTCCACCCCGGCACGGACCCCTCCCCAACCTCCACCCCAGCACGGACCCCCCCCAACCTCCACCCCGGCACGGACCCCCCCCCCAACCTCCACCCCAGCACGGACCCCCCCAACCTCCACCCCAGCACGGACCCCCCCAACCCCCAACCTCCACCCCAGCACGGCACGGACCCCACCCCAACCTCCACCCCGGCACGGCACGGACCCCCCCCCAACCTCCACCCCGGCACGGACCCCCCCCCAACCTCCACCCCAGCACGGACCCCCCCCCAACCTCCACCCCGGCACGGACCGCCCCCCCAACCTCCACCCCAGCACGGACCCCCCCCCCCCCAACCTCCACCCCAGCACGGACCCCCCCCCCCAACCTCCACCCCAGCACGGACCCCCCCCCAACCTCCACCCCAGCACGGACCCCCCCCAACCCCCAACCTCCACCCCAGCACGGCACGGACCCCACCCCAATCTCCACCCCGGCACGGCACGGACCCCCCCCAACCTCCACCCCGGCACGGACCCCCCCCCCAACCTCCACCCCAGCACGGACCCCCCCAACCCCCAACCTCCACCCCAGCACGGCACGGACACCACCCCAACCTCCACCCCGGCACGGCACGGACCCCCCCCAACCTCCACCCCGGCACGGACCCCCCCCAACCTCCACCCCAGCACGGACCCCCCCCCCAACCTCCACCCCGGCACGGACCGCCCCCCCAACCTCCACCCCAGCACGGACCCCCCCCCCCCAACCTCCACCCCAGCACGGACCCCCCCCAACCCCCAACCTCCACCCCGGCACGGCACGGACCCCCCCAACCTCCACCCCGGCACGGCACGGACCCCCCCAACCTCCACCCCAGCACGGACCCCCCCCAACCTCCACCCCGGCACAGACCCCCCCCAACCTCCACCCCAGCACAGACCCCCCCCCCCAACCTCCACCCCGGCACGGACACCCCCCCCAACCTCCACCCCAGCACGGACCCCCCCCAACCTCCACCCCGGCACGAACCCCCCCTAACCTCCACCCCAGCACGGACCCCCCCCAACCTCCACCCCGGCACGGACCCCCCCCCCCAACCTCCACCCCAGCACGGACCCCCCCCCAACCTCCACCCCAGCACGGACACCCCCCCAACCCCCAAACTCCACCCCGGCACGGCACGGACCCCCCCCAACCTCCACCCCAGCACGGACCCCCCCCAACCTCCACCCCGGCACGGACCCCCCCCCAATCTCCACCCCAGCACAGACCCCCCCCCAACCTCCACCCCGGCACGGACACCCCCCCCCAACCTCCACCCCAGCACAGACCCCCCCAACCTCCACCCCAGCACGGACCCCCCCCCCCAACCTCCACCCCGGCACGGACCCCCCCCCCCAACCTCCACCCCGGCACGGACCCCCCCCCAACCTCCACCCCAGCACGGACCCCCCCCCAACCTCCACCCCGGCACGGACCCCCCCCCCCCAACCTCCACCCTGGCACGGACCCCCCCCCAACCTCCACCCCAGCACGGACCCCCCCCAACCTCCACCCCGGCAGGGACCACCCCCCCCAATCTCCACCCCAGCACGGACCCCCCCCAACCTCCACCCCGGCACGGACCCCCCCCCAACCTCCACCCCGGCACGGACCCCCCCCCAACCTCCACCCCAGCACGGACCCCCCCAACCCCCAACCTCCACCCCAGCACGGCACGGACCCAACCCCAACCTCCACCCCGGCACGGCACGGACCCCCCCCCAACCTCCACCCCGGCACGGACCCCCCCCAACCTCCACCCCAGCACGGGCCCCCCCCAACCTCCACCCCGGCACGGACCGCCCCCCCAACCTCCACCCCAGCACGGACCCCCCCCCCAACCTCCACCCCAGCACGGACCCCCCCCAACCCCCAACCTCCACCCCGGCACGGCACGGACCCCCCCAATCTCCACCCCAGCACGGACCCCCCCCAACCTCCACCCCGGCACGGACCCCCCCCCAACCTCCACCCCAGCACGGACCCCCCCAACCTCCACCCCAGCACGGACCCCCCCAACCCCCAACCTCCACCCCAGCACGGCACGGACCCCACCCCAACCTCCACCCCGGCACGGCACGGACCCCCCCCCAACCTCCACCCCGGCACGGACCCCCCCCAACCTCCACCCCAGCACGGACCCCCCCCCAACCTCCACCCCGGCACGGACCGCCCCCCCAACCTCCACCCCAGCACGGACCCCCCCCCCCCCAACCTCCACCCCAGCACGGACCCCCCCCCCAACCTCCACCCCAGCACGGACCCCCCCCCAACCTCCACCCCAGCACGGACCCCCCCCAACCCCCAACCTCCACCCCAGCACGGCACGGACCCCACCCCAATCTCCACCCCGGCACGGCACGGACCCCCCCCAACCTCCACCCCGGCACGGACCCCCCCCCCAACCTCCACCCCAGCACGGACCCCCCCAACCCCCAACCTCCACCCCAGCACGGCACGGACACCACCCCAACCTCCACCCCGGCACGGCACGGACCCCCCCCAACCTCCACCCCGGCACGGACCCCCCCCAACCTCCACCCCAGCACGGACCCCCCCCCCAACCTCCACCCCGGCACGGACCGCCCCCCCAACCTCCACCCCAGCACGGACCCCCCCCCCCCAACCTCCACCCCAGCACGGACCCCCCCCAACCCCCAACCTCCACCCCGGCACGGCACGGACCCCCCCAACCTCCACCCCGGCACGGCACGGACCCCCCCAACCTCCACCCCAGCACGGACCCCCCCCAACCTCCACCCCGGCACAGACCCCCCCCAACCTCCACCCCAGCACAGACCCCCCCCCCCAACCTCCACCCCGGCACGGACACCCCCCCCAACCTCCACCCCAGCACGGACCCCCCCCAACCTCCACCCCGGCACGAACCCCCCCTAACCTCCACCCCAGCACGGACCCCCCCCAACCTCCACCCCGGCACGGACCCCCCCCCCCAACCTCCACCCCAGCACGGACCCCCCCCCAACCTCCACCCCAGCACGGACACCCCCCCAACCCCCAAACTCCACCCCGGCACGGCACGGACCCCCCCCAACCTCCACCCCAGCACGGACCCCCCCCAACCTCCACCCCGGCACGGACCCCCCCCCAATCTCCACCCCAGCACAGACCCCCCCCCAACCTCCACCCCGGCACGGACACCCCCCCCCAACCTCCACCCCAGCACAGACCCCCCCAACCTCCACCCCAGCACGGACCCCCCCCCCCAACCTCCACCCCGGCACGGACCCCCCCCCCAACCTCCACCCCGGCACGGACCCCCCCCCAACCTCCACCCCAGCACGGACCCCCCCCCAACCTCCACCCCGGCACGGACCCCCCCCCCCCAACCTCCACCCTGGCACGGACCCCCCCCCAACCTCCACCCCAGCACGGACCCCCCCCAACCTCCACCCCGGCAGGGACCACCCCCCCCAATCTCCACCCCAGCACGGACCCCCCCCAACCTCCACCCCGGCACGGACCCCCCCCCAACCTCCACCCCGGCACGGACCCCCCCCCAACCTCCACCCCAGCACGGACCCCCCCAACCCCCAACCTCCACCCCAGCACGGCACGGACCCAACCCCAACCTCCACCCCGGCACGGCACGGACCCCCCCCCAACCTCCACCCCGGCACGGACCCCCCCCAACCTCCACCCCAGCACGGGCCCCCCCCCAACCTCCACCCCGGCACGGACCGCCCCCCCAACCTCCACCCCAGCACGGACCCCCCCCCCAACCTCCACCCCAGCACGGACCCCCCCCAACCCCCAACCTCCACCCCGGCACGGCACGGACCCCCCCAATCTCCACCCCAGCACGGACCCCCCCCAACCTCCACCCCGGCACAGTCCCCCCCCAACCTCCACCCCGGCACACACACACAACCCGAGACACACCTCTCCTCACGCATTCAGACTGCGGCCACGCCATTGCCTGCCCAGAGCCAACCCCCCAGGCCGTCACTCACCTCCACGCTGGTCGGCGTGAGCCTGGAGCACCGGGTCACGCCGATGAAAAGGAGATTTAATTTACGTCGACGTGAACGGTCATCACGTCGACTGGACTTCGGCCCATCCGGAAGGGAGAATATCGGCAGGCCGAAAATCGGCTGCCTTGCGCAGACCCGTGACATTCTCCGCGGCAGCGGCGACATTAACGCCCCGCCGACTTTTCTCCCTTCGGAGACTTCGGCAACCACTGGGGGGTCGGAGAATGACGCCCCTGATTTCTTCTAAATTCTTTCATGGGATATAGGCTTTGCTGGTTAGGCCAGTATTTGTTGCCCATCCCTAAATTGACCTCGAAGGTGGATGTGAGCTGCCTTCTTGAACCTCTGCAGTCCATGTGGTGTAGGTAAACCCATAGTGCTGTTAGGGAGCGAGTTCCATGATTTTGACCCAGCAACAGATTTCAATTTAGATTTATTGTCACGTGTACCAAGGTACAGTGAAATGTGTTGTTCTGCGTACAGTCCAGGCAGATCGTTCCATACATGAAAAACATAGGACATATGGGGCGGGATTCTCTCAGCGCTGGGCCGGGCCGGAGAATCCCCGCGACTGGGCCACGCTAGCACGTGATTCTCCGCAGAGTGGAGAATCGGCGGCATTGGCGCCGGCATGGTTGGCGCTCTACCCAGCCAGCCCGCCAATTCTCAGGCCAGGATGGGCCAAGCGGCCGTCGTGGAAACGCTGAGTCCCGCCGGCGCCATCCACACCTGCTCTCAGCCTGCGGGAACCCAATGTGGAAGGGTTGGGTGGCAGCCTGTGGGGAGGGTGGGGGGGGTGGGGGGGGGGGGGGGGGCGGGGGGGGGGGGCTCCGATGTGGCCTGGCTCGTGATCGGGACCCACCAATCGGCGGGCCAGCCTCTCTGGCTGGGGGACTCATTTCCTATGTGCCAGCCCCTGTAGCCCTGCGCCATGTTGCGTCGGGGCTGGTGCATTGAAGGAAGCCACTGTGCACGCGCGCTGGCGCCACTTCGCATGTGCACGTTGGCGCTGGCACCACTGCGCCTGCGCGGATTCTGCGGCGCCAAGTTCACACCGGGTACGGCAGCTGGCCCGCCGTCAACCGCTCCAGTGCCTTGCTGGCCCCCTGTAGGGGCCAGAATTAGTCCTGGGAGCGGCCCGTTCATGCCATCATAAAACACGACGGCGTTTACGACAGCGTGGACACTCTGCCGCGGGATGAGAGAATCCCGCCCTCCATAAATACACATAGACATCGGGTGAAGCAGATTGTAGTGCTATTCAGTAGAGAAGATGTGTGGAGAGATCAGTTCCGTCCATAAGAGGGTCATTCAGGATTCTGGTAACAGCGAGGAAGAAGCTGTTTTTGAATCTGGTAGTGCATGTTCTCAGACTTTTGTATCTTCTGCCCGATGGAAGAGGTTGGAAGAGAGAATAACCCGGGTGGGAGGAATCTTTGATTATGCTGCCTGCTTTCCTAAGACAGCGGGAGGTGTAGACGGGGTCAATGGACAGAAGGTGGTTTTGGGTGATGAATTGGGCTGTATTTATAACTCTCTGTAATTTCTTATGGTCTTGAGCCGAGCAGTTGCCATAGCAGGCTGTGATACAGCCAGATAGGATACTTTCTATGGTGCATCTGTAAAAATCAGTGACGGTAATGTGATATATTTCCAAGTCAGGATGGCGAGTGACTTGGGGGGGAAACTTCCAGGTAGTTGGCGTTCCCATGTATCTGCTGCCCTAGTTGTTCTGAATGGTAGCGATCATGGTTTTGGAAGATGCTGTTGAAGAAACATTGGTGAGTTCCTGCAGTGCATCTTGTAAGCAATACACACTGCTCCATGATAATGCAATTGAATGTCAAGGGGAAATGGTTAGTTTCTCTGTTGATGGAAATAGTCATTGCTTGGCATTTTAGGGTTACGGAAATGTTACTTACCATTTATCAGCCCAGGCCTGAATGTTGCCCAGGACTTGCTGCATGTGGACACGGGCTACTTCACTAACTGAGAAGTTGCGAATGGTACTGAACATTGTGCAACCATAAGTGAACAGACCCTCTTCTGACCTTATATTAGAGGGAAGGTCACCGATGAAGCAACTGAAGATGGTTGGGCCTAGAAAACTATCCTGAGGAACTCCTGCAGTCATAATCTGGGACTGAGATGATTGACCCCCAACAACCACAACCATGTTATTTTGGACTATAATCAACAACCACAACCTTGTTCTTTTGGACTACAACCATTCCCCGAGATTCCCATTGACTCTAGTTTTGCTAGGGATCCTTGATGTTGCATTCGGTCAAATGCTGCCTTGATGCCAAGAACAGTCACTCTTATCTTACCTCTGGAGTTGGGCTGTTTTGTCCATGTTTAGACTTGAGGCTGCAATGAGATCAGGAGCTGAGTGACCCACACGGAACCCAAATTGAGCATCAGTGAGCAGGTTACTATTATATAAGTGCTGCTTGATAGCACTTGTCGACAACACCTTCCATCACTGTCTTTGTCGAGTTTGCACATTCTTTCCGTGTCTGCATGGGTCCTTCCAGGTGCTCCGGTTTCTTCCCACAGTCCAAAGATGTGTAAGCTAGATGGGTTTTGCCATTCTAAATTGTCCCTTCGTGTCCGAAAGGTTAGATGGGGTTAAGGGGATGGGGTGGGGAGTGGGCCTAGGTAGGTTACTCTTTCAGAGGATCTGAGTAGATTCGATGGGCCAAATGGCCTCCTTTTGCACTGTAGGGATTCTATGATCACTTGGTTCATATTTGAGAGTAGACTGATACTAATTAGCTGAAATGGATTTGTCCTGATTTTAGTGGCTAGGATATTTCTGGGTACATGTCAGTGTTACAGCTTAACTGGAACAGCTTAGATGCGAGCAAGGTTAGTTCTCGAACAACCTCCAGTACAATTGTTGGAATATTGTCAGTGCACACAGCCTTTTGCAGTATCCTGTTCCTTCAGCTGTTCTTGATCGCACGTGGAGTGAATTGAATTGGCTGAAGACTGTTACGGGAGAGGCGTTTTCAGAACCCCAAAATGTACCATGGAGTTCAACCAACCTCCCCCTTTAATTTATTGTTGCTTTTGAAGCACACGGCTTGTTCTCCAGGTGTGGTATTACAATTATGGACACGTGGGTTTTTAAACACAAAACAATGTTTATTCCATGAACTCAACTTAACCTTTTAATAAACATTGGATCACTTCACACCCCTTACTTCAAAGATAACCCCGAACATAATACAACACTAAATAATCCTTCAGTTATTCCTTTCAACATCCAAGAGACTTAACACCTTTAAACAGAAACACATCAGATTAAAGGCATTACTATTATGAGTTTAAATCACCCAAATGATCCAGAGATAGTCTTTCATGGCAGAGATCACAGCAGATCCTGCTCACTGCAAACACAGACACACCCAAGCTCTTTTCCTCAAAACTGAAAACTAAACTGCAAAATTGCTGAGCTAAAACCCAGCTCCCCCCACACTCTGACATCACTGCATTTCTTAAAGGTACATTGCTTAAACATCCATTTCTTAAAGGCACTCTCACATGACACCTCCCCCCAAGAAAAAAAAATTAAACCATCAACTTCAAGATGGTTTCATTTTTCACTTTTGCACCATCCACTAAGAAATGCACACAGTAAAAATACTTTTTCGTTTCACAAAAAAAAACACATGCAAACAGGCATAATAATATAGCCCATTTTTCCCATTCTTCTTCCTCCAACCGAAATCCTTTCATTCATCACATTCGTGACAAAGCATCGGCTATCACATTTTCCCATCCTGCCACATGTACTATTTTTAAATGAAATGGCTGTAACAATAAACTCCAACGAAACAGCCTTGCATTGTTATTCCGGAATCACTCCAAAAACATCAAAGGATTATGATCAGTCTATATAATGGGGTCAGATGGATTGCTGGTCACATAAATGTGAAAATGTTGCAAAGCTAGCACCAAACTCAAAGTCTCCTTCTCAATCGTCGAAAACTTTTTCTGGTGAGAATTCAATTTCTTTGAAAAATAACCAACAGGCTGCTCTAGCCCTATATCGTCGTCTTGTAGAAGCACCGCACCTATGCCCACATCACTCGCATCAACAGCCACTTTGAATGGTTTTGTATAATTTGGGATGACTAACACAGGAGCAGTGGTTAACACAGCCTTCAGGCCGTCAAATGCCTGTTGACACTCCGCTATCCACTGGAATTTGTTACGCTTCTTGAGCAATTCCATCAGTGGAGCAACCACACTGCTAATATTTGGTACAAATCTCCGGTAAAATCCACTCATACTAAGAAACTGCATTATTTCCCGTCGTGTCGAGGGTATCGGAAATTCCCCAATAACTTGCGTTTTCACACCCCTACGACCATTCGACCCCGTCCTATTGTGTGGCCAAGGAAAGTGACTTGTGCTTTTCCAAATTCACTTTTGGCTAGGTTTATCACCAAGCCCGCTTCCTGAAGTCGATCAAATAACTCCCTCAGATGTTTTAAATGTTCTTTCCATGTCTGGCTGAACGGTACCAGATCCCCGATGAATACCGCACAATTGGGTAATCCTGAAACAACTGTATTAGTTAACCGTTGGAATGTTGCTGGGGCATTATTCATGCCAAATGGCATAACTTTGAACTGGTATACATAGATTTACATAGGATTTACAGTGCAGAAGGAGGCCATTCGGCCCATCGAGTCTGCACCAGCTCGATATGCCATCTGGAGTCACAAAAGCTGAAATTTCCTTTGCCCTTTCAGATAAAGGTACTTGCCAGTAACCTTTCAGTAAATCCAATTTGGAAATAAAAGCGGATTGTCCCACTTTCTCAATGCAATCCTCCAAACGTGGGATAGGGTAAGAGTCCGTTATTGTAACTGCATTCACCTTTCGATAGTCCACACACAACCATTGGGTACCGTCTGGTTTAGGTACCATCACTATGGGTGAGCTCCATTGGCTGCAACTCACTTCAATTATGCCATTCTTCAGCATACTCTCAATCTCTCTGTTAACCTGTGCCAATTTTAAAGGATTAAGTCTATATGGATGTTGTTTGATAGGAACAGCATTTCCCATATCTACATCATGTATTTTATTTCAGTACTTTCCAATTTATCTCTAGAAACTTGCCCATGTGATATCAATAACTCTTTCAGGTCAGTTTGTTTTTCCTCTGGAAGGTAACTTAACAATTCATCCCAATTTTTAAGAACATCTTCATTTTCCAATTTAATTTGAGGTATGTCAAATTGACAGTCATCTGGATTTGGTTTGTCACTTTGAGTTAGAATCATTAAAACCTCCTTTTTCTCTCCTTCCCTTTCAAAGTACCTTTTAAGCATAACACACTCGGTGAGTCTTCCTTCTATCTGGTGTTTTTACCACATTATTCACCTCACTTAATTTCCTTTCAATCTGATACGGTGCACAAAATCTAGCCTTTAAAGGCTCACCTACCATTGGTAACAACACTAAAACGTTATCCCCACTGACAAAACTACGAACTTTGGATTTCTTGTCCGCTACCCGTTTCATCACATTTTGTGCAACTTTCAAATGTTGTCTAGCCAATTCACTTGCTCTATTTAATCGTTCCCTAAAAGTTGACACGTAATCCAATCGTGTAATTTCCGATTTCTCACCCACCAATTTTTCCTTAATCAATTTAAGTGGTCCTCTTACCTCATGACCAGAAATTAGTTCAAAAGGACTCAATTTGGTAGACTCATTTGGTGCATCCCTAATTGCAAACAATACAAATGGAATTCCTTTATCCCAATCCTCTGGATAATCTTGACAATACGCCCTCAACATTGTCTTTAATGTCTGATGCCACCTTTCTAACGCTCTCTGCGATTCTGGATGGTACGCAGTTGATTTAAATTGTTTTATTCCTAAGCTATCCATAACTTCTTTGAATAACTTTGAAGTAAAATTCGATCCTTGATCCGATTGAATTTCTGTGGGTAGTAATATCTAGTAAAGAATTTAAGTAACTCCTCCACAATCCTTTTAGCTGTAATATTACATACTGCAATGGCCTCTGGAAACCTAGTAGACACATCCATTATAGTCAAAAGATATTGATTCCCATTTTGTGTTTTAGGAAGCGGTCCTACACAATTGATTAGGACCCTTGTAAAAGGTTCCTCAAATGCTGGAATGGGTATTAAGGGTGCTGGTTTTATCACTGCTTGAGGTTTCCCTATCACTTGACATGTGTGACATGATTGACAAAATTTAACTACATCTTTATGTAGTCCAGGCCAATAAACATGTTTCTGGATTTTAGCTTGAGTTTTCCTTATTCCCAAATGACCTCCCACTGGTCACCACTCATGTGCAACTCGCAACACCTCCTTTCTATACCCTACCGGCAATACTACTTGATGGACTTCTGCCCACTTTTCATCCGCCTGCATATGTACAGGTCTCCATTTTCTCATCACGACATCACTTTTACGGTAATAACACTCTGGTATACTCTCAGATTCCTCTTCCGTATATGCTTTCTGATATATCCGTTTTGTTTCTACATCTTTCTGTTGTAACTCCACCAATTTTCCTGAACTAAAAATATCTGCCTCATCCTCCACCTGTTCTTGTTCTTTTTCAACCATCTGATCAAAAATCGTTTCTGATAATTGCACTTCAATTTCATCTTCACTCTTTGATTTCTCCTCTTGTTTTAACGTGTGACTTTGCGACCGGGTTACTACACAATCCGGAAAAATCCAGGATATTCGTCCTTCAACCCTTCAGTTGTCTGATTTTCCACTGGCTTATCAACCACAGTAGGCATCACTCCCACCTGCGATCCAGCTATATCATTACCCAAGATAAACTGTATTCCTGGATAAGATAGTTTATCTATTACTCCTACTACTACTTCACCACTCTTCACTGGACTTTCCAACCTTACCTTATATAATAGAACGCTACTCCTCTCACCCTGAATTCCACATATCACCACCTTTTCTGGCAACATTCTTCCCAAACTACATAATTCCTCATCTCTTACCATTAAAGATTGACTAACCCGTGTATCTCTTAAAATTGTGACTTCTTTACCTGCTCCTCCTGATACACTTGAGTAAACTTTACCCACACAAGTAAATTCTTTAAAGACATCTGGCACCTTCTTAACAATTACTTCTTGAACAGGCTGTACAATCATTTGCACCTCCTTCGCTTCCCTTGGGCTTTCCTTTACCACTCTAACAAATCCCACTGTCTTATCCTGTTTTACCACATCAGCCTTCCCAGTGCTTTTCTTCAACCACCAACACTGTGACTTTACATGGCCAAGTTTATTACAGTGAAAACATTTGAAACTTTTCATCTCTTTTCCACCCTCCTGGATTTCTTTTTTAATCTGAGGTACACTCTCCTTATTATCTCCCATCAGATCACCTTTACCTTTATCACTTGAGTATTTCTCATGTCCCCAGTTTCTATCTCTCGCAGGATGAAACTGATGTCGGAAACCAATCTTTGGTTTATGAACTAATTCATAATCATCTGCCATTTCCGCTGCTAATCCCGCAGTTTTAACCCTCTGTTCTTCCACATGAGTTCTCACTACATCAGGAATTGAATTTTTAACTCCTCCAAAAGTATAATTTCTCTGAGAGCTTCATACTTTTGGTCTGTTTTCAAAGCCCTTATCCACCTATCAAAATTACTCTGTTTGAGCCTTTCAAACTCCATGTATGTTTGACCAAATTCTTTCCTTAAATTTCTAAACCTTTGTCTGTAAGCTTCAGGCACTAGCTCATATGCACTTAAGGTGGATTTCTTCACATCCTCATACATTCCAGATACCTCCTCCGGTAGTGATGCAAACACTTCACTAGCTCTACCTACCAGCTTTGTTTGAATCAGTAACACCGACATGTCCTGTGGCCATTTAATTTGTTTAGCTACCTTCTCAAATGAAATGAAAAAGGCTTCCACTTCCTTCTCGTCAAACCTTGGCAATGCTTGGACATATTTAAATAGATTCCCACCAAGCCTTCGACTATGACGCTCTTTCTCACTATCCTCATCACTATCATCCAAATGTATGTTTCCCTTTACGTCTGCCAATTTTAATTGACTGTCATGTTTCATGGCCATTTTCAGAAGTTCAAATGCCCTGTCTTTATCTTTTTCCCTGATCTGTATCTCCCTTTCTTTTTCTTTTTGTTCTGCTAGGGCTATTCTTTCTTTTCTCCTTTCTTCTCTCTCCTTTTCTTTTTCCTCTCTCTCTCTTTCTTTTTCCTCTCTCTCTCTTTTTCCTCTCTCTATCTCTCTCTCTCATATTCAAGCTGCTTTAATTCTTTCTCATGTTCCATTTGTTTAATTTGCAACTGAATTTTTGCCATTTCCAATGAGTCAAACTCTATCTCAGGCAACTTTAAATGCTTAACCACCGCCATAATTATCTCATCTTTTTGCATTTTGTCAGGTAATGTTAACTGCAATGTTTTTGCCAGACCCAACAGTCTGCTTTTAGTCTCTGTCTGTAAGGTACTGCGTGTGACAGTCTCCACCCCCAAAAACGTCTGAGCCTCTGAAAGAGCCATTGTCCACAACACACTTAAACTAAAATACTACACCGGAAAAGCAACAATCCTTCACTGTCTTTAAGTTCACAAAAGCCAATCCAATAGATAGACTTTTATCCCCCTCGAGCCCCCAATTGTTATAGGAGAGGCGTTTTCAGAACCCCAATCATGGAGTTCAACCAACCTCCCCCTTTAATTTATTGTTGCTTTTGAAAAGCACACGGCTTGTTCTCCAGGTGTGGTATTACAATTATGGACACGTGGGTTTTTAAACACAAAACAATGTTTATTCCATGAACTCAACTTAACCTTTTAAATAAACATTGGATTACTTCACACCCCTTACTTCAAAGATAACCCCAAACATAATACAACACTAAATAATCCTTCAATTTCCATTCAACATCCAAGAGACTGAACACCTTTAAACAGAAACACATCAGGTTAAAGGCATTACTATTATGAGTTTAAATCACCCAAATGATCCAGAGATAGTCTTTCATGGCAGAGATCAGAGCAGATCCAGCTCACTGCAAACACAGACACACCCAAGCTCTTTTCCTCAAAACTGAAAACTAAACTGCAAAATGGCTGAGCTAAAACCCAGCTCCACCCACACTCTGACATCACTGAATTTCTTTAAGGTACATTGCTTAAACATCCATTTCTTAAAGACACTCTCACATGACAACTGGCAGCTGTGATGCTGGGGACCTCTGGATGAGGCCGGGATGGAAAGTCCTGATGGTACTGCTGCTGAAGATTGTTGTGATTGCTTCAGCCTTAACTTTTGTACTGATGTGCTGGGTTCCTCCATCATTGAGGATGGGGATATCTGTGCAGCCTCCTCTGCCAGTGAGTTGTTCAATTGTCTGTCCTCATTTACGGCTGGATGTGACAGGACTGCAGAGGTTAGGTCTGATCGTTAATTGTGGGGTTGCTTAGCTCTGTCTATCACTTGTTGCTCCCACAAGTAATCCTGTGTAGAGCTTCAGCAGGTTGACACTTAATTTTTAGGTATGCCTGGTGTTGCTCCTGGCATTTCCCCCTGCACTAAAGCTGATCCACTAGCTTGGTGATTATGGTAGAGTTGGGGATATATTGAGCCATGAGGTTGCAGATTGGGGTTGTATACAATTCTTCTGCTGCTGAAGGCCCACAGCACCTAATGGTTGCCCAGTTTTGGATTGCTAAATCTGTTTGAAATCCATCCCATTTAGCACAGTGGGAGTGCCACACAATTCAATTGTGGGTATCCTCAAAAAGAAGATGGGACTTAGCCTCCACATGGGCTGTGCGGTGGTCACTCCTCCCAATACCGTGGACACATGGATCTATGAGAGGTAGATTGGTGAAGACAAGTTGAAGTAGGATGTTTTCTCCTTGTTGGTTCCTGCACCACCTGCTGTGGACCCAGTTTCACAGTTACACCCTTTCAGCCTTGCCCAGCTCGGTCTGAGATGGTGCTACCGAGCCACTCTTGGTGTGAAGTCACCCACACAGTGTACATTCTGCCACCCTCAGTGCTTCTTCCAATTGGTGTTCAACACGGAGAATGACTCGTTCATCAGGGGGTAGGGGGGTAATCTGCAGGAGCTTTTCTTGCCTGTCGAATGTTGAGGACACCCATGGCAACTTCCTCCCAACTGTACACTACTGTGCTGGTGGGTCTGCCCTGCCGGTGAGACAGGTCACACCAGTGATGGTGATGGTAGTGTCTGGGACATTGACTGTTTGCCACTGTGCCGGTGGGTCTGTCCTGCCAGTGAGACAGGTCATACCCATTGATGGTGGTGTCTGGGACATTGGTTGTAAGGTATGATTAATAGACTCCGTATAGTGCAGATGGAGGCCATTTGGCCCATCTACAAGACCCTCTGAAAGAGCACCCTACCTCGGCCCACTCCCTGTTCTATCCCCGTAACCCCATAACCCACCCAACCTATTGTCACTAACGGGTAATTCAGCATGGTTAATCCACCGAACCGACACAGACATGGGGAGATCGTGCAAACTCCACACAGTCACCCAAGGTCAGGATCAAACCCGGGTCCCTGACGCTGTGAGGCAGCAATGCTAACCACTGTGCCACTGTGCTGCCCATACTCTGAGTGTGTCAGGCTGTTAGGATTTGTGAACTAGATTTAGGATTAAGTTAGGATTTATTGGGTTAATCTAATGTTGGAATTAGGCTAAAAATGTTGAGCTAAGGCTACTCAGTTAGGGTTAGGCTTACAGTGAGGGTTAGGGCACTGGTTCAGGTTGAGGATAGAGTATGTTAGGGTGCATTAATGCTGGTGCTTTGGAGTTCAGGTGCATTAGGGTTGGAGTTAGGGGTTAGGGAAGGGTACTTTGGCAAGGGGATCTTCCCTTCTCGTGTCCATTTACTAATTTATTGTGTTTTATTTCACTGTTAACTGCTACTTTTAAATGACTCACACTTTGTATTCTTGTGCTATTTACCTTGTAGTTTTAAATTTTTTGTCACTATCTGGACAATTGCGACTGTTTCCCAATGTTAGGGAAAGGTTCAGGGAGTCTTCTTCTCCCCCCCCCCCCCCATATGTTAATTTACTTCTGTTGTGAGCTTTATTCCACTGGTATCTGCCACTCTTAATTGGCTGATGCTTTGCATTGGTTCCTACCAGTTACATGCCACTATCCATACTCTCCTCATGATATCACTGAAGGTCTATACAACAGAACATATCAAATTGATAGAGCCTAAGACCAAGGTGAGGAAAAGTGTTGCTAAGTTTAGACTATTGGGGTTTGTTGGAAGCTTTTGGGAGGTGGTGGTATTCATCATCATAGAAATCAGAGAATTTACAGTGCAGAATGAAGCCATTCGGCCCATCGAGTCTCACCGGCCCTTATAAAGTGCACCCTACTCAAGCCCACGTATCTACATTATCCCCGTAACCCAGCAACCCCCACTTAACCTTTTTGGACACTAAGGGCAATTCAGCATGGCCAATCCACCTAACCGGCATATCTTTGGACTGTGGGAGGAAACCGGAGCACCCGGAGGAAACCCACGCAGACACGGGGAGAACGTACAGGCTCCGCACAGACAGTGACCCAGCCGGGAATCGAACCTGGGACTCTGGAGCTGTGAAGCAACTGTGCTGACCACTATGCTACTGTGCTGCCCCTGGCTAATCACTGGACTAATAACCCAGAGACCCAGGGGGTAATATTATGGGGACATGGATTCAAATCTCACTGGGTCAGGGATAGGAAATCTGGAATCAGAATTCTAATGATGGCCATGAACGCATTGACAAACCCATCTGGTGCATTATTATCCTTCAGGAAAATAAATCTGCAGTGCTTGTCTGATCTGGTCTACACATGACTCTAGACCCCCAGCAATGTGGTTGACTATTTAATGCCCTCTGAAATAGCCGAGCAAGCCACTCAGTTGTATTCAACTGCTACAAAGTCACAAAGAAATTAAACCAGATGGAACAGCGGTAATTGACCTAGGCAATGGAATAACAACAGGAAAACCAGCCTTGTTGACACTGCAAAGTTCTCTTTGCTAACATCGGGAGGATATGTCAAAACTTGGAGGCTTTTCTCTCAGACTAGTCAAGCATCAGCCTGACGTAGTCACACTCACAGAACCATACCTTACAGATAATGTCCTGGACACCACCATCCCTGGGTATATTCCGTCCCACCGACTGGCCTGACCAGACCCGCAGAGGTGGTGGCACTCTGATTTAAAGTCGGGAGGAAGTTGCCCTTGTAGTTTTCATCGTCAACTCTGGACTCCATGAAGTCTCATGACTTCAGGTCAAACACGGACAAGAAAACCTCCTGCTGATTACCATATACCACCCCCCTCAGCTGATGAATCAGCGCTCCACCATTTTGGAAACACCTTTGAGGAAAAACCAATGGTGGCAAGGGCACAGAATGCACTCTGGGTGGGGGACTTCGATGTTCATCACCAAAGATTGGCTCAGTGGCACCATTACTGACCAAAATCCGAAAGGACATAGCTGCAAGACTGGGTCGGCAAAAGGTGGTGATGGAACCAACAAGAGAGAAAAACATACTTGACCTCATCCTCACCAACCTGCCTCTACAGATGCACCTGTCCATGACAGAAGCAGTAGCAGTGACCATCACATAGTCCTTGTGGAGACCAAGTCCTGTCTTCACAATGAGGATACTGTTGATCGTGTTGTGTGGCACTACCATCGTGCTAAATGGGTCAGATTTCAAACTGATCTAGCAACTAAGTCAGGGCATCCATGAGGCACTGTGGGCCATCAGCAGCAGCAGAATTGTAATCCACCACAATCTATAACTTCATGGCCCGGCATATCCCCCACTCTACTATTATCACCAAGCCAGGGGATCAACGCTGGTTCAATGAAGAATGCAGGAGGGCATGCCACGAGCAGCACCAGGCATAGCGAAAAAGGAGATGTCAACCTGGTGAAGCTACAGCACAGGACTAGTGTGCCTAACAGGAAGTGATAGAGAGATAAAGGATTCCACAGCCAGTGGATCATGTCTAAGTTCTGCAGGCCTGCCACATCTAACCATGAATGGAGGAGCCCAACCCCATTAGTGCAAAAGATAAGGCTGAAGCAATTTCAACAAACGTCAACAAAATGTCGAGTGGATGATCCCTCCCAGCCTCCTCCAGAGGTTCTCAGCATCACAGATGCCAGCCTTCAGCCAATTTGATTCACCCCATGTGATATCAAGAAATGGCCAAAGGCACTGGATATGGGCCAATATTCCAGCAATAGTACTTGTGCTTCAGAACTTGCCGTGCTCCTAGCCAAGCTGTCCCAGCACAGATGCAAGACTGGCATCTGCCCGGTAATGTGGAAAATTGCCCAGGTGTGCCCTGTACACACAAGCAGGGCAAATCCATCCCAACCAATTACTGCCCCATTAGTCTACTCTCGATCAATAGTAATGTGAAGGAAGGGGGTCATCAACAGTGCTATCAAGCAGCACCTACTTAGCAATAACCTAAGTAGGTGCTGCTTAGGAAAAGGGGCTTTTCACAGTAACTTCATTGAAGCCTACTTGTGACAATAAGCTATTATTATTATTATTATTATTATAACCTGCTCACTCATTCTCAGTTTGGGTTCTGCCAGGGTTACTCAGCTTCTGGCCTCATTACAGTCTTGGTTCAAACATGGACAAAAGAGCTGAATTCCAGAGGTGAGAGTGACTGCCCTTGACATCAAGGCAACATTTGACTGAGTATAACATCAAGGAAGCCTAGCAAAACTGGAGTCAATGGGAATCAGGGGGAATACCCTCCTTTGGTTGGAACCATACCTGGCTCAGAGGAAGGTAGTTGTTGGAGGTCAGTCATCTTAGCTACAGGAATTAACTGCACATGCTTCCCAGGGCCATGTCCTGGGCCCAACCATGTTCAGCTTCTTCATCAATGACTTTTCCTCCATCAATTAGGGATGGGCAATGAAGGCTGGGCTAGTCAGCGAAGCCACGTCTCTTGAATGAATAAAATTAAAATGAGGGTGAAGTTAAAAGTTAATTTAGGGTATAAAATTGGGATGTGACTTTATTATTTATAAGGATATTAGTCAGATGTAGGCTTTGGGTAGATGAACTAACGTTAGGATTGGTGTTGGTTTTCAAAGTATTTTGGTCAGAAAGCTAGAGGGATTCAGGATGATGTCCAGTCGAGGCTTTTTTATGGGTACTTCCTGAGTGTGGGCAAGAATTTACCAATGCTCCGAAACATTGACAGGACATTTATCCACTCACAACCAAATACATACCAGGAGCTAGCTCTCGTGTAGGTTTGAAAGCCTCCAGTTGATCTCCTCTCCTCTCCAAAAAAAAACACATTTATTCAACCAGAATTCAGGGGCGAGATTCTCCGACCCCCCGCCGGGTCGGAGAATCGCCGGGGGCTGGCGTGAATCCCGCCCCCGCCGGTTGCCGAATTCTCCACCACTGGATATTCGGCGGGGGCGGGAAACGCGCCACGCCGGTTGGCGGGCCATCCCCGCGATTCTCCGGCCCGGATGGGCCGAAGTCCCGCCGCTAAAATGCCGTCCCGCCGGCGTAGATTAAACCACCTACCTTACCGGCGGGACAAGGCGGCGCAGGCGGGCTCCGGGGTCCTGGGGGGGGGGCACGGGGCAATCTGGCCCCGGGGGGTGCCCCCACGGTGGCGTGGCCCGCGATCGGGGCCCACCGATCCGCGGGCGGGCCTGTGCCGTGGGGGCACTCTTTCCCTTCCGCCTTCATCACGGTCTCCACCATGGCGGAGGCGGAAGAGACTCCCTCCACAGCGCATGCGCGGGAATGCCGTCAGCGGCCGCTATCGCTCCTGCGCATGCGCCGCCCGAAGATGTCATTTCCGCACCAGCTGGCGGAGCACCAAAGGCCTTTTCCGCCAGCTGGCGGTGCGGAAATTCGTCCGGCGCCGGCCTAGCCCCTTAAGGTTGGGGCTCGGCCCCCAAAGATGCGGAGCACTCCGCACCTTTGGGACGGCACGATGCCCGACTGATTTGCGCCGTTTTGGGCGCCAGTCAGCGGACATCACGCCGTTTCCGGAGAATTTTGCCCCAGATCTCCAACATTTTCCTGTTGACTATTTCGTTGGGGAGAATCATAGAATTTACAGTGCAGAAGGAGGCCATTCGGCGCATCAAGTCTGCACCGGCGCTTGGAAAGAACACCCCACTTAAGCCCTCCACCCTATCCCCGTAACCCAGTAAACCCACCCAACCCTTTTGGACAGTAAGGGCAATTTATCATGGCCAATCCACCACCGATCATGGATTTATCATGGCCAATCTTTGGACTGTGGGAGGAAACGGGAGTACCCGGAGAAAACCCTCGCAGACACGACGAGAACATGCAGACGCCTCACAGACAGTGACCCAAGCCGGTATCAAACCTGGGACCCTGGAGCTGTGAAACCACTGTGCTAACCACGGTGCTACCGTGCTGTCCATGATGGCACATGATGACCATGTTACATACGAATTGACAGCAGGAGGAGGCCACTCGGCCCCTCGAGCCTGCTCCTCCATTGAATATGATTGTGGCTGATCTGATTGTAACTTCAACTCTATATTTCTGTCGACCCCCGATAACCTTTCATCCCCTTGTTCATCAAGAATCTATCTAGCTCGGCCTTAAAAATATTCAAAGACTCTGCTTCCAGTGCCATTTGTGGAAGAGATTTTGAGACTCACGGCCCTCTTAAGAAATAATTTCTCATGATGTCAGTCGTAAATGGGTGACCCCTTATTCTAGATTTTATGACACGAGGAAACATCCTCTCCACGTCCACCCTGTCAACCCCCTCAGGATCTTAAAGAATTCAGTCAAGTCGCCTCTTATTCTTCTATGGAATCCTTGAAATTCTTTACCCCAGGAGGCTGTGGAGGCCGAGTCCTTGAATATTTTCAAGGCGAAAGATGAACAGGTTTTTAGTCAGCAGGGTAATTAAGTATTATGGAGTTAAGGCAGGAAGTTGAACTTAGTGAATGTTAGATCAACCATGATCTTATTAACTGACAGAGCAGGCTTGAAGGGCTGAATGGCCTCCTGTTCCTATTTCTTATGGTCCTAAATTCTGGTGGATACAAACATTATCTGTCCAACCTTTCCTCATAAGAGAACCTGCCATTCCTGGTATTAGCCTCATAAACCTTCTCCAAACTGTTTCTCACGCTTAAATAAGGAGACCAGTACTGTACTTAGTACTCCGGATGTTCTCTTCAATGCCCTGTACAAATGAAGCATAACATCCTACCTTTATAATCAATTCCCCTCGCAATAAATGCTGGGTGCGATCAGGAGAGAATTCTCACCCCACACTCAAAACAGTTAAGTTTTTTAAAGTTTTATGGTCGATTTGAATGCGTTGTTTATACATTCTGCCTCTGTTTAATAAATAACCTGCAGTTTTTTTTGCTGGTACAACATTGCCATCTACTGGGTCAGCATGGTTTCTGTACATTTGTATGAAATTTTATTTTTTTTAAAAAGGAGATTTGAATAACATCAATCTGGCTATCTAACAATATTGCTGCAATTTTCATTTTATTTATTACATTTTTATATTTAAAGATTATATGAAAATTGAACCATATGAAGATCCTGCAGGGCTGAAGCAGGGATATGAATGTAAACACGACAGTCCCTCACATCTCTTTCCCCCCCCCCACCCCCCCCCGCCAGATTGCACCAGATTGCTGCCTGCCGAGGCTTTCTTACCATTATCCATCCCCTCCTGGGGTTATAATTCAAGGTCTTTGCTAATTACTTGCTGATACTCGGCCAATAAATGATCTTATTTGGATATCAAGGAGAGAGTGTTTTTCGTCCCAGACGTCTTGGAACATTTATGCACCATCTTCCAGGGAAATTTGCAAAGTTCCTCGTGAAATAGGACTATGCCTTAGAAATTCCCTAGTGCCTTCATTTCTTGGTCATTGGCCCATTCTTAGAGGCAAAAGGTGACTTCAGCCAGCTCAGTCTATTCAATGGCCATTCTTGCACAATGCAAGTCATTCGCGTCGTTCATGTCCTGCCTGCCAAGTTTATTATATTTGATACAGGAAGTGCTTTAGTTTGCAGGATGCAGGTCGCATGGAATCTGTTTGGGGTCTCAACTATATGCTATATTTATTAAAGAGTTAGACGTTTGGAAAGAGTGGCACATATTAAGTTTGTCCGTACACGAAACTAGGCAGCATTGTAAACGGCTTTGAGGGAAGTGTGGCATAATGCAGAAAACGTTTGACTCGATGGGCCGAATGGCCTCCTTCTTCACTGTAGGGATTCTGTGAATGCTTCCAGGAATGAGGGACTTTGATTAGATGGATTGATTGCAGAAGCCGCGTCTGTTCTCCTCATGTCTTTTTCCAAGGATTTAAAACTTTCGCCTCTGGCCATTGAACTACTCAGAGGGGAAAGTTTTCTCAAAACTCCTCATTGACTTGTAAGACTCTAGTAGATCACCTTTCCTGTTCCAAGGAGAGCAGTCTTAACTTCTCTTAACTGAAACCCCTCATCCTTGGTGACATCCTGATAACCGTCTCTCTACCCTTTCGATCTCTCGCTCCATCTTTCCTGAAGTTTGGTGCCCAGAATTTATTTTATTCTTTCAAGGAACATGGGTGGCACTGACAAGGCAGCATTTGTGACCCTTACCCAATTAACCCGGAGAAGGTGATGGTGAGCTGTATGCTTGAACCATTGCAATCTATGTGGTGTAGGTACACCCATAGTGCTGCTAGGGTGGGCATTCCAGGACTTTGGCCAAGTGACAGTGAAAGGCTGGCGATATAAACCCCATTCAAGCTGGTGAGTGGCTTGGAGGAGAATCTGCAGGTAGTGGAGTTCCCATATGTCTGCTGCCTTGTCCTTCTAGCTGGTAGAGGTCACAGGTTTGGAACGCATCACATTGAGTTGATGCAGTGCATTTTGTAGATGGTGCACTTTGTAGTCACTGCACATCAGTGCTGGCGGGAGTGAATGTTTAAGCTGCCAGGTGAGGTGTCGATCAAATAAATAAAAGCAAATTACTGCGCATGCTGGAATCTGAAACCAAAGAGAACATGTTGGAAAATCTCAGCAGATCTGGCAGCGTCTGTAGGGAGAGAAAAGAACTAATGTTTCGAGTCCAGGTGACCCTTTGTCAAAGGAGGTGCCGATCATGTGGGCTACTTTTCTTGAGTGAATTTTGTTAGAGTTGCACTCATCCAGGCAAGTGGAGAGTATGCCATCACATTCCTGTGCCCCGTGGGCAGAGTCTGGAGAGTCAGGAGGTGAGTTATTTGCTGTAGGATTGCCAGCTTCTGACCTGCCCTGGTAACACAGTATGGTTGGTCCAGTTCAGTTTCTCATCAATGGTAACCCCCCAGGATGTTGGTATTCAGTGATGGTCATGCCACTGAATGTCAAGGGGCGACGGGTGAGATTCTCTGATATTGGAGATGGCCATTGCTTGGCCCTGCTGCGATTCCTGATTGTGCCCAACACCCCAAGACAGAATGAACACGGGTCTCCCAACGGTTCTCTAACCATGGAGGGGTGGTGGGAATGGTAGAATCTCCCACTGCCGGAACCATATTTCACCTACTGCACACTGCGATTGGAGGTTTCTCATCGAGTTCATCACAACCACTTTGTAACTCACTGACCTCTGTTCTTCCCACTCTGAGCTCAGTCACCTTCATTGCAGTTGGTATTTCTCTGCTTTCTCAGCCTGGATCAATAATTATTGATGTATCATTAATCTACCCAAAGCAATTTTCTAAGATGCTTTCTTTTAGCTGGCAGCAATATCTTCAACTGTTAATCAGAAAGGTTGTGTCGAATATGTCTGTGTTGACATGTTATTATGGACTGATAGCTTTTTAAAATTCTTATGAGATATGTGCATCACTGAGAAGCCCCCACCCCTAATTTCCCTCGAACTAAGTGGCTAGCTCGGCCATTTCAGAGTCAACCATATTGCTGTGGGACTGGAGTCACATGTAGGCCAGATCAGGTAAGGATGGTAGATTTCCTTCCCTAAAGGACATTAGTGAACCAGCTGGGTTTCAACAACAACCTTTCGGGTGAGACGAGCTTCACATTCCAGATTTATTAACTGAATTCAAATTCCAGCAGTTGCCTCGCTGGGATTTGAACCCCTGACCTCCGAGTATTAGCCTGGGCCTCAGATTGTGAGTCCAGAGACGTTATCACTGTGCCGCCAACTTCCCCAAAATCCGCTACTCCACGCTTCTCCATTCACCAATTCTATCCATGTCACAGGAGAGATGTTAAATGGGAGCTCAGTGTCACTGTGCTAAAGAGATCAACGGTACTTGGCACCGAGCCTAAGATCCACTTTGGCAGGAGAATCAGATTGGATCGTAGCTGCGGAATAGAGTATTGTAGAAAAGCAACCTTAAAATAAAGCAAAAACACCAAACACAATAGGATGCTATATTGGTCTAATAGCTTAGCAGGCCACATGATGTTCCTGCCAGCTTTCTACTTTAAAAGTCCTATATAAACATTGCCTATGTTCTTTTGCACACTGTGTGACTCCCTCTCCTGTCATGCTTTTCATAGAATTTTGTCACTAATATGAGTTGCATGATCTGGCCAGTGTGAGACGCTCTGCCACAGTGTACAAAGCGAAACCTTTTAATCCTTATGGATTGGATTTTTACTGCAACAGGTAAGCATTTAGATAGATAGATAGATACATAAATATATTCTCCCTTCAATTGAAAAATAATATTTGAAATGTCTTCCACCCCTTTTCCCGCTGGTCTTTGACCATTGGTGGAGCACCCAATGAGGCCTAATCGATTGATTGATTTGATTTGGTTTATTGTCACTTGTACAGAAGTACAGTGAAAAGTATTTTTCTGCGGCCGAGGAATGTACACAGTGTGTACACAGTAGACAAAAGAATAATCAACAGGGAACAGTGACAAATGGTACATTGACAAACAGTGATTGGTTACAGTGCGGAACAAGGGCCCAAACAAAGCAAATACATGAGCAAGAGCAGCATAGGGCATCGTGAATAGTGTTCTTACAGGGAACAGATCAGTCCGAGGGGGAGTCGTTTAGGAGTCTTGTAGCGTGGACCTTCTTGTGCACCTTCTGCCTGATGGAAGGGTCTGGAAAAAGGCAATGCCTGGGTGGGAGGGGTCTCTGATAATGCTGTCTGCCTTCCTGAGGCAGCGGGAGGTGTATACAGAATCAATGTGGGGGTGGCAAGCTAGTGTGATGTGCTGGGCTGAGTTTACCACACTCTGCAGTTTCTTGCAATCTTGGGCCGAGCAGTTGCCATACCAGGCTGTGATGCAACCAGATAGGATGCTCTGTGTCGCACATCTGTAGAAGTTTACGAGAGTTTGTAATATTTCCTCAGCTGTTTCTATCCTCATTAAATTTGTAAAGAATTTTTCGCCAGCAACATCTCTTCCCATTTGGATCTAATCTGCTGATCCACTGCAACTCCTTTTACCTTCCCCCCCTCACGCCCTCCCCCATCATATTCTTCCTCAAGAGCCTTTCCATCACTATGAACAACAAACTCGGTCTCTCACGACTCTCTATATATTTCTCTCACCAATTTGATCTTTTTGTTATTGCCAATTACCCTCATGGCCAGTCGTCCCGAACGCCTAGCGACCCATCTTTCTAAAGGAATATCTGACTGTTTTTTAATTATCCTTCACAATTTGCTGCTTTTGCCTCCCCAGTTTGTCCGCTAAATCTGAAAATTGTTAACCTTTTGAGCAAAAGGATTGGATCCTGAGTTTAAACTACTCGCACCCTGATTTATGTAAAAATCCAATCCATAAGGATTAAAAGGTTTTGCTTTGTACACTGCGGCAGAGCATCACACACTGGCCAGATCATGCAACTGCAGTCTTACAAACACATGAGTGAGAACATTCTATGAAAAACCCAGGTCGGGTTTGCAGAGTTGGGAGATTTCTCAGCTCGGCAAACCCGGCCTTTAGAAATGGTTACCCACAGATTGGGTTATCGGTTTTGGGGGGGGGACACGGGAAAGGGTGCCTGGGCTGAAACAGGAGTTGGGGCAGGCAATCCTGGAACGGGTCCGTAGGCTGCCGGGTGTGGAGCTGGTCTGGGCCTAAGGTCTTCCTCTGTGCTCTGGTTCTGTGTTTAAATAAATAAAAAATAATAAAACAAACATCCCTTCACCCACCCAAGCCATGCCACATACCCGCCATGCCAACTAAGTGCCACTCTACCCACCCCTCATTGCTCCCATATCCCCTCTGCCAACTCATGCCAATCCATGCCCCCACACCACACGCTTTGCCCTTACCCCGTCCATTCCAGCTCACCTAGTATCCTTGGAGAGTTTCTTGAAAGCTTTGACACCTCTCTGGGCAGTTTTGGCACCTCTCTGGGCAGCGTTGACAGTGTTGACTCCTCCTGGGCAGCTTTGACAGTCGGACAGTTCTTTAATAGATCTTTGACAGCTGGACAATTTCTCGACAGCTTGACAGTTCCAATGAGTTTGTTAAGAAATGCATAATCATGGTCACATTTTATCAATCCCAAAAGGTGCCTTACTTTCCCCAAAGATATTCCGGGACCCTATCCAAATGGGTCAACCAAGTTCAGAACTCCTCTTAGAATAGAACCATTGGAGTGGCATGTGGCACAGTGGTTAGCACTGGGACTATGGCGCTGAGGATCCGGGTTCGAATCCTGCTCCTGGGTTACTGTCCGTATGGAGTTTGCACATTCTCCCCATGTATGCATGGGTTTCACCCCCACAACCCAAAGATGTGCAGGTTAGGTGGATTGGCCATGCTAAATTGCCCCTTAATTGGAAAAAAATAATAACTGGGTACTCTAAATTTAAAAGAATAGAACCATAGAATCCCTACAGTGCAGAAAGAGGCCATCCCTCCCATCGAGTCTATACCGAGCCTCTGAAAGAGAACCCTAACTAGGACCACCCCCGCCTCCCTGTAACTCCACCTAACCTGCACATCTTTGGCCTTATCTGGTCTAAACTGCACTCTCCGGACTCCACACTCCTGGCCTTCCAAAATCCTACTTCAGTGAAAGGCAGCTGGTGATTTAAATGGCCAGCTGCCAACACAAATCAAGCATGCGTGAACCGCGGCCCGATGAGAAATGCTGGGATTGGGGGGGAATGAGGAATTTTCAGCCGGTTCCTGGATTTTTATCATAGTAGAGACCCTCTACAATGTGGCGAAAATTCAGGTCTTCGTAATCATATTGAAACATTATCTTATATCTGCCTGACATATTTACGGTAAATTCTATTGCAGATAAATTCAGCTGGACAGCATTCATTTTCTGTGCACTAATTGGCCAACTATGTGTGAAAGGTTAATTTAAATTGTCTTAAAGTATCCTTACATTGTAGTAATATTACATTAGAACTCCTTCAGGGGTTTTCTGTGGGCTATGATCAGTTGGTTAGTAGGAATTAAACAAAATGGACTGAGTCTGTAGCTGATATGAGATTCAGCAGAGGACAGGAAGTCAGGTTTACGTATCTCCAGCCATGAAGAGGAACCTTCAACCATTCCCACATTATCAGATTGTCTGGCCCAAGCACCACCAGATTTCTCTGTTGGCAATAACAGGCCCAAACCTACACCACTAATGAGCCCCATCCCAGGAAAAAGTCTCAAGGCCAGTGGGGTGGACAGGGTTTAAGAGGTATTTCCCAGATTTCATTCCCCAAATTAACTTGTGTTTTATCTGGATTTTCACCTTTGCTTGATCACTGACCCCACAGTCCAGGGTAATACATTTTTTTTTGAAATGTAACTATCAGTGTAAGGGACTTTGCAGGAAGAGAAATAATGAACACAATGTATTTAATTTGTAACTTGCAAATTTTCAACTTGTTAACACATTTTAAAGAGCTTTTAGAATTGCCTATAATGTGGCCTACTTCATGCTTTGGATTGTACTTTCATGAATCTAGTCCTGTATCATAGAATTCCTATGGTGCAGAAGGAGACCATTTGGCCCCTCCCCATAAACTAACTACATCCCTGAACACTAAGGGGCAATTTAGCACGGCCAATCCACCTAACCTGCACATCTTTGGACCCTTTATGTCATTTGATACGTCTGTGAATTATTTCCTCCACAAAATATGGTTAAATTATTAACTCTTCTTAACCATCCAGCAAGGCAACAGATCCATATGAAATAATGAGCTAAGGTTCGTTGACCTTTTTTAACTAATGTCACTAAACATCATTAAGGTTGACTCATTTTGAATAACAATACTTCAAATAACCATCTCTTCCCTCCCCTCTCCTGCATTTATGCTGCTTATTTCTCTTAATGTGGAGATGCCGGCGTTGGACTGGGGTGAGAACAGTAAGAAGTTTTACAACACCAGGTTAAAGTCCAACAGGTTTTTATCGATGTCACTAGCTTTCGGAGCGCTGCTCCTTCCTCAGGTGAATGAAGAGGTATGTTCCAGAAATATGTTTCTGGAACATACCTCTTCATTCACCTGAGGAAGGAGCAGCGCTCTGAAAGCTAGTGACATCGAAACAAACCTGTTGGACTTTAACATGGTGTTGTAAAACTTCTTACTATTTCTCTTAATGGCAGTGAGCCAAACTCTCTTAAAATTCCACAGGCTCTGTCGCTCCTCCACATGGTCCTTCTTCCTGTTTGACGTTAGACTGGAGTGCCAAACGGATGCGGCACAGAACACTTTCATTTGATTTGCAGCTTGCTGGACTACACCTCTTGGAATTGGTCAGTTTTGTGTTGCATTAGCACGGTGTCAACTCCCCGACCCTTGCTGACACCGAGAGCACGCACCTACATTGGAGTGACTAGTACAGAATATGGGAATGGTAGAGAGAGAGGCAGAGCAGGGTTGATGCCACGCTGGGTTGGGAGGTAGGAAAGGTAGATTAGGGAATAGGAGTTAATAGGATGGAGCACAAGGTCAAGAGGAAATGGGGGTTGGGAGATTGGGGTTCAGCTATGGAGAGAGGCAAACAGGGATCTGGAAGACCAAGTGTTGGGGCTTGGGTGGTGGTGGGGTTGGGGGGGACAGGGGTGGTTTGTGGTGGGAGTGCAGAGTGCGGGACAGAGGCAAACAGGGAGCTGGAGGACAGACACTGGGGCCTTGGTTGTGGGAAGCAGGGTGGGGGAGAGTGGGCTGGGCGGAGCAAGGTGGGGAGAGTGGGCTGGGAATGGTACCCAGCATTTCCTGAAAAGTCAGGAGCATCAACAGAACAGACAGCGAGCCATGCTGTGAGGAGCAACTGGGAAAGGAGTGAATAAAACCTGGGAATCTTCCTGTTGGAAACAACTGACGCATTGTTTTTGCTGCTGGGCAAATAGAGGACATAGGGGATAGAGAGAGGATTCTCACAGTGCTGGAGGCAGCATGCTTTAACATACATTGTGTGCTCCAATTTCCATTGCTCATGTTAGGCTGACCAAGGAGGTGCGAGATACCCAAACAACACAATTCCCTCCTCTTCGACTCCTCTCTCACGGCAACACTCCCCATCTGAACTGTTGACTCCTCTCTTGGGATCTTGCAGAGCTAGTAATCTGAGCACAAAGACAATCTGCAATTAGCAGCCAGAGGTACATCTGAACACAGGCTTGAGGGAGAGACTAGCTGTTCTGGCAGCAGGGATCAATTTTCTAAGTTGTAAAGATGGAATCATTTTTCGAAGAGCATCTCCATGTTCTGCGCATTTGTTTTTAAATGTTTGGAATGAGAACAAGATGATTTGAATATCGTTTTCAGCGATGTGATGATTAGATTTAGGTTTAATCTCTTGTGCAATTTGGACTCCCAGAGTCTGCTTCAAGTGACCTTGCTTACGGCTGTTGCCTTGTTGGGCTCGGGAATAAAATTGCTTGTTTGTGGAGGGGAGGGGGGGGGGGGTGGGGGAGGCACGGACGAGCCATGGAACATAAAGGGAAGGGAAGGGGGGGGAAAAGTCATCGAATGGACGGAGCCGCAGGTGTCAGGCCCGAGGGCAAGCGTAAAACCAGAGGGAACATAAAATAAAATAAATGAACACACCGGTTAATACACACTCGGGCCACACTGGGGAATACAGCTGAGGCAGGTAGGCTAAATGGGGGTCATGGCCACTGTTTGTTTCTGATTTCTTGTTTGTTCGTTGGTCTATCTCTTCCGTAATTTTAATTTTCTCTTGGTTGTTTTTGCTTTTTATTAGGTACAGTTTTGCAACTTGTAACTTAACCTGCGAACTGAAATGTGTAACATAAAATGTGAAAACCAATAAAAATATTTTGAAAAAATGAAATTGTTTATGGATTAAGCGATAAAAATCTGGATCTCCTGGTACAGTAAAAGAGCAAGCTATTGTCGAGTATGTCAGAGCAGCGACACACTGCACAGGTAGACACTTCCCTTGTTTAGTTTGAGTTGAAGAAGTAATAATAATAATTAATAATAATCGCTTTTTGTCACAAGTAGGCTTCAATGAAGTTACTGTGAAAAGCACCTAGTCGCCACATTCCGGCGCCTGTTCGGGGAGGCCGGTACGGGAATTGAACCTGTGCTGCTGGCATTGTTCTGCAATACAACCAGCTGTTTAGCCCACTGTGCTAAACAAGCCCCATAATATCGGGAAAAGGTAAGTTTATACAGTAAACCCATCCAGAACTGACTGTGCTGTAATAATTTGGGTGTTAATCCTGAGAGGGATAAGAGTAGAAACATCTACAAGTATAATCCACAAAATGCCAGAGGTGATTTTGTACTTTGAAAGTGAAATGGTAATTTGCCAACATCACCTATGTTGCAACTATGCAATTATGATTGGTTGCAGTGTAAACAGAGGGGAACAGTCAAACTGGATTGGTGGGGTAGACTGATCTGGTGCCTGGAATTTTAATCATATGTACCTATAACTCTTGACATTATATTGTGCTTAACGCTATTGAGAATGAATGGGGAGTGATGCAGTTGACTCCCCAGGTTCTTCTACATCTTTGTACACTTTATACAAATTGCAATGCATTCCAACAATGAAAAATTAATAGGGTCACAATTTTACCAGGACAGTTGATTGCAGAACAGTAAGCAAAATATGGAATTCTCATCCTCTTGGTGTGTAACCCGACGAGACTAGGAACACATTGGAAATTTGCCACAAAAATGGGCAATGATTGCACTGCCACTCATCCAGCAAGACTACCATTAGATTCAAAAGTCAACGGGCTGGAATATCTGTCAGCCGACACCGAAATCAGGAAATGCGATTGGGCGGAGAATCAGCTCTGATGCCGAAACGCAGCGAGCACCAATTTCACGGCAAATCGCAATTCTCCATCGCCTTGACAGCGGTGTCGATGCGTTCCAGAATGCACGTACAGTAAAACCGTTTGCATATCATTAACGGGCCAGACCCGGTATTCTCCGGGGCTTCCACGATTCTCTGCCGCCCCCAATGGGCCAAATTCCTGACGGCGAGCTCACTTGTGCTATTAAAATCTGTGAAACTGGCGTCATGGCCGATGAGGGAGAGAGAGGAGGTCGGACACAGAGAGGTGCGACTGCGGCCTCCTGGGCCGCTCACTGGCCGGGATGGCTGGTGTGTGAGGAGGCCTGCCAGCCGGAGTAGGGGGGGAAGTGACAGGGGAATGGGCCATGTGGCTGGGGTACCCCCCTTCAGGACACGGGCGGTGTCCAGGCATAGACTGTTTCGCACCCCTCTGACCACCCACCTTGGTCCCTGGTTCTGCAGATTGCCACCGGTCATATGGGTGCCCCTGCGGCTGTACGAGTTAGTGCTGCTCGAGGAGGAGGATGAAGAGTGTGCAGCAGCAGAGCCTCCACCAGAGGAACAGGTGGCAGCCACTGAGGATGGAGAGATGGCCGCCCAACAGGCCAAGGAGGAGGTGCAAAGGAGGTGCTGCATGAGGCCTCACAAATACCTGCAGCACCTGTCATTTGAGGACCTGTTGGACCAGTCAGGCCGTCGAAAACTCTGTCAAAGCAGGGAGACAGTGTAACATATCTGCCAGATGATGGTGCACTGGGCACTGCAGGGGTATGGAGGAGGGCATCTGGTGGCAGTCAAGGTGAAGGCCGTCCTGAACTTTTCCGCGATGGGGTCCTTCCTGGCGCTGAGTGGGAACTTGTCCGGGATCACACACACCTCGGTGCACAGGCGCATCCACGCCATCACAGAGGCCCTAATATGCCCAGTCAGCACAATATATCCATTTCAGTATGGACCAAGGCCACCAGGATGCCCAGGCAGTGGGGTTCGCTACCATCGCCAACATGTCCCGGGTCTAGGGGGTGATTGATGGGATGCACGTCGCCCTACGAGCACCTGCAGATGACAGGCCGCTCGACACTAACCAAAAGGGGTTCCACACGATGAAAGTGCAGCTGATATGTGACCATCGGATGCACATCGTGCACGTCTGTGCCCGATACCCGGGCAGTATGCACGACTCTTTCATCATGGCACACTTGACAGTTCCTGACATGTTCAGGACGCCCCCCCCCCCCCTCCCCCCGGCTGGTAGGTTGGCTCCTGGGCGACAGGGCTGTCCACTCCGGTGGTGGTTGATGACGCCTACTCGGAGGCCACAGATTGACGACATCCGCCCATTCCCCTCCCCCCACCCTGAGCACACCCTCTCTGGCCAGCCGAGACCAGTCCACCCCTCACACCGAGGCAGGTTGTAACAGTGTTACAAGTAGTGCACAAGTATTTACAGGTACGTGCCCTAGCCCCTATAACTAAACTGTGCCCTGCACCAATGCTAATTTAACTGGTGTCTAACTTTCTGGCCTTAAGAGACCTGATGCAATGTCTAGGTGGACTACCAGACTGTATATTAGGAGTGGAGGCTGCGATTCCCACCCTGTGTCCTGGGTTACATTGGCGGGCACCTTCGGGTGCGACCAGGCCTGGGTGGGCCTGGCTGCTGCTCATGTGTCCCAGGAGGCATGGTGCTACCCTGTTCTGCCGGCTGCCCACCAGATGTGCCAGGGCAGGAGGGGGTGAGAGTCCGAGGCACTGAGGTGTTTCAGCACCTTCCCTGTGGGAGTCACTGCCATGGGCACCATCACCTCCTCCTCCCTCGGGTTCCCGGTGGCCCCCAGGCCTCTCCATGGGATGGGGGTGCGAGCGGAGTTATCCCCAGATGCTCCCCCACCACCAGGCGCTGCCAGTCCTGGAGGTCCGTTCTGGTCTCGACCAGGGTCTGCATGCTCGCGACCATGGAGCATAGGAATTGGACCATTGCCGTCTGGGACTGAGCCACATCACCCATTGGCTGTGCCACCATCTTCTGGGCCTGTGTCCCAATCAGCCAGTGACGGAGCCATCTCCTACTGGGACTGGGCCACCTCCCTCTGTATCTGCGCCATGTTGGCCAGTGCCTGGGCAATGCTGCCGACATTCCCAGCCATGGCCTCCTGTGACTGGGCCACACACAGGAGCGCTGCTGTAATTTGCAGCTGGCTCTGGCACATGGCTGCCTGTGAGGTGGCACCACTGTCCTGGGCCTTGGCCAGTGTCTGCACAGAATGCCCCAGGCCTTGGACAAGCTGATTCATAGCCAAAACCCTCACCCCCCAATGCTTTCTCTGCGGATGCCACCTGTGCAGCGTGGGCCTGGGTGGCACACCATCGGCACCACCTCCTGCTCCTGCTCGCAGTTGGACTCCTCCAGCTGCACCTGCAGGTGCTTGATGCACGCCGACAACCCCTTATGTAGTCCCTGCATCTCCACAATCGATGGGACTGTCCGTTCCAGGAACCTGAAACCCATCTGGATTGCAATTAGTCCCTGGGGCGTCTCTGACCGTCCGTCCCCTTGGGAGTTCCTATCTCTAGCTGATGTACAGAGCAGCTGTGTGGTGCACACCAGAGAGCGTACCAGGAGCCTCTTCACTAAAGTGGCCAATCGAGGTGAGTGTCTCTGGGATGGAGGAGGGGTTGGAGACAGCTGTGACGGGAAATCTGTGTCATCCCGGACTCAAGCTCCAGGGTGTCTTGGGTCTCTTGTTGAGGGTTGCCACCTGTGCTGCTGTCGTCTCCACTGCTTGACACAGGGGGGGGGGGGGGGGGGGGGTGCACTGGATGCTGGCTGGGGAGAGGGAAATGAGATGGACCCGCCCCATCACCAGCAAGTCCTGCAAGGCACAAGACAATATGCATGATCAGACAAAGCGCCTGGAGGGAGTGGGGTTTGTGGGTGTGAGGGTGAGGTTGGAAGTGGTGTTGGGGGAGGGGGGTGTTGACACACGTGGCAACTAAGCAGGGTCTCGCTTCCTTGCCCGCAGCCTATCTCCACCCCGGTAACTTCCCTTTCCTTTGGGCTGGCGGCCAGGTACAGGGCCCGCTGCTCAGCCAATGTGAGGGGCTGCAGGTCCGGTGGTTCCCCTCCAGTTTTCTCCCGCTCTCGGCGGTTATGTGCAGTCTTCTCCTGGAGAGGAGGAAATAGAAAACAACAGTGTTAGACAGTCCTGCTCATGCAGGCCAGGGGTTGGGTAGCTGGTGGCCTAAGTGGTGCGGGGGTTGGGGGGGGGATGTTGTCCAGGTCTTGCTGCATTTGAACATGGACGGCTTCAGCAAATGGTGCTGAACATTGTGCGATCATCAACGAACATCCCCACTTCTGAGGGAAATCCTTGATGAAGCAGCTGAAGATGATGTCGCCTCAGCCACCTCCCTGAAGAACTATTGCAATGATGCCCTAGGACTGAGATGATTGACCTACAACAACCACAACCATATTTCTTTGGCCTAGCCATGACTCCAACCAGCCGAGTGTTTTCCCCTGATTCCCATTGAGTTCAACTTTGCTAGGGCTCCTTGATGCAGCACTTGGTCAAATATTGACTGTGTGTCAAGGGCAGTCACTCTCGCCTCAACTCTTGGGGTTAGCTCTTTTGTCCATGTTTGGCCAAGGCTGTAATAAGGTCAGGAGCTAAGAGGCCTTGGCGGAATCCAAACTGGCAGAAACGCTCCATGGGCCACAGAGTGCCCAATTGAGGGCCCCACCAAACCCACAAAGGGACCTTCTGGGATCACCAGGTGGTGTCCCCATGCTGCATTGCTACATTAGCTACATTGCGCTTATAAGGGCACATCAGCTGAATCCACACTGACTCAGGCTTGGAAAGTGGGAACAGCTTCATGCCACGCCAAGCCAGAAAATTTGGAGCAGCAAGCATTTCATAAACTGGGCAACTACGACCCATAGTAACTGTCCAGCTCTCCCTTCAATTTTTGAAATCCATTGCTGGGACGTGGGCATCAACATTTATTGTCCACTTCTATTTACCCTGAGAAAATAGTGTTGGGTTCCCAAGGTAAATGATTCCCTCTCAGGTCGATTAACTCCAACCTCTGATATCCTTTAGCAGTGGCAGCAGACCCACCTTTAGACGTCCTGCCGGGGTGTTCCAGTCTATTCTCTAATGAGCAGAATCTCATTGGAACAACCCACCACCCCAATTTCCCTCCCTCTTCGCAGCTATACCTGGAATCCTGGCAGCAATAGGTGAAAGTTTCAGTCCCTTGGAACTTGGGGGTGTGTCCAATAGCATCATGCTAGTTTTAACTTGCACAGTGCGCTTGCTCAATTGTAGTTTTCATATAATATGCTGGTTTGATGTATAACCCTAGAATTAACAGATTTCCTTTTCGATAGTCATCTGGGGTCTCTTCGCCTTCTGTCAATATTGAGGCCAATGTCATATTAGAAATGTTTGGAAATTTCGCATTCGTCACTCATAATTTAATTTCAGAACATTTAGGAGATATTTCCTACCCCACTTCATGCACATTCAGTTGTCACTGCTCCGTAGTTTCAGAAGAGCTACCTCATTAAATTATTGTTTTGACATAGATTTAACACTAAACAATTAGTCATAAGAGGTCCTAGTAATGTTCCCTTTCCATCATAATATTTGAATTAGCCACAAATATGCAGTTTGCTCACACTCTACCTCTCTGATACATTTTGTGAATTCCAATTCACATATTCTGAGCGTTAAATCTCATAAGTATAAGACAGGTGTCTTTTCCTTTAAACCTGTTCTCAATCAGAATATTTGACGTTAAACACAGTAAAGAGTGAGCTGAAGGACATTTTTAGATTGCAATAATGTTTGCAGTATAATACTGCTTATCATGGCTTTTCTATTCCATCAGCAATTCTTCCGGATCAAAGTAAATTTCCTTTTCGCATATTCCTTGTTCAGAAATGTCATGAAAAGGGTGGCGATGATATGTCAAAACCTTAGGTGCAAAAGCCAAATTGCAGAAATGGGTCCACAGATTCTGATAATAATTGACAGTGCTTGCTCCTGTTATCACCTGTATCTTTAATAGTGTTCCATTCAGCAACTTTCCAACATCATCAATGTCTGCTGTTGTAGATTACTGCACAGGGGTGGTACAATCAAGATGTGAAAGTAGCTCACTGCCTCTTGCTGCTCCTTATTTTTTAATAAAGTTAAGGGGTTAAGTTTGTCTTGCGATAGTGAATTAGCAGCCCACTTATACTATTTCCCATACTGATTTCAAGCCCAATTTCAGCCCCAGATTTATGTTATGAGCTACTATAATGAACTAAATTACTATTTTCAGAAATTATTTAATTATTTTAGCCACAAAAAAGGAAATCAGACCAAATATACACCAAGTACCTATTAAATAATTATCCAGTTTTTTTTCTCTGTTAACTTTACAAATAACATGAGTTGTGACTACTTTAAAGTTATACCACTATAAGTCACCCATAATGTAACGATATTATTCTAACCAAATTATGGGCAACTAAAAATACAGCTGTAGATAAGTAATTCATACCAAGATGAACAATTGACAGAAGCTGATCACCAATTTATAAAATTAAAGTTCTTCCTTTATTTCTTCTTCTGTATTATCTGTGGTATTTGATTTTCCTCCACGTTTCTGTGAAAGGAATAGTAAAGAGACCAAGAAGCTAATCGTAAACTTCATTCTGTTACATATCACAAGATGAAACTGGGTGATTTTGGTGAGATATTCCTCCACAAACCTGCCTAAAATTGGGTGAGAGAGTCATGGTGAAATTGATGCATTTGAGTGAAGATGCCGGCTGCCACCACTCATCCCTGAGAATTCCTTTCTCCCTCTCCCACCAGAATTACTTCCAATCACTCCTGCCCATCCATGTGCAAGTAGAGGAAGTGGCCATGGCCCTGGTTGGCAGCAGATTTGTTTGTTTTCTTGCACCTGTACAGTTGCCAATTCCTATGGCCGCCATAGGGATGGTGCTGGATATGGTTGTGAGGTGCTTCTGATTGGAGGGGATAATGCCTTGAGGTGGCTTACCATTCCTCCATTCAACTTCTGACATGTTGAAACTCCCAGACATGGCTAAGACCTTCACTGGGGCATCAATGTAGACGGTGCTTTACTGCACCAAGTTTACCTAAATGATTCATTCAAAGCATCTATTCAAACAGCATTTAAATAGCATCCTTTAGAATCTTCGGGTGTTCCAAAGTGCCTGATGTCACTGTACTAATAATAATCTTTATTAGTGTCACAAGTGGGCTCACATTAACACTGCAATGAAGTTACTGTCAAAATCCCCGAGTCGCCACATTCCGGCGCCTGTTCAGGTACACTGAAGAGAAATTCATAATGTCCAATTCATCAAACAAGCACGTGTTTCGGGACTTGTGGGAGGAAACCAGATTACCCGGAGGAAACCCACGCAGTCACGGGGAGAACGTGCAGACTCCGCACAGACAGTGACCCAGCGAGAATTGAACCCGGGACCCTGGCGCTGTGAAGGAAATAGTGCTAACCACTGTGCCACCGTGCCGCCCAACAGTAGTAATGTAGGAAGTGCAGCAACGAATTTGTGCAACACCAAGTTCCACAAACAACAATTGGGTGACAACCAGATTGGTTGTTTGGGAATTTGGTCGAGGGCTGAATATTTGTTGGGATACTGAAGGGAGCTCCCTGGTTTTATTCAAATAATACCATGGAAAGATTATATATACCTGAGAGGGCAGCTGGGGCGTTTGTTTAATGTCTTATCTAAACATGGGACAGAGCCTCTGACTCTGTAGCACTCTCTCAGTCATGAACGGAATTAGATTATGGCGTCAAGTCTTTGGAGTGGGACTTGAACTCAAACATTCTGACACTGAACCAGGGAAACACTTGGAACTAAACCAAACTATTTTAAATTATATTAAGATAAGATTATACAAATATAAAGAAGTATTGCTGAAAAAAAGTACATCTAATGCTGTACACAATGCTCTTAGTTTCACCAAGCACAGGCTGGTTGAGTATGATCAGTACTTAGGCTGTTGTGAATAAGCCAAGGGACGTGTTGTTTAATACGATCCACTAGCCATTGGGACATATGGTCTACATACCAAGATCGTACCGGCACTGAAATTTCTAAACACGTTACTGATGTAATGTCAGCTATATAAGCTGTATGTCCAAATGGCTGGGGGATTCCATCAAACATCATGTGATTCTGCAATTGGGATGAACTTGCTAAACAATCCTTACTGCGCTAAGAATTACACTAACAACTGGTTTAAGATTATCAGTTGGGCTCGCAATGTGGCTCACTTAAGCATGCCAGAAGCTACATATTTAGACCCAGGCCCCTGTCCTATGCAAACATAAAGAACATAGAACCATAGAATTCCTACAGTGCAGAAAGAGGTCAATCGCTCCATCTCTTTCTGCACCAATTCTCTGAAAGAGCACCCAACCTGGACTCACTTCCCCATAACCTAACCTGCACATCCCTGGACTCTTAAGGGGCAATTTAGCATGGCCAATCCACTTAATCTGCACATCTTTGGACTGTGGGAGGAAATTGGAGCACCCAGAGGAAACCCACCCAGTCACGGGAAGAAAAGTGCAAACTCCACAGACAGTCACCCAAGTCCGGAATTGAACCTGGCCACTAAGAGGCAGCAGTGCTAACCACTGTGCTACCGTGCCGCCCCCATGTCCACTCATTGCATCCTTTTCAAATAAAGAAAAGCTTGGGAACAGGTATTCTCTAGATCATTCCCCGTGCCATTGACTTGATTAATCAAAGTCAACCTGGGTGGTTGAAATGCAAACAAAAGCCTGACAGTTTTCTGTTCCCTGGTGCATTCTCTATGGCAACGCCTCTTGTCAATCAGAGTTTACTTGCTGACCAATCAGCACTCTCTTCTCATGCAGCATAAATTGTTACTCCCTTTGAGATTTGGTATTCTTGTGAATCTGTCCTGATGAGTATATGACTAAAAACTTTAACAACATGTCTCCTTTTTCAGCAATACTCAAGTTATGCACTACCAAGCAACTATTAAATATTAAAAACAATTTTTACTGCCTTGTGAGGCAGTACATTGCTAATAGGTTTAACTTTTGGATTTAAACACTCTTAAGTACCTTTGATTTTCCTTGTTTATCCAGAAATTTAGAAAAAGCTTCGAGAGTCTGAGCCTTGGTATAGTGTACTATCTGTGTGAAAATAAGTGTTAAGCATTGACCTCAACATGAAAAAGACACAAGACAAAGATTTGGAAAACAAAGGATTCTAAGGTAACAAACCTTTCTATCTGATCCAGCAGGAAAATATGTGAAACTTGGATACTTCTCAATGATAACTGACTCCACTTCATTTGAAGTGATGTCTATCTTAGCAATAACAATATTTTCAGAGTCCTTGTACTTCACCCCCAGCTGATCCCAAATAGAATTAATTTTCTGGCATCTCTGAGACCATGGAGCACCTTTAAAGTAGAAAAAGCAAATGTTACTAAATTATGCTACAATATGCAGGCGAATAGATGTTTTATTAACACAACTATAATCTTCAACTTAGGCAGAATCTTGAGCCCCCACTCGCAACCCACAAGATCGGAGGCGAGGGCCGAAATTCGGACGGGAATTGGAAAAGCGATTCTCGTAAGAGATCACACACTTCCAGAGTTCCCCCGTCCCTTGACGGCGACTGTGAACATCATTTTAATGAACGTCCATCATTTTTACAGATTTTTAATGGACTCCCCGCCAAAGGATCACCCCTCACTAAATGTACAGTCATGTCTGTGAGGTTTACAACAGGTGTGGCCAGGCATGAGGCAGTCGAGGGGATGCTCCAGGGGGTGCAGAGGGATATGCATGGACAGTGCCCTAGCACTGCCCCTAACACAAGTTGGCACTGAGGTTGGCACTGCCAACTTGGAAGAGTCAACCTGACGGTGCCAACCTGTGCCAGGGGCAGACCGCAGTGGGTGCCCATGGAAGAGGGTACGTTGATGTGTGGTAGGGGGAAGAGCAGCAATTGAGGGGGAAGGGGGTGTTGTCAGATGATGAATGTTGGGGGTGCGGGCATTAGTTGGACAGCCCCTGAGATTTTTGTGATGTGGGCCGCGGGCTGTTCGACTTCAGCGTAAGCCACACCCATTCATTTATTTTGGCAAAGGGGCACATGAGAGAACTGGGGCGAGATTCTCCGACCCCCCGCCGGGTCGGAGAATCGCCGGGGGCTGGCGTGAATCCCGGCCCCGCCAGTTGCCGAAGTCTCCGGCACCGGATATTCGGCGGGGGCGGGAATCGCGGCGAGCCGGTTGGCGGGCCCCCCCGCTCGATTCTCCGGCCCGAATGGGCCGAAGTCCCGCCGCTAAAATGCCTGTCCCGCTGGCGTAAATGAAACCACCTACCTTACCGGCGGGACAAGGCGGCGCGGGCGGGCTCCGGGGTCCTGGGGGAGGCGCAGGGCGATCTGGCCCCAGGGGGTGCCCCCACGGTGGCCTGGCCCGCGATCGGGGCCCACCAATCCGCGGGCGGGCGTGTGCCGTAGGGGCACTCTTTCCCTTCCGCCTCCGCCACGGTCTCCACCATGGCGGAGGCAGAAGAGACTCCCTCCACTGCACATGCGCGGGAATGCCGTCAGCGGCCGCTGACGCTCCCGCGCATGCGCCGCCCGGAGATGTCATTTCTGCGCCAGCTGGCGGGGCACCAAAGGCCTTTTCCGCCAGCTGGCGGGGCGGAAATTCGTCCGGCACTGACCTAGCCCATTAAGGTTGGGGCTCGGCCCCCAAAGATGCGGAGCATTCCGCACCTTTGGGGCGGCGCGATGCCCGTCTGATTTGCGCCGTTTTGGGCGCCAGTCGGTGTTTCCAGAGAATTTTGCCCCTGGTCTGTGTAACTGGAGAGTTCCAAGCCAGTTTTCTGTCTGAGCCTGACACCTTGCCAAATTCTAGTAAGATTCCACCCTATGAGTTGCAGAGATGGTTTCCTGAGCACGGAGTGAGTTGGTTTTTGTAATTCTGGTTGCTCTCTGTGGTTCAAGTGGTTAACATAGCGTATAGGCAAGCTACACAGGAAGGCCTTGGCCTGTGTCAAGTTAGCTAACCTCAACTGGGATGGCGATAAGGATACAACGCTATCCCAGGGTAAGAATGAAAGTTGGACGGGTTCTCGCTCCCGTCTCTATCCAGGGAATCACTGGAAGTGCACATCTGTGGTCAGTAGGAGAGCACAGCTTGGGGGCTCTGTTCCCTTAAATCAAATATCCTGTTGGTCTGTGTTATATTTGCCAGTTGACTTGAGGTTCTGGGTGGTGACTGATGCCCAGTGAGACAATTGGTTAAACTGAAAGTTAAAAAATTGTTTGCAGGCACTATGAAAACAGAAATCCCTTGAATAACATGCAGTGTGTCAATATTGGATTCAAAGAGGGTGGCGGGTGGGGTGGGGTGGGGGGAGGGGGGGGGAATTGCAAGTTAAGCAGATGCGCAAAATTGGTATTCGTGGATTGGTTGCCTGTTATACACCCATTAGTTTACTCTATTCTCAGTGTTTCATATTCCAATGCAGAGGAGAACCATGAAACATCCTAACAATGTATTGTCCCTAACCGTCTTGTTTACATCCAGTTAGCAAATGCTCTTGTGACAGGACAGCAACACTACACAAGAACAATTTGGTTCTTATAAAATACTTACAAAACAACACAAAGACACTCTTTGTGATATCAAATACAACATCATCAAAGTTTGTTCCCACTAATACTTTGATGGGATTCTTGTTCCAATCTTCTGTAAGTTCCTCACTGTGCTGTTGAGGCTGATGAAGAAAGTGGAAATATTACCAATTGGCCCTTTCACATTGCCACATGTGCCTAATATCCACAGTTCAATATGTTTTAAATGTATAGCTTTTTAGTTTTAGAAGTTGAATTTTAAATTTAAGCTCTGTGGGAAAAACATTGGTAAATATCTGGAAGCTGGAAAACCACAAAGACTTAAAAGTAACTTGTATTTACTGGATCAGGCCAGAGTAAAATGATAAGAGTCATAAAATGGAGGTCAGCTTAGCTAAAGAACTGGAGACATGGGCGCGATCTTCTCAAAACTGAACAAAGTTCCCTAGCGAGCGTGTTTCGCCGCGTGTTTCCCGGCACTCGCAGTGCCGATAAACACGTGGCTATTCAACGCTACTCATGTTGAATAAGGGGCCTAAACGGGAAATGCGTGGCTGAGGCCACATATAGCCCCATTTTTTACAACAGGGAGCTCTGCTTGCCGGAACTGCCCATTGGAGCAAGAGATTGGGACGCCATTTTTAAATGGTTCCGGATCTCCGAAGCCCACAAAAAAAACCCGACCTCCGCCCAGCCTGAAGGCAACATGTGAGGTTCCGCTGCACCCCCAACACCAGAGATGCGCAAAAAAACCCATCATGGCAGTGCCAACCTGGCACCATGGCAGTGTCCCACCAGCTGGCAGTGTCAGGATGGCACTCAGCTGGCACTGTCAGGGTACCCAGGTGGCACCAGCATTCCAGGGCACCACTCTGCTCAAAGGGCATGCAGCTGGGGGCCACCGACCCCCTTGGAGACCCCCACGAGTGTCGTTCCACGTGGTCCCCATTTGTGGGGACCAGTGCTAAATGGTGCTCTCTCGAGGTCACCGAGGCGAAAGGATTGCTGTAATATGCAGATTTGCCAAAAAGTGATCCGCCCATTGTGGGCGGGATTCGCCTTGCAATGTCTCGCGTGATTGCGTTGAATCTCGCGAGGCGTTGCGAGCTGGGATAGATCCCGGGAGCGGGGTCTCCCGGCGATGTTGCGCTGTAGCGAGATGCTTTTCCGGCGCAGCGTGGCCGGGAGGTCGCGCCCTCGGTCTGCAGTTATTCTAGTCAAGGAGTTAATTTATTCATCTGCTATCCCAGAATTAAGGAGAGCTTTGAAATTAAAAGGAGGCTAATTTGCATTTCTACCTGGGAACAGGCAGTGCATGTCACCTTGCTATGGAGATGGGTGGAGCTGAGTGGGAATCTTTGGTTTGAGTTTATTTCTGTGAATTCAGTTAGTGCAAAGCCAGCAGGCAAGGTTGGTTGATGTTTGGAAAGTTGTTACGGCGAGACTGTCAGCTTTGGGTCTAATGGAGCTTGTAGCTCCTTGGAAATAAAGAGAGAAAGTCAGATCTACACCTGAAGTAGAGTAAATGCTCGATCTGGCATCCAAGATGCAGCCTTTGACTGGTATTCAAAATAAGACAAAGTTGATGAAGAGAAAAATGACTGAAAGATGTATTTACCTGGAAGCTAAAGGAAGGAATCTACAGTAAGGAAGTTAACCTTGTGGTTGGAGTGTGGAAATAATCAGCTTGGTTGCAGTTTGAACCTATAACAGAGTGCTGCTGGAAACCAAGGGGGTTTCTCATAGGAAGTTGCAAGTAGGCCCATGGCTCAGCTGTGGAATACTGAGTCATAAGGTTTCAAACCAACATTGGAGGGTCACTTAGCCAAAAGCCAATGGAAGGGCTCCCATGAAATTGTGTACCTTGGAGAATAACTATAAGACTGAAGAGAAGTCTGAGTGTATTCCAGAGCTGTGCTGTACCTTTGGGTTGGTCCCAGGAAAGTGAAGGAACCTTCAAGATTTTGTGAGGGATTTAGGGAAGTAAAAGGTGGGACTGAATCTATAGCGCAAGCCTTTATAACTTTTAATGTTAAGTTAATAGTGCTTGCTTTGTTTAGTTTCTCTTTATATATACAATATATGTGAAATCCTGAGGTTTCGTTCTGTTGGATAATTGCTGGTTGCTCCGATTTCTTCTTTAAATGTTAATGATCCCAACATAAAGGCTGCAAACTCTCTTCACTGAGCAATTCTTTGCAATAGAAGTGAAGAGAAGGTAGCTTCAATATTTCCTCACTGTCCCCTGCCCCACAGTGTGTCAAAACTGGACCTCAGGGAGTGGATTGGAGGTAAGTTCCACTTCTGGCAATCACCTGTAGGCGAAAAGACAGAGGAGCAGAAGGAAGCCATTCGGCCCATTATGTCTGCTCCATTATTCACATTGTGTGTTTATGTCTGTCCTTTGTTTTCTCATGTATGGAACGGTCTGTCAGAACTGTACGCAGAACAATACTTTTCACTGTACCTTGGTACACGTGACAACAAATCAAATTAAATCATGTATGGAACGGTCTGTCAGAACTGTACGCAGAACAATACTTTTCACTGTACCTTGGTACACGTGACAATAAATCAAATTAAATCGAATCAATGAGCTCATGACTGACCTGATATGATCCTCAACTCCACTTTCCCGTCTTATCCCCGTAACCCTTGATTCCCTTAGTGATTAAAAGTCTGTCCATTTCAACCTTGAACTTACTTGACAATCCAACCTCTCCAGCCTCCTGCAGGAAAGTATTCCACAGATTCACTACCTTCTGAGAGAAGAAATGCCTCCTCATTTCTGTTTTAAATGGGCAGCCCCTTACACAGTGATTATGCGCTCTGGTCCTAGACTCTCTCACAAGAATAAACATTCTCTCAGCGTCTACCCTGTCAAGCCTCCTGAGAATCCTATACATCTCAAAAGGTCGCCTCTCTGTCTTCTAAACTCCGATGAAGACAGACCCAACCTACTTAACCTTTCCTAATAAGAAAATCCCTCCATACCTGGGGTCAACTTAGTGAACCTTCTCTGGACTGCCTCCAATGCCAGTATATCTTTCCTTAGATAAGGAGACCAAAGGGCCTGAGGAAGGAAAAGTGAACTCACAAACCAATTGGGAATCATTGCAAAATTCCTCCTACATGTTGATAAGATTCCCCAATCTGTGATAAACTTTCACAAATTAATTTTAATGCATTAAATTAGATTATCATTTTCGTTTTTTTTTAATGCAATGTCAGGAATGCACTCCTTTATTCCATGTGATATTTGGAAGTGCCAGTTTATGCAGGTGCATAAACTAATGGATAATCCAACAGCCCAAGGTTAATCAGCTTAGCAGCCGGGTAACTGTGGGGCATCCAGCTGCTGATTACTGGCCAAGCTGAAGAGACAATGTCCGAGAGCTAAAGCAGATTTTGAAATCCATTGGCCTGGATGTTGATGTGGGGTCACACACTCTGACAGGCTGCAAGAAGGGTCAGGCTTGAAGAACTATGCCAGGATGGGAAATGAGAAGGAGTATTCATAAAAATCAACCTCAACGCTCGGGAGACTATAATTTATTGAAGCTATTCCTGTGAATCAAAGTAAATTATAAAGACTGCCATACAGTTTGAATATGTTTTGTTAAGACCGCCGTAGAGACTGATAACTTTTTAAAAGAGATGAGTTTCCCAAATGAGCAACTAAAGACGAAGGGTGGGATTTTCCAGTCCTTCCTGCCGATGGGATCTTCCCATGCTGGTAAGGCGGCCCACCCCCCACAGTGAGTTCTCCAGCGGTGGGACGGGCGAGCCATACAAAACGCTGTACACATTGGTGGGATTGGAAGATCGCAACGGCAGCCAATGATGAGCTGCCTCCGCCACCAGAAAATGCGCTGCCAGGGGTCCAGAAAACACTACCTTTCCAGGTTTCACTTTATAAGGCTTTTACTGTAGCAAAGTAAAATCAATATAGTTCGAACATTAATTAACCCAGGCAACTGATATATCAAACTGAAGAAAAAGGTCCTAACGCAACTGAAATATGTCTTACCAAATGTATTTATTTTGCGCTGCACTTCTGGCACATATATAGAATTAAAGGAACAGTCACTCACAGTTCTCCAGCATTCATTTTCCTCCTTTTGCCAGCAGGTTGAAATTTCAAGTGTTATTTGACAACAGTTCCATAGCATCCAAAGTTTTCCTGGATGTATTTATCACCAGCAAGGAACACATCAATAAATCCCCCTCTCGCTCCGGTCACAGCAGTCCTGCCAATCCAGAATTTCAGATATTCCTGTGGCTGGCCCCTTTAAATGGTTTAATCAGCTCTGGTAAAACTGTTTACTCATAGAGCTTCACTTCTACTCTCCATCACTACTTGCAGAAGAGTCAAGACCTGATCCTGGGGTTGTTCCACTTCTCTTCCTATTGGTGCCTCTGCCGTAGCTGTTCTTTGTGCCACTGTGAGATGTGCTAAAACTGGCAACTGGTCACATGAGGACTTCAACAAACTGAAATGTTTATCAGGAATTTCAATTACACCCTGGGGAGCTGAACTCATCATCAGGACTGGCCTGGCCCCTCAGAGATTGGGTTGAAGTGGGGGGAGGTGCCATTTTGAAAGACTGCCCCGATCTCTACATCCCCCCCCCCCCCCGCCTTTCAGGTTCCCCTCCCTTCACACCCTCCCTAACCTTGTTCGCGCTCCTTCATATCCCCCTTCAACCCAGGTTTCATGGGCATGGCCTCCTTCATGCCCCAACCCTGGCACTGCCAGCACCATCAGAACACTCCAAAGTGGTGGCATTGCCAGAGTGCCTAGTGCCACTGCCAGGGGAGTGCCAGGATACTACCTGCCCTGCCCTGTCCCCGACCACCTGGGGGGGAGGGGGAATCTAATGACCTCAAAGACCCCTGGGTTGCCATCATGCCTGTCCACGCTTGTGGAAAGCAGACGGCGGTTGAGGCCTCATTGACGGCCAAGAGCCAGGTAAACGCGGGGTTGGTATATTTAAATGAACCCAATGGCTCATTTAAATATCATTATCTGGATCATGCCCAGTGACGACCTGATCCGAAACACACTGGCGCATTATGACTGGGTGATTTGCACCTGACACGAAGCCCGATTTGAGGGTCTCCCGGGATTCATCTGTCGCTCCAGGCGACGTGATGGCTGAATCACACACTTTAAAACAATTGCCTCGAAAAGTTGAGCATTTCTGACAGTTTGTGCAGCTAATGTGAATTGATCTAGTGAAGTGCTCCAATTAAGTTAATTAAAAAAGACATTTAAATGGATGATGCAGCTGAGGAAAGATGAAGACTGATAATCGAGTGACAATCACGGTTCCCAGCACATGAGAACGTAGCTTTGCGTTACTGCTTAAAATACAATGCATGATATTCTCTCATTTGGTGAATATTTTTTCTTCCCGTTATAGAAAAAACGCTACAATCAGCAGAAGGCAATGAAATCCAGATAGTAAAGCATCTGTTCCCTTAAGTCACTATGGATGTTATTGTCTGGAAAACAATACAAGTCATGGATGTTTTGCTACAATTCCAGATTCCACACCCAAGTTGGGCAGTGTCATCCAGTAACATTTTTTTGTTCTGTGGACTGTTATTCCCCAGCACAATAGTTGTCCTATCTGCAGTCTCGTATCCAAAAAACATAGTTGAAGCATCTCTCAAGAAGATTCCCATTGTTGCTGTTATGTTGTCTAACTCCATACTTTTTCATTTCAGGTTGGTCATTTAGAGAATCCAGAGAGGGGATCTAGAGAGCCAGACAGAAGGGTTTCCAAAAACTCACTGACATACAATAGTCTTATGTCAAAACAGCACAGGTAGACTGTTCACCATCAGATTGGCACAGAAACTGGATCACAATATCAACAGTGTTTGGTTGAAAGTGTACAACTTTAATTCAACCACAAAATCAAATAGCACCAATAAGCAATGCAAAATGGCCGTGACCAAATGGGAACCTGTTCTAGCCACCAGGGGGGGGCAATAACATATAAAGGGCGCAGGGCATTGACAATGCCAGAATGGGTGTCTCACAAATTTTTCCCTCGTCCCTCAAAGGTCTAACCCAACAGTTTATTCCCAGCATACCGACAAGATCTTCTGTCAAGGTAGGCATTCAGCTGAATCCTAAGTGAGATGTAGCTGTCAGGAGATTTCCAAACCTGTTTTTGAAGCAATTGCTTCTCCAGCTGAACAAAATGATTGATTCAGTCAGCGCGCAAGTTAGTCCTCAATCGTAGTTTGCCAACCCCCTCGAGCTGCCTGCTATGATTGTTGAATTTCTGTTCGCCACCCTCCTCCCATCCCCAGCTTATTAGTTGGTTGTCACTGTTATTTCACAAACTGAGGAACTTTATGCCTCTTTCTATGGCAATATTGTACAGCACAGCAAAACAATGTAACACCTGTAGTGTAGAGTACCTCTGATAAAGCGCAAAGGTTGGAACTATCCATCAATTAAATCTCTTTTATAGGAGGTATGAGGTGTCCTGAAGCATATTTGAATATTCCCTAACCTTGAACAAGCAACCAATCTATTTATCATTGTCCTGGAACACGAGGAAAACCTATGATTTGCAAAAAAAAATAGAAAATAGGAGCCATTCGGCCCTTCAAGCCTGCTTCGCCATTCATTGTGATCGTGGCAGATCATCAAAATCAATAATCTAATTCTCCTTTCCCCCCACATCCTTTGATCCCCTATGCCTAAGTGCTATATCTAACTGCTTCTTGAAAACATAACAATGTTTTGACCTCAACGACTTCCCATGGTAACGAATTCCACAGGTTCACCACTCTCTTGGTGAAGACATTTCTCCTCACCTCTATCCTAAGTGGTCTGCTCCGTAGCCTTAGACTGTGACCCCTGATTCTGGACATCTCCACCATTTGGAACATCATTCCTGCATCTACCCTGTCGAGTCCTGTTAGAATTTAGATTTCTATGAGATCCCAACCCCCATTCGCCTGAACTAGCAAATACAGTCCTAACCGACTCAATCTCTCCTCCGCCACCCCAGGAATCAGTCTGGTAAACCTTCGTTGCACTCCCTCTAGAGCAAGAACATCCTTCATTAGATAAGGAGACCAAAACTGTACACAATATTCCAGCTGTGGCCTCACCAATGCCCTGTACAATTGCAGCAAGACATCCTTGCTCCCGTATTCAAATCCTGTTGCAAGAATTTCCCTTTAAACAATCATTTGCATATTCTGAAAAATGTTCTCGCACATGTAATTTTATGATGATAGGTTGAGATTATTTGACTGTTCAATTTTATTCTCTTGATGAGCACATTGCAATGTTTGAAATAGCCACATGAATTTGGTCAGTGCTGCACATTACCCATGGAATGCACATCTTTCATTAAAGTTGCCGGGATATACTGCTGCAGCTTTTGGTGATGCTGATTTAAATAAATTCAGCAGCATGTCACCATCAGGTCTCTGTTACATCAATAATAAAGCAATGAATTGCAGACTGACTATTATCTCCTGTTATTACCAGTTCCCTGTTGTTGTCAACCTAAAATCAATTAATGCCAAATCTGACCTTTAACATCCAAGAACCCGCATTAATAAGGAGTGTGAGAGAAAATAAACATGTACAAATACTTCATTAATGTTAATGCAGGAAATGAGCACTCCTCCAGACACCCCTCCCACCCCACACCAGCATGGATTAGATCTAGCGAGTGCTTTTCAGTGTTAAACTTGAAGCACTTAAATGATGTAATATTTAAGGAGAAGCAATTCCTTTCAGTTAATGTACTTTCTTTTGACACTGAATGCATTGCATATTCTGGGGAGGCAATGGTGTAATGGAATTATCGCAGGATTAGTAATCCAGAGACCCAGGGTACAGCTCTGGTGACCCGGGTTCAAATCCCACCATGGCAGATGGCGAAATTTGAACTCAGTGCAAGTCTGGAATTTAAGGTGACCAGGAAATCATTGTTGATTGTCGTAAAAACCTATCTGGTTCACTAATGTTCTTTCGGGAAGGAAATCTGCCGTCCTTACCTGGTCTGGCCTACATATGACTCCGGACCCACAGCAATGTGGTTGACTCTTAAATTCCCTCAGGGATGGGCAATAAATGCTGGCCCAGTCCAGCACCCCATAATTTTTTTTTTTTTTAATTCCTCTGGGTGCCATTTAACCATATTCAGTGTTTTGTAGAACAGTGATACCTTTTCTTTTCCGTCAAGGTATGCCTGGCAGAAAGTCCTCACGTCTCCAGTTGTGACTTTGTCGGCTCGCATTCTGTATCTCACACTGTCTGTTGTATTAATCATACGAACAGCGGGCACGTCCATGTCCCGAATCCGGAAAAACTCCCTCAAGCGGCCATTCTGAGTTTCATCGGTGTCAACCAAAACAAAGATGATCTGAAAGTTCAGCAAAGGAAAGCTTACAAACAAGAAGAAACATCCCGGAAAAGCAATATTGTTTTATAACGGTTTGAGCAGACAATCTTGCTGCTGGTCAACGGGAATCACCTTCTCTGCCACATGTGGGGCAGGGAGATAACCCGCCCACTGTTTCTTGTCCAATATTACTCTTCATCAGAACAGGCCTTCTGAGTTTTTCCAGCACTTTCTGTCTTTATTTCCAATCTCCAGCAGCTGCAGTATTTTCCTTTTAGTTTAGGCAATTGCTTTATTGTGAATGCATTCTGCTGATCCAATTGACTTCATATCCAGGTAACTATCAACATCCTGGGGCTTACCATTGATCAGAAACTGCACTGGACTAGTCAGATAACACTGTGGCTACCAGGGCAGGTCAAAGACTAGGAATCCTGTGGCGGGTAACTCTCCTGACCCGCAAAAGCTTGTCCACAAGGCACCAGTCAGGAGCGTGATGGAATACTCCCCACTTTCCTGGATGAGTGCAGTTCCAACCACACTCCAGAAGCTTGACACCATCCAGGACAAAGCAGCCCACTTGATTGGCACCCCATCCACAAACATTCAATCCCTCCACCACCAACGAATAGTAACAGTCATGTGTGTCATCTACAAGATGCACCACTGGAACTCAGGCAGCACCTTCCAAACCACGACCACTACCATCTCGAACAACAAGAACAGCAGATGCCGGAGAACACCACCTGGAGGTTCCCCTCCAAGCCACTCAGTACCCTGACTGGGAAATGTATCGCTGTTCCTTCACTGTCGCTGGGTCAAAATCCTGGAACCGCCTTCTTAACAGTACTGAGGGTGTATCTATACCTCAGGGAAGGGTCTGCCAATGGTTCCAAGAAGGCAGCTCACCACTTTCTGAAGGACAGCTAGGGACAGGCAATACATTCTGACCTAGTCCAGCAGAGGGCAGTAGAGCAGAGCTGCTGATTGGCTATTGCGGGGAAAATTTGCATCAGTGCATTGCGGTCACTGCATCCAGAAAGTGCACCTGAGCAAGACACTCTAGGTGTTCAAGTGAAGGCAGGCATCCAGCAGAGGGCAGTAGAGCAGAGCTGCTGATTGGCTATTGCGGGGAATATTTGCATCAGTACATTGCGGTCACCGTATCTTGATGGTGGTTTGTGGAGGAGCTGTTGTCAAGTGATAGTTAAATCTGAAACACTTCTTCAGTGTTTCCCTCCCTACCTCCTCCTCTAACCAAAAAAAAGACAATCACTGTAACGATCCCAGCCAAGTATAGATCAAGAGGAAGACTTGAGGGCAGGTAAAAGTAGAAAGAAGTTGAACTGTGATGTCACAGCCTGCAGGTAAGTGATTGGCTGGTGACTGGTAAGTAGTTTTTCTTTTCCCTGAGGTGTTATCGTGCGGGGCACAATGGTTGCTGAGTGAGTGTTTGCTGAGAAGGGGATTAAATTTTTTAAAAGCTTACTGTTGGGAGTTTCCAACTGAATCCTGTCGGAGTGAGGACAGAGTGACTGCTGGGTAAGTAGTAAAGATTTAAATTGTTTGCGCAGGCCCATAACAGCTGATTGCTGTTCTCATGTGGGGCGCAGTGGTTGCTGGTTAAGTGTTTTATTTTTTACCTGTATTTAAGTGGGGCAGTTTCTAAACCCTAGACACTACACTTGTAGTGTCCCCCACCCTTCCATCTCCTTTAACCTAAGGGGTAGAGTGAATAACAGGTAAGCTCTTTCTTTCTTTTTCTTTTTTTATCTAGAGGGGATGGCAGGGAAGGTAGTGCAATGTTCCTCCTGCAGAATATTTGAGGTGAGGGACGCCGTCAGTGTCCCTGCTGATTTCACCTGTGGGAAGTGCATCCATCTCCAGCCCGTCAGAAACCGCGTTAGGGAACTGGAGCTGGATGAACTTCGGATCATTTGGGAGGCAGAGGTGGTCATAGATAGAAGCTTCAGGGATGTAGTTACTCCGAAGAATTAAGGTAGATGTGTGCCGGTGAGAGGGGCTGGGAGGAAGCAGTCAGTGCAGGGATCTTCTGTGGTCGTTCCCCTCAGTAACAAGTATACCGCTTTGGATACTGTTGAGGGGGATGACCTACCAGGGGTAAGCCACGGTGAACGGATCTCCAGCACTGAGTCTGTCCCTGTGTCTCAGAAGGGAAGGAGGGAGAGCAGGAGAGCAATAGTTATTGGGGGTCGATAGAGGGACAGATAGAAGGTTCTGTGGCAGCGAAAGAGATTCACGGATGGTATGTTGCCTCCTGGGTGCCAGGGTCCGTGACGCCTCGGACCGTGTTTTCAGAATCCTTAAAGGGGAGGGGGAGCAGTCACAAGTCGTGGTACACATCGGTACCAACGACATAGGTAAGAGAAGGGACGGGGATTTAAAACAGGAATTTAGGGAGCTAGGGTGGAAGCTGAGAGCCAGGACAAACCATGTTGTCATCTCTGGTTTGTTGCCGGTGCCACGTGCTAGTGAGGTGAGGAACAGGGAGAGAGTGCAGATAAACACGTGGCTGCAGGGATGGTGTAGGAGGGAGGGTTTCAGGTACATGGATAATTGGAGGACATTCTGGGGAAGGTGGGACCTGTACAGACAGGACGGTTTGCACCTGAACCAGAGGGGCACCAATATCCTGGGAGGGAAATTTGCTACGGCTCTTCGGGGGGGTTTAAATTAATTTGTCAGGGGGCTGGGGAAACGAGCTGTAGTCCAGAAGACAGTGTTGAGAGTAGTGAGGTACTGAGGAGGGTATCAAGGTCGCAGGAGTGTACCGGCAGACAGAAAGGTGGGATGAAGGTGTCTACTTCAATGCAAGGAGCATCCGGAATACGGTAGGTGAACTTGGAGCGTGGATTGGTACTTGGGACTACGATGTTGTGGCCATTACGGAGACATGGTTACAACAGGGACAGGAATGGTTGTTGAAAGTTCCGTGTATAGATGTTTCAGTAAGAGAAGGGAAAGTGGTAAAAGAGGTGGAGGAGTAGCATTGTTAATCAAGGATAGTTTAACGGCTGCAGAAAGGCAGTTTGAAGGGGATCTGCCTACTGAGGTAATATGGGCCGAAGTTAGAAATAGGAAAGGAGCGGTCACATTGTTAGGAATTTTCTATAGGCCCCCAAATAATAATAGAGATGTGAAGGAAGAAATTGCAAAACAGATTATGGATAGGTGTGGAGGTCTCAGGGTAGTTGTCATGGGTGACTTTAACTTTCCAAATATTGATTGGAACCTCAGGAGGTCGAACAGTTTGGATGGGGCAGTTTTTGTACAGAGTGTTCAGGAGGGTTTCCTGACACAATATGTGGATAGGCCGACAAGAGGGGGGGCCACATTGGATTAGGTACTGGGCAATGAACCGGGCCAAGTGTTAGATTTGTTTGTGGGAGAGCACTTTGGAGATAGTGACCATAATTTGGTGTCTTTCACTATTGCAATGGAGAGGGATAGGGCCATACGGCAGGGCAAGGTTTATAATTGGGGGGGGGGGGGGAGTAATTATGATGCGATTAGGCAAGAATTAGAGAGCATAAGATGGGAACAGAAACTGTTAGGGAAAGGCACAAATGAAAAGTGGAGCGTGTTCAAGGAACAAATACTGCATGTCCTTGATAGGCATGTCCCTGTCAGGCAGGGAGGAAATGGCCGTGTGAGGGAACCATGGTTCACAAAAGAGGTTGAATGTCTTGTCAAGAGGAAAAAGGAAGAGAATGTAAGGATGATAAAACAAGATTTAGTAGGGTCGCTTGAGGGTTACAAGGTAGCAAGGAATGAGCTGAAAAAAGGGCTTAGGAGAGCTAGAAGGGGACATGAGAAGTCCTTGGCGGGTCGGATCAAGGAAAACCCCACGGCTTTTTACTCTTATGTGAGAAATAAAAGAATGACCAGAGTGAGGGTAGGGCTGGTCAAGGACAGTAGTGGGAACTTGTGCATGGAGTCAGAAGAAATAGGAGAGGCGTTGAATGAATACTTTTCGTCAGTGTTCACAAAGGAGAGGGGCCATGTTTTTGAGGATGCGAGTGTGATTCGGACGGGTAGGCTGGAGGAGCTAGATGTTCTGAGGAAGGATGTATTAGCAATATTGAAAAACTTGAGGGTCGACAAGTCCCCTGGGCCAGATGGGATATATCCAAGGATTCTTTGGGAGGCAAGGGATGAGATTGCAGAGCCTTTGGCTTTGATCTTTGCGTCCTCGCGTCCACGGAGATAGTGCCAGAGGACTGGAGAGTGGCAAATGTTGTTCCTCTGTTCAAGAAAGGGAATAGGAATGACCCTGGTAATTATAGGCCAGTTAACATAACATAGAGGGCAGGGCAGCACGGTAGCATTGTGGATAGCACAAATGTTTCACAGCTCCAGGGTCTCAGGTTCGATTCCGGCTTGGGTCACTGTCTGTGCGGAGTCTACACATCCTCCCCGTGTGTGCGTGGGTTTCTTCCGGGTGCTCCGGTTTCCTCCCACAGTCCAAAGACGTGCAGGTTAGGTGGATTGGCCATGATAAATTGCCCTTAGTGTCCAAAATTGCCCTTAGTGTTGGAAGGGGTTACTGGGTTATGGGGATAGGGTGGAGGTGTTGACCTTGGGTAGGGTGCTCTTTCCAAGAGCTGGTGCAGACTCGATGGGCCGATTGGCCTCCTTCTACACTGTAAATTCTATGATGATGATAGAATTTGCAGTGCAGAAGGAGGCCATTCGGCCCATCGAGACTGCACCGGCTCTTGGAAAGAGGACCCTACCCAAGGTCAACACCTCCACCCGATCCCCACAACCCAGTAACCCCACCCAACACTAAGGGCAATTCTGAACACTATGGGCAATTTATCATGGCCAATCCACCTAACCTGCACGTCTTTGGACTGTGGGAGGAAACCGGAGCACCCGGAGGAAACCCACGCACACACGGGGAGGAGGTGAAGACTCCGCACAGACAGTGACCCAAACCGGAATCGAACCTGGGACCCTGGATATGTGAAGCAGTTGTGCTATCCACAATGCTACCGTGCTGCCCCCACAATGCTACCGTGCTGCCCAAAGTTAGTCTTACTTCGGTGGTCGGTAAGATAATGGAAAAGATCCTGAAGGATAGGATTTATGACCATTTAGAAAGATGCCGCTTAATCCAGGATAGTCAACACGGATTTGTGAAGGGTAGGTCTTGCCTCACAAATTTGACTGAATTCTTTGAGGAGGTAACTAAGTGTGTAGATGAAGGTAGAGCAGTTGATGTTGTATACATGGATTTTAGTAAGGTGTTTGATAAGGTTCCCCATGGTTGGCTCATGAAGAAAGTAAAGAGGTGTGGGATAGAGGGAAATTTGGCCAATTGGATAAGTAACTGGCTATCACATAGAAGACAGAGGGTGGTGGTGGATTGAAAATGTTCAGACTGGAGACCAGTTACCAGCGGTGTACCACAGGGATCAGTGCTGGGTCCTCTGCTATTTATGATTTTTTATCAATGACTTGGAGGAGGGGGCTGAAGGGTGGGTCAGTAAATTTGCTGATGACATCAAGATTGGTAGAGTAGTGGATGAGGTGGAGGGCTGTTGTAGGCTGCAAAGAGACATTGATAGGATGCAGAGTTGGGCCGAAAAATGGCAGATGGAGTTTAACCCTGATAAGTGCGAGGTGATTCATTTTGGTAGATAAAATTTGAATGCGGATTACAGAGTCAACGGCAGGGTTCTGAGGAATGTGGAGGAACAGAGAGATCTTGGGGTTCATGTCCACAGATCTCTGAAGGTTGCCACTCAAGTGGATAGAGCCGTGAAGAAGGCTTATAGTGTATAGTGTATTAGCGTTTATTAACAGGGGGCTTGAGTTTAAGAGCCATGGGGCTATGCTGCAACTATACATGACCCTGATGAGACCACATTTGGAGTATTGTGTGCAGCTCTGGTCACCTCATTATAGGAAGGATGTGGAAGCATTGGAAAGGGTGCAAAGGAGATTTACCAGGATGCTGCCTGGTTTGCAGGATAGGTCTTATGAGGAAAGATTGAGGGAGCTAGGGCCTTTCTCTTTGGAGCGGAGAAGGATGAGAGGCAACTTAATAGAGGTTTATAAGATAATGAGGGGGATAGATAGAGTGGACGTTCAGAGACTATTTCCTCGGGTGTACGTAGCTGTTACAAGGGGGCATAACTATAAGGTTCAGGGCGGGAGATATAGGAGGGATGTCGGAGGTAGGTTCTTTACTCAGAGAGTGGTTAGGGTGTGGAATGGACTGCCTGCTGTGATAGTGGAGTCGGACACTTTAGGAACTTTCAAGCGGTTATTGGATAGGCACATGGAGCAAGCCAGAATTACAGGGAGTGGGATAGCTTGATCTTGGTTTCGGACAATGCTCGGCACAACATCGAGGGCCGAAGGGCCTGTTCTGTGCTGTACTGTTCTATGTTCTATGTTCTATGTAGTCAGCGATGCCCACTGTAAATGATTTTTTAAAAATCGATTAGCATGCACTGTACTACCCATGACTCCAATTGCACTGGATTACAGCACGATTGAAGCTTATCAGGTTGCCCCATAACTTCCATTTGCACAGCGGTTAGCACTGTTCCTCCACAGCTCCAGGGTCCCAGGTTCGATCCTCGGCTTGGGTCACTGTCTGTGCGGAATCTGCACGTTCTCCCTGTGTCTGCGTGGGTTTCCTCCGGGTGCTCCGGTTTCCTCCCACAAGTCCCGAAAGACGTGCTGTTAGGTAATTTGGACATTCTGAATTCTCCCTCAGTGTACCTGAACAGGCGCCGGAATGTGGCGACTAGGGGCTTTTCACAGTAACTTAATTGCAGTATTAATGTAAGTCTACTTGTGACAATAAAGATTATTGAACTTGCATCAATGCCACATCGAATGTCAAAAATAGCAGGGAAATCTCTCCTAGAAGGAATTTGCATTCCTGGTCAACGCATGGCATGAAATAACATAGGTATCTTAGTTTAGATATTTTAGACCCTTTTTAATCTTAGCAAGAAGATTACAATGTGGTAAATGTGCTCAACTATGGCTAAATAACATCAACTCGAGGAAAGGGGTGTTCATCATGTCTTGTTTGCAAGCTGGACAATGAGGCTAAGCTTGCAGATAAAAATTTAACTTTGATAGGAGATTGTGTCGTACTGATTGTTCATGGAAGTGTTTGAAGTGTAACATCACTAAGAATTTTTAATTGTATTTCTGGATGTAATCTCATCATGTCTGGCTAGAAACCTGACTTCAAGAGAAACTGAGTCAATGAGAAATGAATGCTGATATTCATTTCATTCCAACATTCGGATCAGATGAATCAAATTATATGGTGAATGACTTGAGTTAAATATATGAACCTTCAATTCCAAATGACAAAAGCAAGTGACAGAGACAGACTGGAAGGAGATTTGCATTGCAATGTAATTACTGGGGACTCTTGGTAAAGCCTCTCTTGTTTTGAGCAATACTTCAGGAGAAGTCAGTGAAAAGGATAAATTAAATCTCTATTGTCTTTGCCTATTCAATCATAGATTCCCTACAGTAGGGCAGGAAGCTATTCGGCCCATTGAGTCTGAACCGACCCTCTGAAAGACAGCCCTACCAAGGGCCACTATCCCTTAACCTCAACTAACCTTTGAATACTAAGGGACAATTTAGCGTAGCCAATTCGCATACCCTGCACATCTTCGGACTGTGTGGGAAAACCTGAGCACCTGGAGGAAATGCACGTAGACACGGGGAGGAAGTACAAACTCCACGCAGCCACCTGAGGTCGGAATCGAACCCGGGGCCCTAAAATGTCAATGTGAAGATTGCAACAAACAGTAAGAATATGATAAATCCAGTATTTAGATAGAACTACAATGCAAAGTAATCTTGCATTTCTGCAAGTGCAGATTACAGATTAAGTTACAATTTCCAACGATTGAATCTGTTGAACCAGAGAAGCAGCAGTTAAAAACTCAAAACCATAAAATGTGCAAAATTCACATCCAGGATAAAAATAATATTTTGTGGTTTCTCTCTCATTTTTAAGGTAAGGTCTTGAACAATTAATGTGATTAGAACAGACAGTAAAGCAAACCTGGGCCCTGAAATCGGCAGCAACAAGTTCCACGTTTTCGTATATGTCATTAAACTCCTTCGCTGTCTTGTCTGCAAATAGCAGAAAGTGACTGTCAATGCCAACATCAAAGATCTTATCTGCAGCCTGAAAAAGAATTTTTAGATGTTACGGAAAAAATGAATCTCTCAGAATTGAATCACTGTAAAATAAAAATGTAAATGAAGACCTAATTTGCTAGTTTATATTTAGAGCAAGATTCCAAAATCCTTTGATTTTTGGGGATCTGCTCCAAATCTGACTTCGAGCCACTGAGGAAAATTTGAGCTGAATTGATTTTATGATCTCCAAGAATTACAAGTCCAGCAGCTTTCACTGTTAATGTTTATGCCGAAAAGGAAATTTTGGTGTGACTTTCCAGAGGTTATAAACGCCGGCAAAAGATTGGGGGAAATCTGCTGAGTCACTCCAGTGGCAAATATGATAAATGGGCATCAATAAAATAAAACTAAAAATCACTGTTGGTGATTGTGGTAGTATGCATTAGGGGTCATGTGGGACTGTGAAGCCGTGATGTCATTGGCTGACAGATCCCGGGTCCTGGTTGGACGTTGACCTCTAGCTCCACCCTGAAGGCGGAGTATAAGTACCAGGAGTCCTCCCCCGCAGGCAGTCTACTACTGAACTGCGGGGGAACAGTCACGCTTAATAAAGCCTCATCGACTTCACTCTATTCGTCTCTCGGAGTCTTTGTGCGCTACAATTTATTAAGCGTGACTAAAGGACTATGGAGCTCAGGATCATCCCGGAATGCCTGAGGATCAGCCCCCACGCAGTGAACGCAGCAGCAGTTTTCAAGCACTGGCAGACTTGTTTCGAGGCCTACCTCAGAACGGCCACCGGCCGGGTCACAGAAGACCAAAAACTACAGGTCCTGCACTCGAGGTTAAGCACGGAGATTTTCTCCCTCATCGAAGACGCAGAGGATTTCCAGACGGCGTTCGCAGCACTAAAAAGTCTCTATGTTCGCCCAGTAGACCAGATCTACGCTCGCTATCAACTCGCAACGAGACAGCAAAGTCCCGGAGAATCGATAGATGAATTCTACGCCGCGCTACTAATTTTGGGACGGGCCTGCAGCTGCCCGCCGGTGAACGCAAATGAACACACGGACATGTTAATGCGTGATGCTTTTGTGGCAGGTATGAACTCCTCCCAAATCCGCCAAAGACTTCTAGAAAAAGAGTCGCTAGGACTCTCAGAGGCATGGGCCCTAGCAGCCTCCCTAGACGTGGCCGCGCAAAATACCCGCGCCTACGGCCCCGACCGCGCGGCAGCCCATTGGGCTCCGTACGCACCCGTCGCGACAAACCCACCCCCCTCCCGGACACCCCACAGGCTTGCGCGGTTCAAACGCCAAGTCGCACCGGGGGAGCCCGCTGCTATTTCTGCGGCCAGGCGAAACACCCCCGGCAGCGCTGCCCGGCCCGCGCAGCGATCTGTAAGAGCTGCGGGAAAAAGGGCCATTTCGCGGCTGTGTGCCGGTCCCGCGAGGTCGCCACTGTCCCGGGAGAACAGGGAGCCCTGCACGCCGTTTACGTTCCCCAACCCCCCCAGCGCCCCATGTATGACCCGCCGGCGCTACCACTCTGGGTCCCGACCACCGCTCTCCCCGGAGAACAGGGAGCCCTGCACGCCGTTTACGCTCCCCAACCCCCCCCCCCCCGCGCCCATGTATGATCCGCCGGCGCTACCACTTTGGGTCCCGGCCACCGCTGTCCCCAGAGAAGAGGGAGCCCTGCGCATTCCTAACGCTCCCCAACCCCCCCAGCGCCCCATGTGCGACCCGCAGGCGCCGCCATTTTGGGTCCCGGCCACCACGAGGGGAGGAAGGGCGCCGCCATCTTGGACAACCCCAGACCTGTGCAACGCATGGGGGCGGCCATTTTGTCCACCCCCGCCGCCATCTTGTGACCCCCCAGCCATGTGCGATGCATGGGGGCAGCCATCTTGTTCACCCCCGACGCCATCTTGGACGGCAACAACGGACCCCAGTGTCGACGGCTCCACGGGGTTCGAAGAAGATGCTCAACCATTACAACCACGTCTGGCTTCAATGACGCTGGACCAAGCACGGCCCCGGACGCTCCAAACGACGACGACAACGGTGCTGATAAACGGGCACGAGACACCATGCCTGGTCGACTCCGGGAGCACGGAGAGCTTTATCCACCCCGACACGGTAAGACGCTGTTCTTTGACCATCCGTCCCAGCGCACAAAAGATTTCCCTAGCTGCAGGATCCCACTCCGTACAGATCAAAGGCTTCTGCATAGTTACCCTAACGGTGCAAGGGAGGGAGTTCAAAAACTACAGGCTCTACGTCCTTCCCCAACTCTGCACCCCCACATTACTGGGATTAGACTTCCAGTGCAATCTACAGAGCCTAACCTTCAAATTCGGCGGCCCAATACCCCCACTCACTATCTGCGGCCTTGCAACCCTCAAGGTGCAACCCCCATCCTTGTTTGCAAAACTCACCCCGGATTGCAAACCCGTCGCCACTAGGAGCAGACGGTACAGCGCCCAGGACCGGACCTTCATTCGGTCCAAAGTCCAGCGGCTACTAAAGGAAGGCATAATCCAGGCCAGCAATAGTCCCTGGAGAGCACAGGTGGTAGTAGTAAAGACAGGAGAGAAGCAAAGGATAGTCATAGACTATAGCCAGACCATCAACAGGTACACACAACTAGACGCGTACCCTCCCCCCCGCATATCCGACATGGTCAATCGGATTGCCCAATATAAAGTCTTCTCCACCGTGGACCTCAAGTCCGCCTACCATCAGCTCCCCATCTGCCCAAGTGACCGCAAGTACACAGCCTTCGAGGCAGACGGGCGATTATACCATTTCTTAAGGGTCCCATTTTGGCGTCACAAACGGGGTCTCGGTCTTCCAACGAGAGATGGACCGAATGGTTGATCAACACGGGTTACGGGCCACGTTCCCGTATCTCGACAATGTAACCATCTGCGGCCACGATCAGCAGGACCACGACGCCAACCTCCAAAAATTCCTCCAGACCGCTAAAGCCTTGAACCTCACGTACAACGAGGACAAGTGCGTTTTTAGCACAAACCGGCTAGCCATCCTGGGCTACGTAGTGCGCAATGGGATAATAGGCCCCGACCCCGAACGTATGCGCGCCCTCATGGAATTTCCCCTCCCGCACTGCTCAAAAGCCCTAAAACGCTGCCTGGGGTTCTTTTCATACTACGCCCAGTGGGTCCCCCAGTACGCAGACAAGGCCCGCCCCCTAATACAGACCACGACCTTCCCTCTGTCGACAGAGGCTTGCCAGGCCTTCAGCCGCATCAAAGCGGATATCGCAAAGGCCACGATGCGCGCCATCGACGAGTCCCTCCCCTTCCAGGTTGAGAGCGACGCCTCCGACGTAGCTCTAGCGGCCACCCTTAACCAAGCGGGCAGACCCGTGGCCTTTTTCTCCCGAACCCTCCACGCTTCAGAAATCCGCCACTCCTCAGTGGAAAAGGAAGCCCAAGCCATAGTGGAAGCGGTGCGACATTGGAGGCATTACCTGGCCGGCAGGAGATTCACTCTCCTCACGGACCAACGGTCGGTAGCCTTCATGTTCGATAATGCACAGCGGGGCAAAATCAAAAACGACAAGATCTTAAGGTGGAGGATCGAGCTCTCCACCTTCAACTACGAGATCTTGTATCGTCCCGGAAAGCTGAACGAGCCGTCCGATGCCCTATCCCGCGGCACATGTGCCAACGCACAAATTAACCACCTCCAAACCCTCCACGAGGACCTCTGCCACCCGGGGGTCACTCGGTTCTACCACTTTATTAAGTCCCGCAACCTCCCATACTCTTTAGAGGAGGTCCGTACAGTCACAAGGAACTGCCACATCTGCGCAGAGTGCAAACCGCATTTTTTCAGACCGGATGGTGCGCACCTGATTAAGGCTTCCCGCCCCTTTGAACGCCTTAGTCTGGATTTCAAAGGACCCCTCCCCTCCACCTACCGCAACATATACTTCCTTAATGTGGTGGACGAGTACTCCCGCTTCCCATTCGCCATCCCCTGCTCTGACATGACCGCGGCCACAGTCATTAGAGCCCTGAACACCATCTTCACACTGTTCGGTTGCCCCGCATACGTCCACAGCGACAGGGGGTCCTCCTTAATGAGTGACGAGCTGCGCCAGTTCCTGCTCAGCAACGGTATAGCCTCGAGCAGGACGACCAGCTACAACCCCCGGGGGAACGGGCAAGTAGAGAGGGAGAACGGCACGGTCTGGAAGACCGTCCTACTGGCCCTACGGTCCAGGGACCTCCCAGTTTCACGGTGGCAGGAGGTCCTCCCGGACGCCCTCCACTCCATCCGGTCACTACTCTGTACTAGCACTAACCAAACGCCTCATGAGCGCCTCCTTGTCTTCCCCACGAAGTCCTCCTCTGGAACGTCGCTGCCGACCTGGCAGGACCCATCTTGCTCCGAAAACATGTGCGGGCGCACAAGTCAGACCCGTTGGTCGAAAGGGTTCACCTCCTTCACGCGAACCCGCAGTACGCTTACGTGGAGTACCCCGACGGCCGACAGGACACGGTCTCCCTGCGAGATCTGGCGCCCGCCGGCAACACACACAACCCCCCGACACCGATCACCCCCTTCCTGCCACCGCCGCACCCCGCGACCGCCCCCTTCCCAGGAGGATCGGTCCTCCTCCCAGGCCCGACCAGGAGTGAAGCCCAAGCTGAAACAGTAAGGCTCCCGGAGACGACAACACCGGAACAAGCACCACCACCACCACCGGGGCCGAGGCGATCGACACGGACGACCAGACCGCTCGACCGACTCGTGGCGTCGATCTTAACACTACAATATGTGGACTTTTAACGAGAACATTTTGTCTTTTTTTTCCTGACGGTTACTGTAAATAGTTCGAAACAAAAAAAAACCTCGTACATACTGTAATAACATGCGAAAGTTTTCCTCCCAGGACCAGCCTTGTAAACCCTTACCACCATGCGAAGCATCACCCCGCCGGGTTCATTTTTAACAAGGGGTGAATGTGGTAGTATGCATTAGGGGTCATGTGGGACTGTGAAGCCGTGATGTCATTGGCTGACAGATCCCGGGTCCTGGTTGGACGTTGACCTCTAGCTCCGCCCTGAAGGCGGAGTATAAGTACCAGGAGTCCTCCCCCGCAGGCAGTCTACTACTGAACTGCGGGGGAACAGTCACGCTTAATAAAGCCTCATCGACTTCACTCTATTCGTCTCTCGGAGTCTTTGTGCGCTACAGTGATATTAACAGATAATAGCTTCATGAGTTCATGTGACAATCTTCTGTCCACTATTTTGAAAAACATGGCCATTAAAATTACTGACAACAACAATAATATCCTGTGTTTGTATACCACGTTTAACAAAATAGAACACTCCAAGGTGCTTCACTGGAGCAATATAAGGTTATGACTGTGCACCATACAAGGAGATAATTGGGCAGATGACCAAACGTTTTTCCCAGCTGTGCTTTAAGAAGGCTCCTAAATAAGGAAAATGGGATACAGGCAGAGAGGTTGGGGACAGAATTCCAGAGTTTAGGCCCTTGACAGCTGAATGTGTGTTATTGATGATGGAGCAATTAAAATTGGGGATATTTGAGGCAAGTATTAGAGGAATACAAATACCTCAGAAGGTTGTGGGTTGGGAGGGAGGTTACAGAGTCAGAGAACATTATAGAGGGATTTGAAAACAAGGATTTGTGTCGGAATTCTCCGGCTGTTGGAATTCTCTTTTCGCACCGGCAGTGCACTCCTGCCCACGGGTTTTCTGGTGGCGTGAAGTGGTTTCAATGGGAAATCCCATTGACAAGCAGTGGGAGCGGAGAATCCTGCTGCCAATGAATGGTGCATCGCCGAGAAATGTGCAGTTGGGGGAGCAGCGAATCCCTCACTAGAATTTTAAAACCAAGTTGTGCTTAACCGGGGGCCCATACAAGTCAGTGAGAACAGGGAGGTGGGTGAATGAGATTTGGTGTGAATTAAGACACAGTAGCAGAAATTTGGATTATCTCAAGTTGATGGAGGGTAGAAGATTGGAGGCCAGCCAGGAGTGTGTTAGAATGGTCAAGGCCAGGGGTAACTAAAGAATGAATGATGATTTCTTTAACAATCGATCTGTGGCAGGGGCCGAGTCAGGTAATGTTTGGATGTGGAAATAGGTGGTCTTAGTGATAAAGCAAATAAAGCTAATCTTGGGGTTAAATATAATGGGCATGACTCAGGTACCCCACTGCGCCTGGCTCAGATCCAGGCACAACAGGTGAATTGCGCCCGAGCCTCAAATCTGGCTTTGCACTGGGCACCAGGCTGCTCACGAGTCACCCGACTCGCTCCGCCCAGTCCGATCTGGATCTTGCCCTCGCTGGGAAAGATCCAGATCTGAATATTTAAATGAGCCTAATATCTTGTTTAAATACCTGGACACTGGATTCTCCTGGTGTGCGGGACTTACTGGCCACGCCTGGGAAATTTTGCCAGGGCACCATTTAGTACTGCTCCACACAAATGTGGACCAGTCTTAACCACAACCGGTCTCTAAGGCCATTGGAAACCTCCAGCTGGCCATAGGTGGGGCAGGGTAGTGCCATGGCATTCTCCCTGGCATGCATGGGTGCCAGGGGCACTGCCAGGGTGTCAGGCCGACACTTCCTGGGTGCCAGGTTGGCACTGCCAGGGTTTGGGCCCGGGTGGGGTATTCTCGCCAAGTAGAGAGAGATGGGAGATTGGTGGGGTTCAATAAAATGGGGGGGGGGGGCATGAAGGAAGATCAAGGCCACTGGACAAAATGGCGCTCAGAGCTGCAAGAAGCCTTTCTGAACCCACAAAGTGTAGCCTCGATGGGGAGAAACTCCCCGAGGCCAAACAAATAGCAAAATGCTGTTGGATAGCAGGATGTTTCTCAGCAATAGAGCTGCCGAGTAACACCCATTCGAACACACCCGACAGTGGCCTTTAACTTCAGTCCGCAGAATCGCACCCGATACCCACATTGTGAACAATCTGAATCAGCCTCAGCCTGTTGTCAGGACGAGGGATTGAGTTATTGGCCAAGGAGGACAATTTGTGATGGGGACCTACAGCAATGGCTTTGCTCACCTGAATGTAATGGAATGGTGCTAAATATTCATATGCATATGCCACCAAGATTAACTTCTAGTCTCTGAAGGACAAATGCAAAATATGCACCCTAAATCTCAGGCTGAACTGAAATCTCTGATTTTCACTGTGTCAGGGTGATTCGGGAACCCTTTAAAAATGGCACAGGTCTTGATTCTGAGGTTTCCCACCCCAAGCCTGAGCTGTCTGATTTTTGGAAGCGCCTTTAAAGGGTGTGGGCTGCTCTTTATCAAAAGCCCGGCATTGCTGATCTGGCTGGGACCATTTTGGGGATAGACATGTCCTACTCCTTTGTAATTTCCACAGTGTTAGTCCAGGTTTTTAAAGAGTGTGAACTTTAGTCTGCATGAGGGGACCTTTTAAAAAGTAATTTTAAAAGATACTCTTCATGCCTCTTGTGCCAGGTTATGCCTTTCCACCCATCCTATGGCATCCCTTTATGTTCCCAATGCCAAACTACGGTAACCCCATGCCAATTCATATACTGAATAGAGCCAATGAGCCCAATAGTCAAATCAGGATATGTAAAAAATAAACATTTTTAAAAGTAATTCATTCATAACTTTCTACTACATTGAAAAGTCATTTCACTTAAAAGGTAAAAGTGTCAATCATCCAGACCCTTTAATGTATCAATATCAAAAAACTCAAATCCTTGAAACCACTTAACTTGTGTAAACAAACATTGTGAACTCAACAGTGGAGATCAAAGAACCTGAGCTGTCAAACAACCTTTATTTTCTCTGAGGGCAGGTGTTTCAACAAGTTTAATGGTTGACTCGGCTCCCAGCCAGCATACATACATGGTTACTATGATTATGCTTCATTGGTTTCGTACAGCTGTAAAGGATTTTTGTAGTTTTTTGGGGGAGTATTCTGTAAAGAAAGCTGTGTGCTTTTGTGTGTTTGTACATGATTGAATTAAGCTGGGGGAAGTTAATAGAAACAGCTTATCTGGGGGAGTTGAGAGATAAAAGGATCCATGCATTTGTAATCAGAAGCTATGTCAGGTGGATTTACAAGTAAAAAGGTTGGGATTTATGGTTAAAAATCTATAAAGGACCGGTTACCAAGGAGCTTACTTGTGAGTTCTGACCAAGAGGCTTTTTTAATGAGGGGTATATGTTTGAAAGATTGTTTTAACGTGTAACTTTACTCTTGTGTCTTTAATGTTTTTCCCTCTTGTTAATAAATCTTTTAATTTTTTTAAATCCTAAAATTATTACTGGAATTCTTTGCGTCTGGGATTAGTTTTCTTTTCTCGTTTTCAAATTACAAAAAAAAGCTTATAATCAGAAAGACAAATTTCCCTCTGGGATTTGACTTGCTCAGCAAGTAGCATCAGTTGTTGCCATAACATGGTGTATTGTGGGTGAATGAACATGGAAATGCCATAGCTTGACAGTGGGACATGACGGGCCACAGGTGTGGATGGAAGGTTGTACCTTGGCATTGGAGGTATGAGTGGCCAGAAGGGGTAGGTAGAAGGGCAAATCTTGGCATGGGGGCATGAGGGGTCATAGGAGGTGGGTGGGGGGGCATAAGGTGGCATGGATGGGGCACAGGGTGCATTTGGAGAGTGAGGCCTGGAGGACCTTTGTGTTTTCATTTGAACTGGGATGGTGTCCCATTGCACTGAGGCAAGCCTTTTAAACAACCCGCCTCTGCACCTGCCTCAAAACATTGTCCCAGTTTGACTTGCCTGACTACAATCTAACCCCACCTCCCCAGCAATGAAGATCCCACCTTCCTAGGCTGAGCCGGAAATATTCCTGATTCCTGCTACCCGTCTCGAGGATTAAAATCCAGGCCTATTTTTTATTTTATTCATTCATGGGGGGCATGGGCGTTGCTGGCTGGGCCAGCATTTATTGCCCATCCCTAATTGCCTTTGAACTGAGTGGTCTACCGGGCAATTTCAGAGGGAATTTAAGAGTCAGCCACCTAGATGTCAGCAGAACCCAAATTGAGATTTCTGCCCAAATAAATCAGTATCTGAAGACAGTTTGAAATTGCTGATTATAGTTAATTAAAGTAGAAACATTACCAGTTGATTATACTCTGTGATTAAATGCAGTTCATTGACTTTGATGAACTTGGTTAGAATATCTTTTTCCAATCTGCTGCCATCAGCAATTTCATAGCCTATACGTTCTTCTTCAAACTATAACGCAAAGAAATATATAAACATTACAATCGTGATCTTCACACCTTCAACAGTATAAATTACATTGACAACCTGTCCTACACGTATACATGCATTTCACCTACTCCAATTGCATTTTGTTAATAAATATGTTACATTTCTACTAAAATATTACACTTGTTTGTGCTTCTAAAATGTTAATTTTGTTTTTTTCCTCAACCTTTGCTTGCACGTTATCAGTATTTTTTCAGTTTTAGACACTGGGAGAAATTCATGATGCTGGTGACCGAGGTACATTTTCAGTGGTACATTGACAGCAGCCAAATATACCTACCAGCAATTGCCAGAAATTAACTTGGGTCTCAAGGCCTGCAGAAAAATATTTAACATTTTGCAGTCTCTTATTAAAAACTATCATATTAACTTTAGATATATCCCTTATTAAGAACTATCGTACTAATTTTCAATATTTTGGATACATCCATCAATGTCTGTGTCATACCTTTCTGAACAGAATGATGGTGTCCCTGGTGATGCCATAATTAACAAAATGTTTTGCGCTATTTGTGACTCCAAATGGAAGATTAGGAATGTCTTTCGCAGTCTCATAAAAAGTTTGAGTGTCATTCCCTTTAAGATCCTGTTTAGAAACAATGTAAATAATAAAATTAGATTTATTCAATTAAATTTATTAGATCATCATAGAAAAGCTATTGTAAAAGGGGAATAATTGCAAAGATTGTCCTTTGCTCACCACAACCATATAATATGCACCATAAGTATAGCTAAAAATAAACTACTTTTGAAATGACTGCCAAATTAATTATCAATGATTTTCTTTTATTATTCATTCACAATGTTCCTGGCAAGTTCAGCATTTGTTGTCCATCCTTCATGGTGAGCTGACTTCTTGAACCGTTGCAGTCTATGCCATATGTAGGTACACCCACAGTGCAATTAGGAAGGGATTTCCAGGTTTTTGACCCAGCAATAGTGAAGGGTATGTGATGTGGTTGCTTGAGCTGTTCAATAGAGGGTCCTGTAGAGGGTTCCAGTCAGTACCAGTACAGCTACAACACTGGCATCTTCCCACCAATGTGGAAAATGGCCCAGGTAAGTCCTGTACACAAAAAGCAGGACAAATCCAATCCAGCCAATTATAGAATAAAAGCAAATTACTGTGGATGCTGGAATCTAAAACCAAAAGAGAAAATGCTTGAAGATCTCAGCATGATGCTGACAGACCTGCTGAGATTTTCCAGCATTTTCTTTTTTGTTTCTAGCCAATTATAGACTCATCAGTCTACTTTCAGCCTGATCATCAGTAAAGTGATGGAAGGGGTCATCGACAGTGCTATCAAGTGGCACTTGCTCAGCAATAACCTGCGCACTTGAGGCTCAGTTTGGGTTCCACCAGGGTCATTCATAACCTGATCTTATTGGGTCAAACAAGGAAAATAGAGCTGAATTTCAGAGGTGAGGTGAGATTGAGTGCCCTTGACATCAAGCCAGAATTTGACTGAGTATGGTATCAAGGAGCCCCAGCAAAATTAGAGTCAACGGGAATCAGAGGAAAGCCCTCCTCTAGCTGGTGTCATACCTATATTACGATCCGAGACCAGACGCCAACATTTTCTAGGATATTGGACAGACACCCTGATACATTTTTAAAAGTTGTAAAGCTGTGGGGAAAAGGATTCAGATGTGATTCCATGCAAAAATAGGGATATGGTATATTGAAACAATCTTTATTGTTAACAAGGTATTAAACTACCTGAACATTGTAGAAATATAGCTTACAGTTACGAGGTAAACAATGCTTAACAAGAAAAAGAATCACTTTAACTTCTAACTGATATCTTCTTTATCTCCAATCAAGCAAAACGCATTACAGGTCAAAAAACACTTTTAAATAGAGTTAGCAAACACGGGATTACTTGTCTGGATCTCTGGATAGAGAGTTCTTTTAAAAGACTGCTTGAAGAGAGAGATAGATCCTTTCGGTAAACAACCTGCAGCCTTGTATGTCAGATTAATGCTGAATCTGACAGCCTTCTCCCAAAGCTGTTGTTCAACTCGCAGCTTCCTGAAATGCAACTACAACTCTGCCTGTGACAGACCTGGCATCTCCCATTAATTACATCGTTTTCATCTCACTCCAATCCCACGACTTGTGTACTTAAGTTTAAACACACTGGGTATGCTTCAGTGATCCTGTTGCGCCTGGCATGGATTTGGGTGCAATGGGTGAGCCGCACAAGAGCCCCGAATCAGGGGCCGGGCCAATCCCAAGTCACCCCACATGCTCTGCCCGGCGCGATCTGGATCTCACCCTCGCTGGGCGACATCCAGATCTGAATATGTAAATGAGTCTGCTTGCAGGATTCACCCAGTGCCCAGGACTCAACGGGCGCGCCTGGAAAACCTCACCAGGGTGTCATTTAGTACTGGTCTATACAAATGTGGAGCAGGCGTAATAGGGGAGTGGGGGGGGGGGGGGCGGGGGGCGTCTCCAAGGCCATTGGAGACTCCCTGATGGTCGGCGACAGGGAAAGTTGCACCCTTGTACACTCCTGGCAACTGAACACCTTGGCATAGCCAGCCTTTCACCCTGGCAATGTCACTCCACTCCTGACCTGTGCCTTCTGGATGGTGGACAGGCTTTGGGAAGTCAGGAAGAGAGTTACTTGCTGCAGAATTCTGGATCTCTGGCATGTTCTTGTAGCAACAGTATTTATATAGGTTAGTCCAGTTCAGTTTCTGGCTAGTGGTAATCCCAAGGATAGTGGGAGATTCAGCGGTGGTAATGCCATTGAATATCAACGGGGTATGGTTAAATCCTCTCTGGTCATGTGTTAAACAGAAAGGAAGAGTATTATCAAAATGGTAATATATTACAGAATCATAGAATTTACAGTACAGGAGGCCATTCGGCCCATCGAGTAGCACTGGCCCTTGGAAGGAGCATCCCACCCAAGCCCACACTTCACCCTATCCCCGCAACCCAGTAACTCCACCTAACCTGTTTGGACACTAAGGCCAATTTAGCACGGCCAATCCACCTAACCTGCACAGCTTTGGACTGTGGAAGGAAACCGGAGCATGCGGAGAAAACCCACACAGACAAAGGGGAGAACGTGCAGACTCCGCACAGACAGCGATCAAAGCTGGGAATCGAAACTGGGACCCAGGAGCTGTGATCCAACTGTGCTAACCACTGTGCGACCATGCCGGGTATTGGGAAGTGTAGATGTACAAAGGAGTCTGGGTGTTCTTGTGCACCAGTCAATAAAAGTTGTGAGGCAAGTGCAGCAAGCAATTAGGAAGGCAAATTATATGTTGGCCGTCATTCAAGAGGATTTGAGTTCAGAAGTAGGGATGTCTTATTGCTGTTATACAGGGCTTTGGTGAGATCACACCTGGTGTATTGTGTGCAGTTTTGTTCTTCCTAAGAAAGGATATACTTGCCATAGAAGGAGTGCAGTGGAGATTCACCAGGCTGATGCCAGGGTTGGCAAGACTATCCTATGAGGAGACTGGGCTTGTATTCAATAGAATTTAAAAGGGTGAGAGAAGATCTGTTTGAAATATATAAAATTCTAACAGGGCTGGACATACTAGATGCTGGGAGGATGTTTTCCCTGGTTGGGGAATCTGGAACAAGGGGACAGTCTCAGGGTATGGGAAAGACCATTTAGGACTGAGATGAGGAAACATTTCTTCACTCAAAGGGTAGTGAACCTGTGGAAATTTCTACCACAGAAGGCTGTGGAGGCCAAGTCACTGAATGTATTCATGAAAGAGATAGATATTTTAGGTTTTAATGGCATGGAGGGGTATGGGAAGAAAGTGGGAATATAGCATTGAGATCGAGGATTAGCCATGATCGTATTGAATGGTAGAGGAGGCTCGATGGCCAAATGGCCTGCTCTTGCTCCTGGTTTCTATGGGCGTGATTCAGCAACCCCGTGTGCCAGCTGCCGATCTGGGAATGATGGGTGAATCGCACGCCAAACGTCATGCGAGTTACCCAACTTGCTCCCCTGCCGAGATCTGGATCTCATTCTCACGGGCAGGAACCAGATCTGTATATTCAAATGAGCATTTAAAACACTTTGGGTGTACTTACACCACAGAGACTACAGCTTTTCAAAAAGGCAGCTCACCACATTCATCTTAAGGGCAATTAGAGACGGGTAATGAATGTTGGCTTAACCAATGATGCCCACATCCCATAAATGAAAATAGTTTTTAAAAGAGTGCCCCCCCCCATCCATTTCCACTTGTACTTACACAATTTGCAGATCAAATATCAAGGAAATTAAATCGGCACACATAAGTCTAACAATAGCAGGTGCCATTCATTTGCCTGAATTATGTATAGTATTTAACATCTTGCTTATGCAATGCTTCAAAGATGAGGAGAATTGTGGGCAACGTGGTGGCGCAGTGGGTTAGCTGTTGCCTCACGCGCCGAGGTCCCAGGTTCGACCCCGGCTCTGGGTCACTGTCCGTGTGGAGTTTGCACATTCTCCGCGTGTTTGCTTGGGTTTCGTCCCCACAACCCAAAAGATGTGCAGGTTGGGTGGATTGGGTGGTTGGGCTAAATTGTCCCTTAATTGGAAAAAATTAATTGGGTACTTTAAATTGAAAAAAGAAAAGATGAGGAGTATCTTGGTTCATTTTTCTGAAGTGTCCCATCACATACATTGAGATACCACTGGGTACAGTAATTATTATGGAATCAAATACAGCAGCCATTTTACAAACAGCCATTATCTTGATGGAAGAATCTTGAAAACAATTATTCATGGTTTGTGGGCTTCATGGCTAGGCCAGCATTTATTGTCCATCTCTAATTTTTTAAACCATTCTTTCATGGGATGTGGGCATCTTTGGCAGGGCGAGTATATATTGTCCATCCCCAAGGGCATTTTTTTAAACAGTCAACCAAATTACTGTGGATCTGGAGTCAGATGTAGGCCTGACCAGATAAGGATGGTAGATTTCCTTCCCTAAAGGACATTAATGAACCAGATGGGTTTTTATCACAATCGACAATGGTTTTTCCCAGATTTTCATTGAATTCACTGCCTCCCCTCATTGCCCTTGAGAAGGTGGTGGTGAGCCACCTTTTGATCCGCTACAGTCCAAATGGTGTAAGTACACCCACAGTACGATTTGGGATGGACTTTCAGCATATTGACCCAACGACAGTGAAGGAACAGCGATATAGTTCATAGTCAGGATAGTGTGTGGCGTGGAGGGGAAATTTCAGATGGTGGTGTTGCCATACATTTTGATTTTGAACCTGCACTCTCAGTCCATGAGAAACTCAGCGTGGGCTCAAAATCCAGAGAGAATAGAAAAACGCGATTCTCTCCAGCGTGATTGGGTTTTGGAATTCCGCCCCTACCCCCGGTGGAGTAGAGCAAATCGCGCCGTGAGAGTCCGGGAACCTCATTTTAATGCATTAGCATGTCATTCGTGTGCACTCTCTCCAGAACCTTCCCACTCACAGAGGGGTCACATTTTAGCAAATCTGCATTTTAGAGCAAGACAGCTAGTCTCAGTTTAATATGCAGATTCCCGAGGTACCCAAGGCGTGGGATCTATCTCCTTTGCCTTGGAGATCTCAGGTGATTGCTGTTCAGTATTGGTCTCCACAAACAGGGACCAGATGGAACAGCCCTTGTGGGGTCTCCCAGGGGATCAGAGGCCCCCCAGGTGCATGCCCTTTGGGCAGGGTGATACCCTGGTACTTCTGGAGTCACCCAGGCACCTTGACATTTCTAGCCTGGCAACCTGACACTGCCAGATTGGTGCACTGGCAGTGCCATCTGGGTGCCAGCCTGGCATTGCCAAGGTGCCCAGGTGGCACTGTCACATTGGCATTGCTAAGGTGCCAAGCTGGCACATTTTGTGTGGTGGTGATTGGGCTGGGAGTACCGTTTGGGGGTGTTTGGAGACCCTCCCATAGTGCATTGGGGCTTCGGGTGGGGGGTCACTTTGGAGGCTCCAGAGATTGGCGGGCAGAGCTCATCAGTGCACAAAATGGGGCTATGTCTGACCTCGACCACGAGTTCCTCGCTGAGGCCCCCTCTGTAACACTAGTGTTGTTTTATAGCGTTGTGTTTCTCGGTGCTGCGAGCGCTGGGAAACACACGGCTAAACGCACTCGTTATGGTTCTTTGTTCCCATTTAGTTAAATTGCGCCCTCAGAAGTGTTTTTATTAGTTCACACCATTTATCTTTATTGTACTTTCTGTCATTTTTTGTTTTCACTTCAAGCATAGACTCTGCCCCTTCTTTGAGGAAAGGGTTGCTTTTCAGCGTTTGCGAATTAGGCATTTCTCAACTCTTCTTCTTGAACCCATAATCTTCTGTTCTCGTCTTTCTTCATCTCCAGTACCTTAATTCAGAATGTTCCAATTCTGTCATTTTCTTACATCCCTCCATGCAGGAACACATAATATCTGCGGATGATCTTCTCGGCCAGTTACCTCACATGATGTAAATACTTGCTCACAATTTTACACCGCATACTCCCCGAATCTCAAATAGAATTTCCAACTTTATCACTTTGTCATTGCTATCAGTGACAAAGAACTGCCAAAGTTTTGGGGCCCACATGGTATCACCTACTCTGAAGGAATTTTCTAACCATATTGTTTGCACATATGACTCAAAACTATCCGAGACTCCACGCAAGCAGAGTTTAATAATCAATCCTTCAGGCTTCAAACAAAATGAACAGATGTAAAGGGATAACGAATATACACATTTTAAAAAAATAAACAAATATAAGTAAAGCAGTAAAAATAAAGACAATTAAAGCAGCTAATTGGACAGTTTCTATTTAAGGTACAGCAATTATAAAAGTGATTACCTTAAAGAAACCGACAACCACTACATCTGCAGAGGCAATAAAGGTTTCGACCTGACTAATATTGCGCAGATGTATGGCACTTGGACCGATCCTTCTCTTTATCCAGGTGATAATGGAAGATGCAGTTTTTGCTCCTGAAACAAATGATTCCAAGCAATGTAATTTTTAACCTTACAAATATGAAAAGCTAGTTATACAATTATTAATTGAAATGCATGCCTTGTCACGTAGGAAAGGATTTCCAGTCAACCTCCAGGTTACCAATTCGATGGGGAAGTGTGGGTGCAGTTTAACTGGACGTCTGGAGGCTGGAACCTATTGGCAGTTTAGGGGTCTAGATAGGCCAATAGTCTCTCCCTACCTGCCTTGGGTGTGGGTTCAGCTAAAGGCCTCCCTGTATAAGGATACCCTTCCCCACCCCATTGTGGTGGCCTGGCTGCTTTTTCTAGTTAATTAAGTTCTTTAATACTTGCTGAAAGGGCCACTTCATGCTGAAGCACCTCTTAGTTACATACCATAGACCATTAGACATAGGAGCAGAATTAGGCCACTCGGCCCATCGAGTCTGCTCCGCCATTCAATCATGGCTGATATTTTTCTCATCCCCATTCTTCTGCTTTCTCACCATAACCCCTGATAACCTTTACTGCATCTGGCTGCTTCGCTGAAACTGGAAGGCCTCTGATTGGCCCTCCAGTTATGAGAGGCCACCTACCACACTTTGGGCAAGGAACCTGTCTCTATACCAATTCAGCAGGTGCCCCTGTTTTCCCTGAAATGGATTTGTGACCCAGAAATATTCTGGCTCCTGTTTCCCAACCCCCAAAGCAAATACTGAACCTAGATATTCAATGGTGGAATAGAAGCCCTCAAACGCATTGCTGAACAGAGCTCATTTTCATGAATAATGTCCCCCCCTTTTAAAACATGCCCTTTGAGTTATTGCACTGGACCCATAGCATTAGTGGTTTTGAAGGGCATCCTAAATTAAACAGAACTCGCAGTATTGAAACAAACAGTTCAGCCTATCAGGTCTATGTCAGTGTTTACACTCCACAAACAACTCCTCCCAACTTTCTTCTTCTCACTCTATCAACATTCATTTCTCCCTCAGGTAATTATTTATTCTCCCCTTAAATGCCTCCAAGCTTTATAAAACGAAAAAGAGTGGATAAGGTAAACATTGGTCCTTTAAAGGATGAGAAGGGGGATATAATAATGGGAAAAGAGGAAATAGCCAAGGCATTGAAAAAGTATTTTGTATCTGTCTTCACAGTGAAAGATACAAATATTATGCCAATAATTGTTGGCAATGAGGCTATGGCAGGTAAGGATCTAAAAATGATCCTTATCACTAAGGAGGTACTGTTGGCTCTGATGGAATGCATCGTATGGTTGCTAAAAGAGATGGTGGGGGAAATAGCAAATGCACTCTTGACAATTTACCAAAACTCGCTGACTCTGGGGCAGTTCCAGCAGATTGGAAAACAAAAAATGTGAGGCCACTTTTTTAAAAAGGAGATAGACAAAAGGCGGGTAACTGTAGGCTGTTAGCTTAACTTCTGTAGTGGGGAAAATGCTTGAATCTATCATCAAGGAAGAAATAATGAGACGTCTGGATAGAAAGTATCTCAATGGGCAGGCGCAGCATGGGTTCATCAAAAGGCAGGTCATGTTTAACTAATTTATTGGAATTCTTTGAGGACGTTACAATGAGGACGTGGACAATGGGGAGCTGGTGGATGTGATATATCTGGATTTCCGGAAGGCATTCGACAAGGTGCCGCAAAAAAGGCTGTTGCATAAAATAAGGGTGCATGGTGTTACAGATAATGTACTAGCTTAGATAGAGGATTGGTTAACTAGCAGAAAGCAAAGAGTGGGGATAAATGGGTGTGTTTCTGGTTGGCGATTAGTGGCTAGTGGTGGGCCTCAGGGATCAGTTTTGTGACTGCAATTGTTTACAATATACCTGGATGATTTGGAGTTGGGGACCGAGTGTAATGTGTCAAAGTTCGCAGATCACACAAGGATGAGTGGCAGAGTGAAGTGTACAGAAGATACTGAAAGTCAGCAGAAGGACATAGATAGTTTATGTGAGTGGGCAAGGGTCTGGCAGATGGAGTACAATGTTGATAAATGTGAGGTCATCCATTTTGGTAGGAATAACAGCAAAATTGACTATTATTTAAATGGTAAAAGATTGCAGCATGCTGCTGTGCAGAGGGACCTGGGTGTCCTTGTGCATGAATCGCAAAAAGTTGATTTGCAGGTACAACAGGTAATAGGAAGACAAATGGAATTTGGTCCTTCATTGCTAGAGGGATGGAGTTTACAAACTATTTGTTGTGTTGAAGCTGTATCGAGTGTTGGTGAGACCACACCTGGAATACTGTGTACAGTTTTAGTCTCCTTACTTGAGAAAGGATGTACTGGCACTGGAGGGTGTGCAGAGAAGATTCACTCGGTTGATTCCAGAGTTGAGAGAATTGGCTTATGAGGAGAGACTGAGTAGACTTGGACTATACTCATTGGAATTTAGAAGAATAAAGGAAATCTGATAGAAACTTATGAAATTATGAAGGGAATAGTTAAGTTAGAAGCAGGAAAGTTGTTTCCTTGGTGGGGCTTGGGTAGGGTGCTCTTTCCAAGGGCCGGTGCAGACTCGATGGGCCGAATGGACTCCTTCTGCACTGTAAATTCTATGATTCCACTGGCGGGTGAAACTCGAACTGGGGGCGTAGCCTCAAAATAAGAGGGAGCAGATTTAGGACTGAGTTGAGAAAGAATTTCTTCATCCAAAGGGTTGTAAATCTGAAATTCCCTGCCCAGTGAAACAGTTGAGGTTACCTCGTTGGATGTTTTTAAGGCAAAGATAGATAGATTTTTGAACAGTAAAAGAATTAAGGGTTATGGTGAGCAGGCGGGTAAGTGGAGCTGTGTCCACAAAAAGATAACCAATTATCTTATTGAATGGCAGAGCAGGCTCGAGGGGCCAGATGGCCTACTCCTGCTCCTGGTTCTTATGTTCATATGTTCTTATTTACGGTTTAACTATTCCATGTGATAGCAAGTTCCACATTCTCACAGCTCTCTGAGCAAAGAATCCTTTCCTGAAGTCCTTATTGCATTTATTAGGGCATCCCTGATTGCCTTTCAACTGAGCGGCTTAAGATTGTGGCTTAAGGGCAGCACAGTGGCGCAGTGGGTTAACCCTGCTGCCCCACGGCGCCGAGGTCCCAGGTTCGATCCCGGCTCAGGGTCACTGTCCGTGTGGAGTTTGCACATTCTCCCCGTGTTTGCGTGGGTTTCGCCCCCACAACCCCAAGGTGTGCAGTATAGATGGATTGGCCATGCTAAATTGCCCCTTAATCGGAAAAATGAATTGGGTACACTAAATTTATTTTTTTAAAACATTGTGGCTTAACATTGCTGTGGATCTGGAGTTACATATAAGCCAGACATGGTCATTTTGGCAGATTTCCTTTCCTAAAGGGCATTAGTGAACAGATGGGTTTTTCCGACAATAGAAAATGGCTTCATGGTCATCATTAGGCTTTCATTCTAGATTTGTATTGAATTCAAATGTTACCATCTACTGTGGTGGGATTCAAACACAGGTCTCCAAATTACAGTCCATTGACAATTCCACTGTGTCCACCTGCACCCCACCCCCAATGATTCCTTTATATTCATGGCTTGATGTTTCAAACGCCCCACATAAATTATCATAAATTCATTATCTGAATGTATGATATTACTTCTTGATCATTTTATGGACCATTTATTCTCAAGCTATACAATAATACAGTATAATATCTCAACTTTTGGATCAGACTGTAAAATTGTGATGGCGAATTTAGGAGATCCCACTGACTATTCAAAGAAGAGCAGGTGTTGCTCATTATCAGCTTGCCTTTAAAGCTATTTAATTATTCAAATTTTCATTTGCTGTTTGTGGGAGCCAGCTATGAGTAAATTTGCTTCCTTCACACCAGTGGGTACATGTCAAAAAGGTGAGACTTTGGATGCAATAAGGTGTCACGTAAAAACAAGCTTGTTCTTCCTTTGTCTTGGTGGATGGGCAACAATACAGATTGTAGTTTAATACTGAGAGGTTTCTGTCATTTAGCACAAAATATACAAGGACCGAGAGTTCACTGGGGGAATGTGTAAGAGTTAAGTGCTTGTTCCATAATTGCAACCTGTACAATTCAGAGCGTTTTTCCTGTCTCCTTTTATGAAAAATTTCAGATTTGGATAATCTGGAGTTTCAAATTCTTTTGCAAGATCCTTTTCTTCTGAGACATCAACTTTGCCGAGTTTAATTTGATTTTGCTCATTCTTGAGCTGTTCGGCAGCCTTCTCAAATTCACCCAGCGAAGCAAGCGAATTCCCAATCATAGGGGCATCTGCAACGTAAGGCAAGGACATGAAAGAATAAACATGATTGCACAATACTTGCTCACTTTGCCCTAAAACCGTATCTGCTGGATTAATTCTCAAAGGCTACATTTCACTAATACATCGAATGATATACAGACCTCCAAACAGGACTTGTTTTTGCACATATTAATTATTCTTTTTAAAATTTAATTTAGTTGCTGCAAAGGTTCATTTGATTGAATTCTTGAGGAGACTTCCTCAGCAAATCATTGCATATTCTCTTTGCAGATAAGTTGATCTATTTGATCAAAGCTTGGTCAGCTTGAGTTTCCTCTATGTAGGCAATAATGAGATTACAGTAATTGGTGCACATGCAGACAGTGGCCCTCTCATCCCTGATGAAATAATATGTCTGTGTCGAGCTGAAAGAAACCGTCACATTAAGTATAACAGAACGTCCTTCCAAAACTTGTACCAGCTCTTTTATCTTTATGATTCGTTTGAATTACAACTTGATAATATTTCTGTGTTTCCTTTACCCTAGTGCGCATCATTTTGGGTCATTTGTAAACTTTGCTTTAATTGTCAGAAACATTGACAGCTCATCTCATTTTGCCAACTGTTTAGCAATGGTCAGTTTGAGTTGTTCCAGAATCACTTGGCTCCAGTCCTAATCACAGCCTTGATCCAGATATGGATGCAAGAGCTTAAAGCCAAAAGAAATATGCGTGTATTGCTGAATAGAGAGACATGTTGTTGAAGCTGCTCACCTTGTATTCATCAGCAAGAATGGCAAGTTAAAGGAAAATTAATAAAATGACCCTGAAAGAGAAGGGGCGGAATTCTCATGCCAGGAACTCAGAGCTGATGACGGGACTGAATTGGTGGTGTTCTACGGCAATATATTTGGCGTCGTTCCCAGATCAATCCACCGACCACTAAGGGGCTAGCACCGACGCCCGTGGACCACGACTGATTCCAATGATAAACAGTGACCGATTCAGGATTGACACTCGGTAGGCTGACAAGCTGCAGCCACATAACAGCACTCCATCCCCCCCACACACACACTCATCCCAGCTGACAAGATGGCAGCAAGGTGAGCGGCACACCGATTCAAGGACACTGAGCTGGAGACCCTACTTGACGCAGTGGAGGAGAGGTGGGCCACCATGTACCCCGGGGTGGGGAGTTGGTTGCGACCTGTCGCCGTCAGACCTGGGCGCTGGTGGGAGAGGTCATGAGTGCCATGTGCAAAACCACTAGGACCAGCCAGCAGTGGCGTAGAAAATTCCATTACCTCCTCAAAGCGGCCAGGATGAGTAGGCAACACTGTGCCCCTGGCACTAACCCCCGGCCCACACACCCATAATCCCACACCACCCGGCGGACGACCGAACCCCAACCCTGCATCACCTGCCAGGACCCATACCGGCCGTCAGGGCCGAGTGCCCTTGCCATGAAGGCCTGCAGCTACCCACCCCCTGTGCTGCACGGGTCCAATTGTCTAACACTGTGCGTTTTCTGTCTTCCGCGGTGGAGGCCTCAGAGGCAAAGGTTTCGGCCATGGGTCAGGATGTAGAAGGCCCTGGGCGCCTGGGCCAGGGCCCAGGACAGGGCTGCCCCCTCGCAGGCAGCCGTGTGCCAGGGCTGCTTGGATATTGCAGCGGCACTCCTGGGCATGGTCCAGTCACAGCAGGTCATGGCTGAGGGCATCAGTGGCATTGCCCAGGCATCGGCCAGGTGGTACAGACCCAGAGGGAGGTGGTGCAGTCACTGACTGACATGGCACAGACCCAGACTTGGTGGCACAGTCGCAGCGTGGTGTGGCGCAGTCCCAGAGGGAGGTGGTCCGCTCCCTCTGCTCCATGGCCGTGAGCATCGAGACCCTGGTCGGGGCAGGCGTGGGTCTCCAGGACTGGCAGCGCTAGGTGATGGGGGAGCTTCATGAGCTCCCCTCGCACCTCCATCCCATGGAGTAGCCTGGAGGCCATTGGGCATGCCGAGGGTGCAGGAGGTGATGGGGCCCATGCCGGTGACTCTCGCAGCGGAGGTGCTGGGACAGCCTAGTACCTCAGCCCCTGCCGCCCCCCTCCTGTCCCTGGGACATCTGGTGGGCAGTGAGCAGAACAGGGCAGCACCACACCACCTGAGACACCCGAGCAGCAGCCGCGCCCATCCAGGTGCGGTCGCCCCAGAAGACGGCTGCCAAAGGGGACTCAGATCACAGGGCGGGAATCGCAGCAGGCCACCTCCACTCTTGATGGACCGGCTGGAGAACCTCCTGGGTGTAGATTTAGGGCCCATAAGGCCACAAAGGTAGACACCAGTTAAATTGGCACAGGTGCTGGGCACAAATCTGTATATATTTGTTCACATTAAACACCTGTGCACAACGTTACAACTTGCTTCAGTGCTCTATCAGAAGGGTGTGAAGGATGGGCTGGTCTGGGCTGGACGCAGGAGGCAAGGGGAGGGGGGAGTGGATGGGTAGACGTTTGGGGCCCAAGGGACCGCAATTCAGCCAGTGCCCACTGCTCATATGTGCCACCACAAACCCAGTCCCCCCCCCCCCCCACTGTCCCCACCTCTGCCATCTCAGGGATTCAATGGGACCTTGTGATGAAATGGTCAGTTCGCATGCAGGGATCACCAAGTGGATGGTGGAAAGTGCTATCATGGGCAGGAGTCAGATATTGTCGAACGATGCGGAGCACCAGAGCTCAGCCAGAGCAGATTGTCATCATCCTTCATTTGCTGCGTGATGTTGTGCAGGACGCAGCTGGCCACCACGATGTGGGAGAGCCTCCTCGCACTAGGGCCCCTCTAGAGCAGTCCAGGCACCTGAACCGCATCTTCAGGATGTTTAATCAGGCCCCGAGTCACTGCATAGTCATAATTGTAGCAGGTCTCAGCATCGGTCTGTGGCCTGCAGATAGGCGTCATCAGCCACGATCGCAGCGGGTAACCCCTGTCGCCCAGGAGCCAACCCCTCAGCCAGAGTGGTGCTTCAAAGAGGTCAGGAACCATTGAGTGTGCCAGGATGAAGGCGTCATGCACACTACCCGGGTATTGGGTGCAGACTTGCATGATGCGCAGCGCATGGTCACCCACCAGCTGAATGCTCATCGAGTGGAACCCATTTTGGTTTGTGTAGACCGGCCTGTTATGGGCCAATGTTCGTAGGGCGACATGCATCCAGTCGATCAACCCCTGGACCTGGGGCATCTCAGTGTTGATGGTGAACCCTGCTGCCCAGGCATTCTGGTGGGCTCGGTCCACATTGAATTTGATGTATTGTGGCAACCGGGCATATCGGGCCTCCGTGACTGCATGGACGCACCTGTGCACCGAGCTCTGTGGGATTCCTGACAAGGCGAATGGAAATGCCCCATTGCGTAAATGTTCAGGGCGACCGTCACCTTGATGGCCACCAGGAGAGGGTGTGCTCCCCCATACCCCAGCAGTGTCAGGTGCGCCATGATCTTGCAGATATGTCACACTGCCCCCTGCTCAACGAGAGACTTCGACGGGAGCATTTTAAGCTTAGATCCATGTTATTGCTGGCCTCTATTTGTGATAACCACCTATTTGTGCCGCCAAATTTAGGCTCACCGTTTAGGTTAGGTCATGGGAAGGGAAATGTCTTGAGAGATTTGGGGACTTGTTGGTGTAAGGATGGTTTGCTAGTTTGGAGGAACTAGTGGTAAAGTTTTGACTCTCTTGGACAAGCCTGTTCCGGTACCTTCACAATTCTGTGCGTAAGGCCTTTCCGTCTTTTCCCAGCTGTATCATCCTCCCTGCTGGGGAGAATTCTATCATTAGTAGGGTACGGTGGGTGGAGTATTTCAGGCATTTATGGGCAGATCTTATTGCTGGAGGCGGCTCCTGTGGTTGAGGTGAGGGCAAAGTGGGAAGAGAAATTGGGCCAATTGTGGATGAAGAGGTGTGGAGTGAACGCCTTCACAGGGTAAGTTCCAAGTCCTCCTGTGCACAGCTCAACCTGATCAGCGTAAGGTAGTGCACAGGGCTCACATGACTAAGGCCAGAATAAGTGGGTCTTTTCCGGGGCTGGAATATAAGTGTGAGCGGTGTTCTCGGGGACCGGCCAGTCACACCCATAGGCTCTGGTCATGTGCCAGGCTGGTAAGCTTTGGGTTTTCTTCTTTAAAACCATGTCGGGCATTCTTAATGTCAACTTGGAGCCTTAGGCTTTGGTGGCCATTTTCAGGGTGCTGGACCCGCCGGGATTGCAGACAGGGGTGAAGGCGGATGTCATCACCTTTGCATTATTAATAGCCTGGGGGTGAGTTCTACTAGGATGGAGGACTGCTATTCACCCAGTGTCTTTGTGTGGTTGGATGACCTTATGGAGTTTTGGTATCTGGAGAAGGTCAATTACACCATCATGGGGTCAGTTGAGGTTTAACAGGTGGGGGATGTTTGTTTGTTTGTTTTATACAGTTGTTGGGGTGATTGTTAATATGTATGGTATAATATGTGCTTATTGTGTTATTAGTTTGTTCTAAATTTTAAAACTTTCATAAAGATATTTATTTTTTTAAAAGGTGGAGTAAATAGATGGAAGTTGTGTCCACTGGTGGGAGGGTTGGTAACAAAAGGACCTTGGTTTACCATAACAGGCAAAGGAATAAATTGAAAAAGAGATAAGAATTTGCATCTGCAGCAAGTGGTTCCAATCTGGACGGGACTTCTGAAAGGATGGTGAAATCAATTGGCATAGGGTGGGTCAAGCAGATTTGAGAATTAAACATGTGGCGAAAGAGTAGTGTGCTAAGGAGGGGTTTTGATACACGGGGCACTGCTACCAACACTCAGGAAACCATTGTAAAGACATGGGGCTGGATTCTCCGAAAATGGGGCTATGTCCCCACGGCGGTGTAAAAACGCTGGCGTTGCACACCCCAGTTTCCTGCAAAAAATAAAAGTCGATTCACTTACCTTGAAGGGGCTGGCAGGAACCCGGAGTGCTTCACACAGCTTTTGCTGCACGAACGGGCCCCAGCACTTCCGGTTCCGGGTCCGCGCATGCGCACGGCGGCGGCCTCCAGTGGCTGCATCGAACACCATAGCGGACTTGGACCAACACCAACAAACTAGGGCCCCCCCCCCGATCGGCTGCGCGCTCCTGCATCGAACCGGCCCGATCGCTGCCCCGTCCGCCCATAAGGCCCCCCCTCCGGTGCTCGATCCCCCTGCCCTCCACCAGGGCGGCCGCAGACTGAGTCTGCAGCCGCCACGTGAGGTTCCGGACCGGCCATACGTGGTTAGAACTACACCTGCTGGGAGCGGAGTATCGTTCGGCGGGCCTCTAGAAATGGCTCCCCAGCCTCGCGGCGTAAATTGCGAACGCGCGGATATTCGGCGCCCGGAGAATCGCTGGATCGGCGCCCGGCCCGATTCCATCGTAAACATTGATTCTCCGCCCTCGCGTCAAACGTGATTTCAGGGCGGGGCTACGGGGAATCCAGCCCATGGTTACATGGTGACCACGGTTGCAAAATAAATATTCCAGAGTATACAATATTTTGAAGACAAAGAGAATGACAAAGGAGGAGAAGTAATACTGATAGTAAAGGATGTCATAAAGTCATCAGTGGGAAATAATCTTGGCTCAGAAGGTCATGAAATAGAAGGCATATAGAGGTGGAGGATAGGGGTAACAAGAATCAGAAAACATTGGTGTTGAGTTGTTTATAGATCCCATAACAGTGGTTATACTGTTGGACAAAGCATTAACAACACATTTTTGGGGTGTTCAACAATAGTAATATAATAATTGAGAGGGATTTTAATCTCCATATAGAATAGGCCAATCAATCCAGCGATGGTCTAGAAGATGAGCTTGTATAATGATTTCATGATCGTTTCCTGGAGCAATATGTTACAAAATCAAGAAAAGTTAAAGTGATTTTAGGTCTAGCATTGTGTAATGAGGCAAGGTTAATTGGTAATCGCATAGTAAAAGATTTGTGGGAACTTATGATCATAATACAATTGAATTGTTAAGTTTGAAAGCACCGTACTCTAATCACAAACAAGAATCATAAATTTAAACAAAGTCAATTGCATAGCCATGGGGGGAATCTAGCTAGGATTGATTGGGTAAATAGACCAAAACGTATGACCATAAATAAACAGTGGGAAAGATTTTTGAAAAATCAAAATGTTCAACAAAAAATATATTCCATTAAAACTTAAAAACTCAATGAGAGAGATCCATCTCTGGCTTACTCATGAAGTTAAGGGTGGTATTAGGTTAGGTTGCAAAGAATAAAAGCAACATCAAGGATTGGGAGTATTTTAGAAACCAGCAACAGCCCACCAATAAGTTGGTAAAAGGGGAAGTAATAGAATATAAGAGCAAGCTAGGCAGGAATATAAAATATAAAAATATGAAAAGGGCACTTAGAAGTATCTAAAAAGGAAGAGAGTAGCTTAAGTAAATGTTGGTCTTATAGAACCAGAGACGGGAAAATTATCATGGGGGATGAGCAAATGGCATAGACATTCAACAAGTATTGTGCATCTGTCTTCACAGTAGATGACATAAGTTGCACACCAGAAATAGATGGCAATCTATGGGCTAATAAATGTAAGAAAATCAAGGTCATTAATATCAGCAGAGAAAAAGTTCTAAAGGCAGCATGGTGGCACGATGGTTAGCACTGCTGCCTCACAGCGCCAGAGACCGGGTTTGTATTCCGGCTGTGGGTGACTGCGTGGAGTTTGCACATTCACCCGATATCTGCGTGGGTTTTCTCCGGGTGTTCCAGTTTCCTCCCATAGTCCAAAGATGTGCCGGCTAGGTGGATTGGCCATGCTTAATTGCGCCTTAGTGTCCAAAGATGTGCAGGTTGGATGGATTGGCCATGATCAATGTGCAGGGTTATGGAGATAGGGTGGGGGAGTGGGCCGAGGTAGAGTGCTGCTTGAGTGGGTTGGTGCAGGCTTGATGGGCTGAATTGCCTCCTTCTGTGCTGTAGCGATTCTCTGGATTCCATAGAGAAACTTGAGGGACTAATATCTGACAAATCCCCAAGACCTGATGGCCCACATCCTAAAGTTCTAAAAGAGATAGCTACACAGATAGTGGATACTCACACAAAATTCCTTTGATTCTGGACCATTCCCAGCAGATTGAAAGTTAGCAAATGTGACACCACTATTCAAGATGTAACAGACATCTGCAGATGCTGAAAGATGCCCTCGTATGAATGGGATATGGCGCTCGACTCATCGATCGACAGTTCTAACGCGTCACAGCAAAAAACAGCACCAACCTCCTCAGAAGACAAACACGGGACACAACCGACAGAGTACCCTTCGTCGTCCAGTACTTTCCCGGAGCAGAGAAACTACAACATCTTCTTCGCAGTCTTCAACACGTCATCGATGAAGATGAACATCTTGCCAAGGTCATCCCCACTACTTGCCTTCAAACAACCGCGCAACTTCAAACAAACCATTGTTTGTTTGAAAACTATCCAGCCTACAGAACAATGACCATGACACCACACAACCCTGCCATGCCAATCTCTGCAAGACGTGCCAGATCATCGACATGGATACCACCATTACACGTGAGAACACCACCCACCAGGTACGTGGTACATACTCGTGCGACTCGGCCAGCTTTGTTTACCTCATACGCTGCAGGAAAGGATGTCCCGAAGCGTGGGACATTGGCGAGACCATGCAGACGCTGCGACAACGAATGAACGGACATCGCGTGACAATCACCAGGCAGGAATGTTCCCTTCCAGTCGGGGAACACTTCAGCAGTCAAGGGCATTCAGCCTCTAATCTCCGGGTAAGCGTTCTCCAAGGCGGCCTTCAGGACGCGCGACAACGCAGAATCGCCGAGCAGAAACTTATAGCCAAGTTCCGCACACGTGAGTGCAGCCTCAACCGGGACCTGGGATTCATGTCGCATTACATTCATCCCCCACCATCTGGCCTGGGCTTGCAAAATCCTACCAACTGTCCTGGCTTGAGACAATTCACACCTCTTTAACCTGGGGTTACCCCTATCTCTGTATCTGTAAAGACTTAATTACCTGCAAATGCTCGCATTCTAAGCATTGTCCTGCATCTTTGAATTTGTCTATATATATGTTTCTGGAACATATCTCTTCATTCACCTGAGGAAGGAGCAGTGCTCCGAAAGCTAGTGACATCGAAACAAACCTGTTGGACTTTAACTTGATGTTGTAAGTATTCTTACCACTATTCAAGGAAGCGGGGGAGGAAACAAAGAAAACTAGAGGCCAGTTAGGCTCGTATCAATCATTGGGAAAGTGCTGGAATTTCTTATCAAGGGCATTTTAACAATACACTTGACAAATCAGAGTATGATCAGACAAAGTCGTATGGCTTTATGAAAGGAAAATCGGGGATGACAAATTTATTAGAGGTTATGAGGATGTAATTCGTAGGATAATAGATTAGCCTGAATCAAGGATTTATTAACAGACAAGTAGCAAAGAATAGGCATAAATGAAGCATTCTTAAGTTCACAGTCTGTAATGAGTAGAGTGCTGTAAGGATCAGTGCTGGGGCCTTAGCTACTTACAACTTCTATGAATGACTTAGGTAAAAGGACAGAGAGTGATGTATCTAAATTTTCTGGTAATAAAAAGCTAAATGGAAATGTAAGTTGTGAGAAGGACTCAGGGAGATTCCAAAGAGATATATAGATTGGTTAAGTGAATGGAGAGCAAAGTGGTAGATGGAGTATAATGTGGGGAACTGTGAGGTTATTCACTTCAGTCGTAAGAATAGAAAAGCAGAATATTCTTTAAAAGGTGTGAAATTGTAAATGGTGATGTTCTGAGGGATTTAAGTGTGCTCATACAAGGAGCTCACAGTTAGCATGCGGATCCAGCAAGCAATTAGGAAATCAAATGGCATTCTGGCCTTTACTGTAAGTGGATTGGAATATAGGAATAAAGGAGTCTTGCTGCAATAAAGTCAGAAAGTGCTGGAAAGACTCAGCTGGTCTGCAAACATTTGTGGAGAGAGTTAAATATGTCACTTCTTCAGAGCTGCTTGCTACAATAGTACAGGACTTTGGCGATGCCACACCTGGAGTATTGTGTGCAGCTTTGATCTCCATATTAAGGAAGGATATACCTGCATTGCAGACAGTACAGTGAAGTGTTCACTAGATTCGTCCCTGCAATGGAAGGGTTGACCTAACATGAGAGGCTGAGTAACTTAGGCCTCGGAGTTTTAGAGAATGAGAGGTGATCTCATTGAAACATCCTAGACTATGAATGGGGCTTGGAAGTGTAGATACTGGCAAATTATTTCTGTCACTGGGGAATCTTGACCATGGGAAGACAGTTTCAGGATAAGGGATTGATTATTCAGGACTGGGTAGGGAGTTTGGAGGCTCTATATTTAAGACTGCAGATTTTGATGTCTCTGGGAACTAAGTGAAAAGGGAAATGGGTGAGAAAGGGGAATTGAAGCCTAAGGTCAGACATGAACTGATCAAATGGCAGAGCAGAGTCAAGGCACTGTAAGATCTACTCCTAGCACTTGTGTTCAGATTTATTGACACCTTTTTAAAAAATTGGATATATATTTAAAAGGAAAATTTGCAGGACAATGGGGAGCAGGGAGGGAGGGAGACGGTGGAATTAATTGGTTAGCTCTTTCAAAGAGCAGACACAGACCAATGAGCCAAATGGCTTGCTCTGTGCCTTCTCATTCTATGGTTCTATGAATTCAATTGACATAATCAAAAAGTTTAATATGGCAGCTCCTTCAAATTCTGTAATTGTTGCTTAGATGTAATCAATTCAGTGCATTACTGTGGAAGGAATGCAGTTCGATAAAGAATTCATTTCCTAATTAATCACTTATTGTCTTAATGTGTAGAGAAAGGCTCAATCTTAGACACTTCAGCTTTGGCTGAATTTTTAGTGTCACGTTTTCACTTAAAACATTAATAACGGATCGTGGAAATGATGCATATTGTAATGGATGCTCAAATATCAACAACCCCAGCAATACACTAATCTGGAGAAATCTGAGACTAACTGTAATTAAACATTTGTCATCTGAATACAAGCAACAGTGACGAAGAAAGCAGAAAACACAAGCAGAAAACCGGCACAAATCCTGGATGAGAGCAAACATGTCAGACCAGGAGAAAGTTAGATCACAGATCAGCCATGAACTCATAAAATGGCAGAGCAGATTGGAGGGCTTAACTGACCGACACTTGTTTCTATGTTCCGATATTAATTGACTAAATTTGATATCTTCAAATTCAATTTGTAATTTTAAGAAATAAGTAGATAAAATATAATATATAAACATGATGTTCTCATCGCAATTTCCTCTTTGCTAGGCCAGCATTTATTGCCCATCCCCAGTCAAGAGTCAACCACATTGCTGTGGATCTCGGGTCACATGTAGACCAGGTAAAGATGATAGATTAATGAACGGGATGAGGTTTTGCACTTTCCAACAATGGCTTCACAGTCATCATTAGACTTTTATTTAATCTGCAGTGACAGGGGGCGAAATTCTCCCGAAACGGCGCGATGTCCGCCGACTGGCGCCCAAAACGGCGCCAATCAGACGGACATCGCGCCGCCCCAAAGGTGCGGAATGCTCTGCATCTTTGGGGGCCGAGCCCCAACATTGAGGGGCTAGGCCGATGCCGGAGGAATTTCCGCCCCTCCAGCTGGCGGAAACGGCCTTTGTTGCCCCGCCAGCTGGCGCGGAAATGACATGTCGGGGCGGCGCATGCGCGGGAGCGTCAGCGGCCGCTGAAAGTTTCCTGCGCATGCGCAGTGGAGGGAGTCTCTTCCACCTCCGCCATGGTGGCGACCGTGGCGGAGGCGGAAGGGAAAGAGTGCCCCCACGGCACAGGCCCGCCCGTGGATCGGTGGGCCCCGATCGCGGGCCAGGCCACCGTGGGGGCACCCCCCGGGGCCAGATCACCCCGCGCCCCCCCCAGGACCCCGGAGCTCGCCCCCACCGCCTTGTCCCGCCATTCAAAAGGTGGTTTAATCCACGCCGGCGGGACAGGCAATTTATCGGCGGGACTTCGGCCCATCCGGGCCGGAGAATCCAGCGGGGGGGCCCGCCAACCGGCGTGGCCTGATTCCCGCCCCCGCCGAATATCCGGTACCGGAGACTTCGGCAACCGGCGGGGGCGGAATTCACGGCAGCCCCCGGCGATTCTCCAACCTGGCGGGGGGTCGGAGAATGACGCCCAGGATTTGAACCTGCGTCCCCAGAGGATTACCCTGGGTCTTTGGATTACTAGTCCAGTGACAATACCATTAAGCACCATCCCCTCACTGCTGTTATTGCAAACATTTGACATGTTTTACCTGTTTTATATTATGATATATATATGTGGGAATGCTACATCTGGTGTCACTTAATAAGGGTTTTCTTTATTAGTGACAACAGGATGTTAATTGATGTTTTATTCTGAATTGCTTTTCCAAAACATATGACATTTACAAATTATATTAATTAGGAGTGGAAATATTTTGAATGTCCTTGGAGCTCTTTCATTTCTTGGCAACCACAGGTCGCATGGTTGTACAACAGGTGTTTAGCAAGTGTCTGGCAATTGCTCAGAACCAAATACTGTAGGGAAATTACTGCACTTAATGTCAATGTTGGAGTTTAGCAGAGTTGATTCCACCATCATTATAAAGTAATATTACCATATCTAGCATCAGTGCGGTAAGCATTAATGCTTAATGTCGAAGTCCTGCTCTGAATTACTTCAAAGACTTACCTGGTACAAAATAAAGATACTAAGCATGTTCTACTTAGCTTCAAGTTGAATAAACTTACAGAAGTTGACGAGGAGGAATTTGCTCTCTTTCAACGCTCTGTCAAAATTGCTTCTTTTCAGCACAAGGACACTCCGTTCGTCTTTAATCTTGGGCTGTTTGACTCTCTGCGTCTTGGTGTCATTTTCTTCCTTTTTATTCTTGACGTTGTTCTCAGCCCAGACTGCAGATAAAAAAGTTAGTAATGGAAGTATAAAAACTGAGATTCTCATCCTGTGGCTGGAAGCGAGTCAGAGCTGGAAACTCAATCACCCTTTATTTTCCACTGGCACAGAAACTCTTTTCACACAATGTCAAGATAACCAGAGCAAACAGCTTGTGTAGTTCCACATCTAAATTTAAAATAAATGGTTATGTAAACCACCTACAATCGAACTATTTAAACAATGATGAAACAGCATCGTTTGACCTTGCCCCGGATGCAAGGTGACTTCTGCTCGTAAGCTGAATCTGGATTGTTTCACATTTACAATACTTTCTCCAAAATGAAGAGGTGAAGGTTTTATTATTTCTTATACTATTCTCTATTGGCAGTTTGGCACAGATATGTTTCAGGAATTCAAAGAACCACTTTTTTCTATACGTCAAGTATTTCCTTTCCTGCCGCATTACCTGTAACCACATCAAATTGCAGATTTTAAACTGCACCGTTAAACTACTGAAGTTTTCATGATTAAGAAAAGGGAAGTTTTACAGAAATGGGAAAAATTAAACCAAGTTGTCAGAGTTCATGGTGACACGTCAGTCGAGAAGACGGATGGAACTTGCAGCACAACCCATCCACGGTCGAAGACTTGTTTGATGCACCTTTTATTAATTGACTTGACCTTGGACACCATTGTTGCATTGTGGAAACTGGGCAGTATTGCAGCCCAGCCCGCAGTCCTTATAGCAGCTGCCAAAAGGTATGTTTTAACAACTACATTCTGGTGGTGGAGTCCGATGGAGCAGGACTGCTTCACCTGGCTACACATTAAAATCGAGGTCCTTACTGCCACTTCTCACCTTTCCTTCGCGAGTGTTGCCTCTCTTTCCCAATCACTGCCTCCACCATTTCCCTTTGTCCCCCTCCTTCTCGATCGTTTCCCACCAACCCCCACCCCCACTTCTCAAAGGCAAGTTCAAATGAGGGGGTTTTTGAAGATGGAAGGAGATGAAGGAAGGCACCAGGGTTTAAAGGGTGCTGGCTCTAGATTGCAAATATTACTAGCTAATGTCACTAATGTTAAAAAATAAAAATAAAAACCACACATTTTGAGTTTTGCTTTATTAAGAAGACTGAATGATGTCACTGTAATAAGAGAAGCACCAGTCTCTATCTGGTCCCCTTAGGAAGGATCCGTACAGATTGTGCAGATTCCTACAATGAGTGAATGAAAGGTGCACAAAGTGCATTCACCATTTCCCCTTGGAACAGGAGTGATCTTACAACACATATAATGAAGTAACAATTGCGCTGACCAGTTAAAGATGCTGATGGAGACCAAAACAGGTACTATTATCTGATGTGTTATGTCTCATAGCAATTTTCAGCCAAATGTCCATGATATTGTCAGATTGGCGAATAAAGATTTACAGATGGGTAGTGGAGGACAGCAGTGGAGGTGGATGTGCACTGGGAGTTAGGCGGTTGGAATATGATAGGCTACAGGAAGGGAGTTGGGCAGTGGGAGAGGGATGGGAAACGGATGAAGGATGATGGACATTGGGATAAGATGGATAGTTGGAGGGGGGTGGACAGTGTAATGGGGAATGGGCAGTGAGCGGGTGGAATGGGTAGGAGGAAGGGCAATGGGGAGAAGGAGGGGGTTGGGCAGTGGGAGCTGGGTAGCCAGAGGGAATAGGCTGGGAAGAGCAGTGAGAGGGGTGGGGGGAGTGTGAGCATAACCAGGGGGCTCGGGATATGTGGCAATCTTAACAACAGGGATTCTTTCAAATAGAAATTCCTAGAGTCCATTCCAAATCCAGCTTCGACCCAGCTGCTGAGATCGTGCAGGGAATTGCTGGCAGGAAGCCAAAAGGATTTATTTTGGCCTCCCATTGCCATCCCATTGTGGCTGCTGCCATACCTGTGAAGATTACTTTGGAATATTATGTCAGCCTCCGCCTGCCTTTAGTGGGTATCTATCTTGTTCAATGGCCTGATTCATTGTCATAAATGTTGCAGTGGCCAGGAACAAGTCTGGTTGGAGTTGGGCATCACATAGTTTAAATTTTAACACCTCCAACACATCAATCCCACTGGGTGAGAGGGTTTAAATCCCAGCCCATGATTATACAGGTGGATTAGCAACCATACCTGAGCCCTGAGAAATCTAGCTAATTTAAAACACTCTCTTAAATGTATCATACTTTAATATAAACTGTAAGATAAATAGGTAACATTTAAGACAACAGAATATTGCACAATTCTAACAGTAACAGTACTGTCAAACGGATAATGATAACCAATGAGCGTTCCGGGTGTGCAGTAAGACTCTTATCACATAGTTCAAATTATAATGATGTTAGATTTTATTTGAATGAGACAAGGAAACAAAGTAGATTGTGCATGTTTTTCGTAAATAATAACTGAACCATGAAGTAATTTCACTCAAAAAAATGTAAGCACCACACTTTCTTTTTCAATATGGGCCCAAGTATGTGGTTGAAACTAGGGGACACATTCTAGTGTTGCTACCTATTATTATCTTAAATTGCCTGGGCATAGAGAATGAGGAAAATACGATGGGCTGGAGTGCCCATAACGGAATCCATTTGAAATCCCATCCATGAATTGAAATGCATGGAGAACTGCCATACATTCCTCCCACCCGAACTTCCTCTAATTCACCAAGAACAGTGGGTGCAGTATGTTGAGGCATATGAACACAAAAAATCAACCCTATGGTTTCAGAGAAGAAAATGTTTATTATTTAGAAAAGATTGTTTCACATCAATGGTAATAAAAATACTCCTTTTCCCCAATTCTTTCTATGCGTTATTATGTGTGATACAACAAACATCTGATTCATTTGAATAACGCAGGGTAAAACACGATTCCCACCCCAAAATATCAATGCTTTTGATGGGAAATGATCCACCTTCGTGAAACCTTTGGCATTATCAAAGTCACAATACTGGTCTTGTGATTATTTCTGGGTCAAGCTGTAGAATTGAATCTATAATTCATCCTTTTTAGCTTCACTGGCAGTGTCGCTGCCTTTTGGATGCTGCTCTGTTGTTTTGTTGGTCTCTCCATTGAGAATGTCATCAATATCCTGCAATATTTAGGAGAAAATATTAATCATTAGAACAGTTGAGTATTTGAGGAGAGGAAGTAGGACCAGAGAAAATTACTGCAGATCAAATACAGAATGCACTGACCAGTTCATCATTATCATCTGCGCCAGCTTCTTGAGGTAATTTTCCACCATTGTCCAAAAATGTTGTAAAGGTTTCCAGATCCCTTGCTCCTTCGTAGTTTATAATCTGTAAAATAAACAACATACAACGATATTAACTTATTATAAGATAAATCACTTGGTTGCATGGTGTACCGAAAACAACCTCTCTCTAAATGTCGGAAAAACTAGGGAACTGATCATCGACTTCAGGAAGCGTAGCACGACACACACACTCCCGTCTGCATCAATGGCTCCGAAGTGGAGATGGTCGATAGCTTTAAGTTCCTGGGGTCACCATCACCAACAGTCTGTCCTGGTCCACTCATGTTGATGCAACAGTCAAGAAAGCCCAACAATGTCTCTACTTCCAACAGAAGCTAAAGAAATTTGGCATGTCTGCATCGACTCTCACAAACTTCTACAGATGTGTGATAGAGAGCATCCTATCCGGCTGCATCACAACCTGGTATGGCAACTGCTCGGTCCAAGATCGCAAGAAACTGCAGAATGTGGTGAACTCAACCCAACGCATCACACAAGCTTGCCACCCCCACATTGATTCTGTATATACCTCCCGCTGCCTCAGGAAGGCAGACAGCATTATCAGAAACCCCTCCTACCCAGGCATTGCCTTCTTCCAGACCCTTCAATCAGGTAGAAGGTACAGAAGTCTGAAGACCCGCACATCCAGACATAGGAACAGCTTCTTCCCCACAGCTACAAGACTCCTCAACAACTCTCCCTCAGATTGATCTGTTCACTATTCACGATGCCCTATGCTGTTCTTGCTCATGTATTTGCTTTGTTTGGCCCCTTGTTCCGCACTGTAACCAATCACTGTTTGTTGATGTACCATTTGTCAATGTTCTCTGTTGATTATTCTTTTTGTCCACTATGTATGTACTGTGTACGTTCCCTCTGCCGCAGAAAAATACTTTTCACTGTACTTCGGTACATGTGATAATGAATCAAATCGATCAATCAAAATAGTCAAATGTAAAAGAGGTGACCCAGTAGCATTTTGGGATTTGATATGGCATTTTTCAGAAAATATGAAATCACCTTAGTGGAAAAAATGTGTTACTTTACAGTAAGATCTGTAAATAGGGTGGCACAGTGGTTAACACTTGCTTCACAGCGCCAGCGACCCGGCTTGGGTCACTGACTATGCGGAGTCTGCACATTCTCCCTGTGCCTTCGTGGGTTTCCCCCGGGTGCTCCGGTTGTCAGGTGAACTGGACATTCTAAATTCTCCCTCAGTGTACCCGAACAGGCGCCGTAGTGTGGCAACTAGGGGATTTTCACAGTAACTTCATTGCAGTGTTCGTGTAAGCCTACTTGTGACACTAATAAAGATTATTATTAGTATTATTATTATGAGGCCAATCCTATCTCCATTTGATACACACACCTTATTGCTAGATGTACAGTTGATTGTGCTGCTGTGTAGATTTATTCCAGTACGAAGTCTTACAACACCAGGTTAAAGTCCAACAGGTTTGTTTTGATGTCACTAGCTTTCGGAGCGCTGCTCCTTCCTCAGGTGAATGAAGAGGTCTCTTCATTCACCTGAGGAAGGAGCAGCGCTCCGAAAGCTAGTGACATCGAAACAAACCTGTTGGACTTTAACCTGGTGTTGTAAGACTTCGTACTGTGCTCACCCCAGTCCAACGCCGGCATCTCCACATCATAGATTTATTCCCATAGTGGTGTCCACATTGCCATGCAAACGTATGAATTAGCAGCAGGAGTTGGCCATTTAGCCTCCTGGGCCTGCCCATTCAATAAGATCTGGCTGCTCTTATTGTGGGCTCAATGTTACTATCCTACCTACCTCCAGTACTCTTTAATTCCTTTGTTGTCAGGAATCTATCTAACTCTGCCTTAAAAATATTCACCGACTCTGCCTCTACCATTTTCTGGGGCAGAGAATTCCAGACTCATATGCCCTGGATTGTGGCTCCTTGTGCTTTGAAAGTCTGGCTGGTGATCTCGAGAACTGAACGAGTAGAGGCCAAGGCCTCCTCAATGGATCTTTTAAGATCTCTGAGAGAGAAAAAATACTGCTCACCTCCATCTTAAATGGGGAACCCCTTATTTTTCAATTGTGTCTCCTGGTTCTGGGCCGAGATTCCCCATTGCGAGTCCGCCCTGCTACCGCTGCTAGTGAGGATGGAGAATTTGGCGCTCAGTCAAATCTCCCATTCACTGCACTGGGACCAGAGAATCCCACTGCCATGAACGGACGGAGAATCCGGCCCCTGGTCTCTCCTACAAGGGGAAACATCCTTTCAGTGTCCACCTTGTCAAGTCTCCTCAGAATCTTACATGTTTCAATAAGTTTCCCTCGCATTCTTCGAAACTCCAATGGATAAAGGCCCAACTTTTCCAACCTTTCCTCACAGGATAACTCCTCAACCCTGAAACCAGTTGAGTGAACCTTTTCTGAACTGCTTCGAATGCAATTATATCCTTTCTTAAGTAGGGAGACCAAAACTGTACACGGTCTCACCAATGCCCTGAACAACTGTACCAAAACAACCCATTTTCCATTCCCCTTGCAATAAACAACATTCTATTTGTCTTCATAATCACTTGCTGCGTCTGCATACTAAAGTTTTGTGGTTCTCGTACCAGTATTCTTCTGTACCACCGTGTTATGCAATCTCTCTCTGCCAGAATTTAAGGACAGCTGTTTTGAGGATGTATTTCCATTTTCAAACCTCTACATTGAAATACATTGAACATAAAAAAGCCTTTTTCAAAATGTAAGTATGAACAGACAACATGACACCTTCCAGGTTGTAGCGCACATAGACTCCCGAGAGACGAATAGAGGTGACGTCGATGAGGCTTTATTAAGCGTGACTTGTTCCCCGCAGTTCAGCAACAGACTGGCCTGCGGGGGAGAACTCCTGGTTCTTATACTCCGCCTTCAGGGCGGAGCTAGAGATCAACAGCCAACCAGGACCCGGGATCTGTCAGCCAATGACATCACGGCTTCACAGTCCCACATGACCCCTAATGCATACTACCACTCAGGTTTTATTCAAACATTGTCAGACTCGTATCTCCAGATCTGGCTATAAAAGACATTTAAACTGCAAAGACCACTCCAGCAATGTCCACTGAATTCTAAAATGTATTTAAAAACCCTTTACTTCTGAGGAAACAGGAGACAGGAAGGGACTTCAAAGGAACCCAACATTATTAACTTCTTTACCTGGTGGATCAATGCTTCATCAAAATCAACATAGTGGCCATTTTATGTTTCCAAAGGCTGTTTGAGAGCAGCCATTTTGTTTGTAGCACCCAGGAAGAACTCTGAAAGAAAACATCAGAGAGGGTCTTGGCCAAGGAAGGGCAAAGAAGAAGGTATTAGGAAGTGAACTGTTATTCTGCTGAAGGAATAGTTTACAAGTACCATAACTGCAGAATTAGTAGGAAATAGGGCACCTTTCACTCCCAAAAACCTGCTGATCTGATGGGTCCATCCAAAAAGCCAAATCTCTGAATAATAGACTGCAGAAGCCATCACAGCTGTTAAACCGAACCTCAAGCTTCAACTCCTTTACTTCAGAAAAGAGTTAAAGAAACACACTGGCAATGATATCCCCCAGAGACTAATTTGAAATCTCACCTTAAAGATTTTTTTATATTTATGTCTTCAAATTTTGTATCTGTATTTTAGTTAATAACTTTATCCCTTTTACCTAAGGAATTTACAGCAGTAGCTTTTGTAATAAACCTTTACCTTGTTTAAGACTAAAGCTTTTTGCTGGGTTATTTTTAAATTGAACCACTCATAAATTACACATACACACAAATCCTGCGCTTATGGATCACTTTAAGGATACACCTTATACGTGATTGTGACACTCTCCATTTCAATAATATGCAGCTTTGTATTCTTCCTGCCAAAGCGGGAAAGTTCCCATTTTCCCACATTACGCTCCATTTAATGGGAGGCACGGTAGCACAGTGGTTAGCACTGTTGCTTCACAGCGCCGGGGTCCCAGGTTCGATTCCCAGCTTGAGTCACTGTCTGTGTAGAGTCTGCACGTTCTCCCCGTGTCTCCATGGGTTTCCTCCGGTTTCCTCCCACAAGTCCCGAACGACATGCTGTTAGGTAATTTGAACATTCTGAATTCTCCCTCTGGGTACCCAACAGGTGCCGGAATGTGGCAATTAGGGGTTTTTCACAGTAACTTCATTGCAGTGTTAATGTAAGCCTACTTGTGACAATAAGGATTATTATTATCTGCCAAATTTTGTTTGCACTCACTTAATCTATTTATGTCCCTTTGCGGACCCCTTTTATCCTTTTCGCAACTTACATTCCTGCCTACATTTGTGTCATCAGTAAATTTAGCAATTATATATTCGATCCCTTCATCTAAATCATTTGTATAGACTGTAAATAGTTGAGACTCCGGCACTAATCCCAGTGGCACACCACTCGTTACATCTTGCCAACCCAAAAATGACCCATTTATGCCTGCACTCTGTTTCCTGTTAGGTAACCAATCCTAGATCCATGATTATAAGATATCCCCTGCACCATGAGCTCTTCCTTTGTGTATTAACCTTTGATGTAGCACCCTGTCAAATGCCTTCTGTAAATCTAAGTTAATGACAGGCACAGCATTCCCTTTATTCACATTGCTAGTTACTTCCTCAAAGAACTCCAGTAAATTAGTCTGATACAATATTCCTTTCACAAAACCATGGTGACTCTGCCTGATTGCACAGATATTTTCTAAGTGCCCAAATATAACTCAGGGCAGACCTCCATCCCAGGTTACACAAGAAATCCAATTGGAGGGCTAGTCCATTTTGATGGTCATTAGCATGGGGTCAGTAGGCTTCAGGCAGAAATCTAGTGACTTGGGACAACTGACCCACTCCAGAATATTCTAATATTGAGCAATCCAGTCAGCCTCTACGTTTGAAAAAGGTAGGTTCTGAGCTGAGGGATGGGGCACCTATTCTCAGGCATGGGAAGGACTCATGCAGGAGGATTCCTGTCTCTCCTGGCCCCAACAAAACCAAATTAATACATACCCGGTCAGCTCTTTGTCAACCAATTGTCCAACTGATGCTGGACACAGCGTTCACAAGACATACTCCTCCCAGTCCTGTCTGAAAATAGAAATCAGGGTCCTATTGATGTCATTGGCAGCTGCTATGCATATTTAAGAGGCCTGCCTCCTGACTCAGCCAGGCATTTCAGATGGCCAGCAATCAGGCTGAGGGAAGACCCCCATTGGCAGGAAAAGGTCGGTAGGTCATTCTCACCATTTTTGGGGTGCAGCTGCTTCCTTTCCACATGCACTAAGTCAGTGCAAATTTACAGTTGATTATTAACGGTGCCCGCTATTAAGGTAGGTGGTGACTCTTGCAATAATTGTACCGACTGGATTCTCTGGACAAAGTGGTAGAGTTTCCATTTGTTTCTGTTAGTAACATCTGTGCAATCCAGGTGTAATCATCCAAACCAGTGCAAAAGACTGTAAATTTAAATGAAGCGCACCCAAAAGAATATGTTTGTGTTTTCCATGATCTGTTCCATTGGTTCAAGATTCAATTTGTCCAATTTAGGTACCGTCCATAAAGCTGCCCTTGCCCCCAGCTGAAAATTATAAGATGCCATCAATTGGCACTTGTTTGGGAATTGTGTTCCATACATTGTGTTCATCTTTTTTAGGGGCAGAGGCATTAGTAGGCACTTTAAAAAAAATGTTTATTCATTTCAAAACACACTTAATTTACCAAGAGTTTGATTAGTGCTTGCCAATGAAACGATTCAGTATGGTTTTTGGAGGACTATTTACAGATGCCTCCATGAAAGTGCATCTGGTCACCACTCTTGAATGCATAAATGAATGCTTTTCAATGTGGAAAATGAAAAAATTCATGTTCCATGAGCCTAATTGAGTATCTCAACAAATGTAAGATTCTTTCATTAATTGTTTTCAGCAACAAAAGTGAATTTTCCTTTGCCACAGTAATCTTGTTAAATAAATAACTATTAAAGTGGTTTAGCATATATAACGAATAATCTTCCAACCTTTCTCAGTAGTGGGCCTTGAAGATTAAAGTATTTGCTGGGCGAGATTGGTGAACCATTTTATAGAATCGTAGAATTTTCAGTGCAAAAGGTAGCCATTCGGCCTGTGATGAATATCATGTTCGCCGCAGAATTCGGTTTGAAATAAGGCAACAGAAATTAATACGACCAGTATTTTAATTCAAAATGGAATAAAATCACTTCAGCTAAAGGTAGTCCAGAAGTCACCATTTGCTGGGAGAAACTCCTAGCTGACTTCAAGGATCATTAATACATTCCAAACAAATACAGGATAAGGAAAACCTTGCATTGGCACACCATAAATTCTCTAGATCACTCCCCTGCACCTATAATTATTGAAACCATGAGGACAGAACATTCTTCAGATAAACAATACACAAATCCTTCATTAACTATATAACTCTTGACACTTAGAATAACACCCTCAAATAAGTGTCAATCTATATATCTAAGATACATGGCAACACTGAAAAGAGACAGATCTCTATACGATCCCTCTTTGCCAATATATCTTAAGACACCTGACATTCACGCAGACACTAAGATCATTAAAACATATATAGATGATACATCAAGTTAGCCATTTGGCTGTGGGCAATTAACCAACAATAAGTGATAAGATAGTCCTTGACCGATTAAAAAGATTTATGTATAAAAAGAGGGGCATTTTGGCAGAGAGGTACCCTTCGCACTCCCCTACGGGAGTGTGGGTCAAAGCTTCAAGCTTGCCTCGCCAAACAAAGACCATCATGGTTTTGTAAGTATGTTTCTGTTAAACTTCTTAGAAATGTATTAGAATTTGATAGGAGATATTTTAGAATTTTCCATGTTTTAGATATCTCATGCTCTGAAGAGAAGTTAGTGTGTTAGCAGATAACAAAGGACAGTTAACAGGTTTTTATATTATTAACAGATAACTAAAGACTGTTAATCAATTTATATTTTTAAGTCTGCAATTCTGTATGTATCAATTGAGAGTATTTTACAGTAAAAATACTTTTATTAAAAATTATACTGTGTAGACATACTCTCAAAGTTTAAAATCCTAGACACTCATTTAGGAAGTCTTAAATGACTAGGACCCCCGACGACAGAGGTAACGATTTAGTTATGAGTGACGCATCTGAACTTTTCCCATAAAAAGTAACTGAGATCCTGTTTAACTGTCTGACACCCGGAAAAGCATTCTCCCTTCGTCAGATCTATTTTGAATCTTAGCAGAGAAATGGATTTCCCTCTTTTGGTGGGTTGACCCAAAGCATAGGTCATTAATAAAGTATTATCAGGTCCGGAATAACCTAAATCCTTCACAGGCCCATCAAATCTGCACCAGCCCTTAGAAAGAGCACCCTACTCAAGTTCACACACAAACTTTTTGAACACTAAGGGCAATTTAGCATGGCCAATCCACCTAACCTGCACATCTTTGGACTGTGGGAGGAAACTGCAGCACCCAGAGGAAACCCACACAGACAAGGGGAGGATGTGCAGACTCCGCACAGACAGTACCCAAGCCGGGAATTGAGCATGGGACTCTGGAGCTGTGAAGCAACTGTGCTAACGACTATGCTACCGTGCTGCCTTAAGTGAATGGTTGGAGAATGAGGCAAATTGCCTGAGTTGCTGCTATGTGCTGCTGATAGGCATGGACCCAAACAAGAGTGCAGTCAAAAATAATACCCAATTAGTTTTAAGGGTGGGGTCGCAAACAGACCTTTTTTCCTGAGGCAGCAGGGAAGTATTTGATAGTTGGAAATCCTTCGACTGTAACAGATTCAACTTCGTTAATGGTAGCATCCATTTTAGCAATTAAAACATTTTCATGATCCTTGTACTTCTCGCCCAATTGATCCCAGATAGGAGCGAGTTCTTTACAGTGACTACACCAGGGAGCATCTGGAAGACAAAACTAGAGCATCAATTGCTGGCAGCTTTGATCCCTTTGTTTTCCTGTACTGATCATGTTGACGATGACAAAAGAATGAGGCCTAACCTGCAGGAACAAGGTGCTTGTGACAAGTTATTAAGTAACTATTTTTCTGTCATAGTGACTAAATACCTACCAGTAATCATGTGCTGGACTCTACACTGAGGGTGGGCTCCATATACCCATCATAAATCTCAGGGACAAGTTGGAGGGCAACACAGTAGCACAGTGGTTAGCACAGTTGCTTAACAGCTCCAGGGTCCCAGGTTCGATTCCCGGCTTGGGTCACTGTCTGTGCGGAGTCTGCACGTTCTCCCCGTGTCTGCGTGGGTTTCCTCTGGGTGCTCCGATTTCATCCCACAGTCCAAAGATGTGCAGGTTAAGTGGATTGGCCATGCTAAATTGCCCTTGGTGTCCAACAAAAAAAAGGTTAGGCTCTTTCCGAGGGCCGGCGCAGACCTGATGGGCCGAATGGCCTTCTTCTGCACTGTAAATTCTATGATTCTATAATTATAATCCACCCCCCTCCGCTACTCTTTTACTGGCCAGCAGCCCACAGCTGCCCATTAAATTGGAGTGCACGGGATGGGGCACTTAATTGGGCATTAACTGTCCTCTTAACTGCCTCAATTGAGGGCGGAGAGGGTCAGCACTAAGAAACAAGAGTCACAGGGGTTGCTGAGTATCAAGGTGGGCTCCTTGAAAGGCCCACTGTTGCTCTGAGACTTTGCTGCAGTTGTAAAAACAAGAAGTAAAATCAAAAAACAGCCCTAACTCCCACGCACACCAATTCATGCCACCTCATGCCTCCACCAACCACCTCGTAACCTCCATGTCACCTCATGCCCCTACCCACAACTCATGGCACTTTAGAACTCCTGTGCCCGCCCAATCCAACCCAAGACCTCCCCACTCATCACCCTTTGCCATTTACACTCTCAATGCTAACTCTCCCAGCATCCACCATGGCCAGACCTCAGTTGCCACGGTGAGATAAAATAAAATTGTGAGTGTATCATCTGGACCTCACAATTCTTTTTAAAAACCCTCATTCATAAAAATACATACAATACATTTGAATTTTTCAAGTATTTAACTGCTCATAAAAAACATTTTCTTTAAGTAATTAATTCTTTTTTCAGAGACTAACGGCTTGACTGAGTCATCCACTTTCTACACACATTCATTCATGTCTAGTTCTAACAATCCCAAAAAGCACCTTGAGGGCGATTCTCCAATATTGGGCCCAAGAGTTTGCGCCGTCGTGAACACCGGGCCCGGTTACGTACGATTCTGGCCCATACACAGGGGGCCAGCACGCCGCTGGAGCAGTTTACGCCGCTCCAGCCTCCTTTCACGACGCCAAATGGGCGCTGCGCCAACCCGCGCATGCGCAGTTGGGCCAGCTCAATCCTGCGCATGCGCAGTTGGGCCGCGCCATCTAGCGCAAGCGTGGGGGACCTCTTTAGCGTGCCGGCCCCGACTCAAGATGGAGTCGGTGTTCAGGGGCCGGCCGCGCCAGAAAGTAGGCCCGGGGGGGGAGAGGCCAGCCCGCCGATAGGTGGGCCCTGATCGCGGGCCAGACCCCATTGGAGGTCCCCCCCGGTGTAGGAGCCTCCTCCCCCCAGGCCGCCCCCCGATCGTTCCCGCAGAGTTCCTGCCAGCAGCGACCAGGGGTGAACGGCGCCGGCGGGACTCTGTCGTATCGGCGCGGCCGCTCGGCCCATCCAGGCCGGAGAATCGGCGGCCCCGCCAATTCCAGCGGCAACGCGCCAGTGCAAATGGCGCTGATTCTCCGCACCTCAGAGAATCGAGCGCCGGCGTCGGGGCGTGGATGCGGCAATTCTCCGGCCCGGCACGGGGCTCGGAGAATCGCCCCCCTTTATCTCTCCTAAAGGCCACATTACCTCTTCCAAAATGGTCCTGTATCTCGCCAAAAGCATGTCTTACTGCTCCTAAAGACTACCTGGAATTCTGCAAAAGGGGACCTTACATCTCCAAATAGCTCCAGCAGCTTTAGACCTTTTCCTTAATTCTGTTTTGGACACGCAGCAACCAAAACTGCATCTGTTTACAGGCAGTTGTACTTCTACCTGTGTAGCTGTCTCCGTGAACCAAGGATGCAAATTAAAATCCACCCCCACCCCGGAAATGGTGGATGCCAGGTTCAGGGGTCGGACTTCTGGAATCGGGCCTCCGGCACCATTTTGTCTGAGGCCCGGAACCCTGCCTGCTTTGGAACAATTCAGGCAAGTCTAGATATATCGGCACCAACAGGTGGCCACAGAACACCACTGGTGCTAATGGTGAGGTAGTGGATTATCAATTGGGTAACCAATTAAAGGCAGAATAGAGGAAACAAAATTTACGAAAGAATTAGCACAAATGTTCAGGGAGAATCCTGTGCCTGCAGAAAGCAAACACAATAAAGATTAAAATTGTCCCGAAAAGGATTTTTAAAATATTTGTAGCCTTTAAGTGAATTTCTGTATGATTTCCCAGTGCTGGTAATACTGGATCCTCAGTTAGGATGAAGATTATTTACACTGACAACACTCATATTCTCACATTCTGTAGCTAAATGCAGTATCCAACTAATACAATAGGGGGCGGGATTCTGTGATCCTGAGGCAAAATGTTGATGCCGTCGGAAACGCCGTCGCGTTTCTCGACGCCGTCAACACGGCCTCAGAATCGGCAATTCTGGCCCCTACAGGGTGCCAGCACGGCACTGGAGAGGTTCACGCTGCTCCAGCTGCTGATCTCGGCATCAACTGAGCGCTGCGGAATCCGCGCATGCGCAGTGGCACAGGCACCAACGCGCACATGCGCAGTGGCCTTCTTCAACACGCCGGCCACGACGCAACATGGCGCAGGTCTACAGGGGCCGGCTCGGAAGAAAGGAGGCCCCCAGCCAGAGAGGCCGACCCGCTGATTAGTGGGCCCCAATCGCAGGCCAGGCCACATCGGAGCCCCCCCCCCCCCGGGGTCAGTCCCCTCCCAGGAGCTTCCTGTTTCTCACTCCAGTCTCCATGGCAGATGAGTGTGGGCTCCGTTTTACAGGATTCCACCTACTCTTTTTGCCTATTACATGCTGAGATGGTCAGAGTTCTGGGCTGGAATTCTCAGGCCTTTCGCAGACGGCGGGATTCTGTGGTCCCACTGGTAGCACACCCCAGCCCGTGGGTTCCTTGGTGATGTGGGGTGGCTTCAATGGGAAATCCCAATGAACAAAGTGCCAAATTCTGCGTCTTCGCTAGCAGCGGTAACGGGGCGGACTCGCAACGGAGAATCCCGGCCTTGTCCTCTCATAGAATCAAAGGATATGGGAACAGACAGGAAAATGAGTTGAAGCTCAAGATCAGCCATGATCATACTGAATGGGTGGAACAAGCTTTATGGGCTGTATGGTCTTCTCCTGTTCCTATTTCTTATGTTCTTTTGCGCATTCCATGAATTGGTTCAAACATCAGGCAAAATGGCACAAAAATCAACCTCATCAAACACAGCTGAATCCTTTTCTTTCCAACCCAGCACCAAAAACAGTGCAAAATGGCTTGATTCTTCATATATTGTTTCTGTCTAAACAGATCCTTATCTGAAAGGTGCTTGCGCAAAGCTTTTATTACACAATTGTGTTATTTTGGTTGTCCTTCCAAGTTGTTATGCTGGTGAGCTGCTGTCCCTTTGCCATTCGAATTGGGAGAGGCTGCGAGTTTCGGAGAAGCTGAAGCAAGTCACTGCTGTACACCCAGCTGACGGTGGGGGGAGTGGATGTTTAAAATTGCAGGTCATTCCAAATGAATCTTTTCGTACAACTGCGCGCTGACTTTTTCTAAAATCCACGATGGAAAAAGGTTCGGAGAAGTTTCTCGTCTCAGCGGTGCTGAAAATAGGGATGCCTGTGTGAGGCAATATTTAATAAGGTTTCACTCCCTGTTTTTAGCACTGTGTGTTTGCACTAGCTTCGGCACTCATATTTACATGTAAGTGACAATCAAAATACCAAATTAGAAAAAAATAGAACTTTTAAAAACTTTTTTTTTCCTAATATGTGGCCAGCATGTATTGTCCATTCCTTATTGCCCTTGAGAAGGTGGCGGTGCAGGGATGGTTGAAGGAGCCTTAGCAGTGCATTTTCAAGATGATGCACGCTGCTGCCACTGTACGTTGGTGGTGGAGGAAGTGAATGTTTCCGATGGTGCACGAATCAAAGCATATATTCTTTTTGTGGAGTGGCAAGTCGTTCATACCATGAATGATATTGGGTAAATGTAAGGTACCTTGTATGAAAAAAAAGTTTTTTGATCAGAATTTATAATCCAAAATATATTTGCAAATCCAATACTTACAGATCTCAACAAACACATTTTTCGTCTCATCAAAAGCAACTTTTTCAAAATTCCTTCCGACCAGAACCTTAACTGGATTCTTGTCCCAGTCCTCAGGAATGTCTTCACTTTTTAGGTAAGGCTAAAATGATTAAAGAAACCTTTAGTATCACAGATAAAGGGGGAATATAGTTTAAACAACTGATTAGAACCTATATTAGCAAATTGCTGACTAATTCAGATACTGGAGCTGGATCGAATTTCATCAACTGAGTGCAAAGGTTATAGTTTAATAGTTTACTGCTGAAATTTGATTGTTTGAGATTAATAATTATGATCTAAATTTCCTTTGGTTCTGCTTCTTTAACAACTTTTGTTCATTGCAATCTGGAAGTTGGTTCTTGATAAATTATATTTACTGCTTATTTTAATAATTACCATGTGTGAAGTGGTCTAAGTGTCTTTGATAGCCTGGTTACAATTACTTATACTGTTTTGCTGAGAGGGCTTCAGGATAATGATGTTCGACCTGAGCAATGTAAGACTTCCCTGTATTTACAATGTTTGGCAATTTAGTGAAACCTGAAATTTTTCTTCTACATTTCAGGGGCGAGATTCTCCGACCCCCCGCCGGGTCGGAGAATCGCCGGGGGCTGGTGTGAATCCCGACCCCGCTGGTTGCCGAATTCTCCGGCACCGGATATTCGTCGGGGGCGGGAATCGCACCACACCGGTTGGCGGCCCCCCCCCCCCCGCGATTCTCCGGCCCGGACAGGCCAGAGTCCCGCCGCTAAAATGCCTGTCCCGCCGGCATAGATTAAACCACCTACCTTACCGGCGGGACAAGGCGGCGCGGGTGGGCTCCAGAGTCCTGGGGGGGGCGCGGGGCGATCTGGCCCCGGGGGGTGCCCCCACGGTGGCCTGGCCCGCGATCGGGGCCCACCAATCCGCGGGCAGGCCTGTGCCGTGGGGCACTCTTTCCCTTCCGCCTTCGCCACGGTCTCCACCATGGCGGCGGCAGAAGAGACTCCCTCCACTGTGCATGCGCGGGAATGCCGTCAGCGGCCGCTAACGCTCCCGCGCATGCGCCGCCCGGAGATGTCATTTCTGCACCAGCTGGCGGGGCACCAAAGGTCTTTTCCGCCAGTTGGTGGGGCGGAAATTCATCCGGTGCCGGCCTAGCCCCTTAAGGTTGGGGCTGGGCCCCCCAAGATGCGGAGCATTCCGCACCTTTGGGGCGGTGCGATGCCCGACTGATTTGCGCCGTTTTGGGCGCCAGTCGGCGGACATCGTGCTGATACCGAAGAATTTTGCCCCCGCTTCATGGCCGGGAATCTCCCCTACCCGGCGGGGCGGGGGGGTCCTAGCGGGATGGAGTGGCGAGAACCACTCCGGCGTCGGGCCGCCCCAAATGTGCGGATTTGTTGAGTTGTGATTTCTCCGCACCTTTAGGGGCCAAGCCCTCACCTTGAAGGGCTAGCCCTGCGCCGGAGTGGTTGGCACGCCACCAGCCGATGGGAAAGGCATTTGGCGCCATGCCAGCCGGGGCTGAAAGGACTTCGCCGGCCGGCGGAAGTCCGCGCATGCGCATGAGCGTCAGTGGCTGCTGACGTCATCCCCATTGCGGGCCGGAGAATCGCCGGGGTGTGCCCGCCGACCGGCGCGGCGCTATTCCCGCCCCCACCGAATATCCGGTGCCGGAGAATTCGGCAACCGGCGGGGGCGGGATTCACGCCAGCCCCCGGCGATTCTCCGACCCGGCGGGGGGTCGGAGAATCCTGCCCCATGTTCCATAACTCACCCAAATGTGAACAAAAACTTCAAATTGTGATAAGAAGAGGTAAGAATGATATGGAAATGAATGTTTTGCAATACTTTGGAAAAAAACGTCCTCTTTCAGTTTCCATCAAACGTGAAATATTTACCTCATGTTTTCCATCAAGACTATTCTGACAGAAGCTTTTCACATTCTCCGTGGTTATGACATCAAATGGAAACTTGTATTTCTTAACACTGGGGATGTTAATTAAACGGATTGCTGGCACATCCTTCTTCGTAATAGAGAAATAACCCAGTACATGCTCAATGTCGCCATTCATTTCGATGAATACAAAAAGAATCTGAGAAAATGGAAATACCTAGGATTGAGATCAATCGTTAAGGGCTGTGTGGCAGCAGAAATTTTATTCTGAAACATGGCATGAGGGCAAGACGGGCATTCTGATTTTCACTGTTACTAAATTCATTGGGTGGGATTTTCCAGCCCCGTGGCATGTTTTGCAGCAATGGAGGCAGCTCACCATTGGCTGCTGGTGGGGTTTTCCGGTCTCGCCGATGTCTACGCAGTTTTGCTTGGCTCATCTGTCCCGCCACCAGCGAACCCAACGTGGGGTTTGGCCTTGGGCGATACCAGGAGATCCCACCAGTGGGAAGGTCCAGAAAATCCCGCACTATCCCTTTCTTTGTTCAGGAAAATAAAAATAAAATTGATTGCCTAAACTAAATAAACCTTCGTTAAAGTCTTTGTGACTGAGGTTCTGAGTGTCAGAAACTCTGGGCGCGATTTAATGGGAGAGAAAAAGAGTCCCATTTTGGATGCATTTAGCAGGGTGTTTCTTGGCTCCTGCGGCGGCAAGAATGACCCCGCTATCAAACACACTCTTTTTTAGACCTCAGCAAGGACTGCCCCGCCGAGCTTGCACTTACCTTCATTTTTAATGCCGGCACCATCTCTGGACACCACACTGCGGCCTCTGGATCCTTCTAATGCCCCAAGTACCTGTTAGGGGGTCCCCAAGCCCCCTCCCCCCCCACCTCATAAGGGCAGGGCACCCACATGATTTAGTGGCAGTGCTAGCCACAGGCGCCAATCCTAAAATGGCCACTATATATCGCAAAAGGCCAAAAATGAAATCTGCGCCTGCAAGAATCCCGAGCGTGATCTTCACTGCCCCCGCCGAGGGCACAATCAGGTTCACGCCCATGAAAGGCGCAAACCTGATCAGCATATTTTACAATAAATTTAAATATGATTGGCGTGCTTAACCCCACAGCTTCCACCATATGTTCCCACCCATTTGTCAGGATGACACACTGCCACGAATCACGAAAATCAAAAACAAAATGCAGTCGTGGTGGCCATATCAGGTGTATACAGTGAGGTATAGCCTCTGGGTGGCACAGGACGGGGCTGGCTGTGCCAACCTGAGTGCCAGGGTGGCACTGCCAAAGCCAGGCCCTCTGGGGGATGTCATAATATACACCAGTATATCATGGTGCAGACACACACACACACACACACACTGATGGACATGCAGTGGGACCAATCAGCATACACAACACCGCAGCCAATCACCAGTGAGAGCACACGCACTATAAAGACAGGGGACGGGAGAGTTCCCGCTCTTTCTAGTATCAGCCAGCTCGGAGCACAGAGCTCACAGCCTGCAACACAGACATTCACCATGTGCTGAGTGCATCACCTGGTTAGGTCTAGGCAAGGGTCAACAGTTAAAGCTGGTATTGCATTTACCCACAGTTCAAGTATTTCAAGATAGTTAACCTTATAATAAAGTAGAGTTGCACCACTTCCAGTGTTGGTGACCTGTTTGTGATCCAGAACACCCAGGGAAGTCCTTTGCAGGGGGGAGGGTTCACCTTATGTGTGGCTGGGGGCCTAATGCCTGTGAGGGAGGGTGGCGGTGCGGTTCGCGCATTGGGGTGGGGGGGGGGGCTGGTGCCTTTGAAAGGAGTTGGAGGCAGAGCCAGTGATGCAGAGGGAGGGGGGGACGGGGGGGGGGGGGGGGACCACCCTGACACCTGTGAGAGGGAAGTGGGGGGATGATCCAATGCTTGGGGAGGGGTTAGTGGCAAGGCCTTTAATTTAACTTTGTGATCGGGTGCCCTGATCTCAGAATTCTGGCATGTTTAGGCTCCGGCCCTCTAGCTGGCTATGTGACGATCGGCAGCACTTTGAAATTGCACTGAGTGCTGTTAAATCAGGTGAGAAAATGCGTCAGTGAAGCCGGCAAGTTTCACACTCCACCTGATCCAATTGCATCCCCTATGTCCCGATGCACGATGCAGATCGCCTCCCCCTCCATACCCTGTCGCATTCAGATTTTTCTCATATGAGTCCTATATTTTTGCAGTCCCAATCTATCTAGATGCCCACTGCATGTGTTGATCACTATGCGAATAACATTCTCAAATTACCACCACAAAACTTTATTACCTTGGCATTGCTCGAGTCATAATTCATGTTTCACAACTCAGGAAACCAGTCAAATGTTCCAACAGAACCAACTTTTCAAAATTATATTAAAAACAGAAACTAGTTAGAGACAAAAACATATTTTTGGAACTGATTGACTTTCATTCTCAAAACCAGCAAAGACTATAGGAAACTGCATGTTTTTGAATGAAGATGGGAGTGAGGAAGAAACAAAGCCCTTTTCTTACCTCTGTAATCATTTTAAAATGGTTTATTGGGTAATAGTTGTGTGCGTTACCAGGTTATATACCTTGCCTCTGAAGGAAGCTGCAGCATCTTGAAACTTCTTCAGTATTTGATTGTGCTCCTCAATTGTTTTGTTGATGAACAACAGGATGTGGTTGTCAATTTTAGCATCAAATATTTTAGCATTATTCTGTAAAATTAAACATCATGGGTAGCTTGGCAAAACTTTCTAAATGTACAAAAGCATTCACAGGTTCCTTGTAGTGAAAAGGCAATTAAAAAGCAAGTGTTAAGAAAAGTCCATCAATGCTCATTCTATCCATTTGATGAAGCTGATTAAAGGTCCAATCTCTCCAATTCATGGTAATACTCATAAACATCGAAAGATCAACTGATGTTGCTGGAGCATGCGAACACGGCAACAGGCCAAGGACAGAGAGGGCAGAGTCACAGCAAGGTGGAGGATTAAAATGGCTGCCCACCAGAGACTCAGGGTCAGGCCTGGTGACTGAATGAAGGTCTTCCAAAATGCAGCCATCCAAACTGTCATTGTTGTCGCAAAATACAGCAGACCTCATCATGAGCAGTGAGTTGTGTATAATTGAGAGTACACATGAATCGCTGCTGACCGTGGAACGCGTGTTTGAGGCCATGGAGCCCATGGGGATTGTAAAAGTTCCATTACTATTCTTTTTGGCATAGCACCGCCAGCTCTTTTGTCATTTAATCTCTCCTGCCTTCCGCCCCATCAGAAAACCTCTCTTTTGTTCTTTTCCCACCCTCCCCCTTTTCACTGTCATTTGTTTTTGCAAGAATGCAATTGAAAATTTCAAGTGTTTTGTTCCCTAAATTTTGTGAGGAAATCAGTTTTAACCGATAATCACTTCAAATGAAATCAACAAAATCTATCGTATTGCTAGCTTTTCCCAGCTCTGATGAGAAGTAATCGACATGAAGATTTCATTCTGTTTCTCTCTCCACAGATGCTGTCTGACAATGGGTTTGCTGTCCGTCAGACCACTGGCAAAGGTTTGACTTCCTGCCTCAATGTACCTATTGGTGTGTCTGATGCACAATCAATACGCTTGAGTCCACGTGGAGTCATATCGATTCAGCTTTAATCAGATAGAACTGTACCCAGCAGCGAAGTTACAGAAGTGAAGGCTGCTGGGGACGGCACAGGTTCTTATACCCCGCCTCTCAGGGCGGGCTATGTACATTGCCCAATGGTAGACCCCGCAGTCTAGCCAATGGTTATTCCTCTCTCTGGTACCGCAATACCTGGTATTACCACAGTGTCTCAAAAAGTATATATAGTTACTCTCTTCAAATATACAGCACCCTCTATTGGGTAGGTAAGAGCATGTACATATTCTGCATAAAGAAGTTGTAAGTTAACTACACAGTTCCGTTTCTTACCTGCACTTGAATCTATGGCTCCTTGTCTTACATTTTCGGGGACCCAGTGTAACTTTTTTTTGTGGGTACCACTGGCTGGATTAGCATTTGCTGCTCCTTCATAATTGCCCTCGAATTGAGAACCACATCGCTGTGGGTCTGAGTCACACGGAAGGTCAAACCAGGTAAGGATGGGTTTTCACAGCATTGGTCAATTCCTGAATTTTATTCAATTCAAATTTCACCACCTGGCATGACGGGATTTGAACCTGGCATTATGCTGGATCTTGAAGTCCAGTGAAAATACCATTACATCATTACCTCTGCCAGGAACATTAGCCCCTCAATGAGATCATCTCTAAATCAGAATTATTCTCAATAATTTTCCCATTTCCTATCTTTGCTTACAGTTCAAATCCCCAATCTCATTTCGCAACTTGGCTGACTTCATTTGGGCGATATTAAAAGCTGTTCTTTCAAGTGATTTCTACCAATATGCTCACGGATTTAATTTGAAATGGGTCTCAGCTAAAACTGATTTGCTCACAAATTTTAGGGAACAAAACCCTTGAAACTTTCAATGCATGAAGGTCCGAGAGATATCATAGATATCATAGAATTTACAGTGCAGAAGGAGGCCATTCGGCCCATCGAGTCTGCACCGGCCCTTGGAAAGAGCACCCTACCCAAGTCCACATCTCCACCCTATCCCCATAACCCAGTAACCCCACCCAACACTAAGGGCAATTTATCATGGCCAATCCACCTAACCAGCACATCTTTTGGACTGTGGGAGGAAACCAGAGCACCCGGAGGAAACCCACGCACTCACGGGAGAACGAACAGACTCCGCACAAACAGTGACCCAAGCTGGGAATCGAACCTGGGACCCTGGAGCTGTGACGCAATTGTGTTAATCACTATGCTACCGAGCTGCCCAAATTGAACCTGATTTTTGACAGGAAAGGAATTGAAGACTGCATAATTTAGTGTTTGTTTCAGCAGAGTTGGATCGGTGCTCCTCTGAGAGCGAAGGCTATATAGTCTTTAATCAACTGTTGACTCAGTTCACACTCTGGTTGAACAAGTTATTAAAAACAAGGTCAAAACACTTCCCTTCCAAGAAAATTACAATTTCATCATCATAGTGTCATTTTAGGCAATAAACATAGGCCTTTCATTTTCATTTTAATTTAAAATTAAAATTATTTGGAGTTTGAGCGAGAGTCTGGGCTGTATTGCCTTGAGGTTTCTCTCATTCTGCTACAGTAACCTCAGCGGGAACTCTGTCAGGATAATCAATGCTCACACCAAACCCCTGCTAAAGCTGAGAGAGGCAAAGCCCTGAGAAAATGTGCCTCACACATGACAGCGAGCCCCTTAAATATGATGTAAATAGTTGTGAGTTTCCATTTTGTTACTTTAAAGCCCCTTATTTTCTTTCCTGAGCATCAGGAATCCACAAAATAAAAACTAATTTTTACTGATTTTCATTGAATGTAGATGGGTTTTTGGGATCCAACTTCTCCCCAAATCTAGGTAAAACTTGGGTTACCAGACTACGGACAAAAACTCAACATTACCTTTCCTAATACTCCATCCAGGATCAGGATAACTCTACTATGATCCAGGGCGTACAACTGTACACAATGGACCTGAACTTCCTCAGAGTGGCAATCCACGTCAGAATGCCACTCCGTGCCCAGGTTCCAACCAGACATTTTCCCCATCCTGTCACGCACGGGCATAAAAGTGGATAAATCCCCAGGCCCAGATGAGATGTATCTTAGGCTGCTGTGTGAGAGGCAAGAGAGGTAATTGCGGGGGCTCTGACAAATCTTTTCTGGCCATAGGTGAGGAGCCAGAGGACTGGAGGATAGCTAATGTACCATCATTGAAGAAGGGAAGTAGGGGGAAACAGCAGATAACTACAGGACAGCGGTAGGGAAATCATTGTAAAACATTCTGAGGGACAGAATTAATCTCCATTTGAAGAGGCAAGGACTAATCAACAATAGTCAGCATGGCTTTGTCAAGGGGAGATCATGTCTAACAAATTTGATTGAATTTTCGAGGAGTTAACCAGGTGTGTAGATGACGACCATGCAGTTGATGTCGTCTACATAGACTTCCGAAAGACTTTGGACAATGTCCTGCATGGGAGCCTGATTCGGAAGAAACAACCCATGGGATCCAGGTAAATTCGGCAAATTAGATCCCAGTTTGGCTTAGTGGTAGGAGTAAGATGGTATTGGTCGAAGATTGTTTTTGAGACTGGAAGCTTGTATGCAGTGATGTACGGCAGGGAATGGTGCCGGGCCCCTTGCTGTTTGCACTGTGCATGAATGATCTGGATGTGAATGTAAGAGGTAGGACCAGCAAGTTTGCAAATGACACAAAAATTGGTGGTGTGGTAAATAGCAAGGAGGAAAGCCTTCAATTTCAGGATGATATAGACGGGCTGGGTGGATGGGCAGAAAAGTGGCAAATGGAATTTAAACCTGAAAAGTGTGAGGTGATGCATTTTGGGAGGACTAACCAGGCAAGGGAACACACAATGAACGATAGGATTCTAGGAAGTACAGAGGACCAGAGTGATCTTGGTGTGCTCCCCCACAGATCCCTGAAAGCAGCAGGACAGGTAGATAAGATGGTTAAAAAGGCATATGGGATACTTGCCTTTTTTCACCAAGGCATAGAATATAAGAGCAGGGAGGTTATGAAGGAGCTGTATGAAACGCTTGTTGCAGATAGGGTATTGTGTGCAGTTCTGGAAGGATGCGATTGCACTAGGGAGGGTGCAGAGGAGATTCACCAGGATGTTGTCTGCGCTGATGCATTTCAGCTATGATGGGAGGCTGGTTAGGCCGGGGTTGTTCTCGTTAGAGCAGAAAAGGCTGAGAGGGGGGCCTGATTGAGGTGTACAAAATTATGAAGGACGTAGATAGGGTTGATAGGAAAAAACTTTTTCTCTTAGTTGAGAGGTCAATAACCAGAGGGTATTGATTTGAGGCAAAGGGCAGGAGATTTAGAGGTGATTTAAGGTAGATGGGAATCTGGAACTCATTGCCTGAGAGGATGGTAGAGGCGGGATTCCTCACAACATTGAAGAAGCATTTAGGTGAACACTTGAAACACTTGAAAAGAGATATAGTTCGAGAACATTAGATGGGTCGTTTTTTGTACAATGTGTGCAGGAGGGTTTCCTGACACAATATGTTGACAGGCCAACAAGAGGCGAGGCCACATTGGATTTGGTTTTGGGTAATGAACCAGGCCAGGTGTTAGATTTGGAGGTAGGTGAGCACTTTGGAGACAGTGACCACAATTCGGTGACGTTTACGTTAGTGATGGAAAGGGATAAGTTTACCCCACAGGGCAAGAGTTATAGCTGGGGGAAGGGCAATTATGATGCCATTAGACATGACTTGCGGGGGTATGTTGGAGAAGTAGGCTGCAAGTGTTGGGCACACTGGATATGTGGAGCTTGTTCAAGGAACAGCTACTGTGTGTTCTTGATAAGTACGTACCGGTCAGGCAGGGAGGAAGGCGTCGAGCGAGGGAACCGTGGTTTACCAAAGAAGTGGAATCTCTTGTTAAGAGGAAGAAGGAGGCCTATGTGAAGATGAGGTGTGAAGTTCCAGTTGGGGCGCTTGATAGTTACAATGTAGCGAGGAAGGATCTAAAGAGAGAGCTAAGACGAGCAAGGAGGGGACATGAGCAGTATTTGGCAGGTAGGATCAAGGAGAACCCAAAAGCTTTCTATAGGTATGTCAGGAATAAAAGAATGACTAGGGTAAGAGTAGGGCCAGTCAAGGACAGGGATGGGAAGTTGTGTGTGGAGTCTAAAGAGATAGGCGAGATACTAAATGAATATTTTTCGTCAGTATTCACTCAGGAAAAAGAGAATGTTGTGGAGGAGAATGCTGAGACCCAGGCTATTAGAATAGATGGCATTGAGGTGCGTAGGGAAGAGGTGTTGGCAATTCTGGACAGGCTGAAAATAGATAAGTCCCCGGGGCCTGATGGGATTTATCCTAGGATTCTCTGGGAAGCCAGGGAAGAGATTGCTGAGCCTTTGGCTTTGATTTTTATGTCATCATTGACTACAGGAATAGTGCCAGAGGACTGGAGGATAGCAAATGTGGTTCCTTTGTTCAAGAAGGGGAGTAGAGACAACCCCGGCAACTATAGACCGGTGAGCCTCACGTCTGTTGTGGGTAAAGTCTTGGAGGGGATTATAAGAGACAAGATTTATAATCATCTAGATAGGAATAATATGATTAGGGGTAGTTAGCATGGCTTTGTGAAGGGTAGGTCATGCCTCACAAACCTTATCGAGTTCTTTGAGAAGGTGACTGAACAGGTAGACGAGGGTAGAGCAGTTGATGTGGTGTATATGGATTTCAGTAAAGCATTTGATAAGGTTCCCCACGGTAGGCTATTGCAGAAAATACGGAGGCTGGGGATTGAGGGTGATTTAGTGATGTGGATCAGAAATTGGCTAGCTGAAAGAAGACAGAGGGTGGTGATTGATGGGAAATGTTCAGAATGGAGTTCAGTTACAAGTGGCGTACCACAAGGAAGTGTTCTGGGGCCGTTGCTGTTTGTCATTTTTATCAATGACCTAGAGGAGGGCGCAGAAGGGTGGGTGAGTAAATTTGCAGACGACACTAAAGTCGGTGGTGTTGTCGACAGTGCGGAAGCAGGTTACAGAGGGACATAGATAAGCTGCAGAGCTGGGCTGAGAGGAGGCGTAGAGAAGTGTGAGGTGATTCGCTGTGGAAGGAATAACAGGAATGCGGAATATTTGGCTAATGGTAAAGTTCTTGGAAGTGTGGATGAGCAGAGGGATCTCGGTGTCCATGTACATAGATCCCTGAAAGTTGCCACCCAGGTTGATAGGGTTGTGAAGAAGGCCTATGGAGTGTTGGCCTTTATCGGTAGAGGGATTGAGTTCCGGAGTCATGAGGTAATGTTGCAGCTGTACAAAACTCTGGTACGGCCGCATTTGGAGTATTGCGTACATAGAACATAGAACATAGAACAATACAGCGCAGTACAGGCCCTTCGGCCCACGATGTTGCACCGAAACAAAAGCCATCTAACCTACACTATGCCATTATCATCCATATGTTTATCCAATAAACTTTTAAATGCCCTCAATGTTGGCGAGTTCACTACTGTAGCAGGTAGGGCATTCCACGGCCTCACTACTCTTTGCGTAAAGAACCTACCTCTGACCTCTGTCCTATATCTATTACCCCTCAGTTTAAAGTTATGTCCCCTCGTGCCAGCCATTTCCATCCGCGGGAGAAGGCTCTCACTGTCCACCCTATCCAAGTTCAGTTCTGGTCACCTCATTATAGGAAGTACGTGGAAGCTTTGGAGCGGGTGCAGAGGAGATTGACCAGGATGTTGCCGGGTATGGAGGGAAAAACTTATGAGGAAAGGCTGATGGACTTGAGGTTGTTTTCGTTGGAGAGAAGAAGGTTAAGAGGAGACTTAATAGAGGCATACAAAATGATCAGGGGGTTAGATAGGTTGGACAGTGAGAGCCTTCTCCCGCGGATTGAAATGACTAGCACAAGGGGACATAGCCTTAAACTGAGGGGTAATAGATATAGGACAGAGGTCAGAGGTAGGTTCTTTACGCAAAGAGTGGTGAGGCCGTGGAATGCCCTACCTGCTACAGTAGTGAACTCGCCAACATTGAGGGCATTTAAAAGTTTATTGGATAAGCATATGGATGATAATGGCATAGTGTAGGTTAGATGGCTTTTGTTTTTTGACTTCCCATGTCGGTGCAACTTCGTGGGCCGAAGGGCTTGTACTGCGCTGTATCGTTCTATGTTCTATGTTCTATGTCATGGTATACAAGGCTATGGACCAAGTGCTAGAAAATGGGATTAGAATAGATAGGTACATGGGCTTTTTACGCTGGGCTGGAGGGCCTCTTTCTGTGCTGTAAAACTCTCAGGCCGGGTGAAATCCAGGCAGTGCAGCACAGCCTGGACCCTGGAATCAAAGTGAAGCTGAGTTGAAGGGAAGGAGGCCACGACACTAGCAGCCATAAACCAGATCAGTTTAATGGTCCATTAAAGTTTAATGTTTCTTGACATGCCAGGGAAAAGAAAGGTTTCTGAGGTAAGTAAACAGAATTTGAGGAGCATGTGCGTTGGTGGGGGACAATCAGAAGTTTGGGGGGGAAATTGGAGGTCACGAGGGGCAGCAGAGGTAGCAGTGGGGGAATCAGAAGTGGGGATAATTGAGCTGGGGGAGGGGTGTGGGGTAGGCCATGGATGGGAAGCTTGGGGGATTCAAGGTCGGGGGGGGGGGTGGAAGGGGTTTTTTCGATGGGAGGGTTATTGGGCCTCTCGTCGGGCCATGTCGTGCTCTGGAGTTAGTGGCGGTCGGGCATCAGGGAGTGGTGGTTGGACTCGGGTCTGACCTTTGAGGCTGGAGGGGTGTTGGGCCTTAGGACGGGTGGAGTCGGACCTGGGTAGGGTGATAGACCAGAATGTTGGGGGTGGGGTGGGGGGGGGGGGGGGAGTTCCTGTTCGAGCAAGGGGAATCCCAAGTGGACTGCGTAGTCAGAGGGTTGGGGAAAACTCTGGAGGGGTCGGGGCTTGGGGGTTCCAGTGGCAGGGGGGAGGGGGGGGGTAGTCAGGAGGGGGGGGGGGGATCATCTGGCCTGTGGAACAGTTACTCAGAAGTGGATTTAGACCTTCCAACTTTTTCTGGGTGACTACTGATGTAACCCAGATGAAACCATCCAAAGTTTGCAATTTAAATCGCATTTTCAGATGGTTCCCAGTGCACGGCACATCTGGGCAATTGCCCTGCAAACCTTACCTGTGAGCTTCCGAAAGGAATTCCCCAACGCATTTTTGAGGTTACCCCCCCCCCCACCCCATATGATGCTGGAGAGCTCAGAAATTACAGCCCACGATTCAAGGAGCCAACATTTTGTACAAATTAATGATTACCTCCGGCGATTTGTGTTTTATTTCTCGAACTATAATTCCCAGGATCTTTTTGATGTTCCTTTACAGCAGTTGCACATTGTGCCATTGCACATTGCACACTGTCTGTTGCCCTTCCCCAGATTCGGCACATTCTCCCACTTTTTGACTAAATATCCTGCCCTACCAAATTCCTTGGCAACCGTTTATTTATGAGTCTTCCGAATTTGGTACCATTGGCAAATTTGATTCATCAGTCAGGCACATTGGGTGGAATCTTCTGATACTTTTGGTTCGACAGAGATCAGGGCACCATTGTTAAAGGTTGACACTGCCTGGGCATTTCCCTCTCCCACCACCCAGGGGCTATACTTACCTTTGCACCCCTGGCAGATTCCCCTTGACAAATTCCCATTTTGCAATACCTGTCGTAATGTCACGTCGGCGAGGAGAGAATTCCTTACTTGGTGGGGAGACATATGGTGGGGAAGCCCTTTAAATACATTTGAATTTAGATAAATTTAAGTGAAGTTCCCGCCCTTTGCGCTCACAGCTAACGCGAGCGTAGAATCATCCCATTCTAACTAATGGGGTGGGGGGACATTTCTCTTGTCACAGATGCTGCTCAATCTGCTGGGTATTTCCAGTATTTTGTGCTATTTCAGATTACCAACAACTGCAGTATTTTGCTTCAACTACATTTGAGTACATTCCTTGAACAACCAAAATACCTGAGTTTTATGTAACATACCTCTTGGGTGAATTCAGTTACAAGGTGCATTTCATTAATCCTGATAAATTTACTGAGTTCTTCCTTCGTCAAACCAGTTTCTGCCTCAATTTCAAAATCTGCTCGACGATCGTCAAACTAAGGAACAAGATGTTAAAGTTACATTCAGCCAAATAATTCAGCCAAATAATTCACCATTGATCGAATACAAACGCCCCTGCTCATACACAATGAATAGTTATGTCATTTACTTTTCTGGAATTGACTTTTCTGCACAATTTAGATATGCGGACTCTTTCCATTTATCTGAATATCAGCAAATATTGTGAACAAGGGCTTAGGGTTTTGTTCCGGTAATCAGCACAGTTACAGAGATAGGAACATGGGAATAGGAGTAGGCCAGTTCACTGCTTGAGTCTATTCTGCCATTCTATGGCTGATCTGTGATCGAACTCTATACACATGCCGTTCCCCTTATCCCTGGATTATGTTAACAAAAATCTATCAATTGCAATTTGAAAGACCCCCCAGTGTCTCTTCATACCTCCAATGTTCCTAGCTTTACATAATTTAGAAAATATTCTGGTCCAATCATATTACGTCCAAAGTGCATCCACAAAATGGTCCCACAGCTCGAAGGTAATCACAGAGTCGAGACAAAGTTGAGGGTGGCAGTCCGGATGAAAATTACCGATCACGCATCCCGTTATAACTGGCAACATCAGTGCAACAAATAACAAACCTCAAATCCCAGCATCAGGCGTTGTTTAAGCATATGCTGTTGGAGATGCAGCAAACGAGGATATTATGTGGTTGACAGGTCCAATGAAATATTTTTTATTAATTTTTTTTCCCCAATAAAAGGACTATTTAAATGACCAATCCATCTACCCTGCAAATCTTTGGATTGTGGGGGTGAGACCTGTGCAGACACCGGGGGAATGTGCAAACTCCACACAGACAGTGACCTGGGGCCGGGATCGAACCTGGGTCCTCGGCGCCGTGAGGCAGCAGTGCTAACCGCTGCGCCAACATGCCGTCCAGGTCCAATTAAATATAACCATGCTTTAGCTTCTGGATATTTGAGTCAACTGGACATATATTGGCTGCAATTCGACTTCCTGTAGTTTTGTCCATTGGAGGTCAGGGCAGAGCTAATTTCAATCAGAATGCATGAGTGAGTCTGTGCAACAACAACTCACATTTCTATAGCACCAAGATTTCCCAAGGCAGTTCACAGAGCATTGATGAAACAGTCAGATGAGACGTATTAGAACAGATGACCACAAGCTTGAACAAAAAGGTAAGATTTCAGAACTGCCTTGAAGAAAAAGGGAGAGGCAGGTCATGAGGCAGAGAGTTTTATGGAGGACGTTTTGGAATGATAAAGCAATGAAAATCAGGGATGTGGAAATACTTGAATTCAGAAAAACGCAAAAAACTCAGATAGCTATTGGATGTTCCATTGATCATCGAATTAACAGTGCAGAAGGAGGCCATTCAGCCCAGCGTGTCTGCACCGGCCCTTGGAAAGAGCATCCTACTTAAGCCCACACCTCCACCCTATCCCCGTAAACCAGTAACCCCACCTAACCTACGGGTAATTTAGCGTGGCCAATTCACCTAACCTGCACATCTTTCGACTGTGGGAGGAAACCGGAGCACCCGGGGGAAACCCACGCAGACACGGGGAGAACGTGCAGACTCCGCACAGACAGTGACCCAAGCCGGGAATCGAATCTGGGACCCTGGAGCTGTGACACAACTGTGCTAACCACTGTGCTACCGTGCTGCCCTAATAGGGAGGTAGAAGGCTAAGGACTGATTTGAAACAAGGATTAGAATTTTAAAATTGGTAAAAGGATCTAAACGTTGGTTGAAACACACAGCTGCAGCTGTGACTTGTGTGTAACAGAATAGTTTTCCTCAAATCAGAAATGCGCAGCTTGCATAGAAAATGTTTTGTGCAACTAATCAATCTTCAGGATATTGGATAAAATAACTTGGAGGATGTGTTCTTTTTCTTCATTGTCTTTGACCTGTAGTTAACTTTTTCTTTCTGTCTCTGCTCTTCTGCTTCTTTCTAACCTCCTTGTGCTTCACCCTTTCTCTTGTTTGCCATTGAGGAATCATAGAATCCCCACAATGCAGAAGGAGGCATTCGGTCCATCGGGTCTGCACCGACCCTCCGCAAGAGCACCCTACCTAGGACCACTCCCCCGCCCTATCCCTGTAACCCCCACCTAACCTGCACATCTTTGGACACTAGGGGGCAATTTGGCATGGCCAATCCACCTAACCTGCACTTCTTTGTACACTAAGGGGCAATTTTAGCATGACCAATCCACCTAACGTGCACATCTTTGGACTGGAGGAATGTTGGCTACATTTGGGATAGGTTTGAGGGAAAATATGACCTTCTGCAGCTTCTTTGCATGTTCTTCCCAATTGCTTCTGCTTCTCTGCAGCCCTCAGTCCTATTGCTGTACTCTACCCCTATGAGCTACACAGTGATCCATACAGTCTTCCCTCCTCCTTGTTCCTCTGTCACTCAATTTATCCTCAAGCCTCCATCCAATCTTCCCTACGTCCACTGATTATCCTCAAGCACAAGAACCCCCTCAGCCTCAGTCTTCATCCTCAAATTTCTTCTCATTATTTTGCTTTGTTTGCTTTCGTAATTCAACTGCAGTATTTATGCTGTTTAAAGAAATCAAATTAGAATGAAGAAAACACTGTGGCCGGAATTCTCCGATCGTTGTGATTCAATATTCCCGCCCGCAGCACAGCCCCGCCAGCAGGCTTCCCGGTGGCGTGAGGTGGTTACAATGGGAAATCCCGTTGACAATCAGCGGGAAGATAGAATGCCGCCGTCGGCGAACGGCATGCGGCCGAGAAACACGCGGCTGGGGGAGAATCCCAGCCTCTGCCTTTTTGCACATTGCCCCTTTCACACATACATGCATACAATAATTACTGGTTTACTTTTCTAAATGTCAACATAATAGTTATGAAGGATAGCTTCATTATGGAATTTTAATTTTATTTAAAATATATATATATTTATTCGAGAAAACGAATTCCAATGCTTACAAAATATTCCAACAAATTTATACATTTCAACAAAAAAATCCCCCCCCCCAGCCAAACCCGATTTTAACAAAAACCTTCCCCCCAATCCCCCCTCCTAAACCCCCCACACACACAAATTTGCTGATGATAACTAGCTTCTTTAAAAAGGCGATGAACGGCGGTCACCTCGATTAAAGCCCCTCCTCCACTCCACCCTTCGGCATTCTTAATTTTCTCCAGGTGCAGGAATGCCAACAAATCCCAGAACCCAACAGAAGCCTTCAGCGGCACTGACGATCTTCACCCCAGCAAAACTCGCCCCCAGGTTATCAGAGAGGCGAAGGCCAGGACAACTGCCTTCTTCCCCTTCTGCAGCACCGGCAGGTCTGACACACCAAAGATAGCCACCACCGGCATGGCTTCAATCCAACCCCCAAAATCTTCGACATTGTTTCAAAAAAGGAGACCCAGAACTTAACCAGCTTGAGGCAAAATCAAAACATGTGCGAATGGTTCGCTGGCCCCCTAAAACATCATTCACATCTATCCTCTGTCCCTGGGAAGAACCCACTCAAACGTGCCTTGGTCAAGTGCGCCCTATGCACCACTTTAAATTGTACTAAACATAACCTTGCACATGAGAAGGTGAAGGTGACCCTATGCAGAGCCTCACTCCACCCCACCTCCCCATTTTCCTTTTATTTCCTCCAGCAAAGCCCTCTCCATCACAACATCTGCCCACAAATATCTGAAATCCTTCTTTCCTCTATCTCGTCAATCGATAGAACCTTATCCATAAGTGAAAGTGCAGGTAACCGAGGAAATGAAGAATGTTCCTCACGCACAAATTCTTGTACCTGCAAATACCTGAACACATTCCCTCTCGGGAGTTGGAACTTATCCACCAACTCTTCCAGCCCAGCAAACCTAACCTCCACAAACAAATTTCTGAACCCCTCTACCCTTTTCCTCGCCCATGCCCGAAATGTAGAATTCATCCCTGAGGTACCCACACATGGTTCCCACAGATCGGCGCCACTAACAACATATAACCTAACTTAAAGTGTTGTTTGAATTGATTCCAGATCCTCAGAGAGGCTATTACCATTGGGCTCGAAGAGAATCCAACTGAAGAGAATGGAAGAGAAGCCATAACAAGTGCCCTCAAACTCGAACCTATAAAAGATGCCTCCTCCAACCACCCTCATATCGAACCCGGATCTTTAAACAACCCCCAAACTTTCTCAATATTTGGCGCCCAGTAATAGCACATTAAATCAAGCATTTTCAACCCAGTCAATTGTCTATCCCTTTGCAAGAAAGCCCTTCAAACCCAAAGAGTCCCCGCCCAAATAAAGGCCGAAATCAACTTGTTCACCTCCTAAAAAAAGATTGAGGGAGAAAGTCTGGGAGGCACTGGAACATGAACAAGAATTTCGGGAGAATGTTCACCTTTACGTCTGAACACTACCTGCCAGTGACAGTGGGGGGGTGGAATCCCATCTCTTCAAATCCACCTTCACTCCAATAGCCAGACTGGTCATGGTCAACTAATGTTGCATGGCCCAGTCGTGAGCCACCCGTACTCAGATACCTGAAAGTAGTCCTGGCCAGACGAAACGGGTGTCTCCCCGGATCAGCTCCCCTCGCCAGAAGATTCACTGGAAAGACCTCAATCTTGCCCACGTTTAATCCATACCCCGAGAAGTAACCAAACTTCCCAAGTACTTCCATTATCTTCCCAACACTGGAGAGAGGATCGTGATGTACAACAACAGATCGTCCACATACAAAGACACCCTATGATCCCTACCTCTCCTCTCTATTCGCTTCCAACTGGTCGGTGACCTGAGCGCAATGGCTAACTGCTCAATTGCCAAAGCGAACAACAGGACCTCTGCCTAGTGCCCCTTTTCAACCAAAAGTAGCCCAAACTCAGGGCATTGGACGGACGCTCATAGCGGGAGGCCCTATACAAATGCCTAACCAAAGATATGGATTTCGGCCCAAAATTAACCGGCCCATAATTTTAAAACTGTACCCCCACTCCACCTGGTCAAATACTTTCTCCCCGTCCATTGAGATAACCACCTCTGGCTCAATTCCTGCAGAGGGCGACAGCACCACACTCAAAAGTCTCCTGCTACTGGCAGATAGCTGTCTGCCCTGAACAAAATGCATCTGCTCCTCAGAAATTAACCCCGGCAGGCATGACTCCAAATGGGTAGCCAGCACCTTAGCCAAAGCTTTGCATCGCCATTCAACAGATACATGGGCCTATACAACACACACTCCGTCAGATCTATATCCTTTTTCAAGATCAAAGAGATCGAAGCCTGCGCCAATATGGCCATAACAACCCCCTGGACAGCGAGTCATTGACCATATCAAACATATGGAGCACCAACAGAGCCGCAAACTATTTAGAAAATTCCACAGGGAATCCATCCGGGCCTGGTACCTTCCCCGACTGCATTGAACGAATACAATGTGCAATTTCCTCCTGCCCCAGTGCTGCCTCCAATTCCTTCCATCTTTCCCTTTCCATCACCAGGAAGGCCAGACCATCCAAAAGTTGTATCATCGTCAAATCTTCCTCCAGAGGCTCAGACTTGTACAACCCATAGTAAAAGGCCTCAAATACCCCAATGATCCTCCCTGGAGCAGAGAAACCAACCCTCCACCTGAGTCCTTAACCTGGACTGTCTCTCAAGAGGCCACCTGCTGCCTCAGCCGGTGAGCCAAAAAACAGCTGGCCTTCTCCCTGTACTCATAAAACGCCCCTTTCGCAAAACAAAGTTGGCTCACTGCTTTACTTGTCGACATTACCTCAAACTGCAGCTGGAGCTTCTTCCTCTCCGCTAACAGCTCAGCTCTGGGACAGCAGAGTATTGACGGTCCGCCTCAAGGTTGGAATCCACCAAAGTCTGCCTCTCTACCCTTCCAGACTTACCTCTATGTGACTTCAAAGAAATCCTGCGGGATTCTCTGTCGGCAGGATCCTCTGCTTCGCCGGCAGCACACCCCCAACCGCGGGTTTCCCGACGGTGTGGAGTGGCCACAATGGGAAACATCATTGGCCACCTGCGGGAACAGAGAAGCCCACTGCAGGCGGGGGCATGTTGTGCCTTAAAACGGGGCTGGTGGGACAGAGAATCCTACCCATGATCTCCCCCCGACGACCACCTTCAGTGTTTCCCAGAATGTGGAAGGTAAGACCTCCCCATTCTTATTAAATTCCACATAATCCCCAATAGCAGAAGCTATCTTCTAACAAAGCCCCTCGTCAGCTAGCAACGCCGTGTCCAAACTTCACGGGTGTCGCTAAAAGCGACCCATCTCCAAACACATATCCACGTAATACGGAGCGTGGTCAGATATTACAAATGCTGAATATACCCCACCCCCACCCCGGGGAGTAACTACTTACCCACTACAAAGAAGTCAATTTTGGAATAGACCTGCTGCACATGTGAAAATAAAAGAAACTCCTTCTCCCTCAGTCGGCCCCCACCCCATCTGTTCCATGACATTAACAGCTCCTCTGCGATCCCCGATGTGGGAAAGGATTTGGGGGTTGACCTATCCAACCGAGGGTCTAAAACACAATTAAAGTCCCTCCCATAATTAATTGATGCAAATCCAGCTCGGGGATAGCTGACAGCACCTTAGTGAAGTCCGTGTCGTCCCAGTTTGTTGCCTACACGTTAACTAATACCACCAGAGTGACGGCCAACACCCCACTCATTCACTATCACATATCTCCCTACTGCATCCACCAAAATATTAACCATCAAAAAAGATAACGTCCTATTGACCAACACCATGGTTCCCCGCATCCTAGCATCAAAACTCGAGTGGAAGACTTGCCCCACCCACCCTTTCCGCAATCTTATCTGATCCCAAACTCGCAACTGAGTCTCCTGCAAGAAAACCACATCTGCCTTCAAGCTTTTCAAATGGGCAAATACCCAGGATCTTTTAACTGGTCCATTTAACCCCCTCACATTCCATGTGACTAACCTGATTGGAGGCCTCTGGGACCCCCCTCTACTATGATCAGCCATATCCCACCCATGTCCAACAGGGCCCTGACCAGCACTATCTCCAGGCCTATCAAGATGGCCACCATCACCCCCATCAAACCAATGCATAAACAAAAGAACCTTCATCGTCAGCAATTCACCCAACCCCTCCCAGCTCCACCCTTCCCCACACACCAAACAAACAACCTATCAAAATCCAACACCCCACTTCCCCCATCCCAAACAAACAAAACTCAACAAACCTAGGCATGTTACCTTAACAAACAAAATAACCGCCCCCCCCCCTCTTTCCAGGTAAGCAGCCGCAGCCTCTCCTCCACTCCGCTCCCGTCAACTCGCATAACTGCTGGCAGGGTGACCTCCAGATGGGGGAAAATCAAAGTCATACACACAATGGGTAAGCAAAACAGCCCCCCTACCCAAACCCAACTTTGATGTCAATCACCATCGGAATAAAAATACAACCCCGCACGCAATTCCCCACCACCACCACACATTTCCAACAGCACAGTAAACATCCCCCACTTCACCCAAATACCGCCCCCTTCCATGACTCCCCTTACAACCTTCCCTGACAAAAGAAAGAAAAAAAGGACAATAAATACAGAGCAAAGAATAATAAAATTTAAAAAAGAAAACCCCAAAACCCAAAACTTCATCATTCTCCCACTATTCCATGCTTTGTTACAAGTTCAGTCGCCTCCTCCGACGTGTCAAAGTCGTAGTTCCTCTCTCCAATCGTGACCTTGAGGTGAGTTGGGTGTACCACACCAAAACACACTTGCTCCTGTAGCGCGCCGCCTTGACCTTGTTGAATCCAATTGTCTTTTTTCCAGCTCTGCCCTCCTATCTACACTCTTGAGTGTCCTTCGCCCACCTCAGAACCGGTTCCTTGTCCAAGCACCAATGGAATCAGACAATAATCACCCACGGTGGCTCCCCAGGCCTGGGCTTCTGTCTCAATGATCGGTGGGCCCAGTCCGCTTCAGGAGAGTTCACAAAGGCCCCCTTCGCCACCAACTTTCCAAACATCTTCGCCACATAATCCGTGGCACTTGTACCTTCTAGGCCCTCCAGTAGCCCAATAGTTCTCAAGTTTGGTGTCAGGAGCATTCTCCAGGTCATCAACCTTGGCCGTCAGTAACTTCTGCCCATCCGCCAACACCGCCGCCTCTGCCTCCAAAGAGACAATCCAATCACTATGATCCATGAGTGTCCCCTCCACCTTCCTAACCGTCGTGCCCTGTACCTCTAGTGCTGTTCCACTCTGTCCAAAGTTAACGAATGGGTGCCACCACAGCCTCAATCGCCTTCGACAGGTCCTCCGAGTCCACCAATCCCTGCTTTCTGAACTCCCCCGTCAGGAAGGCCACCAACTTCTCAGTCGATCACTGAGGGAGCAACTACATCACAGAGATCTCTGCCATTTCCTCCCCTTCTGAGGCTTGAGGGACTTCTGAGTCAGCCAAGAACATTTTGTTCGACTTATTTCTCATGCTGTAACCTCCAGGCATCACATACCGGAGGGGACAACCAAAACTCTCGAACTACACCAGTTTTCAGCCCAAAGGACACTCATTAACCGGGCTGAAAGAGCCAAAAACCAAATCTCCAAGTGGGAGCCACCTTGTCAGCAACTGTTCACCTCATAGCCGCCACTGGAAGTCTCTTCATTATGCATTTTAATTGGACTAATATTAGCTTTAAGAAAACTATCTTTTATTCTTTCACACTTTGCCTGACCCAGTCTCTTACTCTTTCTCGGCATGGTACACTTTCTAACATTTATAGAACACAAAAGTTCAAACAGACTGGTCGATCAGTGTCTCAGGGCACAGAGTCGCAAGAAGGCTGATGCTGAAGATTATCAAATAGAAGCAGTTGATTTAAAGCCTGAATTACTCTGTCTGTGGCTGCAAAAGAGATACTTTTTTGTTTCATGATCTTCTTTATCAGGAGAATTTTCTCGAAAATTAGGTATCGAACTATGTTAATTATACGGAACTATGTTACTTATATTTTAATTACGACAAATGCACAAGTCTTGCCCTCTCTCTCGAAAATGCCAGGTCTCAACTGCGAACCCCTCACCCCACTACTCCCTCCTCTCCAGCCTGGCAAAGATTGAGAATCAATTCCACAGTGAAGACAGACAGGTGTGAACTGATGTGCTTCCACAATATGATCTGTGTGACTATGCGTGGCACAGTGGTTAGCACTGCTGCCTCAGCGCCGGGGACCCGGGTTCAATTCCAGTCGTGGGTGACTGCCTGCGTGGAGTTTGTACTTACTCCCCGTCTCTGCGTGGGTTTCCACCGGGTGCTCTGGTTTCCTCCCACAGTCCAAAGAAGTTGGGCGGATTGGCCGTGTTAAATTGCCCCATAGTGTGCAAAGATTAGGTGGGGTTATGGGGTTGCAGTGGAGTGGGGTTAGGTAGGGTTCTCTTTCAGAGGGTTGATGCAGGCTCAATGGGCTGAATGGCCTCCTTCTGCACTGTAGGGATTCTATGATTTCCTCTTAGGACTAAATGAAATGTGATGAAGTCAGTATTATATTTTCCTCAGGATTCCTATAAACAGTAGAATATTCTTCTAAATCTATGGGCGGGATTCTCCGAAATGGAGGCAGAGTGTTCACGCCATCATGAACCCCGTCGCGTTTCATGACGGCACGAAATGGGCGCAGGCACTACCGATTCTGGTCCCCAGAGGGGGCCAGCACAGCACTGGAGTAATTCACGCCGCTCCAGCCTCCCTTCCCGCCACCAACTGGGCGCCGCGCCAACCCGCACATGCGCGGGGGACCTCCTCAACGCGCCGGCCCCAACGCAACATGGCGTGGCGGTTCAGGGGCCGGCCGTGTAACAAAATAGGGCCGGGGCTGGAGAGGCCGGCCTGCCATTCGGTGGGCCCCGATCGCGGGCCAGACCCCATCAGAGGCATCCCCCAGTGAAGGAGCCCACCTCCCCCCCTCATAGGCCGCCCCCCAACCCTGCGTGCAGAGTTCCCGCCGGCTGCGAGCAGGTGTGAACGCCTCTGCCGTTTCCGCGCGGCCGCTTGGCCCATCAAGGCCGGAGAATCGGCGGCCCGGCCGCGGACAGCTGCCCGCGACTGGCGCCACGCCAGACGCACCAGCGCAAATGCCGCCGATTCACTGCTCCTCAGCGGGGGGCTCGGAGAATCCCATCCTGTATATTTTTGGTTACAGTCTTTCCAAAATGAATTTAGAAATATGACTGAAGTCCTACATCAATGTATGCTTTACACCCCAGTTTTTGCATTTCAAATTAACGCTGGCAAATATTTTGTGCGCCAACAAATAGCTTCAGAGACAATGCAATTAAGTAGGGAGAGGTTAATAAACTGGGAAGACCATGGGCCGGGATTCTCCCCTACCTGGCGGGGCGGGTATCCCAGCGGGATGGAGTGGCGGGAACCACTCCGGCGTCGGGCCGCCCCAAGGGTGCAGATTTCTCCGCACCTTTAGGGGCCAAGTCCTCACCTTGAGGGGCTAGCCCCGCGCCGGAGTGGTTGGCGCGCTGCCAGCCGGCGGGAAAGGCATTTGGCGCCACGCCAGCCGGGGCCGAAAGGACTTCACCGGCCAGCGGAAGTCCGCGCATGCGCGGGAGCGTCAGCGGCCGCTGACGCCATCCCCGCGCATGCGCAGGGGGGTGTCGCTTACGCGTCAGCCATGGTGAAGGCTGTGGCCGAGGCGGAGGGAAAAGAATGCCCCACGGCACAGGCCTGCCCGTGGATCGGTGGGCCCTGATCACGGGCCAGGCCACCGTGGGGGCACCCCCCGGAGCCAGATCGCCCCGCACCACCCCCCCAGAACCCCGGAGCCCGCCCGCCCTACTCCCGCCGGTAAAGAAAGGTGGTTTGATTCTCGCCGGCGGGACAGGCATTCCAGCAGCCGGACTTCGGCCCATCGTGGGCCGGAGAATCGCGGCGCGATTCCCGCCCCCGCCAAATATCCGATGCCGGAGAATTCAGCAACCGGCGGGGGCGGGATTCACGCCAGCCTCCGGCGATTCTCCGACCCGAAGGGGGGTCGGAGAATTCCGCCCATACCGTTCATTCAAGGACTACACAATTAGATTCATGTAGAGTGACTAATGTGTTTATCAAATGCCAACTGTTTTTCCAAATGAGAAAGCTATATGAAAAAAGTTCATACAACTTACCTTTTTGAACAATGCTATGGTATTCCTCGATACGTCATATTTTTCCAGAATCTTTACATTGTTGCTAATAGCAAAAGGGATTTCCACCACATCATTTGCAGTCTCTCCAAACGTTTTCACATCATCATTTTCAAGGTCCTCAGTAAAGAAATGCAAAATCAGTTCTGTCAGATACTCCAGCAGATGGAGGACTATGCAGGTCTGAATAATTATACATTTATCTTATCAGATTTGTTTTTCAAAATTTGTGCGAATAAAATTATTACCTTGAAAAAGCCGACAATGACAACCTCAGCTGAGTCAATAAACTTTTCAACTTCAGCTCCACTGTCCAGGAATGCATAGCTGCGACCAGTTCTTCTTTTTAGCCAGCTGATAATACCTTTGGCATTTCTTTTCCCTGAAGGTGCACAAACCATCGATCAGCTGAATATCAATATATATTGTCGTTCAAGTAATCCAAAATCATCGGTGGATGTGTCTATAACCAACACGTGCTCCGCTGTCGTATTTTAAGCCCCTTAAATAAAGTTACTTCTCTTACCGATTACTCGAAGACTTTAGTTTCTGAAAAAAGTCTGCAAAAATTGAAGACACATGATGGGTCAGTCCATTAATCGTGGCAGATGAAATGACATGTGTTGCAATGCGAGAACAACTAATGCATCTCCCTGTGATGTAGTTATACAAGTTCGAATTGTGACAATAATCTCTTCCATAAAATAGAATGTAATTCTGAAGGAATATTCTAACACCCAGGGAAATGTTTACATTAAAATCTGATGTCAGAAGGAAGCCACAAAGAGGCTGTTAGTCAAAAGGAAAAGCAAACTGATTTGTTATGTGGTAGGTGTAACATAAGCGGCTTCCTTGTGGTGCACTTGACAAAGGAAGGTTCAGACGTGGAGATAACTTCAACACGTGTATTAAACTATTTACACTTCTATTACACGGGTTCGACACTACTGCTAATCCTACTATAGCTACCCAGACTGACTAACCAGTTGCTGCAATCCACGTGGTGGGTGTAATATTGAATCAACCCTCTGTCCCTACTCACTGACTGTCTCCACTGGAAAGAGGCAGATCATGTGTGTGGTGTCCTTTATATATGGGTTGGTGTAATGCCCTCCTGTGGTGGTGTCACCTCTGTGTGTATCGTGAATGTCCACTGGTTGTATCCTATCTAACTGATCTATTGGTTGAGTGTGTGTGTGTGATGTTTTGGTGCTCCCTCTAGTGTCTAGCTAGCCTACATGCATTTACATTGATGCGCATCACCACACAAGCTATTTCCAAACATTAGCAGGACATTATCAAGTAGAAATGGTCTGATTAGGGTGGGAGAATCTGCAATCCTAACACCAACATGGATTAGTTGGATTGGATGGCCTGTTTCCATAATGCACATTTTAGGCAACCTTACAATTTGCAACTGAGTGTCCCAGTGGACTAGATACTGGGGGCGGGATTCTCTGAGACCACGCTGGTTGGGAGAATCGGAGTTCGCTCCGGTTTTTCGCGCGACACCGGTTCGTGATTCTCCCAATAGGCCCAAACGACGCGGTCATGATTGGCAGCGAGCGGCCCGGAGAATCCCCGGAGAGGGTCCATTTACGTTTCTCCGGGGCCCCGCCGATTCTGCGGCCCGAATGGGCCAAATTCCCGACCGCAGGAGGAGGAGGAGGAAGCGGAGGAGAAGGTGCCACGGCGCCGGAGGCGGCCAATGAGGCCTCGTGTCTACCGGCGCTGCATGTCCTTCGAGGACCTGCCAGACAGGGCATGCAGGAGGAGACTCTGGATGAGCCATGAGACCGTCACCCATATCTGCCACCTGATGGCACACCTGGCACCGCGTGGAACAGGGAGAGGACATACTATCCTGGTGGCCATCAAGGTTATAGTGGCCCTGAACGTCTACGCGACGGGGTCATTCCAGTCGCTGAGTGGGGGCCTGTCCGGCATCTCCCAGGCATCGGTACACCGGTGCATCCGTGCAGTGACCGACGCCCTGTCCGACATTGCGGCCTACTACATCAGTTCCCTGTGGACCGGGCCCACCAGACTGCCCGGGCAGCGGGATTCGCAGACGTGGCCAGGATACCAATGGTCCAGGGGGTGATTGATGGGGTGCACGTCGCCATGCGGCCACCAGCGGAGACCAGGGACATATTCATGAACAGGAAGGGGACCTACTCCATGAACATTCAGGTGGTCTGCGACCACCAGACGAAGATCGTGCACGTCTGCGCCCGGTACCCAGGCAGTGTAAATGATGTGTTTATCCTGGCACAATCGTTCATCCCCGCTATGTTCGAGGAATGCCCCCCCCCCCCCCCCACCCCCCCGGCTGATTGGCTGGTTGCTGGGCGACACGGGTTATCCGTTGTGGTCATGGCTGATGAAACCTATACAGAGGCCACAGACCGACGCGGAGACCCGCTACAATGAGGCCCATGCAGCAACCAGGGGTGTGATCGCGAGGTGCTTTGGGCTGCTGAAGATGCGCTTCAGGTGCCTGGCCCGCTCTGGAGGGGCCCTCCAGGACCATTCGGAGAGGGCCGGCTGCATTGCGGTTGTCTGCTGCGTCTTCCACGATATCGCCCAGCAGAGGGGCGATGTGCTGGAGGAGAAGGAGGAGGAGGAGGCAGAGGGGGAGCCCGGGGAAGGGCACGGCTCTCCAGATGAGGAGGATGGGGAGGGGGGGGGGGAAATCGACAGGAAATGGGGGCTGGACGGGAGGCTGCATGACGCCACCGGCTTGGCCAGCGAGCATGGGGAGGTTGATCGCCGCACGTTTCACCAACTAGGTGGTAGGTGCTCGCTGAGCACGGGCACTGACCCCACTGTATGGCACCACCTCACCACCCCACACCCCCACCTCTCACAACACCCATGAGGAGCACCACCCAAGCCACCCACCACCACCCTTACCTCCCACACAACCTCATGCACCACACCCCTCCATTACACATTCACCTGCGGCACAACGGGCTGGGCTCACACTGTTGTTTGTTGAAGCGGGTGTGCTCGATGCCATGGAGGATGATGGCAACCCGCTCTGCGAAGAGCTGTGAGCTCAAAATTGTCAGACAATATCTGGCACATGGCCACATTTACGCCCTCCACCTGGGTGGTCCGTGTATGTGGGCTGGACACTCCATCACATGGCCCTGTCGAACCCCTGGGGGCGGGATGGCACGGACATCAGTGGCGGGTGGGGGAGGGGGGGGGCCACAATACACCCACCGGGGTTCAGGTTCCCTAACCCCTTAACCACAGTGGCACTCAGTCCCCTACCCGACTCCGCAGGCATCGGGCATAACACAGAGGCAGCTTTCATTGGTGTAACGGTGAGTTTAATTAGAAATGTTATATACATGTGCCCTAGCCCCTATAACTAAACTGTGCCCTGCACCCGTGCCAACTTACTAGGTGTCGAACTTCCCAGCCTTATGGACCCTACCACTACACCTCTGTGCCTCTCCAGACGGTACAGCAGTAGTGGAGGGGGACTGCTGAGACTCCTGCCCTGCGACTTGGCTCCCCGTCAGCGCTCGTTTCCTGGGGCGGCACGGCCTGGATGGGCCAGGCTGCTCCTCGGGCGTTCTGGATGGCGTGGTGCCACCCTGTTCTGCCCGCTGCCCACCAGATGCACCAGGGACGGAACGGGGAGAGTCCGAGGTGCTGTGGTGTTCCGGGACCTCCCCTGCAGGAGTCACCGGCACAGGCCCCAGCCCTTCCTCGTCCCTCAGGGTGCCCGGCGCCCCCCCCCACCACCCCCAGGCTTCTCCATGGGACAGTGGTGCGAGCGGAGACAAGCCCCGAGGCACCACTGACACCTGGTGCTGCCAGTCCTGGAGGCCCGCTGTGGTATCGACCAAGGTCCTAACGTCAGCAGCGATGGAGCTCAGGGAGTGGGCCATCCCTGTCTGGGACTGCGCCACCTCCCTCTGGGCTTGTGCGACACCACCCAGCATCTGGGCCAGGCTGCTGATGCTCTCAGCGATGGCCTGCTGAGACTGGGCCATAGCCTGCTGGGACTGGGCTATGGCCTGCTGGGACTGGGCTATGGCCTGCTGGGACTGGGCCATGGCCTGCTGGGACTGGGCCATGGCCTGCTGGGACTGGGCCATAGCCTGCTGGGACTGGGCTATGGCCTGCTGAGACTGGGCCATAGCCTGCTGGGACTGGGCCATGGCCTGCTGGGACTGGGCTATGGCCTGCTGAGTCACGGCCCTACTGCGGAGCGCCGCTGAAATCTCCATCTGGCTCTGGCACATGGCTGTCTGTGAGAGGGCAGCCCTGTCCTGGGCCACGGATGACGCATGCACATGAAGCCCCACACCTTGCATAACCTGACCCATGGCCGCACCATTGCCCCCATTGCCTCCACTGCGGACGCCACCCGTGCGGTATCGGCCTGGGTGGCAGCCATGACCGGCACCACTCCCTGCTCCTGGACGTGGATGGACTCCTCCACCTGCGTCTGCAGCTGCTGGAAGCCGGCCGTCACCCCGGTATCTAGTCCCTGGGTATCTAACTGCATCGGGTCTATGGGTGGGTCTGGTAAGTCCAGGAACCCGGGAACCGTCTGGGCAGTTCCTGGTTGCTGGGGCTGGCCTGCCCTCCGACCAACCGACCACTCGGCTGCTCCTACCTCCACCTGCTGTCCCGGTACGGCTTTGTGGTGAGCATCAGTCAGTGTCCCAGAAGCCTCATCACTGAAGTGCCCAACCGAGGTGATAGTCTCTGCAATGGTGGAAGGTGTGGGTGACAGCAGTACCGAGAAGTCAAGGTCGTCGTCGGAGCCAAAGTCCGGAGTCTCCTGCGATGGGCCCTGAGTCGCACCCATCTGCGTGTCATTGTCTGGTATGTCCGTCCTCTGGGTTACTGTCCTCGGTGTGACCGTCCTCTGTGTGTCAGTGTCCTGGGTGTCAGTCCTCTGTGTGTCAGTGTCCTGGGTGTCAGTACTCTGTGTGTCAGAGTCCTGGGTGTCAGTCCTCTGTGTGTCAGAGTCCTGGGTGTCAGTCCTCTGTGTGTCAGTGTCCTGGGTCAGTCCTCTGTGTGTCAGAGTCCTGGGTGTCAGTCTTCTGTGTGTCAGAGTCCTGGGTGTCAGTCCTCTGTGTGTCAGAGTCCTGGGTGTCAGTCCTCTGTGTGTCAGAGTCCTGGGTCAGTCCTCTGTGTGTCAGTGTCCTGGGTGTCAGTCCTCTGTGTGTCAGAGTCCTGGGTGTCGTGTGCATCTGGGTCCTGGGTGTCCGTATCCTGGCTTTCGGTGTCCTGGGTGTCCGTCCTCTGTGTCTCTATCTCCTGGGTCTCCATGTCAGTGGATGGGCTTCCATGGCATCTGGCCTCCGCGCCATGGCCTGCATCCCTGGGGGCCACTGGGCCTGGCACTGGCCGTGGGCCTGCAACGCCAGATGGGCCGGAACCACCGGTGGCTGGTCTGGAAGACACAAGACAGCACGTCTCATTAGACTGGCGGCCGGCGGGAGGGGGGTGCAGTGGGGCATGGGGTGAGGGGGTGCAGTGGGGCATGGGGTGAGGGGGTGCAGTGGGGCATGGGGTGAGGGGGTGCAGTGGGGCATGGGGTGAGGGGGTGCAGTGGGGCCTGAGGTGAGGGGGTTCAGTGGGGCATGGGGTGAGGGGGTGCAGTGGGGCATGGGGTCAGGGGGTGCAGTGGGGCATGGGGTGAGGGGGTGCAGTGGGGCATGGGGTGAGGGGGTGCAGTGGGGCCTGAGGTGAGGGGGTTCAGTGGGGCATGGGGTGAGGGGGTGCAGTGGGGCATGGGGTGAGGGGGTGCAGTGGGGCATGGGGTGAGGGGGCGCAGTGGGGCATGGGGTGAGGGGGCGCAGTGGGGCATGGGGTGAGGGGGTGCAGTGGGGCATGGGGCGAGGGGTTGCAGTGGGGCATGGGGTGAGGGGGTGCAGTGGGGCATGGGGTGAGGGGGTGCAGTGGGGCATGGAGTGAGGGGGTGCAGTGGGGCATGGGGTGAGGGGGTGCAGTGGGGCATGGGGCGAGGGGGTGCAGTGGGGCATGGAGTGAGGGGGTGCAGTGGGGCATGGGGCGAGGGGGTGCAGTGGGGCATGGGGTGAGGGGGTGCAGTGGGGCATGGGGGGAATGGGGTGAGGGGTATGGGGAGTCAGGCTAGGGAGTCTCACTTGCTGGTTCGCCTCCGACCTGACCGCCGGCAACATCCCAGTCCTCGGCTCCGCCTACGAGGTCCCATGCCCTCTGCTCATGGACGGTGAGCGGGTGCAGTAGGGGTGGACCTCCTCCGGTTCTCTCCCGCTCCCTGTGGTTGTGGGCAGTCTTCTCCGGGGGGGGGGATACAAACATCAGTGTTAGGCGGTCCGACGCAGGCAGCGCAGGTGTTGGTTAAATGATGGCATGGCAGCACGGGGCACCTGGCCAAACTGGGTGGTATGGGGGGGTGGTGCCAGGGGCACTTCACTGTGTACTCACCCTGGCTGCTCGTGTGAGGTCATGCATCTTCTTGCGAGGGGGAGGGGGGGGGGAGGTTTAGTTTAGTTTAGGTCAAAGATAAAGAGGTTTTGTTACTTGTGTATTGTTAAAAATTTCTGTATTGTTATTGTTGCGTTTGCTTTGTAAGAGGGGAAACATTGTTGTTTGGGAAAAAATGTCAATAAAACATATTTTTTTTAAAAAATGCATCTTCTTGCGGCACTGGTCACCAGTATGTGGGGTGTGCCCCACGGCGCTGACGGCATTGCCCACCTCCCTCCATATACGCCGGGCGATGCTGCACGGGTGGTCGTGTCTCCGTCTGGGGCACAGCATCGCCCTCCTCTCCTCGACTCCGTCCAGGAGTGTGTCCATGTCGTGGTCCCTGAACCTCGGGGCGGGACGGCGAGTGGAGGCCATCTTGCGGGTCTCGGGATTCTGCGCCGCTTGCGCACCATTGACGATGAGTTCCGGCGTCATTGACGCGTCGCGCCTACCGGCGCCAGTCTGGAGCCGCTCCCACCCCGCTTCTCGCCGCGCCCGTTTGCGAGGCAGAATCGCTACTTACAGCGGCCCATTCATGCTGTCGTAAAACTCTACAGGTTTTACGACAGCGTCAACACTTAGCCGCTGGATCAGAGAATCCCGCCCTGGATTTTCACCTCGAGGACCTGGGTTTTAATTTAATAATCTTTATTGTCACAAGTAGGCTTACATTAACACTGCAATGAAGTTACTGTGAAAAGCCCCTAGTCGCCATATTCCGGCGCCTGTTCGGGTACACTGAGGGAGAATTCGGAATGTCCAATTCACCTAATGAGCACGTCTTTCGGGACTTGTGGGAGGAAACCGGAGCACCCGGAGGAAACCCATGCAGACACTGAGAGAACGTGCAGACTCCGCACAGTGACCTAAGCCTGGAATCAAACCTGGGACCCGGGCGCTGTGAAGCAACAGCACTAACCACTATGCTACCGTGCTGCCCTAGGTTCAAATTCAGCCCAGTGTAGTGGGATGAATCTCTTCTTTTGCGCTACGAGACAATATAAAGTGTAAAATGTGTTTTGGCTAGTGTGCATGGGCTTGCATTAAAAATGGTTCCCAATTTGGCATTAACTGGCAATATCATTATTGCTCAAATGGCTGGTGTGGAAATTGGAAATTCTACACTGGTACAACAAGGATACTCTTCTAAGCTGGAGCTGACAACCTTTGTTGTGAGGGGGAAGAATTTCAACTTTTTGACACAAGGGCGGGATGGCCAAGTAGTGGTCAGGAATACTGGAATTCAGACTTTAACCGGGCACTGGAGAAGAGGCCACACAATCAGGTCAGTGGAAGTCTGACCTTGGGAGGGGTGCTCTGATTTCTGACTCTTGGGGTGGGGGAAGGTATACAGTCCGGGGGGGAGGGAGTCTGATCCTCAACCTGGGGGGGGGAGGTCTGATTCTGCGAGTCCAATTGCGGTGCAGAGGACCATTTAGCGTGGGTGGGGTTTGTGAGGTTGGCAGACAGGGAGAAAACACAACTGCTCCTCAATGACCCACATACATCCTCACCAAGGCTCTCCTACGCTTGCAGCACCTACCAGGGGAAACTAGTCAGTCACAGTTAAATTTGCAGAACAGGTTAAATTCTGAGGCTTCCAGCCCCATTAACCTATTTAAAATGGCAACTCGCTTCCTGCGAGCGGGCTGGATGTCTGCCCTTTGTTCTCACCTGAGTAAAAGCTGGAAGTCAGCAGGTTTCCTGATATGTTTCCAGTTTTTGGTTCTTTAATCCCTCCACCTGCTCCCAATCCCACCCACACTCCTGTGTTAAAATTCCCCTTATATTTTGGGTTTGCAGCAGACACAAAGACAGGAGCAGAGTGGGTAGAATACTGCTCTCAGCCCAACTGTCTTATACCTGAACTGAGAGTGAGATGGAAACTCAGCACAAACAGCCCTTGCCTTCTGGCATGGAAAGGTATTCATACAAAAATGATCTCTGGGAAAAATAAGGGCAAAATGATGAGCCATTGTTTGTAGCAGAAACACTCTTTCCCTATGGCATTGGAATATCCGAGTGGCAGGCAAAGTGTGAAGGTTCACTTGCACCCTAATGTCTAGCATTCAAACACAGCAGTTTCCTGGACTGCCCATTCTATGGATTCCGGTATTGGATCGGGTCGACTCTAGCCTATATTTGTAAAGTGTTTATACAATTCCAGAAAGGAATTCCACAGCTTTTGCAATCAGAGAACTAAAGAGAATGCATGATCTTTCAAACAAAGTACATAGATTATTACAGGAGCATTAGATGATGCCACACAACCAGGATATGTGTTTGCAATTGTGTACGCGGATTGATATTGATGTAGTGCTAATATCACTGGGCTAGTGATCCACAGATCAAAGCCTGCGCTCAGGGCACATGGGTTCAAGTCCCACCACAGCAGCTGATGGAATTTCATTCCCGTTAATAAAATCGGGAGCTGACCGCTAGTCTCAGTAATGGTGACCCATAACACTACCATCTGGTTCACGAATTTCCTTTAGGGAAGGAAATCTGCCATCCTTACCAACGTGACCCCATACCCACAGTAATATCGTTGTCTCTTAACTGCCCCTCTGAAATGAACGAGCAAGTCAGTCAGTTCAAGGGCAATTGGGGGATAGGCAGTAAATGCTATTGTTGCCAATGACGCTCACATCCCATGAACGAATAAAAAAACAAGTACCAAATAAAAGACTGGTTAGTTGGGATGAAGGGAGATCTCCACTGAGTGCCTTAAAAAGGATTGAGTAAGTTTAAATTATCTGTGAATTGAAACTGATTAGAAAGGAGATAAACCTTCATCAGGTACTCAAGAACTCAAACTGGCTGGTACTTCCTGAAACCGATTGTAGGTACATGTAATTTATGTTGTGGTATACATTATCTCCCTCTACTTAAACAAGAACAATATAAATATAGCAATTCAGGTTCCGGCTAGATAGCACCGTATTCCGGTTTCACTTTTATAGTTTATGAGGTTAAAATATAAATGTTATTCAGTGCATGTCTTTCACTCATCTTAGCCACTATAGTGTTTCCTTTATCCAGAACTGACTCTAAATTAAATTGCATCTCATTATGTATCCGATCTGAAGCCAGTAAATATCTGATGAGAAATTAAGGGCTATGGAGAGAGAGCGGGTAAATGGAGTTGAAATCAGCCATGATTGAATGGTGGAGTGGACTCGATGGGCCGAATGGCCTTACTTCCACTCCTATGCCTTATGGTCTTATATTACCTGTGTAGTCAATCGGAGTTTTTCTGTCACTCTCCTTAAAAAACTTTAATGTCGGATAGCTATGGATACCAAATTCTGAACCAAGTTCCTTCTCTTCTATGACATCGACCTTGGCCAGTTTTAAATCAGAAGATTCATTCTTCAGCTGTCCTGCAGCGTTGGCATATTCTGGTGCTAGACTCTTGCAGTGTCCACACCAAGGGGCATCTTGAAGAAGGAGATGCAGAATTATCAAACACATCGGGGAACAAACATTCGATCTTTAAAGGCGTTCATGTTTTATTTTCTCAGTCAAATCTCTACCACAGAAAACAAGAGAGCAAATCAAATACATAGGGCTAAACCATTGTAAAACACTTAATTTTCAAATGAGGGATAAAGTAAAGGTAAAACATAGCCCAATTAAATTATTTTCTTAAGAATAAAATAGCTTAGTTCCAGAAATTTTTGCTGTGCTCAGAATAATTCTATGCATCTATTCATAACTTAAATTGACAGGTCAATTGTAACACGCTTTAAAGACGTCAGATTGGACTCCAAATGTTAACTCAGTTTCTCTCTCCACATATGCGGGTTTTCCCAATATTCTATGATTTCATTTTAATTGTCACAAGGTTGTTTGAAATTCACATAAGAAACAGTAGCTGGCTATGAATTATTTTGCCGAGTGCCGATGATTTGCAAGTCCAACTAGACTGTACGTGGCACAGCCGTGATTAGCATTGCTGCCTCACAGCACCAGGGACCCGGGTTTGATTCCGATCTTGGGTGACTGTGTGGAGTTTGCACGTTCTCTCCGTGTCTGCGTGGGTTCCCTCCTGGTGCGCCGGTTTCCTCCCACGGTCCAAAGATGTGCACGTTAGATGGATTGGCCATGATAAATTGTCCCTTAGTGTCCAAAGGTCAGGTGGGGTTACGGGGATAGCGCAGGGATTGGGCCGAGGTAGGCGGGTCGGCGCAGACTTGATGGGCCAAATGGCCTCCTTCTGCACTGTAGCGATTCTATCCTATTCCAAGCTGCTACTCACATCATGAATTCACATGGGCAGTCAGCATGAGGGATTAGTGATGCACAACCCAAGATACCATAGTGCCACATCAGTGCTAATGCAATCTTGACATTGCTGCTGCCAACTCGGGAAGGCTTTGACCGCGGTAGTTGCACTGAGTTAATGACTTTCGCCAAGTAATACCGAAGCACAGATGCTGAAACATGCGTCGTTGTTTCGGAATGTTACTTAACAGATGGATAGATATCTCTCTGAGGAATTCTGGAAGCATAAGTTTAACTTCATCCTGAACAAGTACAAACGATTTCCCATCCACCCAAAGATCCGAATTGTAATTAAGCATGGATAAAGTAAAAATATTACTTCACATTTATAATTAACCGACTACATATCTGTTTCCAAATCCAACACAATTATTTTCAGATAGTGTAAATTTTGTGTTCATCAATTGACCAAATGTACTTAAGAGTTCGGAAGTCTGAGCTGTCATTTTTTTATGGTAGCAAGTTATATTGACATTTACACGCACGAGATTTGCTTTGACTTTTGAACAGCCGTAGAGCTTGCACATGAGTTTGCAGGCGCACTTACAGAATTCCACCAGCAGGTATTTGTTCTCCTTCAGTGCTCTCTCGAAGTTGTACCTGTGCAGCACCAGCACGTCCTGCTCTTCAGTAATCTCGTCCGTGAGGACCACCTCGGCGTCCTGCTCTGCCGGTGGTGATGGCTCTTCCGTGGCCACCGTTTCTTCGGCCTTTGCGGCGGAGAGGACGGCGAGGAACAGCGTTAAGATGCACCACTTGGTCATGATGGCGACGAGTCACGAAGTCAGTCAGGGCTGCGCGCTGCCCACGAAGCAGCGCTGATAAAGCCAAGGCCAACATGACCCGCCTGCCTGATGACAGCGCCTCGTGGAACATTATTACTGGTTTCTGACCATTGACCTGCGGGGTTAGAATACAAGCGCCTTGACATCGGAGGGTGTGTCAGCTGTGATACCAGGTCACCGCATGGAACCGTCCCCCCAATCCCAACTGGGCTGCAACCTCATCAATTCTGGACTGCTGAAATAATTTCATCAATTAAAAGCTGCCCCCTTGAGTTTGTGATGTACGGGTATCTCATTACATTATCATTTACCCATTTTAGATGATGAGAAATTAATTTTCAGATGGTTTGGGATGCTTTATATAATCGCAATATCTTTGGTCATATCAGTGCTTGCTGCTTGTAATCATTTGACTCCATGTGTTATGAGTAATAGAGACACAAAATATATAAATATAGTTCTAATTTTCTTCACATCTCTAATTCTTTTTGTGAATTCTACCAAACATGTTTTTCTAAACTAATTGAAGCGTTCTAAAACAGTGCTTGCTGGTTGTGTAATTTCGATGGATTCTCCACTGGACTTAGATGAAAATAACTTGTTCAAATTCCATTTAATAATAATAATCTTTATTGTCACAAGTAGGCTTACATTAACACTGCAATGAAGTTACTGTGAAAATCCCCTAGTCGCCACATTCCGGCGCCTGTTCAGGTACACAGAGGGAGAATTCAGAATGTCCAATTCACCTAACGAGCACGTCTTTCGGGACTTGTGGGAGGAAACCGGAGAAACCCCATGCAGACACGTGGGAGTGGCGCAGTGGAAGCGTGCTGGACCCATAACCCAGAGGTCGTGGATCGAAACCAATGGGCAGCACGGTAGCACAAGTGATTAGCACTGTGGCTTCACAACACCAGGGTCCCAGGTTCGATTCCCTACTGGGTGACTATCTGTGCGGAGTCTGCACGTTCTCCCCGTGTCTGCGTAGGTTTTCTCCGGGTGCTCCGGTTTCCTCTCACAGTCCAAAGATGTGCAGGTTAGGTGGATTGGCCATGATAAATTGCCCTTAGTGACCAAAAAAGGTTAGGAGGGGTTATTGGGTTATGGGGATAGGGTGGAAGTGAGGGCTTAAGTGGGTCGGTGCAGACTCGATGGGCCGAATGGCCTCCTTCTACACTGTATGTTCTATGACACAGGGAGAACATGCAGACTCCACACAGACAGTGACCCAAGCCGGGAATTGTACCTGGGACCCTGGAGCTGTGAGGCAGCAGTGCTAACCACTGTTCTACCATGCCACCCATTTAATATTACATATTAATATCATTTATTAAACGGGTATGACAGGAAAACACTTCACAATATAAAACAACCTTCTGCCAGCACTACGTTATATCAGCCTTGCCCATGAGCAGAACAAGGTTGAGCTGAGGGGGTTGACTGAATTGGCTGAGAGCTGGGGAACAGGTGAAACTGGAAACTGTACAAATGGGTGAGTAAGTAAGTAAAGTTGCTTTATTCCCAGATGACCAAAGGCTGCTTTCCCCTTTGAGGGGCTTTTCACAGTAACTTCATTTGAAGCCTACTTGTGACAATAAGCGATTTTCATTTCATTCAGGGAGAGAGCTGACACGTGGTAGGCAAAAGCTGGTGGCTGAAGACAGGTGATAGAGGCTCCCCGAAGCATAATGGGGCCTCCGAGGCGATCTCAAACTGATTGTTGAGCATCTCTGCCCTGCATCCACCACTGCTCTCACCCTTCATCACAGCCTCCCTGGTCTACCTTTTAACGGTCTACGGCTGTGAGAATTGCCTCTTCCTGCAAAACCCAAATGTGTGTTGCAATGTATTCTCAGTATTGATATGAAGATTCATGGCATCATCTCCAATTATTACTCCGGCCGGAATTCTCTGCTGGTTGCAATTCCATTTCCCCCGGCAGCATACCCCCGCCAGCGGGTTTCCCGGCAGTGTGGGATGGTTACAATGGGAAATCCCATTGACAAGCAACGGGAAGAAAGAATCCTGCCGCCAGTGAATGGTGCGAGACCATGGAACACGCGGCTGGGGTCCGGACAATGTCGCCCTCCTTTCTTTGGATCTCAAAACAGAGACTCACATCCCCCTGTCTGTCCTTCCTCTTATTATCTGCAATTTTGTAAAATCCAAATGTGGTGTCACGTTTGTCACATCATCTTATTGTAGTTTTAGCATATGTTGGCAATTGTGTAAAAATGGTTATTCTGTCCCAGAAAGAATCATTTTACAAGTTTATGTAGTCATTGACAGACCACAACAGAAAGGTTGGTGCACTCTGCCTTCGGCAGGCAATGGCTTAGTGATATTGTCACTGGACTAGTGATCCAGAGATCCAGGATAATGCTCTGGCGACTGGGGCTTGAATCCCTGCAGATGGTGAAACTTGAACTCAATAAAGATCTGGGGTGGGATTTTCCGGTCGCTGATGCCGAAATCATGTTCGGCGATCGGCCGGAGAATCCCCTTTTGTGCCGAAATCAGGGGCGCGCCAGTTTAGTGGTATAACCTGAGGCCCTCCCCCGATGCTGCGCCCACGATGGGCCGAGTTCCCGGCAGCGTGGAACACTTATCCTTCATTTTCATGAACCCGGCGTGGCAGCTGTGGACTGAGCCCAGCACCGCCACGGTCGGGGCAGGGGGAGCTTTGACGGGTGCTGTGGGCACTGGTGGGGAGTGGTCCGGGGTGGCGAGGGGGGTTACTGGGGAACAGTATGTGGCAGAACGGGTCCGCGCGCAGCCGGCGCCATGTTGCACGGCGCGGCCGCTGCAATCCGCCGCCACGGACCCGGCAATTCTCCGGCTGTATCCACAGGTAAAACCAGGGGTTTTACGCTGCGTGGCTGCTAGCCCCCCAACAGACGGAGGATCGGTGCAGCTTTTGAGCCATTTTTTCTGGCGTAAAATGTCACTGTTCCCACGCCGACGTCAACACTTAGTCTTCAAATCGGAGAATCCAGCCCCTGGAATTTAAAAGTCTAGTGATGAACACAAAATTCTGTTAATTGTTGTCCCCATCTGGTTCACATTTACTAATGTCCTTTAGGGAAGAGAATCTGTGATCCCTACCTAGTCTGGCCTACATGGGACTTCAGACCCACAGTCATGTATTTGACCCTTAAATGGCCATGCAAGACATACAGTTCAAGGGCAATTAGTGATGGGCAAAATATGCTAGCCTAGCCAGCGATGCTCACATCCTGAGAGTCTTAATAAAAGGATTTTCTGTTTAAAATCAAAAGTTTGTGCCCTCAAATTTGTGCTAAATGCTGTCAGTTGTCAAAGTTCTATGCTGGAAGCATGGTGGCTGCATTAAATGACCCCCTACGGTATTGTGCCCAAATACTAGAAACACAATGAGAAGCCAATTACGAATAATGCTGTCAAAAGACATACACATATCCTTACATTAATGACAATGCAATAGGTTTTATTTCCAAGGTTGCTTCATGGATTTACATTGCATTGGCTTTAAACTGAACAATGTTTGACATTGCTAATCTAATGGGTGACTCATTGTGTGATGAAATTGTATCTGCTGTGTTCTTACATCTTTATTACAGGGGTGGGAATCTCCAAACTTTATCCATATGTGCAAGTGCTTTGATTTTGTTGATTGTTCATGCACTTCAACTTACAACAAACAAACAATGGGAACTTCTAACTCTACAGCAGCTGCAATGCTTCTTGTGGTGATCATTGATAAGTGCTATGTGTGCATGCTGATGTCATTCTCAAGTGCTATTGCCAAATTTTGAACCAAGTCTGGGAACACTTCATTGAAACATTGGTTAAACAGTTGCAGATTGTTAAGACTCCCATAATCATTATAGCTATAGCTGACCATGGTGAATGTACTATCAAGTATAAACAAGCAAATCATACAGCTTATTAGTTTAAATCATTCATTGATGACTTCTTATTTTAGTTGTTTTAAGTTTTATAATTAGTTTCATTTAATTTCATTTATTCTGACATTTAGAAACATCTTTGAAATCTGGAAATGAAACCTATTCATCTTCTGCCCAGTTACACTTTATTCTATGATGTTTAAACTGACCCGCTACATATCCATAGAATTTTTAAGAAAGACTTTAGGCATAATTCAAACCACACCCAGACAAGCCAGCCTTATAAAACAAATTCATTAATCATAATTAATGTGATTAATTCAATGCAAGAATGTTTGTCACTATCCATTTAAATATTCTTTATACTATTGCAGGGAAATGTGGGAAACTGGTATTCACATATGGACAGGTGGGTGATCAGCATGTCTATTTCAGTAAGATCATGAGGTTTTATTTTTACCTGTAGTCATAACGGTTGTATGAGCTGGAACAACTGTTGCCAATTTTCTATTTTACTACATTTAAATTTAGTGATGTGAAGATAAATAATTTTCCAATATAATGTAACATAGAATATACAAGTGCAGAAGGAGGCCATTCGCCCTTCGTGTCTGCCTGGACCCTCTGAAAGAGCACCCCAATTAGGCCCACTCCTCTGCCCCATCCCAGTAACCCTGCCTAAACTGCACATCTTTGAACACTAAGGGGCAATTTAGCATGGCCAATCCACCTAATCTGCACATGTTTGGATTGTGGGAGGAAACCGGAGCACCCGGAGGAAACCCACATAGACACAGGGAGAATGTGCAGACTCCGCACAGACAGTCCCCCAAGGCTGGAATTGAACCTGGGTCCTTGGTGCTGTGAGGCAGCAGTGCTAACCACTGTGCCACCACAGAATAAAGCAAATTTTGCAGCTTAGAAACTGTAAATGATACACTTGACTTCTGACAGTCAGTATAGTTTGCAGCATGAGGGCAATAAAAGTAAAGACAAATGCCTATTTCAAAGAACAGGAACATACTGTCATGGTAAAAACATTTATTCAATTTTATAGGCTCCCACAACAGAAAATGCCTGCACCTACTTTTCATCACAATGGTGGAGCTGATAGTTAACAGATTTTCCTAAAATATGAGGGATGCAGGTCAATGAAAAAGGAGGTCAACTAAGATTGCCAGCAGTTTCAGCAAACCCTTTGCTTTTTTAAAAATCTCCTTGTTAAATGACATGGCTGGTTAAAAATGTATGCTTTTCTTTAAAGTAAACTTAAAGTACCCAATTCTTTTTTTCAATTAAGGGCCAATTTAGCGTGGCCAATCCACCTACCTGACACATCTTTGGGTTGTGGGGGTGAGACCCACACAGACACGGGGAGAATGTGCAAACTCCACACAGACAGTGACCCGGGGACTGAACCCGGGCCCTCAGCGCTGTGTGGCAGCAATGCTAACCACTTCGCCACCGTGCCACCCGCTAATTCATCCATTTAAAACTGCCACAAGCCAACATTCAATAATAGCATTGACCATTGCAGTCATTTGTGATGAAATTCGGAGACCCAAGGTACAAGCACAGCTCCCCCTCGTGTGGTCTACAAATTAAAGGGAAAAGTTAGATTCCTGCTAAAGTAGTTGCTAAAGTATCCAACTATGCACATATGTCGGATTGCACAAACTTGCCGAAATTCCACATGGTGAGTTGCATCGTATTGATACCAACTGGAAATGAATTGTTTTGCTGTTTGATTCAGAAGCTTATTGGTCAATATATTTACAATGCTGTTGGAGCAGTTGGTGACATAAATCCTGCAGAAATAAACATGCTAATATACAAGGATGCATGGCAGTTAAAGTGCGCAATCTTTAACAAAGCAGTTCTGGTTGAAGATTTCGCAAGTAGACTGGGGGGGGGGTTAGTTGGGTGGGAGTCAGGAGGGAAGTACTTGGCTCAATTTGACAGTCAGGCTAGTTTGATTGGATGTCTCATGATTGTTTTGTGCCACTTTGCAGGAATGTCTAACATAGGTCAGCCTGGCAGAAGTAGACTAAGAAAGCAGCTGGACGTGCCAGAGAGACAGAAAAGATGTCGCTTTTTCAATGCGCTGCAAACCCTGCCAGACAAAATAGATCAGATGAGAGGCATGGCTGGGTATTTGTAGCAGGAAATCTGCCAACGAATTCACGTGTGGAGGGAAGTGGCACTGACACCAAGTGTCAATTCTCCCCAGGACTGTGAAAAGAGCCGCAAAAGGTTTACCACACCTGCTAAGTAAAACACTGGCTTTTGTCCCTATTGTTCTTTGGGCACCAGCTTGCTCTTTATTCTCTAGGCGTAACAGCTGTACAACTAACCCTTCACCGTGTACTCTGGTTAAAGGAAGCATTCATTTATGATCTTGTACGATGGCGGCTTATTTGCTTAACAGCAATTATTTGCATGGACAACCTTAAAACTCTTCCCTCCAATTTAACAGGGTGATTACTTTTACATTTGACACACACTCCTCAATTGCGAGCATTATTCAATGTTGTTGCAGGAGAACACAGCATACAATGCCCCCGATGCATAGGATACTGACTAAAAGACAGCAGGCCATGAACCTCACAGGGATGGACTCTGCTCGTGCTGTGGGAAATGGCAGAAATTAGGGGATACTACTAGCACCAAGTTAACTCATATGACGGAATACTAACAGTGACATAGTAGCTTCAATCCCTTTAAAGAATTACAGACCTACAATCTCCACTGCCTCCAAAACCCTCAGAGGATAATGCTCACTAATTCTTAGCTAACATCTTTCTTTCCGATCAATCCACCATAATTGGGAGCATAGGAGTATTATGAGAAGGAAAGTGCTGACAAGGAGAAGGGAGAGAAGCAGAGTCGCAACGGGGAGAGTTTTAACCAAAATAAAGGCATGTTTCAATTGGCGGGTGGTGGTGGTTGCAGTGGGCTGCATGTTAAAGTCTTAAACATCTGGGGTGAAATTCCCCCGAAACGGCGCGATGTCCACCGACTGGCGCCCAAAACGGTGCCATTCAGACGGGCATCGCACCGCCCCAAAGGTGCAGAATGCTCCGCATCTTTGGGGGCCGAGCCCCAACATTGAGGGGCTAGGTCGACGCTGGAGGAATTTCCGCCCCGCCAGCTGGCGGAAACGGCCTTTGGTGCCCCGCCAGCTGGCGCGGAAATGACATGTCGGGGCGGCACATACGCGGGAGCGTCAGCGACCGCTGAAAGTTTCCCGCGCATGCGCAGTGGAGGGAGTCTCTTCCGCCTCTGCCATGGTGGAGGCGGAAGGGAAAGAGTGCCCCCACGGCACAGGCCCGCCCACGGATCGGTGGGCCCCGATCGCGGGCCAGGCCACCGTGGGGGCACCCCTCGGGTTCAGATTGCCCCGCGCCCCCCCCCCCCCGGACCCCGGAGCCCGCCCACGCCGCCTTGTCCCGCCGTTCAAAAGGTGGTTTAATCCACGTCGGCGGGACAGGCAATTTATCGGCGGGACTTCAGCCCATCCGGCCCGGAGAATCCAGCGGGGGGGCCCGCCAACCGGCGCGGCCCGATTCCCGCCCCCGCCGAATATCCGGCAACGGAGACTTCGGCAACCGGCGGGGGCGGGAGTCACGGCAGCCCCCGGCGATTCTCCAACCCGGCGGGGGATCGGAGAATGATGCCCCTGATTCCAAACCCATCTCCATCCCAATGATTTTCGGCTTTAACTCATGGAGTGGGTGACCAAGGACCTGGTTGCAGCTTAAAGTATGATAATGAGGCTGCAATCTCATTGTGATTTAGCTTTTTGAACTTAATGTGCTTGGCCACATCTTCGTAGCTTTGGGTGGACCCAGGCCACCAACTCTCCCCCAGGTCACCAATCTACCACCCAGTCCTTCAGTATCCTCCCCCAGACTTCCAATACCCTGTCCCAGATCTTTTATCCTCATCCCTAGGCCTTTGATTTTCAACCCCCTCCTACCGGGCCCAGGTTCAATTCTGGCCTTGGATGACTGTCTTTGTGCATGTTCTCCCCGTGTCTGTGTGGGTTTCCTCCAGGTCCTCCTGTTTCCACCCACATTCCAAAGATGTATAGGTTAGGCGGATTGGCCATGATCAATGCGTGAGGTTACGGGGATAGGGCGAGGGAGTGGGCCTAGGCAGGGTACTCTTTTGGATGGTTGATGCAGACTCAATAGGCTGAATGGCCTCCTTTTGCACTGTAGGGATTCAATGGTTCAATCAAAGCATCCAAACTTGACCCACTCCCAGCAGGTGTGCTAAGTAAAAATCCCAGGCCAATTTCTTTGTGAACTATTATGATGTGATGAAGACAAAGGAGGGGTTACAATGAAAAGGGAGATGGCTACCGATGAGTTTCCTGTAAGACCTTTTGTCACTTGTTCCTCTGCCACAACCCATTGAACTTACCACCTACACCAGTTCATGTGCAACTGAGATGCATTCATTCAGGGTAATTAATGTTAATCAGAAGTAGCACAAGATGATTTGCAGCCAGAGTGTGAGCCTGTGCCTTTGGATCTTAGAGTGCTCATCTAAATAGAATGTTTCAGGAACATCATTCCTGTTTGGAGTTACTGAGGCCAGGCATTAGGCTGTGTGTGTGTCTTTTGCGCCTATAGTGGATACTCCGGAGAATCTTTGGCTTTGCTGCACGGATCAATGGAATGTGTGCAGGTCTTTCAAGACCTGACAGTAAACCTCTGATAACTGAATTGCCATTCCCCGGGTAATTCCCTGGAACCAATAGACGAATGAGGCCTTGGCCTGTCCACTTTGCAGTTTACCGACAGCTTGACACTGGCCACTCCAAGTGGCAGCTTCAGTCTGCCTGGAATCAGTGCTAGTGGCAGATCTCTGTGCTGATAGCTGGTTCAATTTTGGCGAAGGCACTACACAGACTTTCAATTCACAAAGTGAATATTTGCATCCTCAAATGGTGCTGGCAGAAGGGGTGCTCTTGGGGGGCACTGAGCTTGTGATTCAGTGGCCCATGCCAATGGTATACAGGTTCAAATCCCAATCCCAGCCCGGTGACTTTAAATTCAGCAAATAAAAGCATATGGAATTGAAAACCTATCTCAGTAATGGTCACCAGGAAACCATCATTGATTATTGTAAAAACAAATCTGGCTCACTGATGTCCTTTTCAAATCTCAAACTGAGTTTGTTCAGACGATGAACACTGATATTTAAATATTAGATTTGGAACCAAATCTGTCTACATTTCTCAATACTAAACATATTCTGGTCCACTATCTTGTACCAGAATTATGTCCTGTGTGTAATCATGACATTAACTGCTTGCTGACTGAGCAGAGTGACATCTGCGTGGACCATTGAGCATTTGCGGACAGCCAATTTGCATTGCCAGGAGACAGACTGAACTTGAAAAAGATGCATTTAAAGAATTCAGAATTTTACCTATCTGGTTTGGGGTAAATATTTCCTCCCCATACACAGTTGAAATTGAAACAGCAAGATCAGTTTCTTTCAAAAACAAGAGCAGAAGTTTGTTTCAGTAACGGGGGTACCCTCCCCACAAACACCGGTTGGGGAACTGGTGGGAGCTCCACCTTGGTACTGTTTGGGAGATTAGTGTTGTGTTATGTACTCTGGGATAACACAGGCTGAAACTGGATGCAGCTTTAACCAAAAGATACTCCAGACCTTGAAGTTAGTTCAATCTGATTTATTGAACCAGTAGCACAGTTAGCACAGTTCTCTATGAGTTTGACTCTCTTCTAACCTAAGTGTGGTTCTGTCTGACTGAACCAGGCTAGCTCTTAGCCTGGAGGTGTAATACTGTAAATACACCCTGACTCACTCTGTAGATGTTCATCAGTGGAAAGAGGTGGAGTGTGAGCGCCTCGTGCCTTTTCCAGAGAGATACCACCCCTGAGTGATCTGCCTGCTCATTGGTCATGTCCTTTTCTCGGTGTTCATTAGCTGCCTGTCTGTGCCTGTCTGTATTTCATTATTTGCATGTCTGTATATCATGACATCTCCCTTTTTAAAAATGTTTTGTTGGCATATGGGAACGTACTTACATGTGGTGGCATATATTAACATATTTACAAGCGGTGGCATATGTGAACGTATTTACATGTGAAGACAGCCGCCTAATGTGAGAAAACAGAACATAGCAAACAAAACAAATGTTCATAAGTCCAGTCTCTGGGGCTTGCGTCTGATCCTTGTCGACTGCCGGAGAGGTGGTGGTGGGGATGACGGTGCCTTGACAGGCGGGATGGAAGGCCTGACTGGTGGCCTCGTAGTTCGAGGTATCAGGAGGTGGCAAAACAACGGACGGAAACGGAGAAGAAAGCGGTTGCGGGCAGGCAACTTTGCGCAGTGCCCGTCTGTTTAGTCACACAACAGAACCATCAGCCATACGTACAACATACGAGCGGGGCGCAGCCTGTCGAACAACGACAGCTGGAGCAGACCAGCCACCATCCGGTATCTTGATCCTGACAGTGTCTGCCGGGGATAACATGGGCAAATCGGTGGCATGAGCATCATCGCCCTGCTTTTGCTGGTTTCGGAGCTGTTGCACCTTCTGCAGCACTGGGATGTGATCCAGGTTGGGCAGGTGTATGGCTGGAAGTGTCGTCTGCAGGTCCCTGTTCATCAGGAGTTGAGCCGGCAACATGCCAGTGGACGGTGGGGTCGCCCTGTACGCAAGCAGCGCGAGGTAGATGTCAGAAGCAGAATCCGCGGCCTTGCAGATGAGCTGTTTCACAATGTGCACCCCTTTTTCAACCTTCCCATTGGACTGCGGATAGTGTGGGCTGGAAGTGACAGGTTTGAAATGGTATGACTTGGCAAACATAGACCACTCATGGCTGTTGAAACACGGGCCATTGTCTCTCATGACAGTGAGTGGGATACCATGCCTGGAGAAAGTCTCCTTACAGGCCTTGATGACGGTCCGAGATGTGAGGTCTGAGAGCTTCACGACTTCAGGGTAATTGGAGAAATAGTCAATAATCAACACGTAGTCACGACCATTCGCACGAAAGAGGTGGATGCCAACCTTGAACCACGGGGAGGTCTCGATTTCATGCTGCTGGAGCGTCTCCTTGATCTGCGCTGGCTGGAAGCGTTGACAGGTCGCACACCTGAGGACCATGTTCGAGATGTCCTGGCTAATACCCGGTCAGTAGACAACCTGCCTGGCTCTGCGTCTGCACTTCTCGACACCCAGGTGCCCCTCATGGATTTGGCGGAGCACCAAGTTCTGGAGACAGAGTGGAATGACAATCCGGTCCACCTTGAGGAGGATACCATCAATCGCCGTCAGGTCATCCTTTACATTGTAAAATTGAGGGCACTGCCCTTTCTGCCAGCCATTGGCGAGGTGGTGCATGACCCGCTGCAAGAGGGGTCTTTGGCTGTCTCCTCGCGGATATGAACCACCTTCTCATCAGACGCCGGGAGGGTGCTAGCACACAGCTGCACCTGTGATTCAATCTGCCGGATGATTTCCAGCGGTTCACTAGGCAATGTGATGGAGCGGGACAATGCATCAGCGATGATGAGCTCCTTGCCAGGCGTGTACACTAAGTCAAAGTCGTACCTTCTGAGTTTGAGGAGGATGCGCAGCAACCGAGGCGTCATGAATTCAGGTCCTTGTGGATAATGTGGACCAGAGGCCTGTGATTCGTCGTGACAGTGATTGTCGCCAGGCCGTAGACATAGTCGTGAAACTTGAGAATGCCAGTGAGAAGACCCAGGCATTCCTTCTCTATTTGCGCATACATTGTTTCGGTGGGCGTCATGGCCCTCGATGCGTAGGCTACCGGTGCCCAGGATGAAGTGTCATCGCATTGAAGCAGCACTGCATCAATGCCATCCTGGCTCGCATCTGTCGAGATCTTCGTCTCCCTGTCTGGGTCGTAAAATGCCAAGACGGGTGTAGTGGTGAGCTTGGCTTTCAGCTCCAACCACTCTGCCTGATGTGCTGCCTTCCACTCAAAGCCAGTGGACTTTTTCACCAGGTTTCGTAGGGCTGTGGTGTGTGAGGCCAGGTGTGGGATGAACTTGACCAGAAAATTGACCATGCCCAGGAAGCACAACACTGCCTTCTTGTCTTCAGGGACCTTCATGGCTTTGATGGCCTTGACCTTGTCTGTGTCTGGGTGCAGGCCCTGCTGAGAGATCTGGTCACCTAGGAACTTGAGTGTCGACATGCCAAAGCAACATTTGGACCTGTTCAGCTTCAGGCCATTGGCATGGACTAGGCGGATAACCTTCAATGCCCTCCTTCATCTGCTCCATGATGCGATGGAAGATCTCCAATGCCGAGACAATGCCAAACGGCATGCGATTATAGCAGTATTTGCCAAATGGTGTGTTGAAGGTGCAGAGCCTTCTGCTGGACTCATCCAGCTGGATTTGCCAAAATCTATGTGACACATCTAACTTGGTGAAAAAACGTGCGTGTGCCACCTCACTGGTGAGTTCCTCCCGCTTCGGGATGCGGTAGTGTTCACGCATTATATTCTTATTGAGATCCTTGGGATCAATGCAGAAGCGCAGGTCTCCCGAAGGATTTCGAACACATACCATCGAGCTGACCCAGTCAGTCGGTTCGGTTACCTTGGAAATGATGCCCTGTGGCTGAAGATCCTTGAGCTGTGCCTTCAGGCGCTCCCTCAGCGGAGCCGGGACCCGGCGTGGTGCGTGGACCACTGGCTTGGCATCAGGTCGTAGCAGAATCTTCTATCGATATGGCAGCATGCCCATCGCATTGAACACATCTGGATACTGAGCGAGGATGTCGTCAATGCCGGCCTGAAAATCCACATTGGAGGATGTTGTGTAAACCCACTGCACGAGGTTCAGCTGCTTGCAGGCATGCGTGCCAAGTAGGGATGCCCTGTCTGGCTTGACAATTTCAAAACGTAACCGTGCATGGGTGCTCTGGTTGGAGACAAGTAGATGGCAGGATCCCAGTGCCGTGATGGCATTTCTGTTGTAGTCCAGGAGCCTGCAGGCTGCTGGAAGGACCTTGGGGGGCTTCTGAATGTGTTTGAAATCTGCCTGTGAGAGGAGGTTGGCAGAAGCACCTGCGTCCAGCTTAAACTGGATGGAGCAGTGGTTGACCTGCACCACTGCACGCCATTCGTCCGCAGAATCCACAGCGAGGATGGATTGAATTTGTGCTGAGTTGGATGTGGCATATTCACATTTGGTAATGATGCCCACACAGTTGGCGGAGTCCAGGCATTCTTCCTCTGGATCCGTTGTGCTGCCAGGATCAGAATCCTGTAATCGTTGTTACACACTCTCAACGTGCCGTCGTCGGAATTGGGAGCGCTGGCCCTTGACTGGTGGTGCAGACCAGCAGCGTCTTCGGAACTCTTTTTTGGCGCTGCCCATCTTGTACCAGGACCTCCTCAAAGTCTGGAACATGGTTGCCACGCGCCACAGCTCTCTCCCGTCAGGAGTAGTGGCTCTCGTAAGGGAGCCACTGCTCAGGAATCCGCACCTCCGCCAATTTCCATTCCGGTGGCTGGCGGAGCGGCGGACTGTGGATGCCGGGGTGATCAGAATCGGGGATGTGCTGGGTGGCGGAGGAGTGGGCTGGCTGACACCCCATGAGCTCGCCGAGTGCGGGGCGGTGTCTGTCCGGCACGTGGCCAATGCCATTCAATGCCTTAAAACGGCCGTGCTCGGCCCTGCGGACACACTGGAGCTAGAGACGGCGTGGTTGTCCGGTGGCATCCCGTCTGAGCGGACCCCTGCTCGGACGGAATTCCACATTGGTCCCAGGCCCCGGCACACCCGCCAGGCGCCGGCACACCACAATGCAGCCGCCTCATGGAAATACCCTCCGTGCCTTTTCGCACCGCGCGGAGGGGTTTCCTGTACGGCCGGCTGTTGCACACCTTCCACCTCCTTTGCCTCGCCCGCTGTCCGGACACGCCTTGGCGTGCCTCGTTGCCGTCCGGCGGCGGAGGTCCCTGCTGGGGGTCCCTCTACGGAGGTGTCCTCCCCATAAAACTGGGGGACCTGGGGTGGAGGGTGTTGCACATGGCAGTGCCGTGCAATCGCAAGGTTCACCACTTCATGGCTCTGCCAGAGACCTGCTGTTTTTTGCGGCCTGGTGGAGACCGTGGAGCACGTCTATGTTGTCTGTCCCAGACCGCACTCCCTTTTTGCTTTCTTGACGACGTTGCTGTTGAGGTTTTCTTTGCACTTCAGCCCCACGCTCCTAATCTATGGGCATCCGGTGCGGAGGGGGGCAAGGAAGGCGGAGTGTCTCCTCGTGAACCTGCTCCTGGGCCTGGCCAGACTTGCCATTAGTAGGTCCAGGCAGCGGGTGACCGAGGGGGTCGTCCGGCCCGACTGTCTGCCCCTCTTCCGCGGCCTTGTTCGCGGCCGGATGTCCCTGGAGAGGGAGCATGCGGTGTCTACGGGCACACTCGAGACCTTCTGTGCTCGGTGTGCACCGCAGGGGTTGGATTGTTTTATCGACCCCGATTTTCACACTTTAATTTGACGGGTTTGTGATAAGTTTTTGTTCCTTTTCTCGTTCTTTTTGGGCTGTGCTCCACTCGCTGTTTTGGGGCACTCCCCACTTTTGCTTTATCCATCAGTTCCTTTGTGTTCTTTTTGCTTGGTTGTATTTGCACCCAGCATCACGCCAATGTCAGTGGCGGATGTTGGCCCAATCCTGCACGTGTAAATAAGCGTGCAGGTCATCAAATCAAAAATAAAAAGTAACATCAAATTGCAGTGGTGCGACCTTATAAAAGGACAAGGCTGCATAGTGTCCAGGCTTCCCGCAGTTTAAACATCGCCTGCCTCTTGCAGGGCAGTGTTTCTTTAAGTGGGCGTTGCCGCAGTTCGAGCACGTCATGACATCGGTGTCCTCATGCTCCGCGCATCGTCGCACATGCGCAGTGCGGGTGTCGGCCGCTTCGTTATCCCGTTCGCATTGCGCATTGTTGGGGCCCCTGGAAAAGCGCGCAAAATGGCTGCTTTCATCAATGCTGAGGCACTACATCCGGGAGATGGCCTGCACACTCTCTGCCTCATGGGAGGCAAGTTTCTCATTTTCAGCCGATTTGTACTGGGCATAGCGATTTTTGGCATGCTCATACACTGTGCATGTTTCAATCGCGACTGGCAGGGTCATATGCTTGATTTTCAGTAGCTGCTCTCTCAGAGGATCAGAGTGAACTCCAAAAACGATTTGGTCTCTGATCATGGAGTCAGCAATATCACCAAAGTTGCAGGACAGCGCTAGCAGGCGGACGTTAGTTAAGAAGGAGTTGAAAGATTCATCTTTACCTTGTAGACGCTGTTTGAATATGTAGCGCTCGAAGATTTTATTGGTGTCTACTTCACAGTGACTGTCAAACTTGTCCAGGATGGTCTGAAACTTTGTCTTGTCCTGGCCTTTGGTGAAGTGAAAAGAGTTGAAGAGTTTGATGGCTTGATCACACGCTGTTGAGAGGAGAAGTGCGATCTTCCTTGCATCAGACGCACCCACGAGGTCTGAAGCTTCGATGTACAGCAGAAACCTTTGCTTGAATGTCCGCCAGTTGGCACTGAGATTGCCGGAGGTCCTGAGCTGGTGAGGAGCCTGAATCTTCTCCATAGTGCCGGGATACATTCGCTGGTCGTCACGGAACGGACTGAGTTAAACCACCTAGATTAAGGAGTCTCCTGGTAGCATGTTGTGTTATGTACTCTGGGATAACACAGGCTGAAACTGGATGCAGCTTTAACCAAAAGATACTCCAGACCTTGAAGTTAGTTCAATCTGATTTATTGAACCAGTAGCACAGTTAGCACAGTTCTCTATGAGCTCGACTCTCTGCTAACCTAAGTGTGGTTACTCTGTCTGACTGAACCAGGCTAGCTATTAGCCACGTGCTGGAGGTGTGATACTGTACATACACCCTGACTCACTCTGTAGATGTTCATCAGTGGAAAGAGGTGGAGTGTGAGCGCCTCGTGCCTTTTATAGTGAGATACCACCCCTGAGTGTCCTGCCTGCTCATTGGTCATGTCCTGTTCTCTGTCTTCATTTGCTGCCTGTCTGTGCCTGTCTGTATATCATTATCTGCATGTCTGCATATCATGACAATTAGATGCCATTTAAGGGCATTCAGGCACTTAACTGGCCAACACAGAGCCACCATGCAATTAAGGACCCCAAAGGGTGGAAATGCCAACCCTAAGAGCTACCGGCCATTCAGAGGCCAGGAGCTGCTGCCTGTATTGCTCTGAGGCCTAGAATCAAAGTAGGGTCTGTGCTGGGCGGGGCAGGATGGGGATCACGGATAGGGGTTTGATTCAGAGGAGGGCTTTGTGCGGGGGCAGAGGGTCATAAGTAAGGGAGGGAGGAGGTGGCTTTCAACGCCCTCCCCATTCCTTGGGTTCCTTGAACGGGCCCTCTCACTACATGGCTGCTGGCAAACCAGAAAAGATTGGTGGATGGCCTTTAGGAGGCACAGGAGACCCATGTAAGCTCTGTTAAATCCCTGAGCCATCACCGCCCGCATCAGACCTGCAGCTTATTTGGGGACAGTTTTCCCAATGCTGTTAACAAATCAACCATTCAGGAGTGAAGTGAATCTGAAAACAATGAAACAGTGCAGGAAAGGCAAGACAATTCTGCTGTGGCCCGTTTTCCACCAGGTGCCAGAAATGACAATCCACCCCTGAGATTTCAAATGTTACAACACAATTACATTGCATGCAGCATGTCAGGTTGGACCAAGCGTCACTGAGACTGATCCATCCAACACCCTTTGCCAAGCTGAAAACTAATGAGGATTTCTTAAAGACGAGCTTTGGCCAAAGATTATTATTTTTTTAAAAACATGGCTTTTCATAATTATCAAACAAAAAAAGATCAGCTTTGGAGTTCTGTTCATGCCCAACCTTTATTTGAAGCATCATCCCGCTAGATACAGGTCACATAAAAATAATAACCTCACAAGAAGACAGCATGTATGTAACTGAGTGGAACAGGTTTTGATAACACAATGAAACCTTGAACTGTAATTGGCAAGGGCCCTATACTTTTCAGGCCTGGACCGTATTACATCTTCAGGTTCTTGCTAAAATGCCACAAACAGCTCTGAACTCAAAGAGGTCGACAGGAATGTGCATTTGTAAGAAACATACTTGATTCTCAGAGAGAGGGACACAATAGCGAAAGCTAGAAAGTGAATTGGATTCACTCCATCATGATTCACTCCTGTGCACTTTAACATACATTTTCATTTACTATTGAACATGCTGCCTTCACTACAATAATCACAAAAGAGCTATCTGAATGAATTAGGGTTTGTGGAAGGCAAAATGAAAGATTTTTTAAAATCACAACAGTGCAATAACATTTCAGCTTGTATCTTAAGCAAAAATCATCAGAGTGAAACAGAGAAAAGAAAAGCATGTTTTGGTCATACAAATCACTGAAATTTCTAGATGCAAACAATGTCTGCCATTAGCAAATATTTCTGCATTCAGATCTACTGCTATTATGTGATAAAGTACAGTTTTAATATGAATACCTCAAAGAAAGAAAAGACAGAAAGAAGCATTTATATAGCGTCTTTCACAATCTCAGTGTGTCCCAAAGTGTTTACAGCCAATAAGTACTTTGGAAGTGTAACCACTGCAGTTAATGGTAAAGGTGTTAATTGTACACTTTCAAAGTGACTATTCATATTGATTATTCAACTTGTTCATGTTGCAAACTGTCCAGAAATTTGTTTCCGTCATTTAATCTTTAAAATATTACTGACCGTTTTTTTTGAAACTACATTTCAGATGGCTTTTCACATGGAAGTAAGATTCGACCCATGGTAGCCAAAATAAGAGAATTCAGGGCAGTATATACCTGCAGCTCTGATGAAGTAGCACTTCTGAAATGTTAAGATGTCTTCCCTATTTTAGATGCCAGTGAACTTGCTGCACACTTTCAGCATTGTCTTTTTTTATTTCTGGTTTACATTGGTTAACATTTTGTGAAGAAGCAGAATATATGATAGAACGTGTGACTGAATGCAAATTATAGCAGCATATCCAGTGTTCTAATTCACTTGTTTCCTATTCACATTTTGAATGCTATTACACAGTAACCGTTCAGAACAATTTAATCTTTCAAAATATCCATGTTTACATGTAGCCATTTTTGAATAGTCAGTATTTTGACATAGATCTTCATATCACCCATAAATACATCAGAACACACCTAAAGCACTTGTACTAAAAACAACAGGCTTTGCAGACAAATAGTTACTTTTGCACATTTAATGATGTACACAATTAGGAACAGTAATTAAAAAGCCTTAAAGTAACTTTGGTACCAAAGGACAGTAATCCTTCTGACTAATGGTTTCTATCTTATTTTAAAGTGAGCCAGGTCCTAGTCCTTCCAATCTTTCTTTATATTGAGCTTCCACTCCCAGTGCAGGTGGTCACTCTTGTCGTCATCTGTGATATGGGACTTCATGGTGTACATGCCCCTCACCATCATTCCTTTGGGTGCTTCTTCAATTGGGCTTATAAACTCGTACTCATCTGCTCTAGGTCCATAGCTGCCAACCATATAGGTATCCTTACTCGCTGTTCAAAATAATGGGGAATACAATTAAGATTTAGAAAGAAGAATTTGCAATATTTCCAAACAATTTAAGTAACTCCTCAAGGCATCCACCACCAGAACATGCAACTTTTACTCTCTGAACAAAAGCATTTCTGACAATGATAGTACAGGATAGGCATAACAGGTTATCTGGCTGCCTTCAGGGATCATGGTTCAGTGAACATAATTTTCAGATAACTTGATGTGAAATCATACTTTCACTTCCCTTGTAAAAGCTAGATTTTAATATATGCAAATAAAATCACTGTACAGAAACATGAGATTTATTTAACTCCAGTAGGGTTATTGCCTGTGAAAAATAGCATCAGTAGTGCCAAGCGAAGCACTTGCCTTAGCATTAATCATTATTAGTAAAATAAGAGAAGTACCATTAGATATGGGAAATATATATCCAGAGATCTTTCATTAAGGGACTTAAGTTTGTTCGGGGAATAGTACGTTGTGCTCACATCAATCCTTATAAAAATGTGTTATTTGCTTCACGTAAGACAAAAAGCAGGCAGCACTGTGCAATTACCCCCATCAAAAAGTGTGATAAGACCAGCTCTTTAGCATTTCTGCTACTTGGGAAGAAATAAAGTACCACTGAACCAGCAGTGGCACAAACTATTATAGCTGGGGCACAAAGATAGGTAGGAAAGTGAATTATCAAGAGGACATATTCGGCAGCACGGTGGGCAAGTGCTTAGCACTGCTGCCTATAAGGCTAAGGACCCGGGTTTGATCCCGGCCCCGGGTCACTGTCCGTGTGGAGTTTGCACATTCTCCCTGTGTCAACGTGGGTTTCACCCCCACATCCCAAAGATCTACAGGTTAGATGGATTGGCCACACTAAATTGCCCCTTACTTGGAAAAAAAAAATTGGGTACTCTTAAAAGAAAATGAAGAGGACATGAGGAGGCTCCAAAAGATTATAGATAGGTTAGCTGAGAGGGCAAACATTTGGGCAATGGCGTATATGGGCAGAATTCTCCCCTCATGGGACTAAGTCCCCTGGAATGTGGGAAAATATGAAGTTGTCCACTTTGGCAGGACAAATAAAAATGGACCGAATGGCCTCCTTCTGCACTGTAGGGGTTCTACGGAAAAATGAAGCATATTATTTAAATGATGAACGATTGCAGAGCTCTGGGATGCAGAGGGATCCGGATGTCCGAATGCACCAATTGCAAAATGTCAGTATGCAAGTGTAGCTAATAGAATATTATTTTCTATTGCAAGGAGAACTGAATACAAGAGTAGGGAGGTTATGCTTCAGTTTTACAGAGCATTGGTGAGACCATATCTGGAGCACTTCTTACAGTACTCTGGTCTCCTTACCTAAGGAAAGATGTAAATGCATCAGAAGCAGTTCTGAGAAGGTTTACTGGTTTAATACCTAGAATGGGCAGGTTGTCTTTTGAGGAAAGGCAGAAGAGGCTGGGCTTGTAGCCGTTGGAGTTTAGAAGAGTAAGAGGCAATGTGATTGAAACATGTCAGATCTTGAAGGAATTTGACAGGGTGGATGTGGAAAGGATGATTCATCTTGTGAGAGAATCGAGAACGATGGGCCATTGGTTAAAAATGAGGGATCACCTATTTAAGACCGAGATGAGAAAAAAAAACTTCCCTCAGAGGTTTGTGAGACTTTGGAATTCTCTTCCTCAAAACATGGTTCAGGCAGCGTCTTTGAATATCTTTAAGACAGAGATAAATAGATTCTTGATAAACAAGGGGATAAAAAGTTATTGAGGTAGGAGGTAACGTGAAGTTAAAGTGCAAATTAGGTAGCCATCATCTTATTGAATGGCAGTGGAGGAGTCCTAAGGCTACACATACTGCTGTACTGGTGTAGTGGTATTGTCACTGGACCAGTAATCTGGAGACCCAGGGTAACACTCTGAGGATCCTGGTTCGAATCCCACCCGTGGCAGACCAAATTTTAATTCAGTTAAAATCTGGAGTTTAAAAAGTCTAATGATGAAGCCCATGAATCGATTGTCATTTAAAACCCCACCTGTCCTTTAGGGAAGGAAATCTGCCGTCTTTACCCGGTCTGGCCTGCATGTGACTCCAGACCCACAGCAATGTCGTTCACTCTTAAATACCCTTTGAAATGCTAATTTGTAGCAAGCCACTGGGTTCAAGGGCAATTAGGGATAATCAGGCAAAAATGTTGGGCCAGCCAGCATCCTTTGAATGTAATTTTAAAAATTGTCTCCTGACTTTAGAACAAAGATGAGAAAGACTTTATGGGTTTTAGATGAACAATTTAGGATATTAAAATGCATACCATATCATGCAACTCACCCTGCAAACGGCCCTTGCATGTATAATGGACATACTTTAAGCCTGAAACAATTTCCCTGTTAACCTAAAAGAAAAATCAATAAGCTAATTGAATCTTAAGTTTCAGCATTATCAATGCATTAAAACGGATTACATTTTACTGCCATATCTTAACCTCATTAAACATATACAGTTACATTCTTAATATGGCAGTGGCTCAATCCCAGCCCATCTCCCTTTCAGTTCTGAATAGATATGCAGCTCAGTGTGCCTCTCGGACGCCATTCACATCCTTCCTGGCTATCGGATGTGGACACAACTGAGAACTCTTTCCTTTCCTTATTCTCCATCAAAAGATGGCAAGGCAATTATATTAGTAGACCAGGTTAGCCAAGCTTCTATCCAACAAACGTTACCGTTAAAATGAAATTTTGTTTGTTCTTTATATTTCTCACTAAACTGGTGGTAAACCAGTTGGCTCCCAGTTTGTCCAGCGAGATCTGACTGAAATCAGGATGCACAGGATGACCGTACGTTGGACACCAGTCTGTGCCACTCTCCCGGGTTGCTGGGAGCACGTAAATGTATACACGGAAGTGTTTGAAAAACTTTGTTGTAAAATGTTTCAGTGTCCCAGAGTATGACCCACAAGCAAGGCATACGTGGGATTGTGGCCCAAGTCAAAGAGTGCTCTAATGCAACCAAGCAAAATTCTTAAAATAAAAACACAACTGCTCAAAAAGAATCTAACAGTTTGTAATATAAATTATAAGGACGAATTTGCATTAAAACAGCAAAGTGAAGTAGTGAAGGGAGAAAGGAGTGACTTCCAGGCATATGAGTTTGTTCAAATCAACAAATGCAAAAGTTAACTTCAATAGAGAGGTGATCCCACATTTTGCAGAATACATGTAGTGTCGAAAGAATGTCCTGATACAAAATATTATGGCTCTGAAGTAATGTCAAAATCATTTGGTTGAAATTAGTCTTTATAAACAGCCAAAAAGAGGCTACAGTGAACCAGTTAAATGCTGTTGCCAAAAGCCATTCTCATTCATTTTGGTGGAATGATCAGAATGACCAGTAAACACCAAGCACAGGCAGCAGACAAATAGGTCAGCAGCAAGGGCAGCACGGTGGCGCAGTGGGTTAGCCCTGCTGCCTCACGGCGCCGAGGTTCCAGGTTTGATCCCGGCTCTGGGTCACTATCCGTGTGGAGTTTGCACATTCTCCCCGTGTTTGTGGAGATGTGCAGAGTAGGTGGATTGGCCACACTAAATTGCCCCTTAATTGGAAAAAAATGAATTGGGTACTCTAAATTTAAAAAAAAAATTGTTCAGCAGCAGATAGCACAACTGAACGGGACAATAAAGTTCACAAATAACCTAACGATTAAATACTGTAAGTATTAAAATGCTAGGAGGCAATATCAAAACAGTAAGGAAACCAAGGTTCAAATTATCATTAGTCCTTTTAATCGTTATTCTATATGCAGATTAAGTCTAGCTATGAGAGCAAAGCATTGGATTCCTTCGTAACAGTTCAATATAACAATGCACAGCATGGCATTAAAACATTTCTTACTTTAAAGTTAATTTTCAATCTGTATTCTACGCCTTCCTTCAGCACAAAGGTCTTCTTTAGAGCTACCAGGTCACCTGGAAAACAAATAATATTGCAGACCAATTATACCTTATGGCTTATAATGGGAGATGAGAGTCAATATCAAACAAGACCACAGAAAGTTACAAGAAGACTTTAATATACATGCAAAATGGCAAATGAATTTCAGCACAAATAAGTGTGGGATATTGTATTTTGGTAAGAAAAGTAAGGAAGACTCTGACGAAGGGTCATCCAGACTTAAAACATTAGCTCTGTTCTCTCTCCACAGATGCTGTCAGACCAGCTGAGATTTTCCAGAATTTTCTGCTTTTGTTTCAGATTCCAGCATCCGCAGTAATTTGCTTTTATATTTGTCATGTGAGAGTACCTTTAAGAAATGGGTGGTTATAAATGGGTGTGTATATAAGTATCTGTAGCGAGAGTACCTTTAAGAAATGGGTGCTTATTACTGCAGTGATGTCAGAGAGTGGGTGGAGAAGGGCTGTCTGTCCGCTTTTTACTTTCGTTTTAGGCTATTTGCTGCAGGGTGTGTTTTAGTTTTGTTTTCAGTGTTGGAGCTGAAGCCAGACCAAGCTGGTGTACTGCTGTTCCCTCTGCCATTAAAAGACTATCTCTTGATCATTTGGTGAATTCATAATTATAAATGTTTTCAGTAGTGACTTTAACCTGATGTGCTTCTGATAAAGGTTTTGTTTTTAAGTCGTATGGATGTTAAAAAGGAAAGCTGAGAGGTTTACTTAGTGCTGTAGTCTTTGGGGGTTGTATTTGAATTAATGGTTGCTAAGATGTTCACTCTATGTTTTAAAAATGTTAACTTGAGTTCATAGAATAAACATTGTTTTGCTTTAAAAAATAGTTTTCCATTTCTGCTGTATCACACCTGTAGAGTGGACCGTGTACTCCCCATACCACAATCTATTAAAAGTTGTGGGTCAGGTGAACTCCATGATACACTTTGGGGTTCTCTAAACCCTGGCCCATAACAAATTGGGGGCCTGAGGGGGATAAAAGTCTATCTATTGGATTGGTTTAGTGAACTTAAAGACAGTGCGGGGTGAGCTTATTGTGGTTGCTTTTCAGGTGTGGTATTTTAGTTTAAATAGGTAGTGTGTTGTGGACAATGGCTCTTTCAGAGGCTCTGAAGTTTTTGGGGGTGGAGATGGTCACACGCAGTACCTTACGGACAGAGACTAAAAGCAGACTGTTAGATTTGGCAAAAGCATTGCATTACCTGACAAAATGCAAAAAAGATGAGGCAATTATGGTGGTGGCTAAGCGAAGAAGTTGCCTGAGATACAGTTTGACTCATTGGAAATAGCAAAAATTCAGTTGCAAATTAAACAAATGGAACATGAGAAAGTATTAAAGCAGCTTGAATACGAAAGAGAGAGGAAAAAGAAAGAGAAAGAGAGAGAGAGGAAAAAGAGAGAGAAGAAAGGAAAACAGAAAGAATAGCCCGAGCAGAACAAAAAGAAACAGAAAGGGAGATACAGATCAGGGAAAAAGATAAAGAGAGAGAGTTTGAACTTCAGAAAATGGCCATGAAACATGACAGTCAGTTAAAATTGGCAGACGTAAAGGGAAACGTACAGTTGGATGATACTGATGACGATAGTGAGAAAGAGAGTCATAATCAAAGGCTTGGTGGGGATCTATTTAACTATGTCCAAGCATTGCCAAGGTTTTGTGAGAAGGAGGTAGAAGCCCTTTTTCATTTCAGTTGCGAAGATAGCTAAACAAATGAAATGGCCATAGGACATGTGGGTATTACTGATTCAAACAAAGCTGGTAGGTAGGGCTAGTGAAGTGTTTGCATCTGGGACATATGAGGAGGTGAAAAAAATCCATCTTAGGTGCATATGAACTAGTGCCTGAAGCCTACAGACAAAGGTTTAAAAATTTAAGGAAAGAATTTGGTCAAACATATATGGAGTTTGAAAAGCTCAAACAGGGTAATTGTGATAGGTGGATAAGAGCTTTGAAAATAGACCAAACGTATGAAGCTCTCAGAGAAATTATACTTTTGGAGGAGTTTAAAAATTCAATTCCTGATGGAGTGAGAACTCATGTGGAAGAGCAGAGGGTTAAAACTGCGAGATTAGCAGCAGAAATGGCAGATAATTATGAATTAGTTCATAAATCAAAGCTTGGTTTCTGACATCAGTTTCATCCTACGAGAGATAGAAACTGGGGACATGAGAAATACTCAAGTGGTAAAGGTAAAGGTGATCCGATGGGAGATAATAAGGAGAGTATACCTCAGATTTAAAAAGAAATCCAGGAGGGTGGAAGAGAAATTAAAAGTTTCAAATGTTTTCACTGTAATAAACTAGGCCATGTAAAGTCACAGTGTTGGTGATTGAAGAAAAGCACTGGGAAAGCTAATGTGGTAAAACAGGATAAGACAGTGGGGTTTGTGAAAGTGGTAAAGGAAAGCCCAAGTGAAGCGAAGGAGGTGCAAAAGACTGTACAGCTTGGTCAAGAGGTGATTGATAAGAAGGTGCCAGATCTCTTTAAAGAATTTACTTGTATCGGTAAAGTTTACTCATGTGTATCAGGAGGAGCAGGTAAAGAAGTCCCAATTTTAAGAGATATGGAGGCTAGTCAATCTTTAACGCTACGAGATGAGGAGTTATGTAGTTTGGGAAGAATGTTGCATACGTGGAATTCAGGGTGAGAGGAGTAATGTTCAATTATATAAGGTAAGGTTGGAAAGTCCAGTGAAGAGTGGTGAAGTGGGAGTAGAAGTAATAAAGAAACTGTATCCAGGAATACAGTTTATCTTGGGTAACGACATAGCTGGATCGCAGGTGGGAGTGATGCCTACTGTGGCTGATAAGCCAGTGGAAAATCAGACAACTGAAGTGTTGAAGGACGAATATCCTGGGATTTTTCCAGATTGTGTATTAACAAGGTCGCAAAGTCACAGGTTAAGACAAGAGGATAAATCAAAGAATGAAGATGAAGTTGAAGTGCAATTAGCAGAAATTATTTTTGATCAGATGGTTGAAAAAGAACAAGAACAGGTGGAGGATGAGGCGGATATTTTTAGTTCAGGAAAATTGGCGGAGTTACAACAAAAAGATATAGAAATAAAATGGATGTATCAGAAAGCATACAGGGAAGAGGAATCTGCATGTATACCAGAGTGTTATTACCGAAAAAGTGATGTCTTGATGAGAAAATGGAGACCTTTACATATGCAGGCGGATGAAAAGTGGGCAGAAGTTCATCAAGTAGTATTGCCGGTAGGGTATAGAAAGGAGGTGTTGCAAGTTGCACATGAGGTACCAGTGGGAGGTCATTTCAGAATAAGGAAAACTCAAGCTAAAATACAAAAACATTTTTATTGGCCTGGACTACATAAAGATGTAGTTAAATATTGTCAATCATGTCACACATGTCAAGTGATAGGGAAACCTCAAGCAGTGATAAAACCAGCGCCCTTAATACCCATTCCAGCATTTGAGGAACCTTTTACAATGGTCCTAATTGATTGCGTAGGACCGCAGGTGAATTGGCTAGACAACATTTAAAAGTTGCACAAAATGTGATGAATTGGGTAGCGGACAAGAAATCCAAAGTTCGTAGTTTTGCCAGTGGAGATAAAGTTTTAGTGATGTTACCAGTGGTAGGTGAACCTTTAAAAGCTAGGTTTTGTGGACCTTATCAGATTGAAAGGAAATTAAGTGAGGTGAATTATGTGGTAAAAACACCAGATAGAAGGAAGACTCACCGTGTGTGTCATGTGAATATGCTTAAAAGGTACTTTGAAAGGGAAGGAGAGAAAAAGGAGGTTTTAATGATTCTAACTCAAAGTGACGAACCAAATCCAGATGACTGTGAATTTCACATACCTCAAATTAAATTGGAAAACAAGGATGTTTTTAAAAATTGGGATAAATTGTTGAGTTACCTTCCAGAGAAAAAATGAACTGACATGAAAGAGTTATTGATATCACATGGGCAAGTTTGTGGAGATAAATTGGGAAGTACTAAAATGGCTCCACATGATGTAGATGTGGGAAAGGCTGTTCAGATCAAACAACATCCAAATAGACTTAACCCTTTAAAATTGGCACAGGTTGACAAAGAGATTGAGAGTATGCTTAAAAATGGCATAATTGAAGTGCGTTGCAGCCAATGGGGCTCACCCATAGTGATGGTACCTAAACCAGATGGTACCCAACAGTTGTATGTGGACTATAGAAAGGTTAATGCAGTTACAAGAACAGACTCTTATCCTATCCCATGTTTGCAGGATTGCATTGAGAAAGTGGGACAATCTGCTTTTATTTCCAAATTGGATTTACTTACAGGTTACTGGCAGGTACTTTTATCCGAAAGGGCGAAGGAGATTTCAGCTTTTGTGACTCCAGATGGTATACACCAATTCAAAGTTATGCCATTTGGCATGAAAAACGCCCCAGCAAAAATTTCAACGGTTAACTAACAAAGTTGTTTCAGGTTTACCCAATTGTGCGGTACACATCGACGATCTGGTAATTTTCAGCCAGACATGGAAAGAATATTTAAAACATCTGATGGAGTTATTCAATCGACTTCAGGAGGCGGGTTTGGTGATAAACCTAGCCAAAAGTGAATTTGGAAAAGCCCAAGTCACTTTACTTGGCCATGCAATCGGACAGGGTCGAATGGTCACACGGGATGTAAAACCAACAGTTATTGAGGAGTTTCCAATACCCTCAAGGTGAAGGGTAATAATGCGATTTCTTGGCATGAGTGGATTTGATCGAACATTTGTGCAAACGTTTTGTAGCGTGATTGCTCCACTGATGGATTTGCTGAAGAAGCGTAACAAATGTCAATGGACAACGGAGTGTCAACAGGCATTTGACTGCCTGGAAAGCTGTGATGACCAATGCTCCTGTGTTGGAGAATTACAAGGGACTCTGTGATCAGATTGAACTAAAGTATCTGACTTTAAAGAGAAATGCTGAGGTGTAGGGAAATGGAAGGATCGTGCAGAGACCTTCTTGTTCAAAGAGACTGTCAATCAAGAAAGATTTCAGTTGGAAGAAGAAAAACTGAAAAAAAAATGGACTGTATCATTATATCTGTTTGCGTGTGTTGTTTTTTGAAACAAAAAAGTATATTTACTTTGTGAATTTCTTAAAGGATAGTGAAAAGGTGAAAAATGAAACCATCTTGAAGTTGATGGGCTTTTCTTTCTTGGGGGGAGGTATCATGTGAGAGTACCTTTAAGAAATGGGTGGTTATAAATGGGTGTGTATATAAGTATCTGTAGTGAGAGTACCTTTAAGAAATGGGTGTATATTACTGCAGTGATGTTAGAGGTAAGAGGACCACTTAGTTGGTGGAGCTGGGCAGCCTGTCAGCGTTTTACTTTTGTTTTAGGCTGTTTGCTGCAGGATGTGTTTTAGTTTCATTTTCAGTGTTGGAGCTGAAGCCATAGCAAGCAGGTGTACTGCTGTTCTCTCTGCCATTAAAAGACTATCTCTTGATCATTTGGTGAATTCAGAATTATAAATGTTTTCATGTGACTTTAACCTGATGTGCTTCTGATAAAGGTTTTGTTTTTAAGTCGTATGGATGTTAAAAAGGAAAGCTTAAAGGTTTACTTTGTGGGTTGTATTTGTAATTAATGGTTACTAAGATGTTCAGTGTATGTTTTAAAAAGGTTAACTTGAGTTCATAGAATAAACATTGTTTTGCTTTAAAAAATACTTTTCCATTTCTGCTGTACCACACCTGTAGAGTGGGCCGTGCGCTCCCCATACCACAATCTATTAAAAGTTGTGGGTCAGGTGAACTCCATTTACACTTTGGGGTTCTCTAAACTCTGGCCCACAACATATTAAGGAAGTCTCTTATTAATAGCACAATACAAATCTAAAAGTGGTAGAGGAGCAAAGGAGAGTAAAAAATGCACAAATTACTAAAAATAGTGACCCGGCGGGGGGTCGGTGAATCCCGCTCAAGATTTCTATCCAATGGGCTAGAAGAGAAAAATTATGCTAAATACCTCAGTTAGGCCACAGTTAGAGTACTGTGGGCAATAATTGCCACCGTATTATAGAAAGAATAGAGACACAGGAAAGGGGACAAGAAAGATTTACAAGAATGCTACCAGAAATGCTAAGTTAAACCTTCAGGAAAGGATGAACAGACCAAGTCTCTTCCCTCTTAAAAAGCCAAGTTTACCGGGTGACCTCATAGAGGTCTTTAAAATGATAAAAGATTTTGATCGAGTACTCTAGAGAGCAGATTTGGGTGGGTTGGGGGGGGGGGGGGTCATGGGAAAAATGCAAGAAACTTGTAAAAGGAACTCAGCACACCTCAAACTCGACCTTCTGGTTTTAACGTTGGCGAGATGTGGAGTGGCCATCCAAACTGTTTGCTGGCAATGGGTCGACATGTAAATATTATAATGAGGCTGCCTGAACAGTGATGCAACTTTCAACTACATGTAGTTGAGTTTCCTAAACCTCACAAAATTCAGCAGCTTAAACAAAGTGAGAAGAGCTGAATTCATGGCCTTCGTAGCATCCATTTTCCAATAAATAATTTGTCACGGTTGGGGCTTGCATCACTTTCACAATAGTACCAGAATAAAGATTTCTATGTGCTGTTTGAATCATAAGTATCCAAACAGATGTGCACTTAATTTCATCTACACTGCCACACTGAAAAACGTACAGTAATCAAATGGAAATTTGTCATTTGCAGAAAAGGCCTACTTCGGCAGAAATATCAGAAGAGATGCAAGTGTTTTAAAACACGCACCAAGGTATAAAACAGAACCACACAATTGTTTAGTGTTTGCGGAATTCACAACATTTTATGGGCCAGACGCCACTTTGATTGGTGATAGTTAAAGATGAGCAAAAGCGAGAAACTGTGGATGTCCAGAGACTTGGAAGTGCAGGCACATAGACCATGTCATCAACAGGCAAAGAAACAAATCAAACAGGCTACTTGAAAGCTGGCCTTTAAATAAAGTTATGGGATGGGATTTTCCATTCCCCCCATGGCATGTTTTCCAGCAATGGAGGCCGCTGGATGAATCTTCCGGTCCCGCCAATGTCTATGGTATGTTGCATGGCGTGCTCGTCCTGCTGCCGGAAAACTGCCTTCTGCAGGATTGCCTTCGGTGGGACCAGAAGATCACGGCGACTGGAAGGGCCAGAAATTCCCGCCTATAGAGTCATTTATGGCACAGACGAAGGGCATTCATCCCATCAAGTCAATGCTGGCCATCTAGAGAAAACCCGTCAGTACCATTCCCCTGCTCTATCCCTGTAGCCCTGCAAGTTTATTTCCTTCAGATCTTCTTCCAATTTATTATTGAAATCATTGATTATCCCTGCTTCCATCAACTTTGTGGGCAGTATGTTCCAGGTCATTACCACTCACTGAGCAAAAACATCTTCCTCACATCCCCTGTAAATCTCCCAAAACTCCCCGAATGGAGAATACCTACCCCAAAGCCATTATAATCTCATATACCCATATCAAATTTCCACATCAATCCATTGTGCTCCAAGGAAAACAATTCCAGCCTCTCTAAGCTTAACTTGTAGCTTGTTAAGTGGCGTGACCAGAACTGGACACAATACTGTGACCTAACCAGAGCTTTAGAAAAGTTCAGGACAATTTATCTGCTTTTATATTCATTGGCCTGGATTTTTGCAGTCTTGGAGACCTCCACAATATATCCGAAATGGTGGACTCACCCCAGATACAAAGGTCTTCCCGCAATTCTGACATAAACGTTTTTCACAAATTGGGTGCAGGGGTGTGTGTGTGGGGGGGGGGGGGGGGGGGGGGTGGGGGGGGTACGGTGTTGGGATGGGATGTGATGTGGGAAACCCAAATTCAGCATGATCACTTCAACTCCGTGCAGAGTTCAAGCAGATCCTGTTTTTCACCGAAGCCTTATCTTGCATTGTGGGAATAATGAATCAACCTGTTATAAAATCTGAGCTAAAATCAGAAAGTGCAGCAGGTCCAATAGAATCTGTGGAGAGAGAAATAGAAGTTTCCAAAGTTTCCAAAGAAAAGTCATGTATGACTTGAAACGGTAACTCTTGTTTTTTTTTTCCTCACGGATGCGACCAGGTTTGCAGGCCAGAATTTTACTTTTCTCGGACAGGCGCACACCTAACCCACAAATGCATGAAATTGTGCGCAGGAGCACACCCTGACATCACCGTTCACTCGTGCAATATTTTGGTCAGCAGGCGCTCTTCTGACTTTCGTGGGTTCATTAAGGCGCCAATTGAATGTGATTTGATGTGACCCACCTGCTTTTACAGTTGGCAAGAGGGTGGATTGGCCAGACGGCCTTTACGTTTTAGCTTCAACCTCGATCCCCGGCGGGCTGAACTGTCCAGGCTGATTGAAATTTAAAAAGGTGTCTGTGGTCTGTGTTTGAATGTGCTGCCTGGACACTCTTTGCATAGTTCTTCAATTGTAATTTATCTACACAGGTCAGCAGCTCCCTGACACAGCTCCCCGGCACATTAGGAGGGCCAGCCCACACCCTCCCTTTTCTCAGCGCCCACGTTTCATGCTGGCTGCCCATTATTTGGTCAACCAGCATGAAATCATAATCTGGGGCCCGACTGCTGGGAAATTCAGGCCACTGTGTATTTTCAGCCCTTTGTCTTTGTTCCAAGCTTCTCCATTACTCAGGAGACCTTCAGCAATGCTTCACAAGGTGTGGTCTGCAAGGGTCTGCCAGGTGGTATGAGGGTCAGTGTAAATGCAAGTCCATGACACACGTCGGCATGACCAAGGACAGATGGGAGATCAGGTCAGATCACCACCACCCCTGGTGGTGCCACACAACCAGACCAGCTCTCATGTGGGCAACATGAGTCTCCAGGAGCGTGAGCACAAACAATAAAGGTTTCTAAGCAAAATGTACTTATTGTTGCAACATACAACTGTGAGCTGGAATTTTTAACACATGTGGGGTGATAAACAACAAAGAGGAACTGGTTGAATGTGAAGCCCGACATGAGACTGGAGCTAGAGCCTGGAACCAGGTTCCACCTCATTGAAGTCTCATCAAATGCAGTGCCATTCTTCCCATTAATTCTGCCAAGATACATTGCAGTGGCGAGTGAAATGGGTTGGGTAGGAAGTCCACAGGGTCTGTTATTCCACCGAAGTAGTCTACGGACCAAAAGGTTTACGAATCACTGATCTACAGGAATAGAATACAAGGGGACAGAAGCCAAGCTTCAGGTATACAAAGCCCTGCAGCGGAATTCTCCAGCAGTTGTGATTCACTTTTCCCGCAGGCAGCGCACCTCCACCTGTGGTCTCCAGGCCACGCGGGGTGGCTTCAATTGGAAATCCCATTGTCAAGCAGCAGGAAGATAGAAACCTGCCACCTGCGAACGGCGAGACGCGGCTGGGGATCCGGAGATTCCAACTCCTGGTTAGAGCACATCTGGGCTACAGTGAGCAGTTGTGGACAATGTACCTTGAGAAGGAAATATTGGGCTGGATTCACCAGTCCCTCAGCTTTTATTTTATGTTTCTAGGCAGCGCACCATTCGCTGGTGGCGGGATTCTATCTTCCCGCTTCTTGTCAATGGGTTTTCCCATTGAAACCACCCCACACCGCTGGGAAAACCGGTGGGAAGGGGGCGCAGCTGGCAGGACCAGTGAATCGCAATGACCGAATAATTCCAAGCTCACATATATTGGACTTGGAGGCAGTGAAGATATTCATCAGAATAATATCTAGACTCCAGAGTTAAATTACAAGGAGAGATTCGGCAAACTAAGTTGTATTTGCTTGAATTTGGAAGATTAAGGAATGATTTGATCAAAGTTTTCAAGGTATTAAGGGGGGCTGGCAGGGTAAACTATTTCCACCTGTTGCTGGAGAGAGATACAGGGAAAAAGACAGAAACACCAGCAAAAAAGTAAAAAAGTTCCAAAAGATGAAGAAGATGATCAAGAGGAATCAGAAACTCAAACATTATAGATACTGGTTAAAAATAAAGATCATGAAAAACAGACATACGTTTTTAATACCCCAGTTAGCGTTCGGTTGAAAATAAATACTCTTCTGAATGGATGCAGAGATAAAAGCAATGTCCTATTTAAGAGGCAGTTCAAAGTTTAATCCATATTAGTGCAGAACGTTTACCAGTGCTGACATTATATTCAATTAAATTTTGACAAAAGCCCAAATAAAATCTGACAGCTTGATTTGGCTGAGCTCAATGGTTGAATGGGCTAAATTTTGAAGCAGTTACATATTCAGTTAGTATAACAATAATAATTATATTGAATTGGTTAGGCTGGGTGCAGGAAAACATGTTTTTTTATTACCAGCAATTGATTCTCTGAACTGCACAGTGGAAGCTTTTCATTTGCACTGAGAGATTAAGTGCAGGTTTCTCCTTCGATAGCACCAACCTCATTTCAGACGATGACATACCTCCTAGAGTGATCACTAAAATGACAAAATATGTACCAGGTCTGCTAAATGTTTAAATGGGAGGCACTGGGTGACCACAATGGATCACAGGTTCGCTCTTCCACCTCAGGGACCTGGATTTGAATGTATCTCAGTTAGCTGGTCAAGTGTGAGTAACATTGCCCATTCATAATGCAATTTCATAATAAAGACAAACATCAGAAAAATGGGCTGTTAAACTTTGCGCTGATTGGATAATCGCGCCAGATATTTTGCAATTCTTTAAACATGACAAATTGGAGTGTTTTGCTGGTATACCTTTCAGGAATAGAGATTTAGAGAGAGCTAGCAGGACTCTATCCCATGGGAAATTCACCCAATAATCATTGGGAAGTGCTCAATATGGAAACTAGAATATCTACTTGCCATAACCACATCTTTCAATGGCAAAAGAACAAGGGTGCAATCCAGGAAACGCAACAGAAATGTCTCGTATGTAAAGATAGACCTTGAGATGCAATTTCCCTCAGATTTTTAGAGTCTACTTTTTCAGCCCCCTCCTGAGTCTCCAATCTGTTACAATCCATGTTTCTGGCTGGCTGTATGGAAAACAGGGGGCCTACCAGCGTGCACATGTCGCAGCTATGAAGCTTCAGTTGTCCCTGGCGGCCACGTGTGCACGAAGTGTGTCCAACTGCAGTTACTGGCTCACCGCATATCGGAGCTGAGGGTGGATTCATTCTGGAGCATCCACGATGCTGAACAAGCCGTAGATAGTACGTCCAGTGAGGTGGTCATACTGCAGGTGAGGATTGAACAGACAGAAAGGGCATAGGTGACCACCAGGCAGAGTAGAGAAAGGGACAGGTCGGGTCCTCTGTGGCCATCCCCCTTTCTAACAGGTATACCTTTTGGATACTGTTAGGACAGATGACTGCGTAGGGAAAAGCAGCGGCAGCCAACTTCATGGCACCATGGGTGGGTCTGCTACACAAGAGGGGAGGAGGAAAAACATCAGGGCTATAGTGACAGGGGATTCAATTGTAAGGGGAATAGACAGGTATTTCTGTTGCTACAAAAAAGACTCTCCAGGATGGCAGGTTGCCTCGCTTTAGTCAGGGTCAGGTATGTCACTGAATGGCTGCAGGGCATTCTGAAGGGGAGGGCAAACAGACAGATATCCTGGTACATATTGGCACCAATGATATAGGTAGAAAAAGGAATGAGGTCCTGCAAGCAGAATTTAAGGAGCTATGAAGCAGATTAAAAAACAGGACCCAGAAGGTAGTAATCTCTGCATTACATCCAGTGCCACTAGTCAGTATAGAAATAGGAAGTTAGCCCAGATTAATGTGTGGCTACAGAAATGTTACAGTCGCCGAACCCGTCTTGGAAAACATTCTGGTATTTTTAAAAGACATCTTTCGTTAATTTTGAGGATTTCTAGCCAATTTCATCTAATTTAGTAAAGCCAATATTGGTCAATCAGACTAGGCCCTTGTCGTCCCCCCACCCCACCCCACCCCCACCCCACAGCTATTAGAGGCAATTGAACTGACTGGTTCCAGTGGCTCACGGGCATTGTGGCTATTCCCAAGTTCCTTAAAGCTTCCCCAGTGTACATGGCGAGCCTGGCCATCATGCTTCTTAATAATTAATATTAATAAATCCATATTAAAGGATCAATAAAGATTTATTACCTATGGAAAGTAACTAGTTCTTTGAAATCCTCATAGCTAGAAGTCATTGTGTAGATAAAGTTAAATTCCCCGCAACCAGATGACCTTTATATAATGATCTGTTTCAGCTTCGCACTTGTTCTTGTCGGATACCAAACAAGAAAATAAGCAATTACTGGAAACCATCATTCACAGCAACATTGACTACCACCTCTCTTGACACATTAATTCATTGTGCCTCTAAATTCATTTAATTGCCATTTAATCTGACATTTCTCATTTCATACACAGATGACATCATCTTTCCATCAATCTGTGGGTCCTAATTAATTATTCTGAAGTTCCAAGCTAGAGATCGGGGAAAAGGACTTGTATTGATATGGGATCAAAAGAGAAAATGCTGGAAAATCTCAGCAGATCTGGCAGCATCTGTCAGGAGAGAAAAGAGCCAACGTTTCGCATCCAGGTGACCCTTGGTCAAAGCTAAAAGGCAGAGAAAGTGGCAGATATTTATACTGTAGGGTGAGGGAATGAAAGATGAGTCATAGCCTCAGAAACCAAGGGAAAAGAGTGCTAATGGCAGTCCCAAGAGAGAATAAAAGGTGTGAAAGGCCAAACAGCAGAGAAACAAAAATCAGAGGGTAAGCTGTGACAGATGTAGATTGGGGGGGGGGGGGGGGGGAGGACATGGGTGGGAGAGAGGGAAAATGTGAAAAAGGGGGAAGCAAAGGAGAGATAAGGTATGGTGTAGCCATGTAAAATGGCCACCTGCAAAGGACCATGAGAATTGTGGTCGATTTGGGACACAGACAGGTACACAGCCTCTGTGTATTGCGCAAAGAAACCAGACTTGGCTGAAACTTGTATCCATTAAAAGTCGATCACCATTTCCCACAGGACAATAGAGTTTGAATCAAGGAGTTACAACAGTAGCAGACTAACTGGCGCCACCCCACCTTATTTGGAAAGGCCTACGTACCTGGGACAATGATAGCTAGGACCCGCCCAGCTATCGAGGTATCCGCCCTCTAATTGGCTGAGATCGATGAGGGTGATCGAAAAGCCCTATTGATCCATTGGACCTGGAGTAAGGACCGGCCAAAAGGGCGCGACAGAGACGAAGGATATAAAGCCCTGCGCACTGGAGATCGATCTCTTTTGGGACCGGCCTGTGCACGACCAACCGCAGCTGAACAACCAAGTTCAAGGATCCGCGACCATTCCTGATGGACGAGCCCAGCTGAGACGAACCCAACAACTTCCAAACCGACCACGTGGACCCAGATAAAGGCCTTATCTCGCACAGTGCTGGTCACTCGAAGTTAAGTAAAGGTCATCTTAGTCCTTAGGTGTAGTTTAGTATGGAGCCACATGTGTTATTGCATAGAGATACAAGTCTTGTCTTGTTAATTAACCAGGTTTTTGAGCTAACATGTTGGTTGTGTGGCCATTTGGTCGATATAAGAAACAGCTTATGGTTCATCCCAAAGTAAAGAAGGCAACATTTATTGGCGACTCTGACGGGACCTCAATTAGAGGTGACTTTGTTACTCCGAGGAATCCCACAACTTTGAATTAAATTCGGGAAAGAGAACGAACCACAAGAGTAAGTTTCATACCAACCAAATAACCGATTTTCGGAAGTGTGCGCTAACCGCATGCGTAACTAACAGGGAAGGGTAAGGTAAACCCGTCAGACTTGCATGCAAATCTAGAGGGATTGTGAACCAGAATATAGCTGTAAGCCGTTCGATCGACTCCTTATTCCCCCCTGTTCCAAATTTTAAGTAGAGAAGAAATGGCAGCGCAGATGATAGAGAAGTTGATGAACCCACAGCAGCAATCCGAGGTTACAGTAGTTGATAAATCAGAGCAGTGTCCCGTATGGGAGGATGTGTTGAGAAAGTATTTAAAGGGGAAAGTATGGCCCCTTTGGTCGAATTTTTGTGCAAACACCGAGACAGGTCCAGGAAAGATAGGACAGACTTGGTGGGAGGATCTTTGTGAGATAGAAAAGAAAAACGCAGCAAAGTTTAGAAAGCCAATGTCAATAATGTGCTGCTTGGCATAGTTGCGAGGCACTGAGGAGGTCGTCGAGACGCTCCGCAGAAAGTTAGCAGAGAAGGAAGAAGAGAATGAGGGAAACAGTAAAGGAAGTGAGAACATTTTTTTTTATCTGTCACTGCCCAGCGCTGGGGTGCGCTACTGATGGGTACAGATTTGTCATTGCTGAACACTGAATGGAAGTCCTGGTGGGTATACGCCTATCATTACATAATACCGGATGCCATAAAACTGGAGGGGACAGTTCTGTCACTGTATATCATTGGATACAATACTAGAGGGGATAGGTCTGTTGCTGTATAACTGTGGATGCAATACTGGAGGGGACAGTTTTGTTACTGTATAACACTGGATACAGTACTGGAGGGGACAGGTCTGTCGCTGTATAACAGTAGATGCAGTACTGGAGGGGACAAGTCTGTATCTGCATGACAGTAGATACAGTATTGGAGGGGACAGGAGTTTCACTGGATAACACTGGGTACAGTACTGGAGGGGATAGGTCTGTAAATGTATGACAGTGGGTACAGTACTGGAGGGGATAGGTCTGTAAATGTATGACAGTGGGTACAGTACTGGAGGGGACAGGTCTGTAAATGTATGACAGTGGGTACAGTACTGGAGGGAACAGGTCTGTAAATGTATGACAGTGGGTACAGTACTGGAGGGGACAGGTCTGTCGCTGGCGACAGGAGTAATTTGAATGGCTGGATTCATTGCAATATGGAATATAGAGTTATAGAGTCGTACAGCGCATAAAAGGCCCTTCAGCCCTTCGTGTTTTCACCGACAATAACTACGCCTAATCTTGCGCTAATCCCACATCCTTGAATGTGATGGTGTGTCAAGTGCTCATCCAAGTGCTTTTGAAAGGTTGGGAGGTTTCCAGCCGCCACTTCCTTCCCAGGCAGTGCATTCCAGATTCTCACTACCCTCCAGAGTGAAAAATTATTTTCTCAAATCCCTCAGAATCTCCTGCCCTTCACCCTAAAACTATGCCCCTTAGTGACTAACCCTTCGACCAAGGTGACCCCTTAACTAAGGGGAACAGCTGCTTCCTATTTACCCTATCCACCTTGTCAATCATATCCCCCTCAGCTTTCTCTGCTCTAAAGAAAACGGCCCAAGCCTATCCAATCTCTCCTTATAGCTCAGATGCCCAATGCCAGGCAACATCCTGGTAAATCTCCTCTGTACTCAAACAGCCAACAGTGACCAAATTCTTAAAGTACAATATGAACTGCTGCCATCTACGATAGAACCTGTCGATGGTGTCCACCCCCACCCCTACAAACAGTGAACTTGACCTTCTCAAGGTACAAAAACTCCATCAACGCACGTAGTCATGCTGCGGCACTAGATGGTGTCACCTACCTCCAACGAGGCGAATGCCAGAGCCATCCCCACACCCGTCCTCAGCTCCGATTGTTCTGACATCCCAAATATAACTACTAATGGACATCCCATATGCTTTCTTAATTACCCTATTCACCTGCTCTGTCGTCTTCAGGGATCTGTGAACAAGTACGCCAAGATCCATCTGTTCCTCGTGTCCTGCCATTGATTACATACATCTTTGTCCTGTTTCTTCTTCCGAAGTGCATAACCTCGAACCAGGGTCAAATACCATCTGCCACTGCTCTGCCAATCTGACCAATCCACCTATATCTACCAGTAACCTATGAAGCTCATCTTCACTGTTAACCACCCTAACAATCTTGGTCTCATCTGCAAACTCACTTATCATTCCCTCCATGTAAAGTGAGAACATTATTGAGGAACTCTGGGAGAAGTTAGCCGCTGAAGACAGGGAAATCGCCGATGTTAAACGCGCCCACCAGGCTTGCACAGTGCACCTTAGCAGCTTCCAGACCCAGTACGACAAGGCCTATCAAGATACACAGCGCGCAGTCTTGATAAGAGAGGAGACTGAACACCAGGTCACCCAGCTAACAAAGAAATGCGCCGATTTTCAGGCAGCTTTAAGAGCGCTCCACCAGTCCACTAAAAAACAAAGGCAGAGCACCGTTGGCCACGTTAAATACCAGCGGAAGATAGATAAGCTCCAGTTGTTACTTTCCGTTCAGAATGGTTTTATGTGTGCCTTCGGGACAGACGCGACAGATGAGGAAGAGGTGGCAAACTGGGAAGAGTTAACTGAAAGCGCGCCAATGTACTTTAAAGGAATGGAAAGTCAAAAGCAGCCGCCACGCATCCCAAAAAGCACCGGCTGCACAGGCCGCACCAACCCCCACAGCTGCCCTGACACCCATGAATCCGGTCACCACGGAAAGAAGGATAAGGGATCAGGCAGGTCCAGATGTCGCCGACCTCACCCCACTTTCGGTAACTCAGTTGAGGGATGCTTGCAGTAAAATTACTCCATTCCAGCCCACCGCAGACCCGCATAGCTTCTTTGAGGAGGTGCGCCAACAAAAGGTCATGTACGGATTAGATGAGAGGGAGGAAGTTACATTGATAGTAATGAGCCTCAGCCAGTCGGTAAGGTCAGCTTTGCCAGACCCCCAAAACGTCGGAGGAGGAACCCTCGAGGAAATGAAGGCCGCAATATTAGATGCTATCGGATACAACAAAGGGGATCCAGTAGAGGGTCTAAACAAATGTAGGCAAAAGAGAGGGGAACATCCGACCGCCTTTGCCGGTTGCCTCTGGATCCATTTCAAGGCAGTGTACGGAAACTTAGACCGCGCTCACCTCGATGAGGAAGATACCACTAAATGTGTTTCACATGCCACTGAAGCAGGTAAAAGGGCTTGCACGAATTATGACCCGGCAGATACCACGCATAATGAGATTTGGGTACTTAGACGCCTACCCAGGGCATGTGTAGTCACTTCAGGATCAGATGGACCAGAACGCAGTAGAAGCCACAATGCACCCAGTCAGAACTAGCCAGGAACCCGCATGGATAAATGAGGGCAGAAGAGAGGAACATTTCCCCCGAGAACAGTACCCCAGAGCACAAGCCCCAGCCCACACACCACGAGGTCCATGTCACACTTGTGGACAAGTAGGACATTTTGCCCGCGATTGCAGACAAAACCCCCCACGCCACCAACAACCCCAACAGCCCAACCCCCTACCCAGAAACAATAGGCCAGACCACGATCGCCAGCCACAACAGCTGGAAGGCAACGCTCGCCCCATGCATAACGTAAACGCCCGTTCAGACAACCTTGCTTCTAACTTCTCAGATTGACGGTGTCCAGAGTCTCTAACATGGGTCTGTGACATGTGCTGGGATAACGTAGGAAGACCGGTAGTCACAGGCACAGTCCAGGGACAAGAAGTTGATTTTCTTTGGGACACAGGAGGATCCCGAACCATACTAAACTCCGCAAACCTATTCCAAAACACACCCTGGCCCACCACAGATACCATCACACTCAGTGGATTCACAGGCCAAATGCAAGAGGGATACATCACAGCCCCTATATCCGTCCAAATAGGAAACATAGCCACTACCCACCCCGTTGTTCTAGTAGACCTACCCCCGACTGCCGAACACATCCTAGGCATAGACTTTATGAACTGACATAACCTCTCCTTCGACCCCGTAAACAAGTGTGTCTGGCGAATGTCCAAGACAGCTAGAGCCCCCGCCACGCTCTCAGTAGGAGATTACGAAAACAGGATTTGCTCAGTAGGGGACTATTGGTTTAACCCTTCGGCAACTAGTACAGGCGCAGCATTAGACGGGTATTAGCCACACACAAAGGTGCGTTTGCCCAACACAAGCACGACTGCGGGCACATTCCAGGTACGATTATGATATCAGGTCTCGACCCCAAACCACAGAAACAGTATGGATTTCCACAGCAGGCTGAGGGAGAAATTTTAAAGCTAATTAACAGTCTGTTAAAACAACGAGTGATTCGACCCCTAGCTTCCACTAATAATACCCCGATTTGGCCCGTTAAGAAACCAGATAGTTCATGGTGACTCACTATTGACTACCGCAAACTAAACAAAGTTACCCCTTTAACAGCAGCCACCGTTGCCACAAGTCCCGCGACCATGCTTAAGCAGGGAGTGCAAGCAAAGTATTTCACCGTGCTGGATATCAGCAATTGGTTTTGGTCCATTGCCCTAGATAGGGCTTGCTAGTATAAATTCGCATTCACTTTTCAAGGACAACAGTACACGTGGACATGTCTCCCCCAAGGCTTCCACAATTTCCCCTCCATTTTCCACAGACAGCTAGCTGCTGGTCTTTCCAAATTCTCCCGCCCCTAATGCCTAATTCGGTATGTAGACGACCTGCTCCTGCAAACCGATACCAGGGAAGAGCACGTGGCTCTATTGGCCTAATTACTAACCCTGCTCCAGTCCATCGGATGTAAGGTAAACCCCAAAAAGGCACAGATATTGAGGGAGAAGGTACTTTATTTAGGCACCACCAATACACACAGCAAACGTGAAATTGAACAAAAACAAATTGACTCCATTGTGAACTTGCCCCTGCCCCATAATATAAGTGCACTCCGCTCATTTTTAGGTTTAATGGGATACTGCAGAAATTATATAGACGGATTTGCCACAAAGGCCGCACCGCTCTCAGAGCGTCTAAAAAAGAACACCCCATGGAATTGGCTTCCCCAGCACACAGACGCCATAGACGATTTAAAACTCACCCTCGGTACAGCTCCCGCTTTACACGTCCCCGACCCCGCCTTGCCCTACACCATAGAAGCAGCAACCACCGACTGAATCCTCTCAGCAGCGATCCTACAGGAATGCCACGAGCGATTAGGCCCGGTAGCCTATGCCTCCAGAGTTCTAGACCCCGTAGAACAAGGATTTTCTGCCTGTGAACGACACTTGCTTGCAGTCTTCTGGGCAGTTCAGTACTTTGCCTACATTACAGGCCTCAACCCAGTCATGATATTAACCGAACACACTGATGCACTATCAATTACCACAAAGACGAGAGTCGTGGAATAATCAAGGCTTTATTGAGCAAAGATGTGGTGCCTCCTGTAGCTGGAACCAGAATGGCTGCAGCACCGGCGAGCACACACATTTATACACCGCCTACTGGGCGGAGCCAGCAGGCAGGGATTTACCCATGTACCTCTTGTATATGTGTCTTACCGTAATACATATAATACAGCGAGTGGTGACTACCACACACACTCCCACCCAACTGTTGTTAGACGGCAAACTAAAGGATGGTTCAGTTAGCCAGATCAGAGCAGCTCGCTAGACACTCTGATTACAAGGCAGGGATATTTCTGTGAAATGCACCAAGACCCCATGTTCTTAGCAGCCAATTTACAATACGCAGGGACCCCACATGAATGCCAGATAATTGCAGCCACATACCCCACAGGACCCTTTGTTCCCAAATCGTTACAACCACGTGTAAATGGTGAGACACAAAGTTCCCAAGACACAGGGGACACAGTAAAGATCTATGTAGATGGCTCCTCCACTGTTGAGGATGGAGTAAGAATCACAGAGTGCGGGATTTACATGGAGGACTCACAGGGACGCCCACTAATAGAGGTACTAGCCACTTGGGTTCGCAGGCAGCTGAACTGGCAGCCATAGCTTATGTAATTGACCACCCAGAATCCTTTCCAACGCCTGCGGACATACACTCCGACAGCTTGTATGTCTGCAACAGTCTAACAGAATTCCTTCCCCTATGGGAATCTCGAGGTTTTGTATCCGCCGACAGAAAACCCCTCCCCTCCGCCCCTCTCCTGAAACATATTCTTAAGAAAGCCACCGGCCGCACATACGGCATCATTAAAGTAAAGAGCCATCACCGCACCACACCCCCCCCCCCCTAAAGTAAAGAGCCATCACCGCACCCCCCCCCCCCCCCCCCCCCCCAAGGAATCGCAAGACCGACGCATTAGCTAAAGCTGGATCACACACTGGTCACTTCTGGCAACTTCAATGTGAACAGGTACATTCAATCCAGGTCTCCCAAACCAATATTGAGGATTTATCTCAGGCACAGAAAGCAGCCGACTCCCTTAAACAGGTACTGAACGGCACCTACCCAGCCCCCTATGATAAATGGAAGGACACAGTCACAATACAGGACGGAATACTGTTAAAGGATGGAATTTATGTGGTCCCCACCCAAGACAGAAACCAGTTAATCTACCAATTCCATGACGGACATGGACATCAGGGAATAGACACAACCATTGCCCATTTAAGACCCTTGTACTGGTGGCCCGAATTAAAAAGCGATGTCACACATTATGCAGACAATTGCCTCATTTGCGCCAAGAACAATCCGGAACATTATGCAAAGAAGGGACAATTAAGCCACATCCGACCTGTCGAAGGCCCCTGGACAAATCTGCAAATTGATTACATTGGTCCCCTCCCCCTCTGCAGAAATGGTTTCAAGTACGTGCTAGTCGTCATCGATACATTTACAAAATGGGTTGAAGCATTCCCCACACATTCAAACACGGCAAAGGCCACCGCAAAAACTTCTGACCCAACAGATCTTTACGCGCTGGGGTCTTGCACGCAGCATTGAGTCAGATCAAGGTTCCCACTTCACCGGCAGAGTAATGCAAAATGTTATGACCATTTTTGGTATTAAACAAAAATTCCACATAGCCTACTACCCCCAGTCTAGCGGCATAGTAGAGCGCATGAACCGCACTTTAAAAACGACCATTCGGAAGACGGTACAGCAGAACAATTCCACTTTGGACACGGTACTACCCTTTGCTCTCGTGATTATCAGGAACATAGTTTCCAGTTCCACAGGTTTCACCCCCCCACACCCTTATGACAGGGAGACCCATGAAAGGCATTGAATATTTATTAGGGCTCGATTTGGCAAATCCCACAGTAACCGCGCTCACCAACCAAAAAGCAGTCCAACAGGTCACAAAAACCATTTAAGCGGCACAACTAGCTGCTGCTGTCCGACTAGGTGCTAGGAAAAAGCAGAGTAAAGGCAGCTTTGACAAAAATGTTCACCCCATAGTCGGCCAGCAAGTTATGATCTCGTTGTACAATCCCAGCTCCTTCCTAGCCCCTAAATTCTCAGGCCCCTACTCCATCCCTGACAAAGTAAGCCCCTCTGTGTACAAGATAGCATACCCCAACCGTAAGACTGGTTGGTTCCACATCAACCAACTCAAACTCTACGGATCACATCGTAGCCACGCCCACCACTTAGCCTTGGTAATGGGAGAGGATGACACTTTGCCCACTGACGATTCAGCCCGATGCCAGCTGCAACCCTCCCCCCTCAGGATGACACTCTCCTCGACTCCGCCCATACTCACAGGTTTCAACCTTGAACTTGACTCTGATGAGAGCCTCCTGGATTTGACTGCCATCCCTAGCGACCTCCCCACCATCAGCTACCCTAGCCCCCTGGAACAACGCCTTGGATTTTCTCGACCCCTTGTACGACCATCTTCGCCCAACGACTCTTCCTACGCCCGCTCCCGACAACGTTGCTTCCACTTCCAGTACACCAGTTCCCGGCTACACACCGCCACACGACAACCCCGATACTCACGTTTGGCACCGTGACAATTCCTACAGGTTGGTAAGACATGACGAATCAGACCACCCACAGGCCTATGCGGCTACCGCCCAGAATGTGCAGATACGAGTCTGGCAACCAGGAGAAGGTGATTATTTAAGCGATGAGCCCCTTCTGGGAAATGATTTAACGGAACTAATGCACTCAAATATTTGAGGTGTCCAGATTCAGCCGTCAGACACAGTCTACTGACCAATGGCAGTTGAAGGGCTACTATATGACTACAAATTCTTTCCATTCACCCCGGTCACCCAGGTAGGGAGTCACGGCACTGATCCCCGCCTTACCTGAGGGCCCCAAAATTAACCGGTCAATCACGCTCGGCTAGTGGAGTAATGGCACTAACCCCCGCCCTACCCAGAGATCCCACCCATTATTGTCCCGCAGCGGTCCACACGTACCCCACGTTTCACATCATGCTCTCTGGAATGGTTTACTACACCCTTTTGCTGATTTGGCAGGTCTTGAATCTTCCTCCCCGCTCCAAATCTAAACCCTTCTTTCTTCCACTGTTCTTCCAGATCCCTTTGGGTCATCTCCAAATGCTATTTACACATAAAAACACAATAGTTGCTGATCACTGTTGCTACCTCTGAGCCCCGGGACAAAACTCTATAAAACTGGCCGCCCTGAAATTCATCTGGCTCAGCAAAGCCTCGACCTCCTTGGTTGCTAGTAAAGATGGAGAATGGTCGAAGAAAACATCCGCCCACTCCTCGCATCGACCACACAAGCTGTGAGACACTTGAATACTTGAATTGAGACACTTGGATTAGTACCTCTCCAAAAAAAAATTTTAAAACAAAAAGGGGGAGTCACACATGGTGACAATCATAAAAGTAAATTGGAACTAAGAGAGAGAGACTAACACACACAGATATTAACCAACGACACTGACAGGATACTATGCTTGATTCACTAGGCTTATACGGAAACCAGATACCGCAGGATGAACCCAGCCCCCATGATCTCCGTCTGGATAGTTGCCGCACTTACCGAACTCCAAGCACAAGATACCCAAGACTTTCCACAGCCCGGCGGTCGGTGGTACCGTCCCCCAGATGCGGGGAAATGTGAGAGTGGCACCCTATGGGTGCGTAAGAACAGAAACATCATATTTGGGTGCAATAACAAATGGACAATTTACAGAAAGCCCAATGGATCCACATCAGAATGTTACATTAGCACAACTGGAACAGAAGATTGGTGGAAACTTACTAATGAAGGGTGCCCCGAAATTGGATGTTTGAATAAAATTGCAGGAACACAATAAGGATCAGACAAAATTGCCCAGGGACACCCACTAAAGGTAATTTGGCAATACACGCAATTAGAGTAGGACCTAAGCCAGCCCCGAGTGACACCACCCTACAGACCACCTCCAGTCAGGATACCACACAACAACTGTTAGAGATAGAGACTGAAATCCCCACCTGGTGGGAAGGCATTGCAAAACGGAACCCACTCTCATACATAACAATGGCCCTCCTCCTGATTGCAGTAATCTATAATATAGTCCTCACATTCAAACTCCGTGAATGGAAGGCAAAAGCCTCCCGGCCCCCTATATACACAGTTCGAGCCTCCTTTTTTGGAATCCAATAGAACTCTACTAAGAGTGTACAACTTATAAATCTGTGATAACTGCTGCTAAACAGACCCTTTATACCTCTGTACCAATGAAATGTGATAAGACAAAAGAATGTGGTGCTGCTGTTTACGTTTTGTAGATTTTGTGTTATAGATAAGTTCTTTAGGTAAGTAACTGCATGAGTGCAGTTTAGTTAGAAACCAATTGTTTTATATGTTAATTTAAGTTAAAATGTTTTATATGGATCTGATTTTAGGAATGAAATAGCTATTAATAGTGAATTGTTTTAATGAATGTATGTAATATTAATGAATTAGGTAAAATTGTACAATACATTTAGGACAGAGTAGAGTAGGATCTGAACTGACTGACCAGTGCCGGCTTGATAAGGTAGACTATGGGATCAAGACTGTGATCCACCACACTTCGCGTTCAGGATCAAGAGGACGGAATGTAGCCATGTAAAATGGCCACCTGCAAAGGACCATGGGAATTGTGGTCAATTTGGGTCACAGACAGGTACACAGTCTCTGTGTATTGTGCAAAGAAACCAGACTTGGCTGAAACTTGTATCCATTAAGAGTCCACATTTCCCTCAGGGCAATAGAGTTTGAATCAAGGAGTTACAACAGTCGCAGACTAACCGGCTCCACCCCCCTTTATTTGGAAAGGCCTACGTGCCTGGGACAATGATGGCTAGGACCTGCCCAACTATCGAGGTATTCGCCACCTAATTGGCTGAGATTGATGAGGGTGATCGAAAAGCCCTATAGATCCATTGGACCCGGAGTAAGGACCGGCCAAAAGGGTGCGACAGAGACGAAGGATAAAATGCCCTGCGCACTAGAGATCGATCTCTTTTGGGACCGGCCTGTGCGCGACCAACTGCAGCAGAACAACCAAGTTCAGGGACCCAAGACCATTCCTGAAGGACGAGCCCAGCTGAGACGAACCCAACAACTTCCAACCGACCACGTAGACCCGGAAAAAGGCCTTATCTCGCACAGTGCTGGTCACTCGAAGTTAAGTAAAGGTCATCTTAGTCGTTCGGTGTAGTTTAGTACGGAGCCGCGTGTGTTGTTGCATAGAGGTACAAGTCTTGTGTTATTAATAAACTGTGTTTTTGAACTAACATATTGGTTGTGTGGTCATTTGGTCGATATAAGAAACAGCTTGTGATTCACCCCAAAGTAAAGAAGGCAACAAAGGTAAGGGGGATAAGGTAAGAGGAAAGAGTGAGGGTAAAATATATATAAAGAAAGACAAGAAAGAAATAAAAGGTAAAAGACAGTTAAAATGAAATGGAATGAAAACAACGGTGTGAAGTGGGGCAGAGCTAATTGTATTTATATGGCATCATTCACAACCCTCAGGATAACCCAAAGTGCATCACAGACAGTCCATTACTTTTGAATGAATTGAACAATCTCCGCATTGTTACCTGAGCCTTGCTCCACCCAGCATATGGTCAAGAAGATTAGGGACGGGCTTTTCTGGCCTCTGGCGGTGTGTTTCCCGGCAGCGGGAATGCAGCCCATCTTTGGCTGGGGGCTGGATCTTTTGGTCCCACCACTGTCAATGGGATTTCCCATTGAATCCTCCCAACGCCACCGGGAAACCTCGGGCGGGAGTCCGCTGTTGACAGGCCGGAAGATCCTGCCGACGTGAACAGCGGGAACATCTCGCCCGTGGTTCAAAGAGTGGGGTCGGGGGGAGGAGGCTTTGATGTATGGTGATCTCGTTAAGACAAGCATGATTCTGAAGGAGCTTGTCAGGGTAGACACTGAGAGGCTGTTGTCCCTGGCTGTGGAATCTACAACACAGGGGGAGTGGGTGGGAGTGGGAAGGTCAGAATGCTATCCTATTCTATCTAAGGATCAAGAGCCAATCATTTAAAACTGAGTGAGGATAAATTTCTTCACTTCAACATTGCGATCATGGCTGATACACATCCCTACTTTTCCATCTATTCCCCATATACCTCGGTTACCTAAATTAAAAAATATCTGTCCACCTCAGCCTTAAATGCATTCAAAACTGGAGCAACCGCATTCTCCTTGAGTAAATAATTCCAAAAATTTACAACCCTTTGAATGATATTTCAATTCTGTAGGCAAACATATTCAGCTGTCGACATAAGCTTTCTGCTGATCTTACAACCAGGTCATCTAGAGTTGAAATTGGGGCTTTCCTAAGCTACAAATCTCAAAAGTGCATTACCCAATGCATTTGTTCAAAGGGGAACTGAAGAGTGTGTCATTTTTAATATGCAAAAAATAATCATAATTTCAACGGCTTATAAGTGTGAACATCAGGGTCTGAATAGGGAGGTGGACAGCTCGCCCCCCCCCCCCCCCACCCTGACTCACCCCCGACTCACCCCCTCCTAAGCATTGCCTTCCTCTTCGCTCCCCCGCCCCTGACCCTTGCCCCCCTCCACTGGAGCAAAGTCAGTGTGGAGCCGACATACTCCCACTGGGGAAGAGGACCTACCGTTGTGAGCTTCCAGACAATCCAATTGGTCAGCAGCTCTATCAGCCCTGACAGGGCATTAGTGGGCACTGTCGGGACTGTAATGAGGAAGCAGAAGAAGACCCAATCGATCCCCCGCTTCAGTTAAGTCCATTTACTTGAGCAAGGTGGGTTTGGCCAGGTTAGAGAGTGGTTAGTTTAAGCCACCAGGTGGGAAGGAGGAAAGTGGGAGGTTCTATCATAGGGGCCCTGTCCCCTGATCTACAAAGGACAGCCCCCAAAGATTGTACCCCCTTCCTTCCCACCCTTTGAAATAAAAAAAAATCAGGCTGCTCACTTCCACCCGTCTGCCAACGCCAGCCATTTTATGGTGTGGCCAGCGTTCTGTTGAGGTTAATTAGCCTGGTAATAAATCTAATTAACCCTTGATTATCTATTTAATTATGGTGAAATGAGCAGCCCATCCAACCTAAGTATTATGGGGGTGAGTGGGAACATGGTGGGGGTCACACACCCTATTTTATTGTGCCTTTCCGCTCCCACGCCAAAAACACACCTGGCGGGAACAAGCAAAATTCAGCCCCTGGATAAATCTTCAATTATAGCTATCCCTCACATTCAGACTATACAATGGCTAATGGAAATTGTTACAACGATGCATTCCAGCCCCAAATTACTTACAGGCATATTGATCTTTTTAAAGAAGACATTCGTTTATAAAAGAAATACAAGTAAAGACACTGAGCAAAAGATGGCTGATAATGTCAAGTGACCACTTTCTGGAAAATTCTGACTTGTCCTGAGAGAACATGGAATGCTGGTCCTGAAAGGTGTCAGAGACTTCTTAAAATGGAGGGGTTGAAAACGAGATAGGAAAGGTGCAAAAGACTGAATTTTAATCTCCTGTAGTTGTGGCGACAAAAGACTGATTGCACATCGCAGAAGACAACCAAGTCCATCTCCTGTCAATTCCCATACCGGCCTTCCCAAACAGGCGCCGGAATGTGGCGACAATGGGCTTTTCACAATAACTTAATTGAAGCCTACTTGTGACAATACTCGATTATTAAAACCACATTCACGTGTTTTGGTCCTGCCCAAAGCTAGAGGATTACTGGAAGGAGGTTTTTAGGATAATTTCTAAAGTGGTGCACGTGAAACTGGACCCGGGCCCCCGGCAGGCCATATTTGGGGTGTCGGACCAGCCAGGGTTGGAAACGGGTGCGGAGGCAGATGTTGTAGCCTTCGCCTCGTTGATCGCCCGAAGGCGGATCCTGATGGGTTGGAGAGCAACCTCTCCACCCTGTGCCCTGGCGTGGCGGATGGGGGGGATCTGTTGGAATTCTTGACTCTTAAGAAGGTTAAGTTTGAACTGAGGGGAAGGATGGAGGGGTTCTACAATTCATGGCCATTATTCATTGTGCACTTTCAAGAACTGGATAACATCGAACATTAGTTGGGGGGTGGGTGGGAGGGTTGGGGGTGGGTGTTAATGGTAGCCATGGGTGATTCCTGATTCCTTTTTGTCAGTTGTTTATGTGAACATGTGGGCCAATGTTTTGAGTTTGGTGGGAGGATGGGATCGTTGTTATTGATATGGCGATTGACATATTTGTTACTGATTATTGTTTATTACTGATTATTGTTTATTGTTGGTGGGTGTAAATTTGGGAGAAAATGCGAAAAAGGAGGCAAATAAATAATTTTTTTTTAAAAAAAAGCTAGTTGCAGACCTGATCTGGGGGTATTCATGTGCTTGTGTGTCAGCGTGTGACACAGAAACAAGAAGCCAGAGGAGTCAGTCACCCCTGCGGGTTACAGACAAGAATCTCTCCCACTCTCGCTGGAGGAAAGCTGCAGAACACAAGGTCTCCAAACTATCTGCTAAACTTCCAAAGTCAACTCTACCGGTGGCTGAAACATACCACCATCTACGCTCACAGATAAGCCAAAGACTGATTTGTATATTTTTTATTGACTCAAGGAAGCCTAGTTAAATTGGTTCCTTCCAAAAATCAAATACATTTGGACTGGGAAAAGGTATCCATGGGGTGTAGAGACCCCTTTTAAATTAACCTTGTTGTGATCAGCCAAGGTGGGTGTAGTGATCTGTACATCTGTACATACATCTGCACATACACCAGGGACTACAGACAGATGTAACAACCACAGCATCACTAGAGGGCAGTATCAGAGACGGGTATAAAGGGTCCAGCACAAGGGAGGATCCGCCTCTTTCAGAAGCACAGGGCTAGTGAGCAGCAGCAGACAGAGACAGCTCAGCATAGGCAGCTTACCTTAGCTTCACTGGTCATACCTCTTGACTGTATTGTATCTAGTTAAGCTCTAGAAACAGAATGCACCCACTGAATAAAGTATTTGTGTTAACTGGAAGTCTACAATCTTTATTCAGACTTAGAGAATAACATATTGGGATGAACAAAGAAGGTGAATCAGCCCATTCCTCCTCATCTGGCATCATAAACAAATTCGGGTCCTGTTCAGGAGTTCAACAAACTAGGGAACCTCATCTAGGGACTGGTTATAACAAAATACAGCAAAGAGACATGTATAACATGCTGCTTCCTTATGAATTCATGGGCTGATCCTCACCAGAATTTGGTAAAGTGTCAGGCTCAGACAGAAAACTGGCGTGAAACTCTCCATTTGACAGACCTGTTTTCTTGTTAAATCTTGAGCCTCCCTCTTTGACCACAAAAATGAGTGGCCGTGGTTTTCACCATCACTCTAGTGAGGCGGGGCATCAGAGAGCCAGCAATCGGCTCCAAAGTGATCAAAGCATCATCTTTAAAGGGCGTTCAATAAGCACTGCTGCTGAACAGCTCCCAGCCCCCGACACAAAGTCATCGGGGACTACCCCCCCCACCCCTGACAATCCTCTCTGGCATTTGGTCCCACCCCCCCGCCATCCACCTTCACGAACAGCATTACCCCCCCCCCGGCACCACCACCACCACGAACACCCGGAAGTATAGCTGGCACTACCAACACTCAGAATGCATCCTCCTCCATAGAGCCCTCCGGGGTCCTGGGGGGGGCGCGGGGCGATCTGACCCCGGGGGGTGCCCCCACCGTGGCCTGGCCCACGATCGGGGCCCACCGATCCGCGGGCGGGCCTGTGCCGTGGGGGCACTCTTTCCCTTCCGCCTCTGCCACGGCCTCCACCATGGCGGAGGCGGAAGAGACTCCCTCCACTGCGCATGCGCGGGAATGCCGTCAGCGGCCGCTGACGCTCCCGCGCATGCGCCGCCCGGAGATGTCATTTCCGCGCCAGCTGGCGGGGCACCAAAGGCCTTTTCCGCCAGCTGGCGGGACGGAAATTCGTCCGGCGCCGACCTAGCCCCTCAATGTTGGGGCTCGGCCCCCAAAGATGCGGAGCATTCCGCACCTTTGGGGCGGTGCGATGCCCGTCTGATTTGCGCCGTTTTGGGCGCCAGTCGGCGGACATCGTGCCGTTTCCGGAGAATTCTGCCCCATATTTTCATATCAACATTAGACTGAACAGCTGGAATTATCACACTTCATGGATTACAAAGACCCTAGTTCAAATAAAAATTCTTACCTGCTAGATCCATGGAAATGGGCTCAGGTGCAGCAGCACAGACCAAGGTCAGTCTTGTTACTTGAACGTTGGGTATTCTGGAATCTGCAAAAGATAAACCATTCATCAGAAAACTTTAAGTCAGTGGCCTTTACGTACAGTAGAAAAATCATTGTGCAATATTTTCAGTTTGTTGCATTTTTCAGTGAAACAGTTTGGCAACAGCATCGTAACATCAACATATTTATTGCACTTTTGACTAAGCAGTTTGTATGGACATAAAATTATGGGGAAACCTGTTTTCGATAAAAGTGCAAAACGGGCAATAAGCAAATCAGCAGCCCATTTTAAAGTGTGCTCGGAGAAAGAAATTGGCTGCAGTGTAGATCAATCTTCCATTTTCACTGCAATGTTTCACATTTTCCCCTGTCCAATTACTCCCTAGCTATCACTGCAGCTCAGACGAAACATCTTTACTCGTACTGTTTTAGTTTTCATCCTAAAGGTAATATCGAGACTTCATTCTCTTTTCCCACGTTTCTCCTACTTTCCTAACTATTAGTCTTCGAGTTACAAACATGCATTATTGTGCATTCTCCCTAATCAGCAAGAACTGCAGTTGTAAAGCTTAAGAAGGGTCTGTGCCATGATTTCTTCATGGGTTTTCACAATCAGGCACTACTGCAGAAAATTGATGTATACACCTATCCTGATTTTCTGTCGACTGTCCAGCAAAGAACAGACGGTTAATTGGAAGATCCCACAAGGAAATTCCAAGCAAAAGACCTTTCCACAATGGCAATGGCTGCTGTTAAACATTTTGCTTCATGAGTATTACCAACCCATCCGAGTAAATCATCTGTAACGATGGGAGTTAGAGTGTGTAATATCCCAACGGGTCCTATGGGGTGGGAATGATTATGCTTCCCGTGGTCCTCGCAGGGTTGTAAATAAATCTATTTATTTACTTTACTGATGTGGACTTCCTGGGCGGGATTCTCCGACCATCCGCGGGTCGGAGAAACGCCGGAGGGCGGCGTGAATCCCGCCCCCGCCGGCTGCCGCTCTCTCCGGCGACAGGGATTTGGCGGGGGCGGGAATCGCGCCAGTCGGCAGCCGCTGGCTGCACCCACCCCCCCAGCGATTCTCCGGCCCGCGATGGGCCGAGTGGCCGACCGTTTTCGGCCAGTCCCGCCAGCGTATAGTACACCAGGTATTTGCCGGCGGGACCTGGATGCGCGGGCGGCCTCCGGGATCCTCGGGGGAGCGCGGGGGCATCTGGCCCCAGGAGGTGGCCCCACAGGGCCCACTGATCCGCGGGCGGGCCTGTGCCGTCGGAGCACTCTATTCTTCCGCGTCGGCCGCTGTGGTTCTCCTGCATACGATGGGATGATGCCAGCACTCGCTGGCGCTCCCACGCATGCGGCAACTCGCGTCGGCCGGCGGAGTCCCTTCGCCGCCGGTTGGTGTGGAGCCGAGCCCCTTTCCCGCCGGCAGGCGCAGCGCACACCACTCCGGTGCCGGCCCAACGCCGGAGTGGTTCATGCCATTCCTCGGCGCCGGAGTTGCCCGTCCTGCCGATTCCCGCAGAATCCTGCCCCCTGTGTCCTTATTAAACTGGCAAAGAGGCGTAAACTGGTTTGCTGTCAATGTTGCAACATCGGCTGAGCCACCTCACCAATTTTCTGGACCCAGGTTGGGACAAATTATTTTGCCATGCCTCTGTTTGTCCTGTTAGATGCATCTGATGCCAGTGTTGAAGCCTGGAACTAATATGCTGAAAGAATGCATTACTTCATCTGGGCCAACAGCATCACGGAGGACGAGCGCCAGACGGTCATACGGTTGATGGCCTGCAGAGTGCACATGTTCGGCATGATCCAGAGTCTCACATACCCGGCAGCACTGAATACGCATTCATTCGACCAACTCATGGCACTTGTGGTGCAACACTTTAACCCGACCCCGTCAGTGATAGTTCAAAGGTATCATTGTAATACAGAGGAGAGGTCCCTCAGTGAGTCCGTCATCGAGTTCACATCATTTGCTATGGAGAATAGTCAGGTTTTGTGAGTATACCACTGCTTTATCGGATATGCTCCATGGAAGCACAAAAAACACTTTTGGGCGAAACCTACCTAACCTTTCAACAGACGCTACAGATCTCTTTGTCCCGAGAAAGCGTTGAACGAGACGTCCAAGAGACACCAGGAATGGAGGTGAACGTTTTGGGGCGTTGCCCCTCACGTGGTATCGCCACAGCCTGGACAGAGTGCCATGAAGACTCCGGCCTCTGGGTGAAGATCCGGCCGTTGAGGCGTCTGACGTCCTCGGACTCGGCTGAAGGCAATTCCGGCCCGTGTGCGGGTGCCAGTCTAGGCGTAACCGCAGGCAGCAGGATGGCTAGGGCTCCAGCCATTCTGGTTGAGGTAGCTATCGGCTCCAGGGCCAGGCCTTGCATCTGGATGACCCAGAAGAGGCCGAGGATGAGGCGAAGATACAGCTGAACTGTTTGGCAGCACCCTGCGTGGCCCCTTTTCATGTCCCGATACAGATAAATGGCCATATGCTCCAAATGGAGTTTGATACGGGACCTGCCGTTTTTGTGGTGGTGCAGAGCACCTGTGAACTTATTAAATGGGGTGTTCATAATTTGACTTTGGCTGACACGGCGGCTCATTTGGCCACTTATACGAGGGAACAACTGTATATTGTGCGGACCACCCTTACCAAGGAAGTGGCCCTAGCCTGTTCGTGATTGGCTGCACCCACTGCAGTTCGATTGGCAGCATATCCTCCAACTGGGATCTGGCGGTCTGTGTGCGGTACTGAGCAAGTTCCCCAATGTTTTCCAGCCTGGCTTGGGTACTATTAAAGAGGCCGTGGCCAAGATCCAGGTAGACCCAGAGGCCCAGCCTGCTATTTTCGTGCGAAGGGGTGGGAATGCTTATCGTGGTCCTCGCAGAGTATGAGCTACCCCACTAGGGGGCGGGAGAACCCTAATTAACCAGCATATTAAAGGTCGGCCAGCCCAGTGGAACTGTATACACTACATTGTAAATAAATCTAGTGTTTTACTTCACATGGTGTGGACTTCCCATGTCCTTATTAAAGAGTGGAAAAGAGCGGCTTATAAACCAGGCAGCCTGCTCCAGCCATTTTGATGTGAGTGTTCAAGACAGGATTCATTCCCAGTATGTCCGCATCAAATTTGAAAGCTGCCTCTAATGAGGCACCTCTTCATTCTATTCAAGAACACGACAAATGTGACTCCAGGTACGGTAAGCAGGCTGATACTGTTGAAATGTTTAGACTTATTCAGGTCTTCCGTTTTGTAAAAGGAAATTATTATTATTTTAGGTGTAATGATGATTAATTAGTCAACAATCCAACAGTAACGGAGCATTCTGCAAATAGCGAGCACACCATGACTGAATTGCTTTTGGATTTGGTGGGGAGAAGGAAGAGTCACCTGGCAATATCTGAAGTATAAGCAAAGCAAACTTCAAAGTGATGAGAAATAAATGGACCACAGTAAACTGGGCTGAATTGTTAATTAGTAAACCTGAACAGAAACAATGCAAAGTACTCAATTAGGTGTTTGAATGTGATACAAAATTGTACAACTAAAACACGAAAGCTCCACCTGTATAGGTAAATCAATAAAGGAGGCAGCAGATAACTTCATGCTAAAAGAACTGTGTTATTTTGTGGAGAGGATGAAAACAGAGCTAAGTGGCTGACATCCTAATGAAAGCTGTATGTTTGAAAGTATGCCTCTTTCCCGCAATTCTGGGGCTAATTAATGCCTGGATGCACTAAACCAGGCACCTGCAGCTTTAGCACTGATTAGAAGCAATTTTATAGAATCATAGAATTCCGACAGTGCAGAGGAGGCCATTCGGCCCATTGAGTCTGCACTAACCCTCTGAAAGAGTAACCTACCTAGGCCAACTCCACTGCTCTATCCCCATAACCCCACCTAACCTGTACATTTTTGGATTTGAAGGAAAAATTTAGCACGGCCAATCCACTTAACCTGCACATCTTTGGACTGTGGGAGAAAACCAGAGCACCCGGAGGTAACGCACGTACACACGGTGAGAATGAACAAACTTCATACAGGCAGTCACCCAAGGCTAGAATTGAACCCGGGACCCTGGTGCTGTGAGGCAGTAGTGCTACCCACTGTGCCACTATGCTGCCAAGTAAACAGTGAAAGCTGAGAATGGCTTTAAGTAACACAAGAACTCCTCAGAAAGCCTATTTACTACCATTCAACCAGTCGGTGTTAGGAAAGGTCATTAATTGAAGCTATCGCTCGCATAACGGTGCACAGCATTTTTAATGAATGCTAAACAGGTAATTTAATTGTCAATCGAAGCTTTGACCCTGAGGACAGCCATTTCTAGAACACACTTTACCAAAGAGACATCTTGTGCTGAAGGCACGCTCAACCTGCATTACAGCTCGGAACCCCATCTGGGGCAGCTTGGAGACTCTTTAGGGTTAAAAGTATCCAGGGAAAATTGTCCCCAAGGTTTGCACAAAGCTAGGGAAAGTAGAAATTCAGGAGATTGGTACAGCTATGTGAAAAAAGATACAATGAAAATAATGAGAAGTGCATGAAGGAATACGAGAAAAATAAGAATACAATCAAATGTTAGTGCAAGTATATTGAGAGGGAAGGAATAGTTAAGGAGAATGTGGGCCTCTTTCAAAGATGGATGTAGGTGAGACTATAATACAGAAGATTTGTTACAAAAGTACTTTGTGTCAGTTTTCACAGTGGAGAAGGTGGACAAAATAATAGCCAGGTATGGAACTTAAAATAAGTCAAGGGGAAGAAGCTAGTGGAATCAAAAAAGGTAAATAATGCTAATGGAGAAAATAATGGAACTTAAGACAGATAAACCTCCAGCACTTAATCCAGATGTCACTTCAGATATACTCTCCACCTCTGCCTCAAGTCATAGGGAGTAAAGAATGTGTTGTGCAAAATTGCTTATAACCATCAATGCCCAGATCTGGTTCAAACACAGCAATCATTACTGTGCTTTGCTTTTCTGTGTCAAAAACACCATTATTGTAGAAGCATCCCAATGCTCTTTGATCGATTCCCAATGGCACCCGAAAACCACATCCTTTGTCTCCACTGCTTTTACCTTTATGCAGCCATTCCCATTGCTTCCTCACCACCAACAAGCCACCCTCCACAGCCATCATCCAGTCCTCTACTTGCTTTAACCTGGCACCTGTAGTCTCCCCTACTCCCCAGCTCCAAACTCACTAGGGTACCAGTAACATTTGGATTTTGGTGATTGAGTTCCCTCTTAACAAGTGTAGCCTTTCCCTGCATTGAATACGTTCCAACAATAAAATAAAGCACCAAACTTCCGATTGGCTACAAGATGGCATTTCAAATAGAAACCTGCAAGACAATTTTAGCAGGTTCGAAGTGTTACTAAATACCAAATATTATATTATGCCTATTGCTATGTTTGCTGAAACAATGAACCCTGCAGCAATTCAACCACCGTAATTTCTCAGGAAGCAAATATTCTCAAAGTAGAAGTACTGGTGAGTTTTACCATTCAGATTACTATTAGTGTCAACTTCAAACATAAAGTCAGTCTACTTTCCCCTTTAAAATACCTTTTTTTAAAATGTTCAATACATTGGACAGGATTCAAGTGTAAACTGAAACAAGGAATAAATAACAGGGCTGAAAGCCAGTTACAAGTGCTATTATGTTTTGTACCAATTTATTTTGAAAAAAGGACCATGACGAAAACCTGTCATTTGATGCCTTCCCTAAATTGTCACAGTAAAGTACAGGAGATTGGCAATTTGACTCAGTTCCAATTCAAGTGTCCAAAATTTGCATCCCTGAGCCGGAATTTTAAACTGCATTCCCTTTGGAACATTACTGCTCTTACACATGTTGCATAGCATATGGAGTTGCCGGTGTCATTTTCTAGATGCTTTTAATGGAGTTATGAAGCAGGCATGAACACTGCTACATTTTGATTCTGTGATTCCTTTCAATCCATGTGCAATCAATTCTCAGTTTCCTATTGGGCAATCTGGAGTAGACATGTAGAACATTTCATTAGAAGTTGTAACCACTGTGTTCACTCTCCTCCACCTATCCGCATGCAAATTAGAGAACCGGCAGCTATGGAACAGATTTATTATCACCACTTTCTTCTGGGGCCATCCTGACTCTCGGCCATAATCTCAGCAGAAGAATAGTGGAGATCCCATTTGTGTGTCTGTCCAGTTTCTACCCATCTTCCGTTGAAGCTACAGCTGCTGTTTAGAAGATGCAAGGATATTCACCAGACTGTCAATTACCTCTTCCTCGTCCTACTATCCCTCCAAACAGCTGGATACACAGAGGCAGCTGGCATGAGTGAAATCGCACTTTGCTTCTGATTAATTCTTATTTAAAGCATTATTACATCAAAGGTTTGTAATTGTGCCATCGTTTAATTTGAATTTTAATGACTTGACACTCCCAGCAAGAGGCACTGAAAACAGGAGGGGAAAGGCTGAGGAGAGGAAGATTATCAGGAAAATATCAACATAGCTGTGCATAAATTGGCTGCCATGTTCCCCGGATGCTAACAGTGACTACACTTTAAAAGCGCTTCATTGGAGTGATCGTGATAAACAAATATTTCTTCTGCAAAAAACTGGATGGGAAAGAGGGGATCCATTTCCTGGGACACTGACACCAGGTCTGCAAAAGAAATGATCTGTGTCGCTAACGACAGGCTCCATCTGAAGTGAAATGGGATAAGGTCCAAGTGGAATAAATAAACAGGACAGTTGGTAAGACTTTAACCTAACAATACTAGGTGAAGGACCTTGGAGAAACAACAATAACCTAAAAATAAAAAGATATGAGATGAGAAGGAGTAGGGGTAAAATAAGTGACCATATGAAGTTATAGAACATAATTATAACGCAAATGATAAAAATGACATGAAAGGAATGATTCATAAAAACAAATTAAATTCATCTGTAAGGCATCCAAAACAAAATGGGAAAGCTGGAAGCAATTATTCCTAGCGAGGCCAAGGATCGTAACAAGTGGCAGCTATTGTTTCTTCATTAGCTGCTTTGAGAGTCAACCTGAACAAAGACTGTCACGGGGCTTCCGAGATTTAGCTGAATCGGATTGGGACATAATACATTATAGTGGCACATTCTGCTGCCTGACTTAATGTGACAAGGTTGCCCAAGGCTGTCTGCACGTGGCCTAAAGATCTCAAGGCAGAGGTTTCTTTCAGTGTTGCAGATTGTATTCTTAATTAAAGTGGGCTGTAAATGATTGGCCAACACTTGTCAGAGCCACACAATAACCTTTGGGCAAAGTACAGCCCTCTGAGGCACTGACAGGCATAGTGTTATGACTAGAACCAGGTGAGGTATCCCAAAAGTTGTTGATCTGGGAGAGACCCCTCAATTGGTCACCGTCCAGCTGAGATACCCCAAACCCGGGTGAGGAGGGGTGACTGGCTCCGTGTCTTTATTCAACCCATCCACCCCTCTGCTGGTAGCAGCAAAGGTTTATTCCAAAAAGGTTCCCTTTCTCTTGGATGACTTTTCCAGACCCAATAGTTATGTTTACAAAAAGAAGCCAATTTAACCAGGCTTTCTTGGGTTAAGCTAGAGTAAGTTTATTAACCACTAAAAAGGTATGGTAAAACACATGCATCTACATTAATATGCATTAGAAATAATAATTGAGTCCAATAGTAAGTAAATATAAAGGAAAAGTTATACGGAACAGTCCCTAAATGGAGCATTGCGGCCATTATGGAATGATTCCAGTATAGCTGACTTCTGCAGGCAAGTAGTTGATTTCTTGTCAGGTTTTCTGTGGTTTGGTGGAGATATTCCAGTTATTGTCTTCAGCTGTGATCCTTTATTGCTGGCTGGTTGACTTCCACAGTCAGAGAGAGAGTGTTTTTAAATAAAGATGGCGATTTCCTTTTCATGGGGCACTGCTTTTGGTAATGTGTCATACACCTTAAGTGTGGGAAAACCTCCAGCCGCTTTTACTCCCAGAACACACACATACACTCAAGAGATTGGCAGGGACGACACAGGCAGGCAGCAGGCAGGCAGGAAAGCCTTTTCATCCCCCCCCCTTTGCAATTTCCTACAGGAAATTGGAATACACCAGTCAGTCGAGGGCAATTACACCCAGGATCTTCTCGATGGGATGATAATCAGGCTTTAGATTCTTTTAGAAGTACTTTGTCTAGAAACACAGGAAGAGTTACCTTAGAGAAACATCTTACAGCTATTCCTGTCAGCGGCTAACTGTACATTCTCAACCATCTTTGAGGATTGTTTCCATTGTAAATTATAAAGCTCAGACCTTTTTAAAGTCCCTTGTTTCTGTGTATAATTCCATGTTTTTGTTCCTCCATCACCATGACAATAGAAATGCTCATAATATCTCTTACTTACCTTACAGGAGAAGCGGCCTTCAGCTTTTCAGCGGTAGCAGCGAGAGCAGTAACCAGGGGGCTGTCGAGAAGGTAAGTTTCCCGTTTTAAAAATTTACCTTACAGGAGCGGTTAGAACATAGAACATTACAGCGCAGTACAGGCCCTTCAGCCCTCGATGTTGCGCCGAACTGTGAAACCAATCTAAAGCCCATCTACACTATTCCCTTATCGTCCATATGTCTATCCAATGATCATTTGAATGCCCTTAGTGTTGGCGAGTCCACTACTGTTGCAGGCAGGGCATTCCACGCCCTTACTACTCTCTGAGTAAAGAACCTACCTCTGACATCTGTCCTATATCTATCTCCCCTCAATTTAAAGTTATGTCCCCTCGTGCTAGACATCACCATCCGAGGAAAAAGGCTCTCTCTGTACACCCTATCTAATCCTCTGATCGTCTCGTATGCCTCAATTAAGTCACCTCTTAACCTTCTTCTCTCTAACGAAAACAGCCTCAAGTCCCTCAGCCTTCCCTCATAAGATCTTCCCTCCATACCAGGCAACATTCTGGTAAATCCCCTCTGCACCCTTTCCAATGCTTCCACATCCTTCCTATAATGCGGCGACCAGAATTGCACGCAATACTCCAAATGTGGCCGCACCAGAGTTTTGTACAGCTGCAACATGACCTCATGGCTCCGAAACTCAATCCCTCTACCAAAAAAGCTAACACACCGTACGCCTTCTTAACAACCCACTCAACTTGGGTGGCAACTTTCAGGGATCTATGTACATGGACACTGAGATCTCTCTGCTCATCCACATTACCAAGAATCTTACCATTAGCCCAGTCCTCTGTCTTCCTGTTATTCCTTCCAAAATGAATCACCTTACACTTTTCTGCATTAAACTCCATTTGCCACCTCTCAGCCCAGTGCTGCAGCTTATCTATGTCCCTCTGTAACTTGTAACATCCTTCCGCCCTGTCCACAACTTCACCGACTTTAGTGTCATCTGCAAATTTACTCACCCATCCTTCTACGCCCTCCTCCAGGTCATTCATAAAAATGACAAACAGCAGTGGCCCCAAAACAGACCCTGGTGGTACACCACTAGTAACTGGACTCCAGTCTGAACATTTCCCATCAACCACCACCCTTTGTCTTCTTCCAGCTAGCCACTTTCTGATCCAAACTGCTAAATCACCCTGAATCCCATGCCTCCGTATTTTCTGCAGTCGCCCACCGTGGGGAACCTTATCAAACGCTTTACTGAAATCCATATACACCACATCAACTGCTTTACCCTCATACACCTGTTTGGTCACCTTCTCAAAGAACTCAATAAGGTTTGTGAGGCACGACCTACCCTTCACAAAACCGTGTTGATTATCTCTAATCAAATTATTCCTTTCCAGATGATTATACATCCTATCTCTTATAAACCTTTCCAAAACCTTGCCCGCAACAGAAGTAAGGCCTACTGGTCTATAGTTACCGGGGTTGTCTCTACTCCCCTTCTTGAACAAGGGGACAACATTTGCTATCCTCCAGTCTTCTGGCACTATTCCTGTAGACAAAGATGACTTAAAGATCAAAGCCAAAGGCTCAGCAATCTCCTCCCTAACTTCCCAGAGAATCCTAGGATAAATCCCATCCGGCCCAGGGGCTTATCTATTTTCACACTTTCCAGAATTGCGAACACCTCCTCGTTATGAACCTCAAGCCCTTCTACTCTAGTAGACTGAATCCCAGTATTCTCCTCGACAACAGTGTTTTTTTCCTGTGTGAATACTGACGGAAAATATTCATTTAGCACCTCTCCTATCTCCCCGGACACCAGGCACAACTTCCCACTACTGCCCTTGACTGGCCCTACTCTTATCTGAGTCATTTGTTTATTCCTGACATATCTATAGAAAGCTTTAGGGTTATCCTTGATCCTACCTGCCAAAGACTTCATATGTCCCCTCCTGGCTCTTCTTAGCTCTCTCTTTAGGTCCTTCCTAGCTAACTTGTCACTCTTGAGCGCCCTAACTGAACCTTCATGTCTCATCTTTACATAAGCATAAGCCTCCTTCTTCCTCGTGACAAGTGTTTCGATTGCTTTAGTAAACCACGGTTCCCTTGCTCGAACACTTCCTCCCTGCCTGACAGGTACATACTTATCAAGGACACGCAGTCGCTGTTCCTTGAACAAGCTCCACATTTCCATTGTGCCCATCCCCTGCAGTTTTCCTCTCCATCCGATGCATCCTAAGTCTTGCCTCATCGCATCATAATTGCCTTTCCCCCAGATATAACTCTTGCCCTGCGGTATATACCTATCCCTTTCCATCACCAAAGTAAATGTAATCGAATTGTGGTCACTATCACCAAAGTGCTCACTTACCTCCAAATCTAACACCTGTCATGGTTCATTACCCAGTACCAAATCCAATATGGCCTCACCTCTGATTGGCCTATCTACATACTGTGTCAGGAAACACTCCTGCACACATTGGACAAAAACGGACCCATCTAAAATACTCAAACTATAGCGTTTCCAGTCAATATTTGGAAAGTTAAAGTCCCCCATAACAACTACCCTGTTGCTTTCGCTGCTATCCAGAATCATCTTTGCAATCCTTTCCTCTACATCTCTGGAACTTTTCGGAGGCCTTTAGAAAACCCCTAACAGGGTGACCGCTCCTTTCCTGTTTCTTTTTTAAAAATATATATTTATTAAAGTTTTTTAACACAATTTTTCTCCCTTACAAACAATAACCACCCCCCCCCCCCCCCACCCGTAACAAAAAAACCAAGAAATCGCGCAGAGCGAGATATATACATGGCAAAATGATATATTTACACAGCTTTGTACACTGGCCCTCACCCGTACGTGCCAGTTTCCCCAACGCTTCATGTTATCTCTTGCTCATCCACCCTCCCAGGAAGTCCCCCCTTTCCCCCCCCTCTTCCCTCCCCTCCCAGGACGTCCCCTCCACCCCCACCACCCCCCCCCCCCCAAAGGTTGCTGCTGCTGACCGACCTTCCTCTAACGCTCCGCGAGATAGTCTAGGGACGGTTGCCACCGCCTGTAGAACCCCCGCGCAGACCCTCTCAAGGCGAACTTAATCCTCTCCAACTTTATGAACCCAGCCATATCATTTATCCAGGCCTCCAGGATGGGGGGCTTTGCCTCCTTCCACATTAGCAAGATCCTTCGCCGGGCTACTAGGGACGCAAAGGCCAGAATGCCGGCCTCTTTCGCCTCCTGCACTCCCGGTTCTTCCACAACTCCAAATATTGCTAGCCCCCAGCTTGGCTTGACCCAGACTTTCACCACCTGAGATATTGCTCCCGCCACTCTTCTTCAGAACCCCTCCAGTGCCGGGCATGGCCAAAACATATGGACATGGTTCGCCGGGCTCCCTGAGCAACTTCCACATCTGTCCTCTACCCCAAAGAACCTACTCAACCTCGCCCCGGTCAAGTGTGCTCTGTGGACCACCTTAAATTGTATCAGGCTGAGCCTGGCACACGAGGAGGAGCAATTAACCCTACCTAGGGCATCAGCCCACAGACCTTCCTCGATCTCCTCCCCCAGCTCCTCCTCCCATTTACCCTTCAACTCTTCTACCAGCGCTTCCCCCTCTTCTTTCAACTCCAACACCTTGCCCTCCCCGACCCATACACCCGAGATCACCCTATCTTGAACTTCTTGTGCCGGGAGCAACGGGAACCTTTCCTGTTTCTAACCTCAGCCCATACTACCTCAGTAGACGAGTCCTCATCAAACATCCTTTCTGCCACCGTAATACTGTCCTTGACTAATAATGCCACCCCTCCCCCTTTTTTACCACCTTCCCTGAGCTTACTGAAATATCTAAACCCCAGCACCTGCAACAACCATTCCTGTCCCTGCTCTATCCATGTCTCTGAAATGGCCACAACATCGAAGTCCCAGGTACCAACCCATGCCGCAAGTTCACCCACCTTATTTCGGATGCTCCTGGCATTGAAGAAGACACACTTTAAACCACCTTCCTGCCTGCCGGTACACTCCTGCAACTTTGAAACCTTACTCATGACCTCACTACTCTCAACCTCCTGTATACTGGAACTACAATTCAGGTTCCCAAGCCCCTGCTGAACTAGTTTAAACCCTCCCGAAGAGCATTAGCAAATTTCCCCCCCAGGATATTGGTACCCCTCTGGTCCAGGTGTAGACCATCCTGTTTGTAGAGGTCCCACCGACCCCAGAATGAGTCCCAATTATCCAGAAATCTGAAACCCTCCCTCCTGCACCATCCCTGTAGCCACGTGTTCAACTCCTCTCTCTCCCTATTCCTCGTCTCACTAGCACGTGGCACGGGTAACAACCCAGAGATAATAACTCTGTTTGTCCTGGATCTAAGTTTCCACCCTCGCTCCCTGAATTCCTGCCTTACATCCCTATCCCTTTTCCTACCTATGTCGTTGGTACCTATGTGGACCACGACTTGGGGCTGCTCCCCCTCCTCCTTAAGGATCCCGAAAACACGATCCCAGAAGGAGGAGTTGAGTGGGAGCGGTCGAATTGCGCACTGGGAAGGTGAATGAACTGATATATTTGGGCAGCGGCTGAACCCGAGACAGTACACGTGTAGTGTCTCCCACCCGCCCTCCTCCTATAACCAAAAATAAAAGTCTGTGGCGTGTTGATAAGGTAAGGATCTTCTATCTCTATTTCTTTTTATTGTTTGATTGGTAACAATTATTCTTTTCTTTTTCCTTTTTCATTTATCTATTATTTGATATTATAGTTGGACTAAGTTAAGCTTAAGATTAAACATGGCAGGAGATCTCAGACCCGTGTTATGTTCCTCTTGCTCAATGTGGGAGGTCAGGGACGTGGCTGATGTCCATGACTCCTTCACGTGCAGGACGTGTGTCCAGCTGCAGCTCTTGTTAGACCACATGACGGCTCTGGAGCTGCGGATTGACTCACTCTGGAGCATCCGCGATGCTGAGGAGGTCGTGGATAGCACGTTTAGCGAATTGGTCACACCGCAGATTAGGATTGCTGAGGGAGAAAGGGAATCGGGGACCAAAGGGCAGAGAAAAAGCAGGAAGGCAGTGCAGGTGTCCCCTGCTGTCATCTTCCTCCAAAACAAGTATACCGTTTTGGATACTGTTGGGGGAGATGGCTCACCAGGAGAAGGCAGCAGTAGCCAGGTTCATGGCACCATGGCTGGCTCTGCTGTACAGAAGGGCGGGAAAAAGAGTGGAAGGGCTATGGTCATAGGGGATTCAATTGTAAGGGGAGTAGATAGGCAGTTCTGTGGTCGAAAACGAGACTCCCGAAAGTTATGTTGCCTCTCAAGTGTACGGGTCAGGGATGTCTCAGATAGGCTGCAGAACATTCTGAAGGGGGAGGGTGAACAGCCAGTTGTCGTGGTGCATATAGGCACCAATGATATAGGTAAAAAACGGGATGAGGTCCTACAAGCAGAATTTAGGGAGTTAGGAGCTAAGTTAAAAAGTCGGACCTCCGAGGTAGTAATCTCAGGATTGCTACCAGTGCCGCGTGGTAGTCAGAGTAGAAATGAAAGAATAGACAGGATGAATGCGTGGCTTGAGAGATGATGCAGGAGGGAGGGTGGGACATTGGGACCGGTTCTGGGGGAGGTGGGACTACTACAAATTAGATGGTCTACACCTGGACCGTACTGGAACCAATGTCCTTGGGGGTGCTTTTGCTGACGCTGTTGGGGAGGGTTTAAACTAATGTGGCAGGGGGATGGGAACCAAATGAGGAGGTTAGTGGACAGTAAGGAGGTAGTAACTAAAGCCTGTAAGGAATTAGCTCATGAAGTCAGCGTGACTAAGGGGAAGAATAGGCAGAGAGCAGATGATGAACGCAAAGGGACTGGTGGTCTGAGGTGCATTTGTTTTAATGCAAGAAGTGTAGTAGGTAAGGCAGATGAACTTAGGGTTTGGCTTAGTACCTGTGAGTATGATGTTATTGCTATTACTGAGACTTGGTTGAGGGAAGGGCATGATTGGCAACTAAATATCCCAGGATATCGATGCTTCAGGCGGGATAGAGATGGAGGTAAAAAGGGTGGAGGAGTTGCATTACTGGTCAGAGAGGATATCACTGCTGAGCTGAAGGAGGGCACTATGGAGGACTCGAGCAGTGAGGCTATATGGGCAGAGCTCAGAAATAGGAAGGGTGCGGTAACAATGATGGGGCTGTACTACAGACCTCCCAACAGCGAGCGTGAGATAGAGGTACAAATACGTAAACAGATTATGGAAAGATGTAGGAGCAACAGGGTGGTGGTGATAGGAGATTTTAATTTTCCCAACATTGACTGGGATACACTTAGTGATAGAGGTCTAGATGGAGCAGAATTTTTAAGGAGCATCCAGGAGCGTTTTCTTGAGCAGTATGTAAATAGTTCAACTCGGGAAGGGGCCATACTGGTGTTGGAGAATGAACCCGGCCAGGTGGTTGCAGTTTCAGTAGGGGATTACTTTGGGAATAGTGATCACAATTCCGTAAGTTTTAGAATACTCATGGACAAAGATGAGAGTGGTCCTAAAGGAAGAGTGCTAAATTGGGGGAAGGCCAACTATACCAAAATTCGGCAGGAGCTGGGGAATGTGCATTGGGAGCAGCTGTTTGAAGGTAAATCCACATTTAATATGTGGGAGGCTTTTAAAGAGAGGTTGATTAGAGTGCAGGACAGACATGTCCCTGTGAAAATGAGGGATAGAAATGGCAAGATTAGGGAACCATGGATGACAGGTGAAATTATGAGACTAGCTAAGAGGAAAAAGGAAGCATACGTAAGGTCTAGGCGACTGAAGACTGACGAAGCTTTGGAAGAATATCGGGAATGTAGGACCATACTGAAACGAGGAATCAAGAGGGCTAAAAGGGGTCATGAAATATCTTTAGCAAACAGGGTGAAGGAAAATCCCAAAGCCTTTTATTCATATATAAGGAGCAAGCGTGTAACTAGAGAAAGGGTTGGCCCACTCAAGAACAAAGGAGGAAAGTTATGCGTGGAGTCAGAGAAAATGGGTGAGATTCTTAACGAGTACTTTGCATCGGTATTCACCAAGGAGAGGGACATGATGGATATTGAGGTTAGGGATAGATGTTTGATTACTCTAGGTCAAGTCGGCATAAGGAGGGAGGATGTGTTGGGTATTCTAAAAGGTATTAGGGTGGATAAGTCCCCAGGTCTGGATGGGATCTATCCCAGGTTACTGAGGAAAGTGAGAGAGGAAATAGCTGGGGCCTTAACAGATATCTTTGCAGCATCCCTGAACACGGGTGAGGTACCAGAGGACTGGAGAATTGCTAATGTTGTCCCCTTGTTTAAGAAGGGTAGCAGGGATAATCCAAGTAATTATAGACCAGTGAGCCTGACGTCAGTGGTAGGGAAGCTGCTGCAGAAGATACTGAGGGATAGGATCTATTCCCATTTGGAAGAAAATGGGCTTATCAATGACAGGCAACATGGTTTTGTGCAGGGAAGGTCGTGTCTTACCAACTTAATAGAATTCTTTGAGGAAGTGACAAAGTTGATTGATGAGGGAAGGGCTGTAAATGTCATACACATGGACTTCAGTAAGGCGTTTGATAAGGTTCCCCATGGTAGGCTGATGGAGAAAGTGAAGTCTCATGGGGTCCAGGGTCTCCTAGCTAGATGGGTAAAGAACTGGCTGGGCCACAGGAGACAGAGAGTAGTAGTGGAAGGGTGTTTTTCAAAATGGAGAATTGTGACCAGTTGTGTTCCACAGGGATCCGTGCTGGGACCACTGTTGTTTGTGATATACATAAATGATCTGGAGGAAGGTATAGGTGGTCTGATTAGCAAGTTTGCAGATGACACTAAGATTGGTGGAGTAGCAGATAGTGAAGGGGACTGTCAGAGAATACAGCAGAATATAGATAGATTGGAGAGTTGGGCGGAGAAATGGCAGATGGAGTTCAATCCGGGCAAATGCGAGGTGATGCATTTTGGAAGATCCAATTCAAGAGCGAACTATACAGTAAATGAAAAAGCCCTGGGGAAAATTGATGTACAGAGAGATCTGGGTGTTCAGGTCCATTGTACCCTGAAGGTGGCTGCGCAGGTCGATAGAGTGGTCAAGAAGGCATACGGCATGCTTTCCTTCATCGGAAGGGGTATTGAGTACAAGAGTTGGCAGGTCATGATTATAGTTGTATGAGACTTTGGTTCAGCCACATTTGGAATATTGCGTACAGTTCTGGTCGCCACATTACCAAAAGGATGTGGATGCTTTGAAGTGAGTGCAGAGGAGGTTCACCAGGATGTTGCCTGGTATGGAGGGCGCTAGCTATGAAGAGAAGTTGTGTAGGTTAGGATTATTTTCATTAGAAAGACGGAGGTTGAGGGGGGACCTCATTGACGTCTACAAAATCATGAGAGGTATAGACAGGGTGGATAGCAAGAAGCTTTTTCCCAGAGTGGGGGACTCAATTACTAGGGGTCATGAGTTCAAGGTGAGAGGGGAAAAGTTTCAGGGAGATATACGTGGAAAGTTCTTTACACAGAGGGTGGTGGGTGCCTGGAACGCATTGCCGGCGAAGGTGGTAGAAGCGGGCACGATCGCATCATTTAAAATGTATCTAGACAGGTATGGGCAGGGAGCAGAGGGATACAGGTGCTTAGAAAATAGGCAACAGTTTTTGATAGAGGATCTGGATCGGCACAGGCTTGGAGGGCCAAAGGGCCTGTTCCTGTGCTGTAATTTTTCTTTGTTCTTTTGTTCTTTGGACTCTCAACCTGTAAATCCTGTGTTTGAGATGTTGTAAAGGAATTCAAACAGTTATGTTCTTTTTGACACCTTATTTTATGCCTCCAAGTTACACTCTTCCAAATGCTCTTCAGAGCACAGGAATAGAAAGTATTCCCATTGGAAATTCCATTTCTTCAATCCAGAAATATTTTCTGCAAGTCACAAAACCCGTTCGGAGAAGCCTTCAGGAACTGAACAAATGGAAGAACCAGCCAGCCAGCTAAGATCGACATGAATGCAAAGTTTTTGGGTGCTTGAGTCAGGAAACAGAAATGATCTCCACTATTGCTGTCTCCATTGCAGTGATACTACTGGAAATCTTATCTTGCCACTTAAGTAGTAATAGTTGTCTGGGAGTTTGGGCTGGGTAAGTAACAGAGGAATATTTGGCATATCCACATTTGCACGTAGTGTGACAGGCAGCACTGCTGACTGGTGATCTTACTGAGAAGTTACACACACATTCGTGGGTAGCCTTCCAAAACATTAAAAGAAACACCAATAAATTGCATGATAATTGGACAATGGAACTGAACTTATGAGTTAATTTTATTCTGTTTGTTAAAAGAGCCAAAAAGACAGTATACGTAACATTCAACGGAATGTTGACAATGGGTCTAATTAAAATCTTAACATTGATGTGTTCAAAGGATCCTTAAAGGAGAAATCAGTGTCAGATCATTTAATCTCAAATTACATTTTCATATCCGGACAATCTATAGCACTAATGTTCTAAATAGGATGAATGATTCACTAAATTCGGCACAATGACTGGGGATACCACAACGTTCACAGCAAGTTTACAAAATTATTTTTCTCCATCCGTATCCCCCCAGCTGTGATATGACTTGATTGCTCAGTTTCATACTGTGATCAGCAAACTGCATAGTCATTATTCCATTCTTCACAAGCGATGTCAGCTTAAACTTATATATTTATTATTGGATATTTCTCAATGGCTTCCCTCGTATACAGGCCCCCAATCAGTTTAAGAATTAGACTTCAGCTTCCGTCACTGGGAACTGTTCTATCTGGAATGTTTCTGACAAACAACCATGACAAATAACATAGAGGCCTCAAATTACTGTACTAGTGACAAGCAACACTTGATCATTGGGTAGAATTTAACGGCCCTCTGGATGTGATTTTGGAGATGGGGGAGGGGTATATTTGATTGCGTGGGGCCAGGACCCCACCATCTTCCTGACACGCTGTGCCTTCCACCCCCCCCACCCCCACCCCCACCCCCCCCCACCCCCCACCCCCCCACCCCCCACCCCCACCCCCCACCCACCCTTGGAAAGCTGCCTTCCAACCCAGGAACCAACTAAAGCCCTCAAGTAATCATAAGGGCCTCATCACGCTGCCGTTGATATCCATCCAAGGAGGTCACCCAGCAAGCCCTATTGGGTTTACCAGCAGCCTACCTGGGGGGGCTCTCATGCACAGGCACTCTGTGCCTGATAGAGCAACGCTGGGATGAGAGTGAAGGAAGATACCCACTGAAGGACACCCTCCTGCCTTTGCTTCTGATCTTGTTCCCCAGCCCCTCACCAACCACCCCCCTCCCTGCAACCCACATCCCCGCCTCAATCTAGGATCCATGGCTGATCCCCCCCCTCCTGGTTTGAATGTAATACTGGACACTGCTCTCAGTGGAGGCAGTACAGGAGAACTGCCATCCCCTGATAGTCTCGCAGTTCAGAGGGGGCAGGATATCCATCTGCTCAGGGTTTAATTAAGTGGGTGGCCCAACACTATCCGGGTAAGTGGTAAGTGGCTGATTCCGTGTTTGCGTGGGTTTCGCCCCTACAACCAAAAGATGTGCATGGTAGGTGGATTGGCCACGCTAAATTGCCCCTTAATTAGAAAAAAAATAGTTGGGTACTCTAAATTATTAGAAAAAAGATAAGTGGCTGGTTAACTGGTATTTGTGTTGGGTCTCTCCGAGAGAAATGACTCCAGCCTCTTGCCCTAAACTCCCGTCACCCACATTAAATTCGATCCATTAAAACTAATAATAGCCACACATATTCAGGTGGTGAGTGGGATTAATATTATGGCTGGTATTGTTGGAGTCCACTCCTAATTGCATAGAATCTCTGATCCAATTCTCCCAACCCTTTATCCTTGGGTTTGCATGAACTAAGTATCAATAACTTGCAAGTAGACATGCAAAAGGAAAACCACAGTTTTCGATTTGATATTGATTCACACCGTAAGTACCTCAGTCTAAACAAGCAGAAAACAAAGGAGGCAGAGCAAGGTATCAGGACAAGCAGACAGTCACAATTGAGCTTGGTATTACACATCGCGTCACTTGCAATGAGATTCAATCAGACATTGCATAATAATTTAACATACCATGCAAAGGCAGTGTTCAGATTGTTTGGGGCTACCTTTCTTTTAGGCATTTTATATTAAAACTAAATCTGAAAACTGAGGCCTAACGTTTGCTGACTCCTTTGGGCATGGATCAAGATGCGAGTCTTTTGAGCTGAAATTCCAGTTTAACTCACCTTTAGTGTAATCCTGGGGGCTAGTGCTCAACCTTCTCCTAACAGCAGCTGGATGAATAGGAGTAAACAAGTCATTGATGAGGGGTCCAAACATTACTTCAAGTTATACTCACACAAACTGTTTACTTGCTGCTGGAGCTTTGAAAAAGACTTCAAACACATCGGCTGGAATTTTCCAGCCATTCCCGCCACCAGCTGCGCATTTCACGGTGGCGAGGGTGCCCTTTGACAGCAGCAGGACTAGAATATCCCGCCATTGGCCAATGGCAACCCTCCTCCGCCACTGTGCGGGGGGGGGGGGGGGGGGGGGGGGGGGTTGCAGAAACTCCTGCCCATCAAGAAACTTTCTGGGACACATTGTCAAAACTTCACCGACACTTTATCAATATTTATTCAGAAAATTCTCTGAGAACTTCACTTAAAAAATGTAAGTCCGGACTTCCGGGTGCGGCGATGACCAGCTAAGTCGCACGTTTCGGCAGCTCCGGGTGGAATGGACTTTTGGGCTCTTGATAGGAGCCCCAACGGCAATTTTAACGGCTAAAAACACTGTGCGGTAAACCAGAAGGGAATCCCCCCTGGACACGGATGGAAAAAGGAGAGGAAAGTGGCCAGATTGCGGTGGATCCTCTAGAGCAGCGGCCAGGAAGGCAAGCACAAAGAAAGATGGCGTCGGAAGGTGGCAGTTTAATATGGGGCCCTGACCAACAAGAGTTCCTGCGGCGCTGCGTGGAAGAACTTAAAAAGGAGATGAAGAAGGAGCTGTTGGCCCCGATATTACAGTCGATTGAAGGGCAAAAGGAGGAGCAAAAGACCCAGGAGCAGGAGCTTCAGGTCATGAAGGCAAAGGCTGCTGAGAATAAGGACGAAATACAGGGCCTGGTGGTGAATACAGAGATGCACGAGGCACAGCACAAAAGGTGTGTGGAAAGGCTGGAGGTGCTGGAGAATAATGCGAGGAGGAAGAATTTAAGGATTCTTGGTCTTCCCGAAGGCGCAGAAGGGGCGGACGTCGGGGCATATGTGAGCACGATGCTTCACTCGTTAATGGGATCGGAGGCCCCGACGGGCCCGTTGGAGGTGGAGGGAGCTTATCGAGTTATGGCGCGAAGACCGAGGGCTGGAGAAATTCCTCGAGCCATAGTGGTGAGATTTCTCCGATATAAGGACAGAGAGATGGTCCTCAGATGGGCAAAGAAAACCCGGAGCAGTAGGTGGGAGAACGCGGTGATCCGCGTATATCAAGATTGGAGTGCGGAGGTGGCGAGAAGGAGGGCAAGCTTTAATCGGGCCAAGGCGGTGCTGCACAAAAGGAAGGTTAAATTTGGAATGCTGCAGACGGCAAGACTGTGGGTCACACATCAAGGGAAACACCACTACTTTGAAACGGCAGAAGAGGCGTGGACATTTATTGTCGAGGAGAAACTGGAACAAGCGGGCTAGAAAAAGAACGTTTGGGATAAAGTGGTGGGGTGATTACGTGGGGTGAAGGGGGGGGGAAATGGGGGAAGAGATGATTTCCGAAGTTGTTAATCCTGCGACCCTGTAACTTTTCTCTCTTCCCCATGTCGTGGGGGAGGGGGGGAGGGAGGATGGGGAGCTGGGGGCGCCGGCCATTGGGGGCGGGGCCAAATGGGTAGCGTGGGCTTTGTTCCCGCACTATGGTAATCATGGCGGGAACAGGGAAGCAGGAAGGAGGGAGCCTCGCACAGTGGGGGCCGAGGTCACGGGGGGAAGCCGAGGTCGGCCAGAGTTTGCTGACTTCTGGGAGCAACATGGGGGGTGCAATTACGCTAGAAAGGGATCTAGCGGGGGGGGGGGTGTTAACTGGGTTGTTGCTGCTGGGGAGAAGGGGGAGCTGGTATGGGGTGGGGTGGTCAGGGCGGGAGGGCGCCGTTGGGGGGAGATACGGCTACGTGGGAACCGGGAGAGGAGCTGGATTGAAAAAGGAGATGGCTAGTCGACAAGGGGAGGGGGTAAAGAGCCCCTCAACCCGGCTGATCACGCGGAATGTGAGAGGGCTGAATGGGCCGATTAAGAGGGCACGGGTACTCGCACACCTCAAAAAACTTAAGGCAGATGTGGTTATGCTGCAGGAGACGCATCTGAAACTGATAGACCAGGTCAGACTTCGCAAAGGATGGGTGGGGCAGGTGTTTCATTCGGGGCTAGACGCAAAAAACAGGGGGGTGGCTATATTAGTGGGGAAGCGGGTAATGTTTGAGGCAAAGACCATAGTGGCGGATAGTGGGGGCAGATACGTGATGGTGAGTGGCAGATTGCAAGGGGAGGCGGTGGTTTTAGTGAACGTATATGCCCCGAACTGGGATGATGCCAATTTTATGAGGTGTATGTTGGGACGCATCCCGGACCTAGAGGCGGGAAAGTTGGTAATGGGTGGAGATTTTAATATGGTGCTGGTCCCAGGGCTGGACAGATCGAGGTCCAGGACCGGAAGGAGGCCGGCTGCACCTAGGGTGCTCAAGGACTTTATGGAGCAGGTGGGAGGAGTAGACCCCTGGAGATTTGGTAGACCTAGGAGTAAGGAGTTTTCGTTTTTCTCCTATGTCCACAAAGTCTATTCACGGATAGACTTTTTTGTTTTGGGAAGGGCACTGATCCCGAAGGTGACGGGGACGGAGTACACGGCTATAGCTATTTCGGACCACGCTCCACATTGGGTGGACCTGGAGATAGGGGAGGAAAAAGAACAGCACCCACCCTGGAGCATGGACATGGGATTATTGGCAGATGAGGGGGGGTGTTTAAGGATTGAGGGGGTGTATTGAAAGGTACTTGGAACTTAATGACAATGGGGAGGTTCAGGTGGGAGTGGTCTGGGAGGCGTTGAAGGCTGTGGTTAGAGGGGAGCTGATATCTATCAGGGCACATAAAGGAAAGCAGGAGGGTAGGGAAAGGGAGCGGTTGTTGAAAGAACTTTTGAGGGTGGACAGACAATATGCGGAGGCACCGGATGAGGGACTGTACAGGGAAAGGCAAAGGCTACATGTAGAATTTGACTTGTTGACTACGGGTAATGCAGAGGCACAATGGAGGAAGGCACAGGGTGTACAGTACGAATATGGGAGAAGGCGAGCAGGTTGCTGGCCCACCAACTGAGGAAAAGGGGAGCAGCGAGGGAGATAGGGGGGGGTGAGAGATGAGGAGGGAGAGATGGAGCGGAGAGCGGAGAGAGTGAATGGAGTGTTCAAGGCATTTCATGAAAGATTATATGAAGCTCAGCCCCCGGAAGGGAAGGAGAGAATGATGTGCTTTCTGGATCAGCTGGAATTTCCTAAGGTGGAGGAGCAGGAGAGGGTGGGACTGGGAGCACAGATTGAGACGGAGGAAGTAGTGAAAGGGATTGGAAGCATGCAGGCGGGGAAGGCCCCGGGACCAGACGGATTCCCAGTGGAATTCTATAGGAAATATATGGACTTGTTGGCCCCGCTACTGATGAGAACCTTTAATGAGGCTAGGGAAAGGCGGCAGCTGCCCCCGACTATGTCAGAGGCAACCATATCGCTCCTCCTAAAGAAGGAAAAAGACCCACTGCAATGCGGGTCCTATTGGCCCATTTCCCTCCTGAATGTGGATGCTAAGATTCTGGCCAAGGTAATGGCAACGAGGATAGAGGATTGTGTCCCGGGGGTGGTTCATGAGGACCAAACTGGGTTTGTGAAGGGGAGACAGCTGAACACAAATATACGGAGGCTGCTAGGGGTAACGATGATGCCCCCGCCAGAGGGGGAAGCGGAGATAGTGGTGGCAATGGATGCTGAGAAAGCATTTGATAGAGTGGAGTGGGATTATTTGTGGGAGGTGCTGAGGAGATGTGGCTTTGGCGATGGGTATATCAGATGGGTACAGTTGCTGTATAGGGCTCCGATGGCGAGCGTGGTCACGAATGGACGGGGGTCTGATTATTTTCGGCTCCATAGAGGGACAAGGCAGGGATGTCCTCTGTCCCCGTTATTGTTTGCATTGGCGATCGAGCCCCTGGCCATAGCATTGAGGGGTTCCAGGAAGTGGAGGGGAGTACTCAGGGGAGGAGAAGAACACCGGGTATCTTTGTATGTGGATGATTTGTTGTTGTATGTGGCGAGCCCGGCGGAGGGGATGCCAGAGATAATGCGGATACTTGGGGAGTTTGGGGATTTTTCAGGGTATAAATTGAACATGGGGAAAAGTGAGTTGTTCGTGGTGCATCCAGGGGAGCAGAGCAGGGAAATAGAGGATTTACCGTTGAGGAAGGTAACAAGGGACTTCCGGTACTTGGGGATCCAGATAGCCAAGAATTGGGGTACATTACACAGGCTTAATTTAACGCGGTTGGTGGAACAGATGGAGGAGGACTTTAAGAGATGGGACACGGTGTCCCTGTCACTGGCAGGTAGGGTGCAGGCGGTTAAAATGGTGGTCCTCCCGAGATTCCTTTTTGTGTTTCAGTGCCTCCCGGTGGTGGTCACGAAGGCTTTTTTCAAGAGAATCGAGAAGAGTATTATGAGTTTTGTGTGGGCCGGGAAGACCCCGAGAGTGAGGAGGGGATTTTTGCAGCGTAGTAGGGACAGGGGGGGGCTGGCACTACCGAGCCTAAACGACTATTACTGGGCCGCCAATGTTTCAATGGTGTGTAAGTGGATGGGAGAAGGGGAGGGAGAGGCGTGGAAGAGATTGGAGAGGGTATCCTGCAGGGGGACTAGCCTACAAGCAATGGTGATGGTGCCGTTGCCGTTCTCACCGAAGAAATACACCACAAGCCTGGTGGTGGTGGCTACATTGAAAATTTGGGGGCAGTGGAGACGGCATAGGGGAAAGACGGGAGCCTCGGAGCGGTCCCCGATAAGAAATAACCATAGGTTTGTTCCGGGGAGAATGGATGGGGGATTTGGAGCATGGCAAAGAGCTGGGGTAGTACAATTGAGAGATCTGTTCGTAGATGGGACGTTTGCGAGTCTGGGTGCGCTGACGGAAAAATATGGGTTGCCCCAAGGGAATGCATTTCGGTATATGCAACTGATGGCTTTCGCAAGGCAACAGGTGAGGGAATTCCCGCAGCTCCTGACGCAGGGGGTGCAGTATAGAGTGATCTCAGAGACATGGGTGGGGGATGGTAAGGTGTCGGACATATATAGGGAAATGAGGGACGAGGGGGAGATCATGGTAGATGAACTGAAAGGGAAATGGGAAGAAGAGCTGGGGGAGGAGATTGAGGAGGGGCTGTGGGCTGACGCCCTACGTAGGGTAAACTCATCGTCCTCGTGTGCCAGGCTAAGCCTGATACAATTCAAGGTTCTACACAGGGCGCATATGACTGGAGCACGGCTCAGTAAATTTTTGCGGGGTAGAGGATAGGTGTGGGAGATGCTCGAGAAGCCCAGCGAATCACACCCATATGTTCTGGTCATGCCCGGCACTACAGGGGTTCTGGGTGGGGGTGGCAAAGGTGCTTTCGAAGGTGGTGGGGGTCCGGGTCGAACCAAGCTGGAGGTTGGCTACATTCGAGGTTGCAGAAGAGCCGGGAGTGCAGGAGGCGAGAGAGGCTGATGTTTTGGCCTTTGCGTCCCTAGTAGCCCGGCGCAGGATATTGCTCATGTGGAAGGAAGCCAAACCCCCGGGCGTGGAGACCTGGATAAACGACATGGCAGGATTTATAAAGTTAGAACGGATCAAGTTCGTATTAAGGGGTTCGGCTCAAGGGTTCACCAGGCGGTGGCAACCGTTCGTCGACTACCTCACAGAAAGATAGAGGGAATGGAAAAGAAGAAGACAACAGCAGCAACGCGGGGGGGGGGGGGGGGGGGGGGGGGGCGCGCGCGCGCGCGGGGGGGGGGGGGGGGGGGGAGGGGGGGGGAGGAACCGGACGAACTCTCAGGGATGTCATTGTATATGTATAGACACTTGTTATAGGTAATGTATATTGGATTGTTGGATTGTATCTTTGAAGAGTAACTATTTTTGACAAGGCAGTTGCCACTCATGTGGTCTTTTGTTGAGTATAGTCCTATTAAATTTTGGTTATTGGGTAGGAAATATTCCACTTTGAAAGATTTAAGGACAGCCACGCCTCTATTTTTAGAAAGAGGATCTTCCTTCTTCATGCTACCAACGGACATCTTGGAATTGTATCCCACTCTTCAATCCCCGTTTTCACAATTCAATGGGCAGGAAATATCGTGGGGGGGAGGGGAATTGAAGCAAAGAATATTATTATGTTTTTATATACTTCTACTTGAAGATACTTTTTTTTTTCTAAATTCAAGGAATTGGTTTCCGGCATCCATTGACTGGTTTGAGAATATTCTCTATTAACTCGCTAGAAAATATTTTATTTTCAGATCCGTTCAGAGTGGTTAGGGTGTGGAATGTACTGCCTGCTGTGATAGTGGAGTCGGACACGTCAGGAACTTTCAAGCGGTTATTGGATAGGCACATGGAGCACACCAGAATGACAGGGAGTGGGATAGCTTGATCTTGGTTTCGGACAAAGCTCGGCACAACATCGAGGGCCGAAGGGCCTGTTCTGTGCTGTACTCTTCTCTGTTCTCTGTTCAGTTTTGTTGATGTTTCTGTTTATATATTATTTATTTATTTGTTTAAAATTGGCCACGGTTATTTATATTGCTTTGTTGTTGTTCAAAAGAAAAACTATGTACTGTTATGTTTGGCCACAGAATTTTGAATAAAATATATTTTTTTAAATTAAAAAAATTTAAGTCCTCTGCTACTCTGCCTTATAAGAATCTCCATGAGAAAAGGAATGTTTGATCATGGGCTTCTTCCTAATGGTCTGACTTGGTCAAGAGGTGGGCATGAAGAAAGCAGAGAAGCACCAGCGGCTGACGAGAGAAGGACAGGAGGGACAAGAAGATGGATTCCTTCCTCCTCATGGATACAGGACATCTTTGGGCCTTCTCCAGCAGGATCTCCAGCACCATATCTGAGAGATGTGTGCCCTTTGCCTTAGGCCCTGAGCCACACTGGAACTCACTGCCTTGTGCCAACCAGCACACTGCACACTTTCAATGGAAGTGAAGGTCAGGTGTACTGCTTCATGAAAATTGCTTCTAATCAGTATTTGTGTGCCAACGCTGCAGGTGTCTGTGTAGTGCCTCCAGTCTTGTTTACATCTTGACAATCATCAATTAACTGCAAAGCTATGAACTTTCAAACCATAAGACGTAGGAGCAGAAGTAAGCCACTCAGCCCATTGAGTCTGCTCCACCATTCAATGAGATAATGGCTGATTTGATATAATCCTCAACTCCACTTTCCCACCTTATCCCTGTAACCCTTGATTCCCTTACTGATTAATAATCTGTCTATCTCAGCCTCCAACATATTTAACGATCCAGCCTCTTCAGCTCTGTGCAGTAAAGAATTCCTCTGATTTACTACCTCTGAGAGAAGAAATCCTCCTTATTTCTGCCTTAAATGGGTGACCCCTTACTCTTTGATTATGCCCACTGCTCCTAGACTCTCACACACGAGGAAACATCCTCTCAGCATCTACCCTGTCAAGCCCCCTGAAAATCCTTTATGTCTGTATAAAGTCACCTCTCATTCTTCTAAACTCCAATGGGTACAGGTCCAGTCTACTCAACCTCTCCTCATAAGAAAATCTCTCCATACCCAGGATCAATGTAGTGAACCTTCTCTGGACTGCCTCCACTGCTGGTATATCTTTCCTCAGATAACGGAACCAAAACTGTTCACTTTATTCCTGGTATGGTCTAACTAATGCCTTGTCTGGTTTTAGCAAGGCTTCCCCATTTTCATATTCCACTCCCTTTGAAATAAAGGCTAGCATTCCATTTGCCATCCCAATTACCTGCTGAACTTGCATGCTAGCTTTTTGTGATTTATGCATGAGAACCCCCAAATCCCTCTGTGCTGTGATTCTCTGCAGTCTTTCTCCAATTAAATAATATTCAGTACCTTTAACAGCCTCCCCAAACAGGCACCGGAATGTGGCGACTAGGGGCTTTTCACAGTAACTTCATTTGAAGCCTACTTGTGACAATAAGCGATTTTCATTTCATTTCATTTTATTCTGCCTACAAAATGCATGGCCGGGATTCTCCGACCCCCCTGCTGGGTCGGAGAATTCCCGGGGGGAGGCGAAAATCAAGCCCCGACTCCAGCTGCCCTATTCTCCGGGGCCGTTTTTCAGAGACTGGCGGGATTCCCGCCACACCAGTCGGGGGCCATTGACAGCGGCCCTCCCGGCGATTCTCCGGGCCCCGATGGGCCGAGAGGCCATCCAGTTTTGGCCTGTCCCGCCGGCGTGAATTACTCACCTCACGCACGGTGGGACGTGACAGTTAAGTGTGCAGGGGCGTTTCTGGGAGGGGCGCAGGGGCATCCAACCCCGGGAGGGGGCTCCATTGTGGCCTGGCCCGCAATCGGGGCCTACCGATCTGCGGGCAGGCTGGTTCCGTGGGGGGCCTTCTTTCCTCCGCGCATGCGTGGAAATAGGCTGTCTGGTTCACGCATGTGCAAAATCACGCCAGCCGTTGCGCGCGCCAGCCCTTCGGCGCCGGCTGGAGTGGCGCCAACCACTCTGGCGTCAAACTAGCCCCCGAGAAATTGGAGAATTCCTCACTTTCGGAGGCTGTTGACATTCAACCTGTTTGGCCACATTATGAACGCACCTTCTTTAGCCTGGGGTGGGACTCTTAGCCAGAGCTTCTGGCTCCAAAGCAGGGACGCTACCCATTGTGCCACAAGACCCCCTCAGGGTTTAGTATTAGCCAGCATATCTTCATGGGGTGAATGTTTGCAGCAGTTCCCCTGATTGCCGACAAAAGCTATGGGGAAAATGAAGCTTTTCCCTGAGTCTTCCACCAAAGTTACGGAAGCTGATCAGGAAAACCAATATAAATTCTCCCCCATACTGCTCCAGCACAACCACTGGCAATGTGGGAGAGGTAAGATGAAAGGCTGCATTTTGCTACCTCCTTTTATTACTTAAAATGACCACCTAATCTCTTTTCCCTATCCTCCACACTGCAAACCTTAAACTGGTTTTGTTGACCCTCCCCGACTCTCATTCCCTTCCCCACAGTTTAGTCGACATGGAGTCATCTTCGGCTCAATGAAGAAAAGTTATAAAGCCAACAGATTTTCAACTGAAGCGAAAAGCATAAGCTGTCCAAGCTCGTCAGTGTCAGATTTGGGGATATCCCAAATTGCACTGGGGAATGTTTCTCAGACGTCCAATGGTAAGAGTTTGTACAGTAATTACCCAAGAAGCGCAAATTCCTCTGGGCAATTACCCTGTGCTGGGAATCACCCACGAATACAATTTAAATGGCAAACGTCCGATGGTTCTGGCTGTGTTACACAAATAGTTACCCAGAAAAGGTAAACAGAATTAAAACCTCTTCTAACTTCTGGGTAACTAAGTAAAGACCCAGACGCCAAACAGTCCCACCAAACCCCAACACCCCAGGCTACACCTCACCCCTCAACTACCCAGCCCATGAGATTCCCTCCAACCTCCCAATTACTGTCCCCCTCCATGGGACTCTCCCCAACACCCCCCCCCCCCCCAACTAATGCCCCACTGTAGTCCCCACCTCCTTCCAACTCCCCATGGGATTCCCTCTGACACGACCCAAACACCCCACACCCCTTGCAGACCTGATCCCCCATAAGCCCATCTGACCCACCCCCTCACAGGCCCTGCCCGCCCACTTGCCCCCATTCTGGGCTGTGACACTGGACCTTAAGGACTGCTGCGCTGCTTAGATTTTGCCCGACCTGAGGTTGATGGTCAGGCGAGACTGGCACGGAAGAAGTTTCACGTGAGTAATTAGCTACTGAGTGGGAATCCAACACTCATTGTTATTCGAGCATAGGCCCCATAGTTTTAGGAGTGCTGGAAACGGAGGATGAGTCGGTGGTGTGGTAGGGAGGATTCCTGGTATCCAAATGCTTCTGGTAATTGCTCATGAAATGTCTCCACCTGGAAACATGTGGAGCTACCTTCTCTCTTTTCAGGTCCTGTACATATATTTCCAACAAATTGTGAAGTTCATGATTCCTGTTATTCTATTTGACTGAGTATACTTATTGAGTTGACTCCGTGGTTCAGCAATACAATGTGCCCTTTTCACCTCTTCTACATCTTCTCAAGCTTGCATCAGTTTCGCAAATGCATGGGAGAAAGCTTGCAATTCTATTTGCATAATAGTACATTTAGAATTTTTTTAATTACTTAAAGATTCGATAAGAATTTAAATCATTACTTCAAGGCTGTTTATAGACAGAAAATAAGACTCCCATCCTTTTAACTGTCACATAACCCAGTACATAAATATCTGCCGAATACTAACCTATGTCCAGAGACCCACAGCCAAGAAGAGCTTGTTTGTATTTATTCAAACTCTCATCATCATTGTCCATCTGCTTAATTTCTATAAGTGTCTTCTGTGCTGGTGCTTTGTAGTTTGTGTCAACTAAGGCATCCTCTTCTACTGGATATAGCTCTGGGTCCTTGTCTGTCATAATGTCTGAGAAAAAAAAATGAGTACACAGATTATGTCATTTCGTTCCAATAGATGGTTTTGAATATACAAATTGATGACTAGAATAGCAAATTCCAATTACATATAGGGAGAATATCAATAGCCATATTACTATGTGTGATATTCATCTTTAATTTCACTGGCGGCTCAAATATATATTGAACGGCTTTACAAGGACTTTTAAAAAGAAAGTAAAGACGCTGAATTAAGATGGCTTGCACAGGTCACCTGACATATCTTATCACAAGTTGGTCAGTTTCTGAAAGTTTTCAATCTGGCACACAATTAAGACATGCCACGCCAAACCACCTATGGAATTTCACACCTGCAAATGTCAGGAATTGCTTCAGAGACAAACCAAAACTGTAATTGGATTTTACCATTTCCATTTCTTTGCTGCTATTTTTCAGGCAGAGACAAAAGGTCCACCAGGACAGCAGCTATATAAAGGGTATTCTTCCTAGCTCATCACAGGGCAGAATGGAAGTGATGGCTAGGACACAAAAGAAACTAATCACTTAGGTCAACATACAATAGCCAAGGTTTGTCCAGACATGAGCTAATCAATTATCAACTCACAATGGGGGAGAGGTCATGTGACCAGAATAACCATTTTGAAATTTATTCTATTACAACACCCAAGCTGCTAAAATCAGTCCAGAAAAAAAACTACCAGTGGAGTACTCATACCACCTCTCCCCCCGTTTCTAAGTCCAACATCCTATCTCGGATACATTTTGGAAGCCACAACAGAGATAGAGGGCGGGATTTCATGGCCGTTCATGCTGGCGGGATCTTACGGTCCCACCAATGGTGCACCTCCACCGTGGGTTTCCCGGTGGTGAGAGGTGCGCTCAGTGGCGAATCCCGCAGACAACGTCAGGACCAGAAGATTCCGACGAGCCATCCTCGGCTGCAGCAGAATGTGCCCCGGAGGGGGCAGGAAATCCCGCCCAGAGAATTTCAATCAGGTAGAATTGCACCGACTCTTGGAGAGGATAATTATTTTCAAAGAGACTGGGCGGGATTCTTCGACCCCACGCAAGGTCAGAGAATCGCCGGTGGGGGGCGCGAATCACGCGACGCCGGTCCGTCGATTCTCCGGCGCCCAGAGAATCGCCACCACTGGCGCCGGCGCGGTCGGCACGGTGCTGGTCGGGGGCAGCACAACTCTGCCCCCCCCCCCCCCCGGCGATTCTCCCCGCGTGATGGGCCGAGTGCCCGCCGAGTTAGGCCGAGTCTCGCCAGGATTCTCCTCATGTGGTCCTACTCGGCGGGACCTCGGTGTTCATGCTGCGGGGGTGCGGCCTGGTGGGGGGGATGAGAATGGGGGTTATAGTGGTTTAAAATAGTGTTAAATGAAATACGGTCCCAATCATTGTCCCATCCCTGCCTGCTGCTATTTTATAATTGGGTTTTAGGAACTATTGGCGGTCTATCAAGCAGGGAGTATCTTCATTAATATGTAAATATCAGGGTTTTATTAACATATTTACCACCTTGCCATGATGGTTAATTTAAAAAATATTTTTATGGATGTGGGTGTCGCTGGCAAGGTCTGCAGTTGTCCATTCCTAATTTCCCTTGAACTGAGTGGCTTACTAGGCCATAGGGCGGCACGCTGGTTAGAACTACTACCTCACAGCACCGGGGACCCGGGTTCGGTTCCTGCCTTGGGTGACTGTGTGGAGTATGCACATTCTCCCCGTGACTGCATGAGTTTCCTCCAGATGTTCCGGTTTCCTCCCACAGTCCAAAGATCTGCAGGTTGGGTGGATTGGCCATGCTAAAATTGCCCCTTAGTGTTCAGGGATGTGAAGGCAGAGTTAGCCTAAGTGGGGTGCTATTTCAGCGGGTCAGTGCAGACTAAATGGGCTGAATGGCCTCCATCTGCACTGTAGGGTTTCTATTATTCTATGATTCTATTCTGTGCTTTCAGAGGGCTGTCGAGAGTCACATTACAGTGGGTCTGGGATTGGGGTCACATGTAGGCCAGACCAGGTAAGGATGGCAGACTTCCTTCCCTGATTGGGATTTTTACAATAATCAATCATCACTGAGTCTAGCTGTCATGGTGGGATTTGAACACATGTCCACAGATTATTGGGCTGGGCCTCTATGTTACTAGTGCAGTGACATTGCCGCCACATCGCTCCATAACGGTTGCACCAGCCATGCTGAGTGCCAGAGTAATTGGCAGCAAATCACAGTGAGCATGTGAAGACTATGTGTAAGACTGCAATATTTTTGCTTCTTTTGAATGAATATATTAAGATTTTATGGGAACAAGCAGCAAAAGGCTTTAGCCCTGGGTGGCAACCTATACCTACCAAAAAACAGAGACTCAGGGGCTCCCATCTCCAGCATTAACAACACATCCTTGGCATCATATGGAAAAACAATGAAACAGACCTTTCTAGGGCAAATATGCCAGGTATGTTAATCAAGCAAAGAAGGCTTTGATAGCTTGGGCATGCGTACAAGGTGGAAAATGGCCACATCTCTAAGGATACTCCATACAAGGAGGTAGCCTGTGCAAAGACACCAGCAGGGAGTCTAGAGCTCCAATTTGAGGATGCTTTTAAAAGAGAACTGAAAGCCCTTAACAGCAGTCATGGCAAGTTGGAAACTAGCTGACAAACGAAACAAATGGCAACATCAACTGTTGGCAGGAATTCACTACTACATTGACATGCAGTTTCAGAAGCTCCAAAGGCAGAAGCAGAGACCATCCCGCACCCAGCAAGGAAGATCTTCATGGGTGGTACTTGTGGAAGACTTTGACTTTCCAGAATTAACTTTTTCATCCATCAAAGGAAGTTCAGCAGACAATCTCATTTGACCTCACCAAGTTCTGAGGCTACATTCCCATCTTCTCTCGCAGGTGGAAGAATGTTAACCAAATGGGAACTGTCATGTGCGTATCCCTTTTAGAAAGGATTTTGTCTAATCACATGGTTTCAGTGATGTCATTTTGTGGGTGGAGCTGGGTGTGGCTATGAGGTGAGAGGGGGTTTCAGTTTCAGTTTGACTACTGTGGACTACAGAAAGAGAAAATAAGTATTTTCCCTGTCTTTTTCTGTTTTCATTTTGAAAGCCAGTAGAGGCACATTGGCTGTGGCTGACTGCCTTGTTCTTTAAAGACACAGTTGTTTTCCAGAAGGAGTGTGAATCTGCTGTTTGGAACTCTATCAGAATTTGAGGAAAAGGACCAGTCCCATTCAACTGAGAATACAATGTGCTGGGTCACACCTTTGAAAAGGGGTTTGGTTTATTGGATTTTGTTATTGAATTGGAACAGTTCAGGAGGAATTCATTAAGTGTTAAATACATAGATTACATCAGGAGAGGCAACTGGGGAACTGCCGTTTAGATTGGTAGGGGACAGTTTCAGGTACCTAGGTATCCAACTGGCGCGGGATTGGGACCGGCCACATAAATTGAACTTGGCCCGATTGGTGGATCAGGTGAAGGAGGATTTCCAGAGATGGGATGCGCTCCCATTGTCTCTGGCGGGCAGAATTCAAACGGTGAAAATGACGGTCCTCCCGAGATTCCTGTTTGTTTTTCAATGTCTCCCCATCTTCATCCTTCGGTCCTTTTTTAAGCAGGTCAATAAAGTTATAGCGGGCTTTGTATGGGGGGCAAGTCCCCGCGAGTGAGGAGGGTAATGCTTGATCAGAGTCATGGGGAGGGCGGGCTGGCGCTGCCGAACTTTAGCAATTATTACTGGGCAGCTAATATAGCCATGGTTAGGAAGTGGCTGGTGGCGAGGGGGGGGGGGGTCGGAATGGGTGCGTATGGCGGCGGATTCTTGCAAGGGCACAGGTCTGGGAGCGCTGGTAACTGCGCCTCTGCCATTCCCGCCGGCGCAGTACTCCACCAGCCCCGTGGTGGTGGCGGCCTTGAGAGTATGGGGGCAGTGGAGGAGACATGTGGAGCAGTGGTAGCATCGGTCTGGTCCACAATCTGCGATAATCACTGGTTTGCCCTGGGGAGGATGGACGGGGGGTTCTGAATTTGTTGGAGAGCGGGAATTGAGAAGGTGGGGGACTTGTTTATAGAGGGGAGCTTTCCAAGCATGAGGGCTCTGGAGGAGAAGTTTCCATTGGTGGGGGGAAACAAATTTAGATATCTGCAGGCGCGGGACTTTCTGCATAGACAGGTACCAACCTTCCCACTCCTGCCGCTAAGGGGGATTCAGGATAGAATGGTTTTTAGAGGATGGATAGGAGAGGGGAGCGTCTCGGACATATATAAAGAGCTTATGGGATCAGAGGAGATGCAGACCGAGGAGCTGAAGTGAAAGTGGGAGGAGAAGCCGGGGGGAGAGATAGAGGAGGGCCTTTAGGCGAACGCGTTGAGTAGAGTCAATGCAACCGCGACATGTGCCATCTCAGCCTGATTCAATTCAAGATCGTGCACCGGGCTCACATGAAATGAAATGAAATGTAATTTCCACATGACAGTGGCCCGGATGAGCAGATTCTTTGAGGTGGAGGACAGGTGCGCAAAATGTGCGGGAGGACGAGCGAACCATGTCCACATGTTTTGGACATGTCCAAAGCTTAGGGGATTTTGACAGTGGTTTGCAGATGTCATGTCCAAGGTATTAAATACAAGGGTGGCGCTGAGTCCAGAGGTGGTGATTTTCGGGGTGTCGCAGGATCCAGGAATCCTGGAGGAGAAAGAGGCAGACGTTCTCGCCTTTGTTTCCCTGGTAGCCCGGAGGTGGATATTACTAGCATGGAGGGACTCAAGGCCCCCAAAGTCGGAGACCTGGCTATCGGCTATCTAGCTTTCTCTGTTTGGAGAAAATTAAGTTCACCATGAGAGGGTCACTGTTAGGGTTCGCCCGGAGGTGGCAACTGTTCATCGACTTCTTTGCGGTGAATTAATCATCAGCAGAAGGGGAGGGGGGTAGGTTAGCATAGAGTAGGGGGTTAAGTAATGGTGGGACCTGTGGGGGAGGGAGGCGGTATTTGCACTATGTTTATATTTTTATGTACATTGTTTGTATTGCTGCTGTTCCAATGCCAAAAAAAACCTCAATAAGATGTTTATTAAAAAAAAAAATGGATTACTATAACTGTGCGTTGCCTTTATGTTTGTAATTGATAATTCTTGCTGTGTTTATAGATATATATGTGTTCAGGGAGGCAAGCGGGTGATGAAGATCAAGGAGAAATGGGAAGCGGAGTTGGGAGGGGAGATCAATTGGGGGGTATGGAGTGAGGCACCTCATAGGGCAAACGGGACCTCCTCTTGTGCAAAGATGAGCCTGATACAGTTTAAGATGGAACACAGGGTGCATCTGACTCGGGCGTGAATGAGTGGGTTCTTTCAGGGGATAGCAGATGAGTGTGAGAGGTGTGGGCGGGGACCAGCGAATCACGCGCACATGTTTTGGGGTTGTGAAAAATTGGGAAGATTCTGGGCGGGAGTGTTCGCGGTCTTAGCCAAGATAGTGGAGGAGGAGGTGGACCTGGACCCTTTGGTGGCGATATTTGGGGTTTCAGAGAAGCCGGAGTTCATGGAGAGGAGGAAGGCCGATGTTGTGGCCTTCGCCTCTCTGAGTGCATGGCAGCGAATTTTGCTGGAGTGGCGGTCGGCATCACCACCGGGGGTAGCGACTTGGCTGGGTGACCTGTACGACTTCTGCGATTAGAGAAGATAAAGTATGAGTTAAGGGGCTCTTCAGGGGGGTTTGAGGAAAGGTGGGGGATGTTTGTGACCATGTTTGAGGGGCTGTTCGTCGCGGGGGCGGAGGGTGAAAAAGAGGACAAATCTGTACAGACTATATAGTTGATTGTAGGGAAGCATGTTTCCCGGGGTGTTTATTCGCTGTAACCTGTTTTGTTACACGTTTGTAACAAAATACATTTTAAATAAAGATATGTATATGTTAACTACATTCTTAGAATAAACCTTGTTTTGATTAAAGTGTCTAGGAGTCTGATGAATCAGACCTGAAACAAAGGCTTTTGTGCTCATCCGAGCCAAATTCAACATAAAAGTTATAGGCCAGTTGAACTTCATAATACTACTTTGGAGTTTCTAAGTCCTAGCGCATAACAGAACCAACAACATTAACTACTAATAATGTTTTTGAAGCCAGGGAGCTTAAAATCTGTCAAATAGTAGCTTGCTTACTGATTGGAAAAAATGTTACATGTTGGGTGGGTTTTGTGGTCAGCAACGAAGAAGTGGCACTTGTCACCAACCTCAAAGAATGTCTGTGAATGGATTTCCCCATTCCTGGTGGTAATTTACATCTGGAACAAAGTAAAAGCGGTGTCCAGGCTTCTAGAGTCAGTGGCGTCTACAAGTATGGCAAGCAGCATATCACATTTAAGTATTCTCTCAGACAGCAAACCAGGAAGCTAAAAATATTTAATATCCTTCACTCTTCACTTACGTTTTCAGACAGCAAAATAAATGCTTACGATTGGGTTAAGATAGAAGTTAAAATACTGTAAAACTGTTTTTTTTTCAAATTGTGGATTTATTTTACAATAGAGAAATGTGAAATTCCACAAATATAAAATTAGTTTGGCTGGGCCAATGAAGATATTTAGCAGCACCAATTAATTTGGTTCACTATTAAAAACCACATTCAACAAGGTGTTACTTTTCCAAGGGTTTTTACAGTGAGACTGACAACATGAAAGTGGAAGATTGCCTGGGGACTTCAGTCTGAGGTCCCCCAGCAGTATAGCTAATAGAGGGTGGATAGTATTCTGCATGTGTTGTAAGCTTCGGTGGAGTAATAGCGGCGAATGCTGACAGTTTTTCCTTCATAAACATCACAAAATATGAACATTGCATTCAAGTTGTTGGAGGGTATTTATCCATTCTTAGAATCATAGAATCCCTACAGTGCAGAAGGAGGCCAATCGGCCTATCATGTTTGCGGTGACCTTTTGAAAGAGCACCCTACTTATGCCCACTACCGCCCCCCCCCATAACCCCATTTAAACTGCACATCTTTGGACACTAAGTGTCAATTAAGCATTGCCAGTTCACCTAACATGCCCATCTTTCGACTGTGGGAGAAAACCGGAGCACCCAGAGGAACCCCACTCAAATATGGGGAGAGCATGCAAACTCCATACAGACAGTCACTCAAGGTTGGAATTAAACCCAGATGCCTGGCACTGTGAGGCGGCAGTGCTAGCCACTGTGACAGCGTGCCGCCTTCCCAATATTCTTCCCAGTATTGCAGAGTCTCAGGAATGTGGTAGGACATCGACGAAGGGAAATGGGAATCTCTATAAAAGTGGCCTGTGGCATCCCTTGACAATGCCACAATACCTGAATATTGCCATTATTATCAAAGTCAGGCACCACCAAGAAGATTGTTAATTATGCCACAGGGAAGCTGAAGCAAAGGTTTAGATATCTGGACAAGTATAGAGTTATCTTACAATATGGCCCATGATTGGTTGGTGTGGTGGAGTGAGATCAGTGGTTGAAGCCAAGACTGAAGGGCCTCCCCTCTCAAGCAATCCAACCTGCCTGCCCATTTTACAAGTCCCCTTTTAGAAGACTACCCTGGCTCAATGTAGCACTATTGCCTCTGATTCAAAATATATTTGTATCCCAGCTCCACGTCAGAGATGTGAGCACAATTCAGGCTGGGAGAGTAGGCCAGGGGGTGAGGGGTGAGGGGAAGATGTTTTTTGTGTCCGGAAATTTGGTCGACTGTATTCGCTATTTCAAATGTGATCTTAACATTGGGGGTTCTAAACGCAGACTGGGTGATTGCTTTGTGAAACTCCTTCACTCAGTCTGCAAGCATGACCCCAACCTCCTGTTGTTTGCCATTTCAACTCACCATCTTGCTCTCATTCCCACAAGACCATCCTTGGCTGCAATTTTCCAGTGAAGCTCAACACAGCCTGGAGGAACAGCACCTTCATCTTCCTATTCGGCACTTTACAGACTTCTGGACTTAACACTGAGTTCATCAACTTCAGACTATGAACTCTCTCTTCCATCTGGACCCTTTTTTTAATCCAATTTTTTTCACTAACCTCCCCCCACCCCCTCCCACCCTTCGAAGGTCACCTGTCACAAGATAAGTTTTGCTTTAACTGGGCGCTGACTCCTGTTCTGCTGATAACAATTCTACTACCTTACCTTTTTGCCACTATCAGCACCTTCTTTAGTCTTGATAACTACTGCTAAAACTAATTTTGTCTTGTGTTCCAGTACATCTTTGTCAAATTCCTCCCAAGTAGCCCTGACCTTCTATTTTACTTTGCCCGCTTCACCCGCTCTTAAGCAGTATAAAATCCATCACATTTCTCTCTCTGTTTAACTCTGAAGAGTCATATTGACTCAAAAGGGTAACTCTCTTTCTTTCTACATACACACACGCTGCCAGATCTGCTGGGTTTTCCCAGCATTTTCTATTTTTATTTCAGATTTCCAGCATCTGCAGTATTTTACTTTTATATTGAAAAGTTTAATGTGCTTTCTCAGGTGGACAGGAGCTATCCCATGATGCTAATGGAAGGAGAGGGGGAAGAGATAGTTCTCGGGCATCCTGGCTATCACTTACCCACAACTAATGCCAAAAGCAGTGATATGGTCATTTATTCATCGCTGTTTGTGGGACCACACGGTTACAAATTGGCTCCCACGATTCCGACATTATAACACTTCAAAACTGCTTAATGGATGGCAAAGTGCTACTGAAAATCCTGAGGTCACGAAAGATGTCCTACTTTTTATTAATTTCTTAAATCACATTTTCTCCAAATAAAAGTCTACATTTTACAAGTTGGCTAGTTGCTCACTCAACATCGTGATTCCTTACCATTCTCAAGTGTAACAATCAGTTGTAATACACTGCACCACTGCAAGTTTTGTTGATTCATTAGGTCAGATGCTCGGCACAGATTATGCTAATAGGGTTTTGATTTATGAATAGAGGTCCTACAATTGATTGTATGAACAGAATCCTACCATATTCTTTCAAAGTTTCAGGCTCAGACTGAAAACTGGCAAGTAGGCAAAAAAGTGAGTGGCCAGGGTTTATGCCATCACTCTGGCAGGGCGGGGCCTGGAGAGCTGACATCCAGCTCCACCGAGATCGTGAGGGGCCATCTGTAAACGGCACCTCTATCGGCACTGAGGCTTAACTGTCCCTCCTCTCCCGACCATGGAGATATTAGGACGCCCCACCCCACCCCTCCAGCAATCATCGGCGTCTTCCCACCTCAGCCCCCTCGCCGGACAATCGTCAGGGACTCCTGTCCCCCACCACCACTGGGGAAGTATACCTGGTTTCACAGGTCGGCGCAACATCGAGGACCAAAGGGCCTGTACCGCGCTGTAATGTTCCATGTTCGATATTCCCCCCCCCACACTCAGTGGCCTCCCCCATACCTGCAGGTTTCCCCCTCAGTACCCACTCTCCCCCAGCACACATTAATGGAACCCCCCCGCCCTCTCATCGGGCTCCCACAAGAGCCCGCCGCTGGCATTTACCCCTGGCACTGCCCCGGCACAAGTTGGCACTGCCAAATGACACTGCGCCAAACTGGCAGTGCCAACCTTTGCCAGGGGGTTGTGCCAGGGGGCTGTCTCTCTCCCCCTGGGTCTATACTTACCTTTGCGTACCCAGGTGGACCCTCTTGACTGAATCTCATTTTTATAAAGTGGGGGTAAACCTCACTGACAGGTATAAATATTCAGTGAGTGGGTATATGGTGGCGATTTCTCTGGAGAGAATCGCGTTTCCGAATTCTGTCCGGATTTTCCACACTCATCACTGTTCTCTCTGACGGCAAGAAAGGACTGAAAATGTTTCTCATCAGCACAAATGTCCCTTGGCTCAATTAGTCTTTCAAAGCATGAAATAAAAATAATTGGCCAAGCACTGTAATAGGTTACAGGAAGAATCAGGCATGAGTGGTTTTATTCATCTTTCTGGGGATATCCGACAAATTATTTTGTTTGCAAATACAACCTAGTGACAAATTACAGAGAAGTATATGGGGCAGGAATTCTCCGGCCATTCGCTGGCGATGGGAGTCTCTGGGACCGCCAGCAGTGCATCCCCTGCCTGTGGGTTTCCCGATGGCATGGGGTTGCTCCAATGGGAATTCCAGTGGATAAAGAGAATTCTGCTGCCAGCGAAAGGTGCGCTGCGTCCCGCTGCCGAGAAACACATGGCTGGGAGGCAGGAGAATCCTGCCCGTGGGCTGAATTCTCCGTTCTGCAGAGTAAGTGTTCCCTGTTCCCGCCAGCGGAGAATCTCCACTGGTCTCTACTGGCACTAGGTGCAGCACCCAGGGTCGATTCCCTCTCGTTTTCCATGCTAATTTATGCATGGAGGAGAGCTCGCCGGATTTCATCGGAATCCCAGTATTGGCCCACCAATTTGATCGGGTGGACCGATACAGACGTACGTTAGGCGGTCCCCCCTCCCCCCCCCCCACACAAATCCTACAACCCCCCTTCACTGACAAGAAGGGACATCCTCTCCCTCACCACAGGAATAATGGGTCACCCTACCCCCACAGCACACACGCATGAGGGTGACCCGACCACAGCCCCCACTGACCCCCCCAGCCCTCCCATCAGACCCCACCAGCACCCCCACCAGATTCCCCCCATCAGAGACCCCAACAGAGACCCCCCTCAGAGACCTCCTAACAAAGATCCGCATCACTGACCCACCATCAGAGATCCTCTTCAGAACCCCCATCAGCGACCTCCAATACAGGTCCCCATCAGTCACCCCTGCTGAAAGCTGAAGACCAGTCCAGGCAGTAGAGTGGAAAATCACTGCATTTTCACTTACCTTTCTCTAATATCTACTACCTCAAAGCCAAGTACACTTCAATGGGCCTCAAATCCTTTGACAGCCTTTGAAATGCAAATCTTCCATTCAATTTCACACAACAATACATTGCATTAACCAGTAATTGACAATGTTATGACTCCAGAGATAGATGTTTGGCGGATTGTTGATCAATCTTTCCCTTCAGGCTTGAATGCATCTCAAGAAGCCTGCTCTATTGCTAACCACAATGTTTATAAACACTCTTGCTATGAGTGACATCTCCTCACCACATCAAAAGCAGTTAAGAGCTTTCTGCTGAGGAAACAAGGAAGTGAAAGCACTTAGATTGCATGGGGGTCTCTGATAGGATGTCTGATAGAGGTATCTGATGGGGGTCTGATGGGGAGTCTGATGGGGGTCTCTGTCGGGGGATCACTAATGTGGATCTCTGATGCATCTCTGATGGGTCTCTGATGAGTCTCCGATGGGGATCTCTGTTGTGGGCCTCTGTTGCGGGTCTCTGATGTGGGTCTCTGATGTGGGTCTCTGTTGAGGGCCTCTGTTGGGGGGATTTAGTGGGATCTGATGGGCATGGCTCTGATGGGAGGCGGGGAGGGTCGGTAAGGGGGATCGAGTGGGAGGGCAGGATTTATATTGTGCCAGAGGGGGACCTCCTGATGGACTTTAGGGGTGGGGGCACCTCAGTTATGTACTGACCCCCTTGACCCACCATGGGATCCACCGCACCACTGCCACGCTTGGGAAAACGTGCACCAAATTCCAGCAGGAGGATTTTCCGCTGTGGGAGTCAGTGCATAACGGGGAGGAGGCTGGTGGAGACTTGGGCCTCCAGCAGTTAATTGGATACAAATGTGTGCAAATCACCGATTTGCATCCTCCCACAGTTATGGGGCATGTAGCTCTCCGCTGCCTCTGGTGGGAGACGAAATATCAGAATGGGCACCGATCTCAGTTTTCGGCCGCTACTTCATTCTCCGCCAGTTCGGGAAACCTGCTACCAGCATCAGACCATGGAGAATCCACCCCCTTATCGTTTGGGTGCAATTAGAATGGCACAAAGGACTGGACTTTCCTCTGTTACGAGACCCGCATGTTAAACCACAAAATGTCTTGCCCATTTTGCTGATGTGAGGTTACATCCAAGTATCCTCCCAACCCTATTAAAATATACCTAAATTTAAACTTGGTGTCAATGTGCGTAAATTAACACAGCAATCAGGGGGTGGCATGGTGGCACAGGGGATAGCACTGCTGCCTATGGTGCTGAGGACCCAGGTTCGATCCTGGCTTTGGGTCACTGTCTGTGTGGAGTTTGCACATTCTCTCTGTGTCTGCATGAGTCTCACCCCCACAACCCAAAGATGTGCAGGATTGGCCATGCTAAATTTCCCTTTAATTGGAACAAACAATTTGGTACTCTAAATTTATTTTTTAAAACACAGCTATCAGGCCCAGCAAGGCTTCAATTCCAAACCTTTGCTCAGAATGTATGTCAGACTAAGCGTACATAGGGCCTGGCCATTGGGGAACCTTTTTAATTTTTAATATGGATCATATATAGGTCACAATATGCATTAAAGGAAACCGAGCACATGTGCAAACTCAGTGAGTGTAAAGAAAAAAAAGGAGTTGCTGTAAAACACCAGAAAATAGCTTTCTTTCCTGCTGTGCCTGGAATTTTGGTCACAGTGTGAAGAGACTTCTGGATAAGTCTAATTTGAGGATACTTGCCTATGTGTGTTGAGGTGTGGCTGGTCATCTGGGCATAAATTCATTCAATGCGAGTGTTGGATGGATGCTGGGCATATTTTGTAAATTCAATGGTGCAAAGTCCTTGAGCAAAACACTGATGAATGGAATTAAATACAAGCTATCGTGTGTAAAATTTGTCTTGGGCAGGGCACAAAATGAGAAATACTGCTTTGTGAGCCTGATTTACAGAGCATAAAATGGGCTGCTACGGCATTAATGATTGTTTGATGCTACACCCTTATTGAGTCATCTGTTTTCACACATTTGACACTAATAAGGTGGGCACAATAGAATCAAAAGTACTACTAAAGATTTTGGAAGAAATTTATGTTAATCAATGCTTTAAATTCATATATCTTTTAAATGAGCAGAAATGAAAAGAGCAATTTAAATAAAACACTGCTTTTATTTATTTAGATTTCCCTCTACATTAGGCAGATACTTTAGATTTTTAAGTGATGCTTTCAGCTTTACATCATTAACAACTTAACATTTCTGCAACACCATTAAAGGTGTTGCAAGCTCTCAGTGATGCGCAGTAATGCAATGGCACTGTTGCTAATGGTCTGTTAGATTTGGAAAATACTATTTTCTAGCTCAATAAATTTTAGATATATATCTAATATCGGCAAGCCTAGCTTCAGAAAACAAGAACACTGTTATTCAACATCAACCGATGAGCTCATTTTAAATTAGTGTCAGGAAAATAACAGATTGTCGAATGCTGTGTTTGTTTCTTGCAATATTTTGTGCAATGGATTATCAAGTACTTTTATTTTTTTTTAATAAGCTGTCACTTGCAGGCTCTGTTAACAAGTAATCTTGTCCAATACTGGCATTTCTACCACTGACAACGGAAAAAGCCCAGGCACTCGATTGTTAATTTATAATTTATCTGTTTTAAACAATAGACTAAACCAGATGTGTTTCCGTTCCCTTGGCAGACCTGACACTTGGAACTGCACCCATGGGATATCAGAATTAACTATTACATCATGTTAGAAACCTCGGTTAAATTGTGCAGCACTGCCTCCACCACCCACCCCACTACCCGCCCATCTACCAGGCATGCTTTTGTCACAGGGGTGGGGGGTGGGGTCATGGGCAGGGGGCAAGTAAAATATGACAAGAGAAAGTGGTTAAGTTTTGAAATGCACTGCCTGATGGGAGTGATGGATACAGATTCAACAACAACCTTCAAAACGAAAATGGATAGATACAGAGGGCCAAATGGTCAGGAGGCCAGGTTATTGCTACTGAGGTGTGTAGAATGAGTTGGGAAATTTGCTGACGCAGGAGACCTATCTCAGTTCAAAGTGCACGGTCACATGTACTATTTGCTCTGGGCTGCTGCGTAAACTCAGGCCCGAGAAGCAGGTCCTAGGTGGTCATGAGAGGTGGGCATATGCCAAGGCTGACTGGTTAGAAAGGGACCAGTTTAGCTCAGTTGGCTACACAGCTGGTTTGTGATGCAGAGCAAGACCAGCAGCACGTGTTCAATTCCCGTACTGGCTGAAGTCATTCATGAATGCGCACGTTCTCAATCTTGCGCCTCACTAGATCCACCACCAGTCAGGTCTCCCCTTCAAAGGGGAAAGTAGCCTATGGTTATATGAGACTATGGCAACTTTACTTTTACCTAGAAGGTTCTCAAGACTTTACCCCAGATGTAGTAAAAACAGTTTGGCCCTCTAGCTCTCACTCCTCACATCCCCTCACCCACTGCCCCCACCCACTCCCCAAAGCTCCTCATATCCTCCATGACCATTGCCAACTCACCCAGTACCACCACGGGCAGACCTCAGGAGCCGTTTGGAGATTAAAATAAATAAACATCTAACAATCTAGTCACTTGGTCACTAAGAATTTGCGAAGACTGGAAGAAGTGATATGCTATTGAAACCTTTTAAAATTTCAACACATACTGCACAAACAGATGCTACACCAGATGCCCTGTCAAGCAAAGCAATCCAGCGGGGTTTTTTAAACAATCTGTGTTTTTCTACAGTATAAAGAGGAGATTTTTTACAACTTCAGATCATGACAGTTAAAAATACCTTATTCACCCTTCAAGAGTGTTTACATCTGCTCCGTGAATTCATGGGTCTCAGACTTCAGGTTAAAGCCCGAACAACAGCCACGAATGAAGTCTGTTTGAACTCAGCACTGAGTTCAATAGGCCCTGTTGAGTTTGGGTTCCTCATATGTTTGAATTAAGCTCCTTTCCCTGACTGACAAAAGTGCGATCTGTTGGAAATGGGGGCAGGTCTTCCACATTGAGGACCCACCAGTCATTGTCTTCTCAGCTCCACAAAAAAACCATAGAGTCATTTATGGCTTGGAAGGAAGCCATTCAGCTCATTGAGTCGATGTCCCATTCTATCCCATATCTCTGCAAATTTATTTCCTTCATGCGAACATCAAATTTGCCTTTGAAATTGCTGTTTGTCACTGTTGCCAACAGACCAATAAGGCAGCAGGTTTATGGTTATTATTACTCACTTTGTGAAAACATTCTTCCTCACATACTGCCTGTATCTCTTATCCCAAAACTCATATGTGTGTTTCCTAGTCATTATACTATCAGGAAATGTGAACAGTTTTTCCTTTTTTAAACCTGTCATAATCCTACAGATTTACATCAAATCTCTCCTCAATCTGCTTTGTTCCAAGAATAGCCTCAACATCTCCAACCCAAATGTAATTAAAATAGTGCATTCCCTGGAATCATTCTGGTAAACCTCCACCTCACCTTATTAAGGACCCTCACATTCTCCCTCAAGTCCAGAACTCAGTACTCTGCTTGTGTCCTGACAGGATCTTTATTTTTTCAAATTTTTCCAATTAAAGGGCAATTTAGCGTGGCCAATCCACCTACCCTGCACATCTTTGATCCATGTCGACACGGGGGGAATGTGCAAACTCCACACGGACAGTGACCCGGCTCCTCGGTGCAGTGAGGCAGTAGTGCTAACCACCTAACCAGAGCTTTATAAAGGTTCAGTCTAACTTTCCTGCTTTTGTACTCAATGCCTCTATTTATGAAACCATATGATCTGTTTTTTAAAGTATTTTTATTCCAAATTCTCAACATTTTGGAGAGATAGTTACCGTTGACTGTTAAGGTGGAAGAGGGGGTAGTAGGGGGTTCTTATTGGGTATCATCCTCGCTAATTGCTGCTCCTCCAAGTGAGCAGCTGCCCTCACATTGGGGAATGCCATTGTCTGACAAACTGCAGTCTGAAAACTAGCTATTTACCATAATTTGTTGTTTTCTCAAAGAGAACAAATTGCAGGGCTATGGGGAAAGAGCTGGAGACTGTGTCCAACACGATCACCGTTTGAAAGGTCTGGTGCAGACACAATGCACTAAATGGCCTCCTTCTGTGTTGTATTATTCGATGATTGCATAATCTGCACGTGAGAAGTCCAGAGGATGTCCTTGTGGGCAACACCTACCACAACTGCTCCTTTCAAACAATCGCCCCAAAAAATCTGCCAACCACAGACTCATAGAACTAGGTTAGAATTTTTCCGTAGTGCTCATCATAGTGCTCATGGGAGAATGTTATTCTGCACGGGTGCGGCACTGGAGGTCTTGGTGGAGAAGGTGGAAAAGATGAAAGATGTCTTATTCCAGAGAACGCCTTCCAGAGCCATAACAAAAAGGCAGTGGCAGCTGAAAGTAATGGAGGTCAATGTCAGGATCAAGTCCTGAGCTCCTGGATGTATTGCTGCAAGAAGTTTAGTGACTTCACACCAGTGACCAAGGGCGGTGAACGCATTTTAATAATCATAATCTTTATTATTGTCACAAGTAGGCTTCCATTAATATTGCAATGAAGTTACTGTGAAAATCCCCTAGTCACCACATTCCAGCGCCTGTTCGGGTACAGGGAGGGAGAATTCAGAATGTCCAATTCACCTAACAGCACGTCTTTCGGGACTTGTGGGAGGAAACTGGAGCAGGATGAAACCCACGCAGACACGGGGCGAACGTACAGACTCCGCAGTGACAGTGATCCAAGCGGGAATCGAACCTGGGACCCTGGTGCTGTGAAGCAACAGTGCTAACCACTGTGCTAATGTGCCGCCCCATTTTGAAATGCCATATCTTATCAATTGGACCAGTAGGTTCAGTGATTGCTCAAATCACCACACTGCCATCATTCACCGACCAATAACCGTTATCAACTGGAACTGAACAGTCATATTTTACGTCTCACCCTCGAACATTTAGCACTGCGACAGGCTTCAGACCCACATCTCAAAGCTGGTGCACATTTCCAGCTATTCAGACATGACAATCGTAACATTGCACCACACTGATTGACACACTAACCTTGATGCACAACCGAAAACAACAAACTTCATACCTAATCCTCCTTCTCACATCCTCATTGGACAATCTTTCTGATTTACAAGCTGCAGGTGGTGTAAGCATTCATTACCCCAACATCCCTCCCCCCCCCATCCCTAGAGTTAATACAACAATACCTTTTTTGCTTTCATATGCCCTTGAGGAGCAACCTGGCTGGACATTGAAGGATCACAAGGTGATGATGAAAACAGCCACTTGATCGCACACTCATAACTGGCAGCTCAATTCTCCAGCTCCTCAGAAACCGCGTTAGGGAACTGGAGCTGGAGCTGGAGCAGGATCAACTTCCGATCATTCGGGAGGCAGAGGTGGTTATAGATAGAAGCTTCAGGGATGAAGTTACTCCAAATAATATAAAGATAGATGGATGACGGTGCAAGGGGCTGGGAGAAAGCAGTCAGTACAGGGATCCCCTGTGGTCGTTCCCCTTAATAAAAAGTATACCGCTTTGGATACTGTTGGGGGGGTGGGGACTTACCAGGGGTAAGCCATGGGATACAGGTCTCTGGCACAGAGTCTGTCCCTGTTGCTCAGAAGGGAAGGGGGGAGAGGAGTAGAGCATTAGTCATTAGAGACTCCAGAGTTAGGGGGATAGATAGGAGATTCTGTGGGAACGAGAGAGACTCGCGGTTGGTGTGTTGCCTCCCAGGTGCCAGGGTTCATGATGTCTCGGATCGTGTTTTCGGGATCCTTAAGGGGGAGGGGGAGCAGCCCCAAGTCATGGTCCACATCGGTACCAAAGACATAGGTAGGAAAAGGGATATGGATGTAAGGCAGGAATTCAGGGAGCTAGGGTGGAAACTTAGATCTAGGACAAACAGAGTTATTATCTCTGGGTTGTTACCCGTGCCACGTGATAGCGAGACAAGGAATAGGGAGAGAGAGGAGTTGAACACGTGGCTACAGGGATGGTGCAGGAGGGAGGGTTTCAGATTGCTGGATAATTGGGGCTCATTCTGGGGTCAGTGGGACCTCTACAAATAGGATGGTCTACACCTGGACCAGAGGGGTACCAATATTCTGGGGGGGAAATTTGCTAATGCTCTTCGGGAGGGTTTAAACTAGTTCAGCAGGGGCTTGGGAACCTGAATTGTAGCTCCAGTATACAGGAGGTTGAGAGTAGTGAGGTCATGAGTAGGGTTTCAAAGTTGCAGGAGTGTACCGGCAGGCAGGAAGATGGTTTAAAGTGTGTCTTCTTCAATGCCAGGTGCATCCGGAATAAGGTGGGTGAACTTGCGGCATGGGTTGGTACCTGGGACTTCGATGTTGTGGCCATTTCGGAGACATGGATAGAGTAGGGACAGGAATGGTTGTTGCAGGTGCTGGGGTTTAGATATTTCAGTAAGCTCAGGGAAGGTGGTAAAAGAGGGGAAGGGGTGGCATTGTTAGTCAACGACAGTATTACGGTGGCAGAAAGGACGTTTGATGAGGACTCGTCTACTGAGGTAGTATGTGCTGAGGTTAGAAACAGGAAAGGAGAGGTCAGCCTGTTAGGGGTTTTCTATAGGCCTCCGAAAAGTTCCAGAGATGTAAAGGAAAGGATTGCAAAGATGATTCTGGATAGGAGCGAAAGCAACAGTGTAGTTGTTATGGGGGACTTTAACTTTCCAAATATTGACTGGAAATGCTATAGTTCGAGTACTTTAGATGGATCCGTTTTTGCCCAATGTGTGCAGGAGGGTTTCCTGACACAGTCTGTAGATAGGCCAACGAGAGGCGAGGCCATATTGGATTTGGTACTGGGTAATGAACCAGGACAGGTGTTAGATTTGGAGGTAGGTGAGCACTTTGGTGATAGTGACCACAATTCGATTACGTTTACTTTGGTGATGGAAAAGGATAGGTATATACCACAGGGCAAGAATTATATCTGGGGGAAAGGCAATTATGATGCGATGAGGCAAGACTTAGGATGCATCGGATGGAGAGGAAAACTGCAGGGGATGGGCACAATGGAAATGTGGAGCTTGTTCAAGGAACAGCTACTGCGTGTCCTTGATATGTATGTACCTGTCAGGCAGGGAGGAAGTGGTCAAGTGAAGGAACCGTGGTTTACTAAAGCAGTCGAAACACTTGTCAAGAGGAAGAAGGAGGCTTATGTAAAGATGAGACATGAAGGTTCAGTTAGGGCGCTCGAGAGTTACAAGTTAGCTAGGAAGGACCTAAAGAGAGCGCTCAGAAGAGCCAGGAGGGGACATGAGAAGTCTTTTGGGCAGGTAGGATCAAGGATAACCCTAAAGCTTTCTATAGATATGTCAGGAATAAAAGAATGACTAGGGTAAGAGTAGGGCCAGTCAAGGACAGTAGTGGGAAGTTGTGCGTGGAGTCTGAGGAGATAGGAGAGGTGCTAAATGAATATTTTTCGTCAGTATTCTCACAGGAAAAAGACAATGTTGTCGAGGAGAATACTGAGATTCAAGCTACTAGACTAGAAGGGCTTGAGGTTCATAAGGAGGAGGTGTTAGCAATTCTGGAAAGTGTGAAAATAGATAAGTCCCCTGGGCCGGATGGGATTTATCCTAGGATTCTCTGGGAGGCTAGAGAGGAGATTGCTGAGCTTTTGGCTTTGATCTTTAAGTCATCTTTGTCTACAGGAATAGTGTCAGAAGACTGGAGGATAGCAAATGTTGTCCCCTTATTCAAGAAGGGGAGCAGACACAACCCCGTTAACTATAGACCAGTGAGCCTTACTTCTGCTGTGGGCAAAGTTTTGGAAAGGTTTATAAGAGATAGGATGTATAATCATCTGGAAAGGAATAATTTGATTAGAGATAGTCAACACGGTTTTGTAAAGGGGAGGTCGTGCCTCACAAAACCTATTGAGTTCTTTGAGAAGGTGATCAACAGGTGGATGAGGGTTAAGCAGTTGATGTGGTGTATATGGATTTTGGTAAAGTGTTTGAAAAGGTTCCCCACGGTGGGCTACTGCAGAAAATACGGAGGCATGGAATTCAGGGTGATTTAGCAGTTTGGATCAGAAATTGGCTAGCTGGAAGAAGACAAAGGGTGGTGGTTGATGGGAAATGTTCAGACTGGAGTCCAGTTACTAGTGGTGTACCACCAGGATCTGTTTTGGGGCCACTGCTGTTTGTCATTTTTAAAAATGACCTGGAGGAGGGCGTAGAAGGATGGGTGAGTAAATTTGCAGATGACACTAAAGTCGGTGGAGGTGTGGACAGTGCGGAAGGATGTTACAAGTTACAGAGGGACATAGATAAGCTGCAGCGCTGGGCTGAGAGGTGGCAAATGGAGTTTAATACAGAAAAGTGTGAGGTGATTCATTTTGGAAGGAATAACAGGAAGACAGAGTACTGGGCTAATGGTAAGATTCTTGGCAGCGTAGATGAGCAGAGAGATCTCGGTGTCCATGTACATAGATCCCTGAAAGTTGCCACCCAGGTTGAGAGGGTTGTTAAGAAGGCGTATGGTGTGTTAGCTTTTATTGGTAGAGAGACTGAGTTTCGGAGCCATGAGGTCATGTTGCAGCGGCCGCATTTGGAGTATTGCATGCAATTCTGGTCGCCGCATTATAGGAAGGATGTGGAAGCATTGGAAATGGTGCAGAGGATATTTACCAGAATGTTACCTGGTATGGAGGGAAGATCTTATGAGGAAAGGCTGATGGACTTGAGGCTGTTTTCATTAGAGAGAAGAAGGTTAAGAGGTGACTTAATTGAGGCATACAAGATGGTCAGAGGATTGGATAGGGTGGACAGTGAGTGCCTTTTTCCTCGGATGGTATTGTCTAGCACGAGGGGACATAGCTTTAAATTGAGGGGAGATAGATATGAGACAGATGTCAGAGGTAGGTTCTTTACTCAGAGAGTAGTAAGGGCGTGGAATGCCCTGCCTGCAACAGTAGTGGACTCGCCAACACTAAGGGCATTCAAATGGTCATTGGATAGACATATGGACGATAAGGGAATAGTGTAGATGGGCTTTAGAGTGGTTTCACAGGTCGGCGCAACATCGAGGGCCGAAGGGCCTGTACTGCACAGTAATGTTCTATGTTCTACGTTCTATGTTCTCTATGTTCTATCCTTCCTTAGATAAGGGGAACAAAACTGTTCACAGTATTCCAGTGGTGTCTAATTAGTGCCTTGAATAGTTTTAGCAATTCTTCCCTATTTTTACACTCCATTCCCTTTGAAATAATGGGCAACATTCTATTTGCCTTCCAGTTACCTGCTAAACTTGCATGCTAGATTTTTGTACAAGGGCCTCCTAATCCCTCTGTATTGCAACTTTCTGCAGTCTTTCTTCATTTAGGTAACATTCAGTTCCTTAATTTTTCCGACCAAAGTGTATAGCTTCACGTTTTCCTACATTATACTCCAACTGCCAAGTTTTTGTCTATATCCCTCTGAAGACGCTTTGTGTCATCGCACCATGTGGTAGTCACCACTAACTGTATTAGATGTATATTAGATGTAGTACGGTAAGACTCCTGTACTAGAGGTACATGGGTAAATCCCTGCCGGCTGGCTCCGCCCAGTAGGCGGCGTATAAATGTGTGTGCTCACCGGTGCTGCTCCCATTCTGGGAGCAGCTACAGGAGGCCACACATCCTTGCTTAATAAAGCCTTGATTATTCACTACTCTCGTCTTTGTAGTAATTGATAGTGCATCAATGTATTGAGCAAAGATTTTAAAACGATGGAACTTCGCATCAAGCCTGATCGCCTACAGCTGAGCCCTCAAGCAGCCAACGCTACGTCCACCTTTGACCACTGGCTAGCCTGCTTCGAAAGCTACCTCTGAACATCTGCTGAAGAACCCTTGGACGCACAGAAGCCCTCTCATCCGGATGCGCCCACTTACGCTGAAGCAATGGAGCTCCTGAAAGGACATTATGTTTTGCCGGTCAACAAACTAAACGCCAGGCACCTCCTGTGCATGAGACAGCAACTCCCCGGTGAGTCCCTAGATGATTTCTGGCGTGCCCTGCACATCCTGGCGAGGAACTGTGCATCACATCACATGCCACATTTTTGTGTCATCCACGAACTTGGCAATTGTGCATTCAATTCCCATGTCCAAGTCATTAATATGTATTGTAAATCACTATGGCCACAGCACTGATCCCTGTGCACTTCACTAGTTACAGGCTGCCATTCTGAAAATACCCCTCATATCCCAACTCTGTAAGCACGATTTTGCACATCTGTTAGCTGCAGGTGCAAATCCCGTCATGGCCGCAAAATCCCGCGAGAGGCCAAAAGCAGGATTTATGCAAGCAAGATTTCCGACCAGGATCTTCCTGGGCCTTCCGAGGGGACGTGCTCATGTCCAGGAAGCGTGACAACCTGATTTGAATGTATTTTAATCTAATTAGCGAGTTTAAAGTTGAATCTTCAGGCCCACCAGCGTGATATCATGGGGTTATTACATGACACATTAATGGGCACATTACTACGGTTTTTTGAAAATGGGAACCAGGCACCATGAGAGGGAGGGTTGGGAGTGAGAGGGCAGCAGTTTGGGTGCAGGGGTCAGTGTCCTCTGCCAGGATGGGGTCACGGCTGGTGTGTGTTGTCCTCCAGCCAGCAAGCTGTGTATTTTTAAAAGCTTTCAGTGCACTGTGACAGTCTGCAGGCTGTGTTTCAGGAAATGATAATGAGCGCTAAGTTACTCAGCTGTTCATGGAATAGGAGACGAGGCGTCAGTGGGTGCAGGGCTCATAAGGTAGGGAAAGGTGTAATGAGTCTAAGGGGTTGGTTGGATGAGACCCTGAAAGAGAAGGCCGGAGGGTGACCAGCATCCAGCATGGGGTGAGATGAGGGTGGTTGTGTGTGTGTGTGAGTGGGGTGAGGGGGGGGTCCAAGATTTTAAAATTCATGGTGTGGCTATCCAGGAGTCTTAAGTGTAAAGGCCTGATAGTTATGAGATCTCGGGATGATGCAGCCTGAGTAAGAAGGGTGCCTATCCCTGATTCGGGAAGTGATTGCGCCCTCTAACTTTCCTGGGACTTATGCTCGTCAAACTAATTGGCCATCATGACTTAACCCTTAACAATATCAGCTACCCACATTGTAAAATTCAAGGATATGGGTGAAACCATGTTTTAAGTTTGAATGCAGGGAATTGAGAGGGGATATATAAGCAACATTTTTGGAACCTAGCGCCTACCATAGAGGATCCACTAGCTCTGAAGGTATACATAAGCATCCAGTTGACCCTGCCCATCAGGGATGCAGGACCATTGAAGCAGCCTGTCAAAACCCAGATGGGAGGCCACAGGCGACTCTGAAGGGGCGAGGGTATTATTCGGGGCAGTCAAGCGATGAAGTTGGAAGGGAACCACACATGTGAGGGAGTGCTAGCCACTGAATAAGGTGAAGGAATGGCTGCTTCCAAGACCGGGACGACAAAGGGTGAGGAGAGGATCTGAAGGTATCCAACAGGGATACTAATCTCTCTGAGAAATCTCAGCATGGAGTGAATAGAACTGGCAATACTTCTTATAACAGAGCTGGAGGAGCACAGACTCCAGCAGCAATGAAAGGCCGCACCCAGGAAAAGCCCAGTGCCAGGTAGCCAGGGACCTCAGGACAGGCTCAAGGGCCAGGCACAGATCAAGCAGACCAGGGGTCTCGGAGGTGAAGAAGGAGACTGAGGGCTTACAGGATCCGGTTGTCCTTTATGCAGTTATCAGACAATATGTGCAGTAGGAGACTCCGCCTCAACAGGAAGACAGTATGGCACCTGTATGGCATTGTTGCCAACTTGGTACCATGTGAAGAAGGAGAGCACCCATTCCCTGTGGCCATGACGGCGATGGCAGCCCTTAACTTATATGCCACTAGATCATTCCGAGTCACAACAGGTGGCCTTTGTGGTATCTTGCAGTCATCTGCCCACAAGTGCATCCATGAGGTTATGGATGCACTGAATGCCAGGGCATCAGACTACATTACTTTTGAACTAGACCAAACCCATCAGGATGAGAAGACTATGGGTTTCGGGACCATAGCTGCTATGCCACGGGTGCAGGGCCCATCTTTGGCATCATGTGACTCTGTGCGCCCTGTGGCTTAATGTGCTCCCATTTATTAACAGGAAGGGGTTCCACTCCCCTAATGTTCAGATGGTCTGTGATCATCGATGAGGATCATGTACATACGTGCTCGTTTTCCAGGCAGCATGCATGATGGCTTCCTCTTTGGGCAATTTCAAATCCCTGGGATATTTGAGGGTCACTCCAGACTGCAGGGATGGCTCACTGGTGGCATGGGATACCTGCTGAGACCTTGGCTGATGACGCCAGTGCAGAGGCCTGAGACCGATGCAGAGGCCCATTTCAAAGAGGCTCACAGTGTCACCTGCTCTGTGATAGAGTAGTGCATCAAGCTGCTTCTGATGTGTTTCTGCTGCCTTAACAAGTCCGGTGGGGCCCTGCAGTACAATCCCCAGAGGCTCTCCTGCATTGTTGTGGTCTGCTGTGTCCTACACAACTTGGCGCAGTAGTGGGGCCACGCCCTTGATGATGGTGGCCAGAAATGGCAGAGCACCTCCTCTGATGAGGAAGAAGTCTAAGAGAGAGTGGAGGGAAAGACCAAAAAGGACCCGGAGGATGGAAATCAGGCGGAGGCCAGAGTTTGCATGGGCAGGAGGACCAGGGATGCCCTCATTGCTTCCCACTTCGCACAATAGCACCGTTATATTGTCCGACAGCTCTACAACACCCATCTCCAAGAGCCTTGTGACCAAGACAGGAGGTCTGCATGAAAACCAAGTCCTCAGTTTGCTGGGCCTGGTGAGTTCTTGTGCCTGCTTAGTCTGTCAATACAGGAGGATGTAGACAACTTGCAGTGAGGAAAGCTCTGATGCTCCTCAGCTTTTGCTTATATCTGGATTCTGTCTGTTTGCTGCCAGCACATTGACTCACCAGCTCACGTGCGAGTGAGGTTCGCGACTACATCCCGTTGTCCTGTAGCATTAGAGGGGGAGTAGGGGCGAAGGTCTAGGGTTCACTGATTAATGCTGATGCCTTCCAAGATGTATATTTCTTTTGATTTGAGTGGGCCTAACCATTCCCTTTATATTGAGGGCCTGTCAGAAAAGCTGTGGGGCGTGATTCTCCGAAATGGAGACAAAGTCCCGACGCCGGAGTGAAAACCGGAGTGTTTCACTCCGGCGTGGAGCCCGCTCCCAGCCCCCTATTCTCCCGCCCCTGGGGGGCTAGGAGCGGCGTCGCGTATTTTACTCGCGCTGGGCCTTGGCGCCGCGTAAAAAGCGCCGCCGTGGAAATTACGCGGCCAGCGCCGCGTAAATGAAGTCACCCGCGCATGGGCGGTTGCCGTCCTCCCCGAGGCCGCCCCGCAAGAAGATGGCGGATGGATCTTGTGGGACGGCGGAGGAAAGGAGGTCCTCCTTTAGAGAGGTCGGCCCCGTCGGAGGCCCCCCCGGTGAAGGAATCCCCTCCCCCCTCCCCCCCCCCCCCCCCCCAACAGGCTGCCCCCCCCAGCGTTCCCGCACAGTTCCCGCCGGCAGCGACCAGGTGTGGACAGCGGCACCGGGAACCTCTCATGTTGGGGCGGTCGCTCGACCCATCCGGGCCGGAGAATAGCGGGGGTACCGGAGAATCGCCGTTGTGAGTGTCTCGGCCGATACTCCGGCTGGCGCGGCGCAGAACTCGACGGGGCCATTCTCGCCGGTTGGGAGAATGTCGGGACGGCGTTGGACCGGGGTCGCGCGGTAAAACGCCGCGGGCACCAATTCTGCCAACCGGAGAATCGCGCCCGTGAGATTGCATTATGACCATCAACTATCTGTGCCAATTTCACCTGTGTCCATTCAGTGCCCCCTTAGTCTTGCGACCACTCCCACTGTGTCTCGGTGTACTCCCAGGATGCATATCAGCAGTAGAGGAGGCCTGCTGTTTTCCATTCAGCATGCTTGTTGCCAGAGCTGCCCTTGACGGGCGTCCTCTGGAGGGCTGGAACATGAAATCCCCGGCCTACTTTGGGTGGCACTGATGTTGTGACGTCACCCTGTTCTACTCATTGCCACTGAGATGCGCTGGCATCAGGCAGGGGGATTCAGAAGGGGGCGTCATTTCCAGGGTCTCCTGGGTGGAAGACCCTGGGATTTTTTTGCAGCTCTTCCTCCTCCCTCGGGGTACTCGTGGGCCCCAGGTTACTCCGTGGAATGGAGGGACAGCTGGAGTGAGCTCCAGAAACCTCAACACCATCTGGCTCTGCAGTCTTGGAGGCCCACCAATGGTTACTCCGTGGGGTCGAACCCCTCAGCCATGATCCTCAGGGACTGAGCCAGGCTTCAGAGTTTTGAAGTCTCGTCCCAGGCTTTCCACTGTGGGCGCCACCCTTGCAGTGCTGACCTGGGTACCACGCAACACTGGCAACATCTCCTGTGACTGAAGGCTTTGGGACTCCTCCATTTGGTCTTGCAGTCACAGGAATGTCACTGACAACCCCTCCATTCCCAGTTCTGATTTTGCATTTCAAGGAGCTGAGGGATAAACTTGACCAGAGGCAAGGCACCTGGTGGGGCACAGCGAAGTCTTGGGATCCAGTAGACCTCCGACTGCCAGATCCCTGAGCCGTCCCTGTCTTCACCTGATGTGCATCAGAAACCCCACCAAGGTGCTTGTCTCTGTGATGGTGGATGGTGCAGTTGATATCTGTGACACATCATCCCCGGAGATCTCCTCCGAGGTGCTGACAAGGGGGCCAGGAGGTGACACTGCTGGTTGACGGCTCATCGGTTGATGTTCCTGCAAGGCAAGGGACATGGTTTTAGTACATGGACTGGTCATGGTTTTGGACAGCAAAAATGTCACTTGAGACTAGTCATCTGGATGAAGGTGCAGTGGTTCCTTACTTTACTGTTGCAGGCCAACCTCGATGTCTGTACATGTCCACTCCTGGGTCCACCCACACGTGCTCCATGGCCCTCTGCTCGAAAGGAGCAACCATTCTTAGTTTGGACATTCCACCACCCGTTTCTCTCTCTGTGGTTGAGGGCAATCTTCTCCTACAGGCTCAAAAAAGGGGATAGTGTGAGCCGGATGTCTGACGGGTCAGAGGTCGAGGATAACTGGACAACAGGGGCGAAATTCTCCCCCAACGGCGCGATGTCCGTCGACTGGCGCCACAAACGGCGCCAATCAGATGGGCATCGCGCCGGCCCAAAGGTGCGGAATGCTCCGCATCTTTGGGGGCCGAGCCCCAACATTGAGGGGCTAGGCCGGCGCCGGAGGGATTTCCGCCCCGCCAGCTGGCGGAAATGGCGTTTGTTGCCCCGCCAGCTGGCGGAAATGGCGTTTGGTGCCCCGCCAGCTGGCGTGGAAATGCGGCGCATGCGCGGGAGCGTCAGCGGCCGCCAACAGTTTCCCGCGCATGCGCAGTGGGGAGAGTCTCTTCCGCCTCCGCCATGGTGGAGGCCGTGGCAGAGGCGGAAGGGAAAGAGTGCCCCCACGGCACAGGCCCGCCCGCGGATCGGTGGGCCCCGATCGCGGGCCAGGCCACCGTGGGGGCACCCCCCGGGGTCAGATCACCCCGCGCCCCCCCCCCAGGACCCCAGAGCCTGCCCACGCCGCCTGGTCCCACTGGTAAATACCAGCTTTGATTTACGCTGGCGGGACAGGCAATTTCTGGGTGGGACTTCGGCCCATCCGGGCCGGAGAATTGAGCGGGGGGTCCCGCCAACCGGCGCAGTGTGATTCCCGCCCCCGCCCAATCTCGGTACCGGAGACTTCGGCGGGGGCGGGGGCGGGATTCACGGCGGCCAACGGCCATTCTCCGACCCGGCGGGGGGGGTCGGAGAATGACGCCCCAGGGGTTCAGGTGAGGAGTGTCTGGGGGGTCAATTGCGCAATCAATTGCACAGAGACGAGAGTTGAATACAACTGAGGCTTTAATACTCTAAGATGTGTAGCCTCCTACAGCAGCTGGCGAAATGGCTGCTGTATAGGGAGCACACATATTTATACTCCGCCTACTGGGCGGAGCCAGCAGGCAGGGACTACCACCGTACCTGTAGTACAGGGTCTTACCACACATCTTCTAATGTATACAACAGTGGTGATTACCACAATCATGCTGATCCTTGATCTCAATGCCATATTCCCGCTTTCTCCCCATACCCCTTGATGCTATCAAAATATGAAAAATTATCTATCTCTTTATTGAATACATTCAGTGACTTGGCCTCCACAGCTTCTGTAATGGAGAAATCCACAGGTTCACTACCCTTTGGTTAAAGAAATGTTCCCTCATCTCAGTAATAAATGGTCTATCCCATATCCTGAGACTGTGTCCCTTGGTTCTAGATTCCCCAACCAGGGAAAGCATCCTCCCTGCCTCTAGTCTGTCCAACACTGTTGGAATTTTATACATTTCAATCAGATCGCCTCTCATCCTTCTAAACTCTAGTGATTACAGACCCAGTCGAACCAATCTCTCCTCATGATTGAAGCCCTGCAAGGTTAGACAGCAGCTGTCATGGCTGTGGACAAGTCCCACAATCTCAATCCTGCAACTGATTACGAGGATTTCCGAGGCGCCGCCTTGCGGGAGTGGTAATGATTCCATGGACTGTGAAGCTGCTGTCCTTTCTCAGAAAGGCAGCATTTTCTATCCCGTCCCTGACACTCTGTCAGTGTGGCACCCAGCCAGCCCAGACTATGCCGCCTGTCCATACTGAGGTATGGTTCAAAGCCAGGTCTTATAGGCTGACAGCTGCTTGAGGTCATCCTCCAAGGCCAGCTGCAGTCCTGCGGTTGGAAGTGATAGTCTTTCACCAGCCATGGTGCATCCATTGGGTTAGCACTGCAGAGGGGCACATGAACAGGCTGCAAGTCAGGCAGTAAAGGGACACACTGGACAGAGTAGTTGAATTTTCCATGCACTGTAACATGGTTTCATTAGTACATTTGGTTCATGTTTATTTTGTGGTGCACCTATTTTTGGATTGTAACCAAATGGACACTATGATGCTCAGTGACAATGGGGAAATAAGGTAAGGGACTATTGGTGAATGAGAAATTGGGGTTGTGGATGAGTTCTTCATGGGCCATTCAGGTAGAGAGGGCCATTAAGCGTGCCTCCTCCCTTCCTCACCCTCTTATTCCTCCTCCTCAGCTACTCTCTGTATAGCTGGTGGCTTTCATTTCCTGAGTATTGCATATGTGTGTCATCCGTTGCACATGGAAATGATCAGGCATGTTGTCAGTGGTAGCCCTTGCTGGCCAGTCACCACCCTTTGGTTTACTGCGGTGGGTCAAATGGAGCTGGCACAGCATTCTGCCACAAAATGAACAAAGAAAAGTACAGCACAGGAACAGGCCCTTCGGCCCTCCAAGCCCATGCCGACCATGCTGCCCGACTAAACTACAATCTTCTACACTTCTTGGGTCCGTTTCCCTCTATTCCCATCCTATTCATGTATTTGTCAAGGTGCCCCTTAAATGTAACTATCGTCCCTGCTTCCACCACCTCCTCCGGCAGCGAGTTCCAGGCACCCACTACCCTCTGTGTAAAAAACTTGCCTCGTACATCTACTCTAAACCTTACCCTGGGGAAAAGCCTCTGACTATCCACTCTGTCTATGCCCCTCATAATTTTGTAGACCTCTATCAGGTCGCCCCTCAACTTCCGTCGTTCCAGTGAGAACAAACCGAGTTTGTGGCATGAAGGCAACATGCCTGCTGCCCGGCTGCCCAGCACTGAGCCGCATGACTCGCTAACTGGACGGTGAAGGATCAAAACCCCTATTGGTCCCGGGATAGGGCAGAATTTACATGTTACATGTGCAGCCAATGGCACACTGCACTCTGGGGAAAGCCTCTAATTCTAGTGAAGCAGGAAGTTCTCTTTGCCTGCTTGTCTTTGGCAACAGAAAATGAAATGTAATTAGCTGTCTTTGAACAGAGAGCCTGAGTGACCTTCTTTATGCAATTGTGGTCAGCAAATTGCAAGATGTTGCAAATACTTCCAGCTTCAGCATGGAAGGATTCAGATGCATCAAACTCCACTGCAGTCACCTTCACAGCCACTGGCAATACCATTCTTGCCCTACTCTCAGGTTGCAGCTATGGCTGCACCAGGCAGCAGATTTCAGTGAGGACAGCATTACTGAAGCATCAGCCTCTCATACATTTTTTCTCTTACTAAGGACAGGAGAGGTGATTCCTGAGAACCTGGGTGGATATGACCCCATCCCCAGTATAGCTCTTCCCTGCCATTTGTTTTGGTAAATGGGAGTGTGGAGACTGCCCGGCAGAGTCAGGATCCTGTAAATATTGATATGTCATTTGGACTTTGACTGAATTTTAACTCTGAGGTATTCGAAGTGTGGATTGTCTTCAAGCCACCAGTAAATGCCAGTTAGCGAGCAGTATTGGACCAGAAGACGACTAGGTAAGTTTCCATGTTTTAAATTTTCAAATGGTCAGAAATTCTCTGCCTGGTCCAGCATGGAAAACCTTCAAAGATGTGCAAAATGGTAAAGCTGTAAACGCGCCTGTAGAATCTAAACTCAGTGCCCAAAAGCAATGAGAAAGCTGTAGAAATCATTCTACACCATGTGAGTTGTTAGGTAGGTTTTGGCCCCCTGCTTTAGGAAGAATATGACGATCATGGAAAGAGTGCAGATGAGATTCAGTGACCTGGGGCGAGATTCTCCAACCCCCCGCCGGGTTGGAGAATCGCCGGGGGCTGGCGTGAATCCCGCCCCCGCCGGTTGCCAAATTCTCCGGCACCGGATATTCGGCAGGGGCGGGAATCGTGCCGCGTCGGTTGGCGGTCCCCCCCCCCGGCAATTTTCCGGCCCCTTTGGGCCGAAGTCCCGCTGCTAGAATGCCTGTCCCGCCGGCGTGGATTAAACCACCTCTCTTACCGGCGGGACAAGGCGGCGCGGGCGGGCTCCAGGGTCCTCCGGGGTGATCTGGCCCCGGGGGGTGCCCCCACGGTGGCCTGGCCCGCGATCAGGGCCCACCGATCCATGGGCGGGCCTGTGCCGTGGGGGCACTCTTTTCCTTCCGCCTTCGCCACGGTCTCCACCATGGCGGAGGTGGAAGAGACTCCCGCCACTGCGCATGCGCGGGGATGCCGTGAGCGGCCGCTGACGCTCCCGCGCATGCGCCGCCCGGCAGTGTCATTTCTGCACCAGCTGGCGGGACACCAAAGGCCTTTCCCGCCAGCTGGCGGGGCGGAAATCAGTCTGCCGCGGGCCTAGCTCCTCAAGATTAGGGCTCGACCGGTCAAGATGCGGAGGATTCCGCACCTTTGGGGCGGTGCGTAGCCGGACTGATTTACGCCGTTTTTGGTGCCGGTCGGCGGACATCGCGCCGATTACGGAGAATTTCGCTCCTGCTCCCCATGGATCTGAAGCATTCGTTATGGGAAGAAGTTAAAGAGGCCACCGCCCTTTCCATCAGAACACAGGAGGTCACAGCTGGAGATCTAACTGAGGAGCTCAAAATTAAAAGATCTTTTATCGTGTTAAATTTGGATGAACTATTTCTAGTCATGGGTGAATTGGCAACCGGAGGGTCTAAATTTAAAATCAGCACCAAGTTTCAGCAAGGCTGTCCTCACTGAAATCTGCTGCCTGGTGCAGCCATAGCTGCAACCTGAGAGTAGGGCAAGAATGGTATTGCCAGTGGCTGTGAAGGTGACTGCAGTGGAGTTTTATGCATCTGACTGGCTGGACCTGGAATGAGGAGATTAGGGGATTTTAGAAAACAGATGATGTTGAGAAATACAACAGTGGTGTAAGTAGAATTCATAATAACCTTCCCACCTGAGAGTTTTAAATGATTTGAAAAGGGTATTTTTTAAGGGTTTGAGGAAAGAATTGGGTAGATGGGTCTTTTTTGAACCAGTCAAGGTGACTGAGGGAGTGAGTGCTGCACTGTCAGAGGTGTTGAGTGGAATTTTCCACTCCCAGCTCAAGGCATTTATTGCAGCGGCAGCCCGTCTTTGGGATCTTCCAGTCTCGCCGCTGTCAATCGGCTTTCCCATTGTTCACGCTCACCGCTGCTGGAGAACCGGGGTTCCCGAGGGGGGGGGGGAAACTCGGCGGCTGGATCGGAAGATCCCGCCAGCGGTGGGAATATCCAGAAAATTTCAGCCCTTATCTTTTGGAGTAGATGTTAAACCAAGGCTCTGCCTGTCTTCTCACGTGGATGTATAAGATCTCATAGCGCTAATTCGAAGAAGTGTAGGCAAGTTATCTCTGATGACCTGGTCAATATTTGTCACACAATTGAAATCACAAAAACACATTGTTTGACCCTTATCGCACTGCTGCTCGTGAAGCTTGCTGTGTGCAAATTGATTGCTGCATTTCCTACTTTACAACAGTGGCTACACTTCAAAACAAAGTACTTCACTGTTAAGTCATTCGGAACATCTGGTGGTCATGAAAAGTGCTATATAAATGCAAGCATTTTCTTTTCCATGAAGTGAATTTATACCAACCACTTCATAATTCTGAGATTCTAAGAGTTGTAAATAGGACCACTAAAACTGTAATCCAGTATTCACTTTCTCCCTGTATCTCAACAAGAGATAGCCCCAGAGAGGCCATTTCCTCTGCACTGTAAATTCAATGATAATCTATGATTAATCTAGGACAAAGGTTCGGCACAACATCGTGGGCCGAAGGGCCTGTTCTGTGCTGTATTTTCTATGTTCTATGTTCTATGTTCCGGACATCTATGTATACAAGCACCTTGTATCCCAGGGCAGAGGTTTTGGCTGTCAAAACACTGGGATGTGACAGACACAGAGAAATAGAATGTTCCCTCAGAGTTTCAAACAGATTTCATCTCGACTTTCATTTTAGCAACAAAGTAAAGCAGTTAAAACAAAGACCTGAGTCCAACGTAAAACAAAGTGAGAGGGGCCTGCCTCAGATACCACATGGACTGTACGACCAGCACAGTCACACTGGATGCAAGTAGCTGTGGCCCTCTGATTAACATTTTAAATCTATCCGTAATTAACTTAAATGTAAGATAATGCAAATACTACCATGGGAGGAGCCAAACGCATAAATGTAAGCATATATCAGCAGAGATCCCTCCTCTAGGGAACAGAACTGAGGTTCCGGCTAGGCACAGCAGGCAGGGTGTTGCTGTTCCCTTGCTGAAATCCTAACTGCAGCTTCCAATTTGGAACAATCCAAGTGACTGAACCTTCAGACTCCATGTTAGAAAATGTGGTTTCTCTTTTGGGACCACTGCAATTTTGTCACTGGACAGTTGATAAAGGAAAATGGTGCAGGATTCACACACCAGGAATAATAATTTTAGTGAGTTAACTTGCACATTGATTTTTCTGGCAGGAAAGAACATCCTCTACCTGGTTTAACTCAATCCTCAATGCTCTAAGCCATGCTACTGGAGAAATAAGCATTGTCATGCACTGAAAGCTCGTAGCTACGTGTGAGATGGCCCTGCCTTAAACTGCACCATATGTTAATATGAGTAGACACTTTTTTGGAGGAGAGTGCAGTCGGAATGTAGTTGTGCCTGGAAGATCTCGCTGCAATATTTCCTTTGGTAGCTGACAACAAATGCCAAGACCTTTCTAAAATCAAAAACTTACTTTACTAATGAAAAAAAGAACCTAACATCATTTTTGCTTCACGTTTTCAGTTCAAGGAATACTTCTCATTGTTACACTACTTCAACACAACTGCATGATGGTGGGATTATATGTTTTAGGGACTTCACAAACCCCAGGTAATGAGAGTGTAATCGAAAGCCAGCTTGGCTCAGTTGGAGAAAACCTTGACATCTGAATTTACAGCATTACAAAACCATCATTAGATTTTTTTTTTTAAATGGCTCTCTGTATTAAGTGAACTCTGATGGCCTGAATGGTTCTGGACAGATCAGAGTTCAAACTGCTTCGAAAAAAAGAGCACAAACAGAAATAAAATTCAGTTAGATTTTTTTGCCCCCTCAGGTACATAGAGTTGGGAATGGAATAATTTGAATCAACCTTTAGCAAATATAAACAAAATTGGGATTAGGCATAATTCTTGGGCTGCCATGATAGTAGCTCATCACACCGCTGACGGTAGTCATTTTTATTGAGCCTTTCTTAGTATTCAATACAATAACAAATCTTACTTCAAATGCTGCGCATATTGCTGTGAGAAGGAAAAGTTATTTCTCATCTGCAAGATGCATATGGGTGTGGCTTGCTAATGTTAATTTACACTTACGTACATGGCACATTACATCACAAAGTAACACTGATATAAAACATCTCTACGGCAGGAACTAATTTCATGAGCCATCTGATCCGAAATGTTAAAACAATTTGAATATTTTAGCACAGATACTAAAGGGGACCTGCTCAGTCAGCAGTGAAGAGTGCAGGCTTAGTCTTACAGGAAATACACGGTATAGACCTTCAAACAAAGGATGGGCTTTTGGCTTTGAATTTCTAAAAGCACAGAGCAGTAATTTAAAAACTCTCATCTCACCTTTGTAGCATACTGTCAACCACATAAGTTCCAGGAGCTGACTGCCAAACTCACACACATCCAAGCCCAGCATGGTAATCTTTTTGCAAACAGTGTAGATGCTGCCTCACTCAAAAACGAGCACAAAAAAAACCCTCCACAACCAGAACAAAATATCCTTTACACTGCACCCATAAAGTATATAAAAGAGAAAAATATCCCCCCCCCAAAAAAAAGTAATCCTGGACAACAGAATTTCACATGCTACACACTGACTGCAATGGAACTATAATGTAAAAATCCTATTCGTCTGCAGACGCTATTGATTTGCTCGCTGCCCTAATGCTATGCTGCTCTCAACTCCCATCAGTCATTATCTCGCAGATGTCTATGATCTCATCTCCCTCCCACCACATGCAGCACACACTTGAATACAAACACAATGCTTCCCCATGTAGCGAGAATATGTAATACTCCCAATTCACTGACTGGTATTTGTAATCCTGAGGTTTGTGTATCACCGCTATGCTACCTGGGAGAATGCAATAATACATCCTTACTAACGCAGACAAGCACTATTCACCAGCAGTGTAATGGTACACAGTAAAAAAAAATCAAGAAATCTCTTGTATTTAAACAATGCTCCTACATTGACTGTCGGAAACACAGCATCACAACTTAATCTTTCACATAAAAAATATATTTCAAATTGCAGTTCGACTAATTTAGTGAAACTGTGGATAACTTGCTCTTGTTTATACCGAAGTGTGCTTACCTCACATATTCTTATGAATATATTGGGACCATTGTTTTCATTTGTTTCACTTCCTCCCCTCCCCCATCACAATACATCACCTAGCACAAGATTAAAAATAGTAACACATACACTTTTTAATCCACATTAAATTTTCACACAGCAAGATACCACTGCAAACATTTTACTGACTGACATATTTAAGCCCCCCTCTAAATATGACAGATCTGCCATAAGTGAAAAAGGAATATTCTGCATAATTTATGAAACCAACCATAAACAAGGATGCAGAACATTTTAAATTAGCTTCTTTGAGCCAGAGGACATTGCATTATGGACACGTCAATGATGATTTGTTTACATTACAATTACAGTACCAGCAGATTTCTTTTGTAGTGCTTCAACGACAAGACTTACACAGTTACACACTAGGCTGGGCTCAATAAGGTTCGAAATTGCATGATTATGTCTATCAATCATTCAAACTCACTTGCTTCAGTTTTGTTTCTAATCAGAGCTCTTTGAACCATTAGGTGAAGTAGGATATGTGAAGGCTGGGATTTCCATCTCACAGGAGGGAAAAAGTGACATCATGCTGCTTCAGATGCACTTCTTCTTGCTAATCAGAGGGAAACTGCTGTGATTTTTTTGGAGAAGTTTGCACGCATTGGTCCTCCCAACTGTACCGATTCTGTGAAAGCTGAAGGATTTGCACATGCGATATGCAGGACACAGCTGAACAGATCATAAATGTCTCCTTTTGTCTAACTGTGCAACAGGCTCCCCAGGCATTGATGTTACCCTCCCCCACTAACCCCCCCCCCCCCCCCCTCCCCCCCATCCATCCCATCCCTCCCCTCCCTTCAATAATGGGCGACGAGCAAGAATAAAGATTTAAATACGGGAAACACATCCCTACCTCATTGCTGTAATATTCTCTGAACACAAAGTATTTACAACAAAAACAGAAAATACTGGAAAATCTCAGCAGGCCTGGCAGCATCTGTGGAGAGTGAAACAGAATTCATGGGCGAAATTCTCCGTTATCGGCGGAAAGTCCGCCGATTGGCGCATAAAACGGCGCAAATCCCACTTGCGTCACGTCAGAAAAATGGGTCGATAGTCTCCGGCCCGAAATGGGCTAGCAGCGACGTAACGGGATCCGCGCTTGCGCAGTGGTTCACGCCGTGCAGCGTCATACGCGCTGCACGGCGTGACGGCTCATAAGGCCGCGCTGCTCCCCCCCACCCGACCGGAACACCCGACCGCAACACCCGACTGGATGGCTGGCCGTCGCTCAGCCCCGAGGTTCGAGTCACGCGATGTGTAGGCGCTCCTGGACGCGATGGAGCAGAGGAGGGACGCCCTGTATCCCGGGCACGGCCGCAGAGTTGCCCCACGCCACAGACGGCGTCTGTGGAGGGAAGTGGCAGAGGCCGTCACCGCTGTGGCCCTGACACCACGGACAGGCACCCAGTGCCACAAGAAGGTGAACGACCTCGTCAGAGCAGGCAGGGTGAGCCTCCCCATATCCCCCCCTCCCCCATATCCCCCCCTCCCCCATATCCCCCATATCCCCCCTCCCCCATATCCCCATATCCCCCTCCCCCATATCCCCCCTCCCCCATATCCCCCTCCCCATATCCCCCATATCCCCCCTCCCCCATATCCCCCCCTCCCCATATCCCCCCTCCCCCATATCCCCCATATCCCCCCTCCCCCATATCCCCAAGTGAATCCAGCCCTAACCTTAACCTCTGCAATGCACGCGCAACCGATGGCGTGCATTCATATACCTGCCTAACAGTGTTGCCTTTTACCCCTGCCACCACCCACCCCCCCCCACAGGAGAAGCGCGCACACAACAATAGGGAGCATGTGAGGACTGGAGGAGGGCCCGCTGATCAGAGGCCACTGACCGTACACGAGGAAAGGGCCCTGGAACTGGCTGGCGGACCTGAGGACCGGGAGGTTGCTGATGCAGAGGTCGGGGCGTACTAGCGAGTGAGCCACCGACAGCCCGTCCCCACATCCCCCCTCCCCTATATCCCCCTCCCCCGTATCACCTGATCACTGCCTGATGTCTAACCATGCATGCTTCATTGTGTATCGCAGGACCAAACGTCCAGGCACCCATCCCCGCAGATGCACACTGCCCGCAGGATGCCCCTCGGAGACCACAGGAGACGGAGAGACCCGCACCCTCCAGCATGCGACGCCCGCAGGATGCCCCTCGGAGACCACAGGAGACGGAGAGACCCGCACCCTCCAGCATGCGACGCCCGCAGGATGCCCCTCGGAGACCACAGGAGACGGAGAGACCCGCACCCTCCAGCATGCGACGCCCGCAGGATGCCCCTCGGAGACCACGGGAGACGGAGAGACCCGCACCCTCCAGCATGCGACGCCCGCAGGATGCCCCTCGGAGACCACGGGAGACGGAGAGACCTGGACCCTCCAGCATGCGACGCCCGCAGGATGCCCCTCGCACACCACGGGAGACGGAGAGACCTGGAGCAACAGGGAGACGACACCCCCGTCACGTGCGGGAGCGACCACCCAGCGATGAGGGGGGCAGCCACAGGCCCCCGTCACATCCGAGCCAGGACACCACTACCCAGGACACCACTACCCAGGATACCACTACCCAGGACACCACTACCCAGGACACCACTACCCAGGACACCCCTACCCGGGATAGCACTACCCAGGAAGATGAAATACCGGACAGTGACTCAGAGTGGATGGGTGGAGACGAACCCCCACCCCAAAGTGCCATGGACTCAGAGTGGGACGAAGAGCACGACACAACGCCACTGCTGTCACCAACACCCTCCACCATCGCAGAAACACTCACCACGGTTGGGCACTTTAGTGATGAGGCGTCTGGTACACTCACTGGTGCGCACAACACAGCCGTCCCGGTACAGCAGGTGGAGGTAGGAGCAGCAGAGGGACCGGGCGGTCGGAGGGCAGCCCAGGCCAAGCGAACATCTGCCGCCCAGATGGATCCCGGGTTCCTGCAGTTACCACACCCACACATAGATCCGATGCAACCACCGACCCGGAGACAAGCGAAGAGGGTGACGGGCGGCTTGCGGCGGCTGCGGTCGCAGATGGAGGAGTCCACCCGCGTCCAGGAGCTGGGAGTGGTGCCGGTCATGCGTGCCACCCAGGCCGACACCGCACGGGTGGCGTCCGCGGTGGAGGCAATGGGTGCGACGGTGTCAGACATGGGGAACGGTTTGCGAGGCCTGGGGCCTTCCTTGCAGGCGGCGTCTGTGGCCCAGGAAATGGCTGCCCTCTCACAGGAGGCCATGAGCCAGTGCCAGCACCAGATGGCAGAGGCGCTCAACGCCATAGCCCAGTCTCTGCAGGCCATGGCCCAGTCTCAGCAGGCCATGGCCCAGTCTCTGCAGGCCATGGCCCAGTCTCAGCAGGCCATGGCCCAGTCTCTGCAGGCCATGGCCCAGTCTCAGCAGGCCATCGCTGAGGGCATCGGCGCCAGTGGCCATGTGCGGGCCGGCGTCGCACTGTCACAGACAGGGTTTGCCAACCCCCTGGGCTCCATGGCTGCAAAGCTGCAGACCCCTGTCGATACCAGCACGGGCCTCCAGGACTGGCAGCGCCAGATGTCGGGGGGGCGTCGGATGGCCAGTCCGTTCGCATCCCCCACCCATGTAGAGGCCTGGGGGCCATCGGGCACCGCGAGGGAGGAGGAGGTGGTGTGGTCCGTCCCGGCTCCCTCTGTAGGGGAGGTCCCGGTACACCGCGACACCTCGGACTCCCCCCCTTCCGTCCCAGGTGCATCGGGTGGGCAACGGGCAGGACAGGCTGGCAGCTCGCCATCCCAGTCGCCCGGGCCGCAGCCTGGCCCATCTAGGCCAGGACGCCCCAGGAAACGGCCGCCAAAGGGATCCAGTGTCAGAGGGCAGGAATCACAGGAGTCCACCTCCAGTTCTGCTGTACCGTCTAGGGAACCACGTAGACGTAGTCAAAGGGCCCGTAAGGCCAAACAATTAGACACTGAGTAAGTTGGCACGGGTGCAGGGCACAGATGAGTTTTAGGGGCTAGGGCACGTGCATGAACTCCTTTGGTTATTAAAGTCAATGTTACACCTACCGAAGCTGCCTTTGTGCTCTGTCCAAAGTGTGCGGGCGTGTCATGTACGTTGAGCGCAAGTGTGTGTGTGAGGGGTGGTCTTACCTCAGCCCCAGGTGAGTCTGCCCCCTTCCCCCTGGGCCGCCATCAACATCCCCCGGGCAGAGGACGGGACCGTGCGCTGCAGTGTCACAGCCGCATGCAGGGATGGTCCGGGTGGATGGTGGTACTGTGGCCATGGGTCAGACATAGTCCAACGATGTAGAGCCAGGAGCTCATCGCAGGGCGGGTTGTCATCATCCTCCATGGCCTGCGATAGACACGCGTCCACCCGCAACTGTGTGAGCCCGGCCCGTTGTGCCGCAGGTGGATCGGCAATGGGGGGGGGTGGTGTGCATGCGGGTGGGGTGGGTGGGGTTGGGGAGGGGGGTGAGGGTGCTGGGTGGGTGGATGGGTGGGGGGTGTGGGTGGTTGGCTGTTGCCATGGTGTGCGGTCTGTGGCTATACTACCCGATTCCCACGCCCATCTAGTCAGTGAAGCGGGCGTCTATCAGTCTGTCCCGTGCCCGCTGGGCCAGCCGGTAACGGTGGACAGCCACCCGCCTGTGTCTACCCCGTCTGCCCTGACCATTGCCCCCATCCCCCTCATCTGGGGAGGACTGTGCCTCTTCCTGCTGCTCCTCCACTCCGCCCTCCTCTGCCTGCGGCACTTCGCCCCTCTGCTGGGCTATGTTGTGCAGGACGCAGCACACCACAATGATGCGGCCGACCCTATCAGACCGATACTGGAGGGCGCCCCCAGAGAGGTCCAGGCACCTGAAACGCATCTTCAGCACGCCAAAGCACCTCTCGATCACTCCCCTTGTCGCTACATGGGCATCATTGTAGCGGTTCTCCGCCTCATTGCGTGGCCTCCGTATAGGCGTCATCAGCCACGATCGCAATGGGTAGCCCCTGTCGCCCAGCAACCAGCCCCTCAGCCGGGGATGGCGTCCCTCGTACATGCCGGGGATGGATGCCCGCGACAACACGAATGAGTCGTGTACACTGCCTGGGTGACGGGCGCAGACGTGCAGGATCATCATGCGGTGGTCGCAGACCACCTGTACGTTCATCGAATAGGTCCCCTTCCTATTAGTGAACACGGCCCTGTTATCTGCAGGTGGCCGCACGGCGACGTGCATCCCATCGATCGCGCCCTGGACCATGGGGAACCCGGCCACGGCAGAGAAGCCCACGGCCCGGGCATCTTGGCTGGCCCGGTCCACGGGGAAGCGGATGTAGCGGTGCGCCATGGCATAAAGGGCATCTGTCACTGCCCGGATGCACCGGTGCACCGAAGTCTGCGATATGCCCGACAGGTCCCCACTCGGTGCCTGGAATGACCCCGTTGCATAAATGTTCAGGGCCACCGTAACCTTGACGGACACGGGGAGAGGGTGTCCCCCGCCAGTGCCACGCGGTGACAGGTGTGCCAGCAGGTGGCAGATGTGTGCCACGGTTTCCCGGCTCATCCGGAGTCTCCTCCTGCATTCCCGGTCCGTGAGGTCCTGGTATGACTGCCGGGGCCGGTACACACGGGGCGCCCTCGGGTGCCTCCGTTGCCGTGGGGCTGCGACGTCCTCCTCCCCCTCCTCGTCCTGTCGGTCAGGTGTCCCTCCAGCCTGGGCGGCTGCCGCCTGCCCCTCTGCGGCAGCCTGCGCCGCCTCTCTGGCACGCTCCTCCTCCTCATCCAGGGCAACATAGACATGAGCGGCTGCCACCACGGCGGCCAACATCGCTGGATGACCTGAAAACATGACGGCCTGGTGGGGGGGAGGGGAACGACATCATTGCCCATATCCCCTCCTCCCCCCAGCCAGGTGGCATGGACCGCATGGGTCCAACTGTTGGAGGCTGGCACCTGGTCAGGTGGACCAACTCACTTGCCCTCCCATCACCCTCCTCGGCACGGACCCCCCCCCCAACCTCCACCCCGGCACGGACCCCCCCCCCAACCCCCAACCTCCACCCCGGCACGGACCCCCCCAACCCCCAACCTCCACCCCGGCACGGACCCCCCCCAAACCTCCACCCCAGCACGGACCCCCCCCAACCCCCAACCTCCACCCCGGCACGGACCCCCCCCCCAACCTCCACCCCAGCACGGACCCCCCCCAACCCCCAACCTCCACCCCGGCACGGACCCCCCGCCCCAACCTCCACCCCGGCACGGACCCCCTCCCGGCACTCCACCGGAGCCCAGCCTACTCTAACCACCCCCCCCCCCCCCCGCCGCACACACACACACACAAGCCAAGACACACCTCTCCTCACGCAATCTGCGGCCACGCCATTTCCTGCCCAGAGCCAACCCCCCAGGCCGTCACTCACCTCCACGCTGGTCGGCGTGAGCCTGGAGCACCGGGTCACGCCGATGAAAAGGAGGTTTGATTCACGTCGACGTGAACGGTCATCACGTCGACGGGACTTCGGCCCATCCGGAAGGGAGAATATCGGCAGGCCGAAAATCGGCTGCCTTGCGCAGACCCGTGACATTCTCTGCGGCAGCGGCGCCATTAACGCCCCGCCGACTTTTCTCCCTTCGGAGACTTCGGCGGGGGCGGGGGCGGGATTCACGGCGGCCAACGGGCATTCTCCGACCCTCTGGGGGGTCGGAGAATGACGCCCCATGTATCCAGACCAGATGATTTCTTCAGAGCGAAAAAGAGGGATAAATGTGTTGAATTTTATGCTGTCTAAGAGGGAGTGAAGTAATTGGAGCAGAGTAGAAGGTCATTGGTGGGAGTGATGGCAACAAAGATGTGTAGATTGTGAGACAGAGGGTGTGTTAATGGCAGGAGAATTTGCTAGAACGTTGCATAAATATGTGTCAATAGGAGAATAAAGGTCAGAGTTCAGTAAAAGAAAAACTAAAGAACAAGTGACAGATGTACCTGTAGGGGATGGTTTTTTTTCATTGAGACAAAACATACCTGGTATAATTCTCCCAAAAGAGTTCTACATGTGGGGCGAAATTCTCCGTTATCGGCGCGATGTCCGCCGACCGGCGCCAAAAACGGCGCAAATCCCACCTGCATCACGCCGCCCCAAACGTCGCAAAGTCTCCGGCCCGGAATGGGCTAGCAGCGACGTGACGCTATCCGCGCTGGCTCACGTGGTTCACGCCGTGCGGCGTCTATGTGACGGCTCATAAGGACGCGCTGCTCCCCCCACCCGACCAGAACACCCGACCGGTTGGCCGCCCGCCGCTCAGCCCCGAGGTTCCAGTCCCGTGACATTGAGGCGCTCCTGGACTCAGTGGAGCAGAGGAGGGAGGCCCTGTATCCCGGACACGGCCGCAGGGTTGCCCCACGCCACAGCCAGCGGCTGTGGAGGGAACTGGCCGAGGCCGTCACCGCTGTGGCCCTGACACCATGGACAGGCACCCAGTGCCACAAGAAGGTGAACGACCTTGTCAGAGCAGCCAAGGTGAGCCGCCCAATATCCATACCCCCATATCCCCCCTCCCCATATTCCCCATATCCCCCTCCCCATATCCCCCCTCCCCCATATCCCCTGCCCAATATCCATACCCCCATATCCCCCCTCCCCATATTCCACATATCCCCCCTCCCCCATATCCCCCATATCCCCCTCCCCATATCCCCCCTCCCCATATCCCCCCTCCCCCATATCCCCCCCTCCCCCATATCCTCCCTCCCCCATATCCCCTCTCCCCCATATCCCCCCTCCCCCATATTCCCCATATCCCCCTCCCAAATATCCCCCCTCCCCCATATCCCCCATATCCACCTTCCCCCATTTCCCCAAGTGAATCCAGCCCTAACCTTAACCTCTGCAATACACGCGCAACCGATGGCGTGCATTCATATACCTGTCTAACAGTGTTGCCTTTTACCCCTGCCACCACCCCCCACAGGAGAAGCGTGCACACAACACCAGGGATCATGTGAGGACTGGAGGTGGCCCAGCTGATGAGAGGCCACTGAGCGAACATGAGGGAAGGGCCCTGGAACTGGCTGGCGGACCTGAGGACCGGGAAGTTGCTGATGCAGAGGTCGGGGGCGTACTAGCAAGTGCGCCACCGACAGCCCGTCCCCATATCCCCCCTCCCCCATATCACCTGATCACTGCCTGCGTGTCTAACCATGCATGCTTCACTGTGTATCGCAGGAGCAAACGTCGAGGCACCCATCCCCGCAGATGCAGACCGCCCACAGGATGCCCCTCGGAGCCCACTGGAGACGGAGAGACCCGGACCCTCTGGCATGCGACGCCCGCACGATGCCCCTCGGAGACCACTGGAGACGGAGAGACCTGGCGCAACAGGGAGACGGCCCCCCCGTCTCATGCGGGTGCGGCGACGCAGGCGTGTGCCACCCAGCGACGAGAGGGGCAGCCACAGGCCCCCGTCACAGCCGAGCCACGAAACCACAACCCAGGACACCACTACCCAGGTCACCCCTACCAGGACACCCCTACCCAGGAAACCGAAATACAGGACAGTGATACAGATTGGATGGGTGGAGATGAACCGCCACCCCAAAGTGCCATGGACTCAGAGTCGGACGATGCGCACGACACAACGCCACTGCTGTCACCAACACCCTCCACCATCGCAGAGACGCTCACCTGGGGGCCATCGGGCACCCCGCGGGAGGAGGAGGTGCTGGGGTCTGTTCTGGGTCCCATTGTAGGGGAGGTCCCAGAACACCTCAAAAGCTCGGGCTCCCCCCCTTCCATCCCAGGTGCATCGGGTGTGCAACGGGCAGGACAGGTTGGCAGCTCGCCATTCCAGTCGCCCGGGCCGCAGCCTGGCCCATCTAGGCCAGGACGCCCCAGCAAACGGCCGCCAAAGGGATTGGGGGCGTCATTCTCCGACCCCCCGCTGGGTCGGAGAATGGCCGTTGGCCGCCGTGAATCCCGCCCCCGCCGAAGTCTCTGGTACCGGAGATTGGGCAGGGGCGGGAATCGGGCCGCGCCGGTTGGCGGGACCCCCCGTTCAAATATCCGGCCCGGATGGGCCAAAGTCCCACCCAGAAATTGCCTGTCCCGCCAGCGTAAATCAAACCTGGTATTTACCGGCGGGACCAGGCGGCGTGGGCGGGCTCCGGGGTCCTGGGGGGGGCGCGGGGCGATCTGACCCCGGGGGGTGCCCCCACGGTGGCCTGGCCCGCGATCGGGGCCCACCGATCCGCGGGCGGGCTTGTGCCGTGGGGGCACACTTTCCCTTCCGCCTCCGCTACGGCCTCCACCATGGCGGAGGCGGAAGAGACTCTCCCCACTGCGCATGCGCGGGAAACTTTCAGTGGCCGCTGACGCTCCCGCGCATGCGCCGGGAAGCTGCCAGCGGCCGCTGATGCTCCCGCGCATGCGCCGCTTTTCCGCGCCAGCTGGAGGGGAAACAAACGCCATTTCCGCCAGCTGGCGGGGGGGGAAATCCCTCCGGCTTCGGCCTAGCCCCTCAATGTTGGGACTAGGCCGCCAAAGATGCGGAGAATTCCGCACCTTTCGGCCGGCGCGATGCTCGTCTTTGGCGCCAGTCGGCGGACGTCGCACCGTTGGGGGAGAATTTCGCCCCATGTGTCAGAGGGCAGGAATCGCAGGAGTCCACCTCCAGTTCTGCTGTACCGTCTGGGGAACCACCTAGGCGTAGTCAAAGGGCCCGTAAGGCCAAACAATTAGACACTGAGTAGGTTGGCACGGGCGCAGGGCACAGATGAGTTTTAGGGGCTAGGGTACGTGCATGAACTCCTTTCGTTATTAAAGTCAATGTTACACCTACAGAAGCTGCCTTTGTGCTCTGTCCAAAGCATGCGGGGGTGTCATGTACGTTGAGCGCAAGTGTGTGTGTGAGGGGTGGTCTTACCACAGCCCCAGGTGAGTCTGCCCCGTTCCCCCTGGGCCGCCATCAACATCCCCCCGGGCAGAGGACGGGACCGTGCGCTGCAGTGTCACAGCCGCATGCAGGGATGGTCCGGGTGGATGGTGGTACTGTGGCCATGGGTCAGACATAGTCCAACGATGTGGAGCCAGGAGCTCACCGCAGGGCGGGTTGTCATCATCCTCCATGGCCTGCAATAGACACGCGTCCACCCGCAACTGTGTGAGCCCGGCCTGTTGTGCCGCAGGTGGATCGGCAATGGGGGGGGGGGTGGTGTGCATGCGGGTGGGGTGGGTGGGGTTGGGGAGGGAGGTGAGGGTGCTGGGTGGGTGGATGGGTGGGGGGTGTGGGTGGTCGGGTGTTGCCATGGTGTGCGGTCTGTGGCCATACTACCCGATTCCCACGCCCATCTAGTCAGTGAAGCGGGCGTCTATCAGCCTGTCCCGTGCCCGCTGGCCCAGCCGGTAACGGTGGACAGCCACCCGCCCGTGTCTAGCCCGTCTGCCCTGACCATTGCCCCCAACCCCCTCATCTGGGGAGGACTGCGCCTCTTCCTGCTGCCCCTCCACTCCGCCCTCCTCTGCCTGCGGCACATCGCCCCTCTGCTGGGCTATGTTGTGCAGGACGCAGCACACCTCAATGATGCGGCCGACCCTATCTGACTGATGCTGGAGGGCACCCCCAGAGAGGTCCAGGCACCTGAAACGCATCTTCAGCACGCCAAAGCACCTCTCTATCACTCCCCTTGTCGCTACATGGGCATCATTGTAGCGGTTCTCCGCCTCATTGCGTGGCCTCCGTATAGGCGTCATCAGCCACGATCGCAATGGGTAGCCCCTGTCGCCCAGCAACCAGCCCCTCAGCCGGGGATGGCGTCCCTCGTACATGCCGGGGATGTATGACCGCAACAACACGTATGAGTCGTGTACACTGCCCGGGTAACGGGCGCAGACGTGCAGGATCATCATGCGGTGGTCGCAAACCACCTGTATGTTCATCGAATAGGTCCCCTTCCTATTAGTGAACACGGCCCTGTTATCTGCAGGTGGCCGCACGGCGACGTGCATCCCATTAATCTCGCCCTGGACCATGGGGAACCCAGCCACGGCAGAGAAGCCCACGGCCCGGGCATCTTGGCTGGCCCGGTCCACAGGGAAGCGGTTGTAGCGGTTGTAGCGGTGCGCAATGGCATATAGGGCGTCTGTCACTGCCCTGATGCACCGGTGCACCGATGTCTGTGATATGCCGGACAGATCCCCACTCGGTGCCTGGAATGACCCCGTTGCATAAAAGTTCAGGGCCACCGTAACCTTGACGGACACGGGGAGAGGGTGTTCCCCGCCAGTGCCACGCGGTGTCAGGTGCGCCAGCAGGTGGCAGATGTGTGCCACAGTTTCCCGGCTCATCCGGAGTCTCCTCCTGCATTCCCGGTCCGTGAGGTCCTGGTATGACAGCCGGGGCCGATACACACGGGGCGTCCTCGGGTGCCTCTGTTGCCATGGGGCCGCGACGTCCTCCTCCCCCTCCTCGTCCTGTCGGTCAGGTATCCCTCCAGCCTGGTCGGCTGCCGCCTGCCCCTCTGCGGCAGCCTGCGCCACCTCTCTGGCACGCTCCTCATCCTCCTCCTCATCCAGGGCAACATGGACATTAGCGGCTGGCGCCACGGCGGCCAACATCGCTCGCTGACCGGAAAACATGACGGCCTGTGCGGGGGGGGGGGGGGGGGGGGGGGGGGGGGGGGGGGAGGCGGGGGTACGGGCAATGATGATATGTCCCGCATGGGTCCGACTGTTGGAGACTGGCACCTGGCCAGGTGGACCAACTCACTTGCCCTCGCACCCCCCCTCCCCGGCGCGGACCCCCGTCCCCGTCCCCCTCCCCGGCATGGACCCCCCGTCCCCAGTCCCCCTCCCCGGCATGGACCCCTCCCCCCATCCCCCTCCCCGGCATGGACCCCCCCCATCTCCCTCCCCGGCACGGACCCCCCCGTCCCCCCGTCCCCCTCCCTGGCAGTCATCCTCCCGTCCCCGGCACTCACCCCCCCTCCCGGCACTCCCCCGGAGCCCAGCCCACTCTAACCACCCCCCCGCCGCACACACACACACACAACCCTACACACATCCCTTCCCCACACATACAGACTGTGGCAACGCCATCGCCTCTCCAGCGGCCAACCCCCCAGGCCGTCACCCACCTCCACGCTGGTCGGCGTCAACCTTGAGCACTGGTTGACGCCGATTGAAAGATGTTTAGATTTACGCCGACGTGACCCATGGTCACGTCGGCGGGACTTCGGCCCATCCGGATGGGAGAATATCGGCAGCCCCAAAATTCATTGCCTCGCGCCCACCCGTGCCATTCTCCGAGGCGTGCGGTGCGATTGACGCCCCGCCGACTTTTCTCCCTTTGGAGAATTCGGCGGGCGGCGGGGCAGAATTCACGACGGCCCACGGCGATTCTCCGACCCGGTGGGGGGTCGGAGAATCTCGCCCGTGGTGTCCAGCAGGAAGCAAGGTGCGATTTCCACCATGTGAATCAGTGCGATCCAGACTGCAACCCACTCAACGTTTTGAAGCAGGGGTTGATTCTTGCCAAGTGACCTGAAGAAACCAGCAAGGCCAAATCCTTTTTCAAAGGACACCCCAATCTTAGGATAACACTGCAGCGCAGCCCCCCCCCCACCCAATAACTAGCAAGATTCCCCCAATCACCGACAAGGCCCCACGCAATTACTGGCAATGCCCCACACAATCACTGGCACGACCCCACCCAATCACTGGTAAGGCCCCACCCAGTCGCTAGCAAGACCCCACTAATCACAGATAAGGCCCTTCCCCATTGCTGGCAAGGCCCCTCCTTTTACTAGAAAAGCCTCCACAATTACTGGAAAGGCCACCGAATCGCTGGCAAGGCACCCCCTCCCCCCCATTGCTGGTATGACCCCCCAATCACTCAGCAGACCCTCCCCCCATTGCTGTTAAGGCCCCCGCAATCGCTGGGAAGGTACCCCCATTGCTGGCAAGGGACCCCATTGCTGGCAAGGCACCCCCCATTGCTGGCAAGATACCCCCCATTGCTGGCAAGGCTCCCCATTGCTGGCAAGGTACTCCCCATTGCTGGCAATGCATCCCCCCATTGCTGGCAAGGCTCCCCATTGCTGGCAAGGCACCCCCCAATCGATGACAAGGCCCCCCCAATTGCTGGCAAGGCACCCCTCATTGCTGACAAGACACCCCCCCATTGTTCGCAAGGGACCCCCACATTGCTGGTAAGATCCCCCCCCCCCATTGCAGGCATGGCAGCACAGTGGTTAGCACTGCTGCCTCACGCGTCCAGGACCCGGGTTCAATCCCGGCCACGGGTCACTGTCTGTGTGGAGTTTGCACATTCTCCCTGTGTCTGCTTGGGCCTCACCCCCACAACACAAAGATGTGGAGCATAGATGGAATGGCCATGTTAAATTGCTCTTTAATTGGAAAAAAAATTGGGCACTTTAAATTTGTTTTTAAAAAATCAAGAGGCTTGTAAAAAGTCATGGGCCATGAAGAGCTAGAAAAACAAACAAAGCTTAACCCTCCTTTGAAATAGCCTGAACCTCTCAATCAAGAGGCGTGTAAAAGGTCATGGACCATGAAGAGCTATAAATACAAAGAAAGTTCACCATCCTTTGAAATAGCCTGAACCTGTCAATCAAGAGGCATGTAAAGATAATGGACCATGAAATTGAACGTAAGCAATGTGTTCAATGCAGTTGATAGCTTTTAGGCTCCTTAAGAAGCCCAGATGCTTGAAAATGTCAAAGGGGATTGAAATTAAATATGGAAAAAGAACTTCAAAGGTTTCCAACACATCAAAGGGAATACCTTTGCCTTCATCTGACAGGTAATTGATATTGACATGCTGGGAGAAACATTAAAGGGTTTTTAGACTACAGAGGGAAGACTTTTACCTTCATCTGACAGATCATTGAAATTGACATGCTGGGAGAGAGTTTAATGGTTTTCAAGGCTACTGAGGAAAGATTTGCCACATGACCCTAAGCTGGAAAAGACCCCCAACCTGTGCCCCTCCAGCATATCGTAAGCCCCTGAACCCCACCTCTCCGATGAACCCTGAAGGTAAGTGTGGAGAAGGTACTCACCCTCTTGCTCCCCATGGTGTGCCTGGCACCTGGTCCCCACCTTTAGTGATTCGTGCCCATGTGACTTTCTGCAGGGAGGGCCAGGAGGCCGCAGCATTCCACCTCAATCTCACTAATGAGATTGAAATGGAGGCTAATGAGTTCTAACCAGGTTCTCGCCGTTTCTGTGCAGGAACCGGATCTTGCCAGAGGGAGTGGCCGGAAGACCCGAGATGGATATAACACTCAGCGGGAATCCTCTTTTGGGCCTCATACCCGATTTAACCGGGCAACGGAAATCCCGGCGAAGGCTAACGGCTCTGGAGAATCGCCCCAAAATTACTTAATTGAACTCATGCCATGTTGTCGAAGTAATATGACAGGACATGATCAGCGGCCAGCCTTCGATCGGTGGAAGCACTCTCAGTTGGAAGATCATTGATTCAATCTCCACCCCAGTGACCTGACCATTTAATCTAGGCAGACACTCCAGTGCAGTTTTGAGAGAGCTTCCTGCCTCCAATTAGGTGAGCTGGCAAGTAATTGGGGCAGCACATCTGGTTTAACCGAAGGATGTCCCAGCATAAAAATCACTTGTACTTCGCACCCACAAGATCAGGTGTGTAGAGTAACCAAGCAAAAATGGCCAAAATTAATTTCACTTCCCTGTGTTCCTCCAATCACTGCACAGTGTCACGGAGATCAATCTTTCTCCTTGTAACTTAGAGCAGCCTGCCCTTCTCTTAACCATTTGTAATAAATTATTTATTCTAATCCCACTTGGTACAGTTTATTTCCGCACTATTTTGTTCCACTCCACACAGAGCGCATCAGTCATCTCCTAATATGAACATAGAAATTTCTTCATGACTGCACCAGAGTACAATTGATCTTTGCAGCAAAATACACAGCAGTTTCTCCTATTCTCCCATCTGGGACTAAGTCCCATGGCGGGAATTTGACCTTGGAGGCCAGCGGGAGGCCGCGCCATATCCTTCGGCCCCTACCTCATTAATTATCCAACCGGGTGTTTTGCACCGTACTCCGTGATGGGGTAGGTCTGATGACACGTAGACCGCCATCCTATCCAGGCGCCATATTGAAAAGGTGTCCATCAACACCGACCCATTATTGAAAAAAGATGGATCTCCAGGAACGTTCTGAGGCTGGAAAATGGACCTCCTCGATGACACTGAATCTTGAAGATCATCTGTTGCTTCCCCCACCCACTGTTATTGTGTTCTGGAGTTACTGGCAACCTCCAACTCTGGAGACAACTCCAGGCATTATTCGGGTTAGTCCTGACATCTGGACACCATGTGCTGGATTCACCATCAGCGGGATCCTCCGTTTTGCCGGCAACGCACTCACACCCGCAAATCCCCCGAAGTGTTGGGGGTGCCCACAATGGGAAACCCCATTGGCCGGCTGCTGGGACGGAGAATCCCGCTGACGGCGGGGTCGTGCCGCACCAGAAAACGGGTGGAGCGGGAAGAAGGATTCTGGCCCATGCTGTTGTAGATATGTTTTGCACCAGCGTGTTTTCCCACTTACGCCGCAGAGAATGAGGCGTGGGTGGAAATTTCTGATCGAGCCTTCATCTGCTTCACATCAGCGGGATGAAAATCAGTTTCACACGGCCTCCAGCAGGTTTTTCGATCCGCCAAGGTGGGCACCTTGGAAGATACTTGCAGTCATGAAACAGATTTTTGCACTGCCTCCAAGTTCACCCTCACCCCCACCTGCCATTGAATGTGCCAGTGGGGTTATGGGAGAATTCTGCCCTTTACATTGTTATTTGTTTTTTGGAAACAGTCAATATTCTAAGTCTGAACAAATATTCCAAAATTAAGAAGTCTTCAGGCCAAAGCTATCAATATGAGCTGTGTCTGGTCGCATTGGGTTACTGTGTCAGTGCACTTCACTGCAAAGTAGCCCTTCCTCCAAATGCCAAATTGTTGATCCCCCATGCCATCAAGAGTGGAGCAGAGCAAAACCTTCCCACATGAGAGTGGAAAGAATGGCAAGTCAATTCACACCTTCCCCAAACCTGTTCTACATTGGAACGGCAGATTGGTAGGAGGTAGTCATCTGCATAATACAAAGGAACAGGGGCGGCACGGTGTTGTAGTGGTTAGCACTGCTGCCTCACGGCACTGAGGACTCGGGTTTGATCACGGCCAAGGGAACACTGTCTGTGTGGAGTTTGCACATTCTCCCCGTGTCTCCATGGGTCTCACCCCCACAGCCCGAAAATGTGCAGGATAGGTGGATTGGGCCTGCTAAATTGCCCTTTAGTTGGAAACATTTTTTTAAAATGCAAAGGAACCTGAAAAGAAAGGAGTTTAAAAATAAATTAAATAAATAATTCAACAATGTACCACTAAAGCTGTATTTATACAACATTTTTTTGTGTCAGTGCAAGATGGTTTTGGACGCGGGGAGAAATGTAAAATGACAGTCAAACTCACAAGACATAGGAACATAGGAACAGGAGGAGGCTATTCAGCCCCTCGAACATCTCATGGCTGATCTGTGGCTTAACTCCATATATCTGCCTTGGGCTCAAATCCCTTAAGATTTTTGCTTAACAAAAATCTAGATTTAAAATTAACAACTGTTCTAGCTTCAACTCTTGTTTGTGGGCGAGAGCTCCAAACCTCTATCTCCCTTTGAGTGAAGAAGTTCTTCCCAACATTTTACCTGAATGGTTTACCCCTAATTTTTAGACTATGCCCCCTAGTTTTAGAATCTCGAACCAGTGGAAATAATTTATCTTTATCCACCTTGTCTTTCCCTGTTAATCTCTTAAATATTTCAATCTGATCACCTCTTAACCTTCTAAATCCTAGCGAAAACAGATCTAATTTGTGTAATCTCTCCTCGTACCTTAACCCCTCTGTAATCCAGGTATCATTTTCGTAAACCTATGTTCCACTCCCCCCAAGGCCAAAATATCCTTCCTAAGCTGTGGTGCCCAGAACTGCTCTCAGTACTCCAAGGGAGGTCAAACCACGATTTAGTATAGCTGAAGATTTACTTCTGGGTCTTTATATTCCAACTCTTCAGATATAAAGATGAACATTCCATTAGCCTTTTTGATTATTTCCTGCACTTGTTCCAGGCATTTTTTAGGATCTATGTACCTCAACCAACAAGTTTCTTTGGACATCCACTGTACCTAACCTTTCCATTTAGAAAATACTCTACTCTATCCTCTTTGTTCCAAAATGTGCAACCTCACACTTGCTTACATTGAATTCCATCTGCCACATTTTTCCCATTCACTAGTCTGTCAATATCCCCTTGTAATTTTATGTTATCACCTAGGCTATCTACAATGCCATCTAACTTTGTATCATCGGGAAATTTGGATATATGACTTTCTATGCCATCATCCAAGTCTTGAATGAATAATGTGAATAATTGTGCCCCAATACGATCCATGAGGTACACCACTAGTAACCTCCTGTCAGTTAGAATAATTGCCCATTATCCTCACTCTCTGTCACCTGCCACTCGACCAATTTCCTAACCATTTGCCCTCAACTGCATGGACGTCCACCTTAGTTAACAGTCTCTAACGTGGGACTTTATCAAATGCCTGCCAGAAGTCAAAGTAAATGACATTCAGAGACATTCACTTGTCCACTACCTTAGCCACTGTCTGTGCAGAGTCTGCATGTTTTCCCCGTGTCTGCATAGATTTCCTCCAGGTTCTCCGGTTTCTTCCAACAAGTCCCGAAAGACGTGCTGTTAGGTCATTTGGACATTCTGAATTCTCCGTCTGTCTACCCGAACAGGTGCCGGAATGTGATGACTAGGGGATTTTCACAGTAACTTCATTGCAGTGTTAATGTAAGCCTACTTGTGATAATAAAGATTATTATTATTATTACCACTTCAAAAAATTCAATAAGATTAGTCAGGCATGACCTTCCCTTCACAACTCCATACTGGCTCTCCCTGATCAACCAAACGTTTTCAAGGCATTCAGTTACCCGTCCCTGATTATAGACTCCAGCAATTTCCCCACCACAGATGTTAGGCTAACCAGTCTGTAATTTCCTGGTTTCCCCTTTTCACCCTTCTTAAAATGTGGAGTGACATGGGCAATTTTCCAATCCAGAGGGACCAAATCTGAATCGAGGGAACTCTGAAAGATTATAGTTAGGACATCTACTATGTGCTTCCTAGAATGGAAACCTGGGGATTTTTCATTCTTTAGTTCTTCCATTAATTTCCAAGTCAGTGATGCTGTACTTACGTTAATTGTATTAAGACCCTGGGGCGACATTCTCCGACCCCCCGCCGGGTCGGAGAATCGCCGGGGGCTGGCGTGAATCCCGCCCCTGCCGGTTGCCGAAGTCTCCGGCACCGGATATTCGGCGGGGGCGGGAATCGCGCCGGTTGGCGGGCCCCCCTGCTCGATTCTCCGGCCCAGATGGGCCGAAGTCCCGCCGATAAATTGCCTGTCCCGCCGGCGTAAATTAAATCACCTAACTTACCGGCGGGACAAGGTGGCGCGGGCGGGCTCCGGGGTCCTGGGGGGGGGTGCGGGGCGATCTGGCCCTGGGGGGTGCCCCCACGGTGGCCTGGCCCGCGATCGGGGCCCACCGATCCGCGGGCGGGCCTGTGCCGTGGGGGCACTCTTTCCCTTCCGCCTCTTCCACGGTCTCCACCATGGCGGAGGTGGAAGAGACTCCCTCCACTGCGCATGCGTGGGAAACTGTCAGCGGCCGCTGACGCTCCCGCGCATGCGCCGCCCGGAGATGTCATTTCCGCGCCAGCTGGCGGGGCAACAAAGGCCGTTTCCGCCAGCTGGCGGGGCGGAAATTCCTCCAGCGTCGGCCTAGCCCCGCCAGTTGGGGCTCGGCCCCCAAAGATGTGGAGCATTCCGCACCTTTGGGGCGGCGCGATGCCCGTCTGATTGCCGCCGTTTTGGGCCCCAGTCGGCGGACATCGTGCCGTTTCCGGAGAATTTCGCCCCTGTACTCTACTGACTGTTAACTTTTTCAGGACATCCGCCGAGTTATCTTTCTTTTCATAAGTTCATAAGTTGATAAAATATAGGAGCAGAATTAGGTCATTTGGCCCATCGAGTGTACTGTGCCATTTGATCATGGCTGATCTCATCCTGGCCTTAACTTCACCAGCCTGCCCGTTCTCCATTCTCAATTAAAAATCCCCTTAAATTTACTCACTGTCCCAGCATTCACCGCACTCTGGGGTAGCGAATTCAACAGATTCACAACCCTTTGGGATAAATAGTTTCTTCTCAATTCTGTTTTAAATTTGATACCTCTTATCCTAAGACTATGACCTCTAGTTCTAGAATGCCCCACAAGAGGAAGCATCCACTCCACGTCTACTTTATCCATACCTTTCATCATCTTGTATACCTCAATTTGATCCCCTCTCATTCTTCTAAACTCTAGAGAGTATAGGCCTAAACTGTTCAATCTCTCTTCATACGACAGACCCCTCAACTCCGGAATCAACCTAGTGAACCTCCTCTAAACTGCCTCCAATGCCACTACATCTTTCCTCAAATAAGGGAACCAAAACTGTGCACAATACTCACCAATGCCTTGTACATTGCAACAACTGTAAATACTGATGTAATTGTTCAACATGTCTGCCATTTCCCCATTATCACTGACAACATCTCCGTTTTCAGTTTTTAGTGGGTCTACATTGCTCTTGACCACCTGATTTCCCTTTTATATAACTATAAAATGTCTTCTTATTGATTTTAATGCCCCTTGCAAGACTCCTTTCATAATCCCTTTTAGTAGCTCTTATCAGTTGCTTCATGACCCTTTGCTGGTCTTTGTATCTATCCCATTCGTCCAGATCTGTTCTATGATTTGCATTTTTGTAAGCCATTTCTTTAATTTTATGCTGTTCCTAACCTCTTTAATTGTCCATGCCTGTTTTTTGTTGTGAAGGGGAGCCTTTTCCCCTCAGTGGTATATGCTCGCTCTGTATCCCATTAAATGTCTCTTTAAATATTCTCCACCGATCTTCAGTCGATTGACCCATTAACAGATCTTCCCAGTTTGCGGTGAACGGTTTCTGTCTCATCCCGTTAAAGTCAGCCTTACCCAACTCTAAAATTCTAGTATCTGGATCGTGCTTTTCACTTTCAAACGCTACATTGAATTAAACCCATGTTGTGATCACTATTTGATAATGTTCATGCATAGTTAAGCTACAAATTTAATTTGGCTCATTACTCACAACTCAATCTAATATTGCCTGTCCACTTGTTATCTAGAGCATATTGCTGCAGGTAACTATCCCGGGCACATTTGTTGACTATTATGCACACTAAAGACCTGAGGTGTGAGACCTCCTCCAGGAAATTACCTCACATCAGTTTGACAGCCTAAAGAATGTAAATCCAGACCAAAACACATCAACAAAAAGATCAGTAGTAACAGTAATAAATGAACACGGTGCACTCCTCTGGGGTTCCTTGATTGAATATCAGAAACTCTAAACCATTCTGGGGTGTAAATCTCACCCATATATTTTGCCTGCATAATTGAGCATTGAGAATATTTTGCTATGAAAGCAAAAATATGCTTTCACTCGAGCCCATTTTATTATATATTTATTATATCTAAGCACTGGGCTGCCCAAACAGTAGCCTGTTATTATTAAGATGTAATGCGATAAATATTACAACATGGTTGTATTATATATTTCAGTTCAGTCCCATTTTTACATAATCATTTTGTAGAATGTCTGGCCTGGGCCTCTGTAATACAGATTTGGACAAGCACGAGAGCTTCGAAATACACTACACCCACATATCAGAGGAAAGTTTGCTGTGGTCTGTTCTAACACAAATCTATACAAAGACCTTTAATAAGAGAAGCATAACTCAGTGGCTTTGTACCATCTAATTTCACTTTTAAAATTAAAACTGGATGAAATAAAATTGCGCTGCGCACCCAATGAAAAGAAAAATAGATGGGTGGCCAAGAATCTATTGTCAATTTGGAACCCCTATCACAGATTAATTTAATCCTAATAGATTGTTCAATTATAGAAACCATTCAGCCCATCAAGTGTGCAGTTGGTCTTTATACAGAGACTTTTGTTGCTCAGGGAAAAATACTTCACAGCCAGTAAAATACTTCCGAAGTATAGTCACTGCCGAGATACAGGCAGCCAATGTGAGCAAAAGTAAAAAACGTAAGATCCCACAGACAGCAATACTATGAATATCAGTTTTAGTGACGTTGGTTGAGGAATAAATGGTGGTCAGGATATCGTTGAAGAGTCTTGTAGCTGTGGGGAAGAAGCTGTTCCTATGTCTGGATGTGCAGGTCTTCAGACTTCTGTACCTTCTGCCTGATGGAAGGGTCTGGACGAAGGCAATGCCTGGGTGGGAGGGGTCTCTGATAATGCTGTCTGACTTCCTGAGGCAGTGGGAGGTGTAGACAGAATCAATGTGGGGGTGGCAAGCTAGTGTGATGCATTGGGCTGAGTTCACCACACTCTGCAGTTTCTTGCGATCTTGGGCCAAGCAGCACCGAGAATGACCCTGCTTTTAAATGGGGCTCTGTGGTTTTCTTCTTACCTCGGTCAGAAGCGCCCGACCGAGGCTGCACTTACCTCACTCCGTACACAGATGAACTCAGCCTCCGGAACCCTCTCCATTGTCAAAACTCGCCTTTTAAGGGTCCTCGAGCTCTCCCTCCACCCCCACCTCTTAATGGCACCCCAGGTCCTGATCCCTGGCATGGGCAACCTGGCACCCGGGCACTTTGGTACTGGCACGGGCAACCAGGCACCTGGGCACCAGGGTGCCTGAGTGGCTGTGCCATGATGCCAGGATGGCAGTGCCAGGGTGCCAGCAGGAGTGCCAGGGTATCACCTGCCCAGAGCCCGACCATCCAGCGGCTTCCAAAGGTCTGGGAGATCTCCCCAGATGCCATTTGTGTGGAACAGTGCTAAATGACGGCATGGCGAGGTCTCCCAGTCGCGGGTGTTAGTTCCCGGGCCTCAGGAGAATCAGGCTCCAATATATTTAAATGAGCCTAATGGTTCACTTAAATATGTTAATTTGGATCTTACCCTCACTGGTCAAGAACCATATCGCGACATCTCGCAAGACCTCATTGGATCTAGTGAGGCACTCTGAGCGTCGCAAATCTTGCGAGAGGCCTTTCGTGATATTTAACAGCCTTGTTGCGTCAACGAGTCGGGTGCCATGAGGCGGTTCAATTCATCATAGAATTTACAGTGCAGAAGGAGGCCATTCGGCCCATCGAGTCTGCACCAGCTCTTGGAAAGAGCACTCTACCCAAGGTCAACACCTCCACCCTATCCCCATAACCCAGTAACCCCACCCAACACTAAGGGCAATTTTGGACACTAAGGGCAATTTATCATGGCCAATCCACCTAACCTGCACATCTTTGGACTGTGGGAGGAAACTGGAGCACCCGGAGGAAACCCACGCACACATGGGGAGGATGTACAGACTCCGCACAGACAGAGACCCAAGCCGGAATCGAACCTGGGACCCTGGAGCTGTGAAGCAATTGTGCTATCCACAATGCTACCGTGCTGCCCCAAATTGCACCCATTGTCTGTTAATTATGACAGAAAGAATTTGGGAAATCGATACCATACTGCACAGGAATAGCACAGATTTGTAACTACATGCTCCAAACCTCTCAATCTTCAGCACTTCTATCAAATCACTTCATAAACAGAATAATCCCCACATAGCTGAACACTCATCATAGCTTCATTCCCTTAGTTCTGGAATTAATCTACAGGCTCTCCTTCCGTCAAAATTTGTTTTTAGAGAGATCAAAGCTGCACACCATACAGTTTTAATCTAGTCTTCAATACTAAAAAAAACAAGAAATATAGAAATACAGTAAATTCTCCATGAGTCAAATCCCAGGGGCGCAGCTCTCAAATTCAGGTTGAGCAGAATTTTGTGATAACTGAGGAGACCCAATATTCCATTTGAATATGTCTCCATGTAACCCGGTAATGCATCTTACTGTATGGTCCTGATTCAGTGGTGAATAAAAAATATGGAGCCTCTTTGGCGTCAGCATGTGCAACCGTTCTCATCCTCTTCCTTGCTGGAGAGAGTGTTTGTTGAACTGTTTGAAGATGTTTTCATTGGCTGTCAGAATGGTGGGCACACTTGATGGCGGTAACTTCCGCCCTTTAACAATGCCCACTTTCTCTTTTACGCCATAGTTTTCCACTTGACCGGTCAACTTCACCTTCTCTCTGATCGACAACACTTTTCACCTTCTCACAGGTTCCGCCATACTCGTATGCTTTGCAAGTGACTTCATGGAGAAATTTGAGCACGCTTAGGTCCAACCACTCATCTTCCATTGGTTGGTGCATTGGTTGGTGCTCATTCAGAAGGTCGATGCAGACTCAATGGGCCAAATGGCTTCCTCCTGCACTGGAGTGATTCTATGATTCTATGATATTTGCTGCAGGCCAGGGTCGGAGGTCAGCATCACTAACAGAACCTAGATTCAATGCAGGAAACTTTACTGACCCGACCAGTCCAACACAACTAAGTCTAGGTCTTCATACTCCCATTTATCTGTATTGCATCTGATGAAGGCACTGCTTTCCTCTTACTGCATTCTACAATTTCCACCTTTGCATCATCCTTCTCTCCTAATCATGTGGGCACTGAGCCACTTGTCTTCATTCCAGTCACACACTTACTCTTGTTTGCTGCCTTCACAACAATCTCTAACAGCATTCTGCCCTCACCCAGCTGGTAAATGACAAACAATTTTATCACTGATCACTGCTTCCTCCATTCTTATTCCACCCACTTTCTTTTCATTGAAAAGCTCTGCATTCTGCTTAGAACTTGATTCTTCGCCCACACAGGATACACATGAAACCTGCACATACACACTCGTCTTTTCAACAGCCATCACTACCTCATTGCTTCTCTTTCTGCAGGACAAAATAGAACAAAACTGCTGCCTATCAGACACTGGGGACACAATCAAACGGAAAGCTTTCTAAGTGTTATTTGTGACGGGTTGGGCTGGCAGTTCCCACTGCTATCTAACCACTGTCACCTTTTTGGGCGCTGGCGCGATTTAACCAAAAGGTCTCTAAATGTGATAGAGTGAAAATTGCTGCAAACTTCCCGATGCTTTGACCGGTGAGGCCTTCCCCGCTATAAAACATTAATTGATCCACTTAACGATGCCCCACGGGCTGCACGCCGCAAATGATGGTCCCTCGTCTGATTCACTGGGACCGTGCTTGCCAGCCCCCTGCTAACAAGGAAAAGCAGCACTTAAACCAATCCTACACAGCCAACCGCACTCAGCTCGCAGCCAAGCCTCCGAGAAGACCAGCCCCATGATTCGGGGATGCCGACCTAGGGCAGATTATTGGATGCGGTCAAGGCCAGATGGGAGCCCTGTTCCCCCGAGGGTCTCACAGGGTCAGCCACAGGGCAGCCAATGCTGCATGGGAGGAAGTGGCAGCGGCCGTCAGCTCGGAGAGAGTGGGCAGCAAGGTGGTGCAGTGGTCAGCACTGCTGCTTCATGGCGCCAAGGACCCTGGTTCGATCCTGGCCCCGCGTCACTGTCCATGTGGAGTTTGCACATTCTTCCTGTGTCTGCGTGGGTCTCACCCTCACAACCCGAAAAGAAGCGTAGGGTAGGTGGATTAGCCATGCTAAATTGCCCCTTAATTGGATAAAAAGAATTGGGAGTTCTAAATTTATTTTTTAAAAAGGTCGGGGAGCGTGGCCAGAAGGACCAGCACCCAGTACCGTAAAAAGGTCAAAGGCCTCACGTGGGCCACACAGGTGGTTTGGAACTGGATCCCCGAACCGCCCCCCCATCGCCCCACAAGAATGCTCCTGGCACCACCCTGCCCAGCACCATTCCGTGCCGCAGCCCATCCACGTCCAGCAGTGCCGTCCACAATCATCGTACCCTCTTCCCCCATTACTCTCACCCTCCCATAGTCCTCATTCCCCCTTGTGGTAAACCACTGTTGCACCTATATTAGGTGATGTATGGTAGGACCTGTACTACAGGTACGACGGTAGTCCCTGCCTGCTGGCTCCGCCCAGTAGACGGAGTATGAATATGTGTGTCCTCCGTGCAGCAGCCATTTCGCCAGCTGCTGTGGAAGGCCACACATCTTAGAGCAATAAAGCCTCAGTTGTATTCAACTCTCGTCTTTGTGCAATTGATCGTGCATCAATTTATTGCTCTAAGATTTTCAGAAGATGGACCTCCGTATCAAGCCGGATCGCCTGAAGCTGGATCCACAATAAAGCGACGCCAAAAAGGACTTTCAGCACTGGCTCGCTTGTTTCGAGGCGTACATCAACTCGGTGCCCAGCCCTGTTCCGGAGGCTCAGAAAATGCAGATACTGTACTCGAGGTTGAGCTCCAACATCTTTCTGCTGTTCCAGGACACGCCAAACTACGCCAAAGCCATGACGCTACTCAAAGAAAATTACGCCCAGAAGATGAACACGCTCTTCGCCAGGCACATACTCGCCACTCGCTCTCAACTCCCTGGTGAGTCCATAGAAGACTTCTGGCGGGCCCTAATCCCACTAGTCCTGGACTGTGTCAGGCCATTACGGCCACGGAACATTCAAACCTCCTTATGCGGGATTGGGGTCGGACCTCATACGCCAGCGACTTCGAGAGGGGGCCACGCGCGATCTCACAGAGACAAAGAATCTAGCGCTCTCTATGACGGTCGCCTCGTGCAATATCCAGGCCTACACCCCCAGCCGCGCGGCCCACCCCTCCTACGCATCGTAGACCCCACAGACGGCCGCCCGAGCGGGGGCCTTACCCAGCCAATACGCCTGCGCCACGCGCCACCAGCGAACCCCGGGGGTCCCCGATGTTACTTTTGTGGCCAGCAGAAACACCCCCGCCAACGCTGCCCGTCCCGCGCTGCCCTTTGTAAGGCTTGCGGTAAGAAGCGGCACTTCGCTGCGGTGTGCCAGGCCCGCGCAGTCGCCGCTATCACCCCCACCCCCCTCGTTTACAGACAATAGGCACCGCCATCTTCACCTCCCCGGACCACGTGCGGCCAGTGGGCGCCGCCATCTTCCCCCCTCAGATCATGCGCGGGCATTGGGCGCCACCATCTTCTCCCCCTCAGACCAAGCTCGGCCAGTGGGCGCCGCCATCTTCCCCTCCACGCAACACGTGCGGCCCATGGGCGCCGCCATCTTTTTCAACCCACAATGTGCGGCCCGTGGGCGCTGCCATTTTGACCTCCCCAAGATCTTCAGGTGCCGCCATCTTGTCTCCTTCACGGCACATGGGCACCACCAGCATCCCAGGACCCGGGCACCCCATCATCCGACACCAGCGACGACCAGCCGCGACTCGCCTCAGTGACCATCGACCTGTCTCGTCCACACAACCTGGCTACCGCATCGACCAGCGTTAAATAGCTCAGTTGGGAGAGCGTTAGACTGAAGAGCTAAAGGTCCCTGGTTCAATCCCCGGTTTCGCCATTGCACCAGGTGCTGCATTGCCTTGCTATCTGGCACGTCGCCCAGAATTTTTTTTTAAAAAGTTGCAGACACTCCAGCTTGATTCAGAGATCCATCCTTTCTACTTAAGTGTAATCTATTAAATTGATGCACGATCAATAACTGCTAAAACGAGGTTGTAGCACAACTGAAGGCTTTAATAGACTAGAACTGTTCCCCAGCAGCTCAGGTACAGAATGAGGGCTGCTGGGACGGCACTGACTCTTATACCCCGTCTATCAGGGCGGAGCTACATACTATACAGCCAATGGTAAACCCCCAGGTTTAACCAATGGAACTTCAGCCTCTCGGGTACTGCAATACCTGATAATACCACAGTCACCATCATGCCAATCCCGCTATCGGTCTTTGCTGATATTTGGCTCCGCAAGCCTCAGTAAGGATTCCTCCATCTGATTGACTGAAGAGATGCACGGTTGTTTGCCATATTCACAGTGGTCCCAGGTCCCAACTCACACTAACATTGAGACTTTAGTGAATGTTGCAGAGGTTTCCTCGTTGCATGCATTTTCACTTGAACATACCTTTTTGTTTAGAAATTGGAAGGACGTGCAAGCGGATTTAATTATCTATCAAACTGCACCAAATTAATGCAAATTCCAGAAAATGGAACTGTCCCCCTTAAAGGCCAATTAGGTGAATGCCATATTTAACTTAATAAGGAACAGGGAGCAGGGTTTTCCAGCCCTTCCCGCCGGGAACCCCCCCCCCCCCCCACCCCGTGCGGGTTTCCTGGTGGTGGGGTGTGCTAGCCACGCAAAACGCCATGGACATCGGTGGGACAGGAAAATCTGTCCAGTGGGCAATGGCGAGCTGCCTCCGCTGCTGGAAAACACACCACGGGTGGGTGGGGGCAGAAGTTTAATCTTCGAAGAAATTGGGAGCATGCATCCAAATTACCACTCATGCTGATTAAAGCTGCTGTTAAAATTCAGAATCCCTTCCATCTCTTTCGTATTTGTATTCACAGCAAAAAGCAATTTCCACAGGCAAACCTGCAGCTCCAATAATCTGAAATTTATAACCTTCTGCGTGCTGTGATCAGCAAAACATTTCACAAGATTAGTGCGACATTTTGGGACATATTCCAATCCCGATTGTCCACTTCCACAGGCAGAAAAAAATAACTTTTGATTGTTCAACAGAAACAACAGTGACTTACATCTATATCGAAGCCTAAAGCATGCACTACAGGGATCCGCCACCTCAAGGACTCTCAATGGGTGGCCCCAGCGATGGGGTTGAGGGGGGTACCGGGGTTTGGGTTTCAGAAACTGGGAGCAGGATGAAGGTTAAAAGGATGGGAATGATTCTGATGGTCCCAGGGGAAAGGACAGCCCCCCCATCCACCCTTACTGCCCAACACCTGCCCACACAGCTAAAGCTGCTGGGTTTCCGGACTTGCGTGGGCCTCCTCTCGGCCCTGGATATAATACCTGTGGTGATGGGATGGTCACTTCAGGGTCTCAGTAGGCCCAAGGGCAGGCAGGCCACCTGACAGCTCTGCCACCCCCCTTAATAATTTAGTGGGGCAGGGACAGGTGGGTAGGTGGTTGGATCTTATGTCTACCCCTTCAGCCTCAAGCCCTGCTGATGGTGGAATATATAATCCAGCCCACAGAAACAAGTAGTTCGGTAGCTGAATGAAGAAAAGGGGGAAACCAACAATTTATTCAAGCAGAAAACGGACAGCCCAGATTAAGGTGGTGCTATTACTGCCGCTGACAATGCTGTTACTAAGATGAGCAGGAGTAGAAACAAACTTGAAACAAATTTGACCCACAACCACTCTGAGTGGGTGCAGCTTCCTGAGGACTGAGGTCCAGACAAATTGAAATTTGATTGCCATGTCTGCACATATATAAGATTAGAGGGTAGTTAGTGACACAGTTAATGTTCAGCACAGTGGCCTGATGAGATTGTCCCTGTTGTACATGGCATTCATTTCTAACAGTTCTGCACTATCTTCTCCCGCTGTGGCAGAAAGTAAAAGTTCACATTGTTGGGAAGGGATTTTAAGTCAGGGTTATTGTGCAGGGAATAGTGATTACAAGGAGGATTACATCATGCAGCTAAATCAGGGAAGAAGGAGTGCACGACAGTTTTAATTAAAGCTGGGCGTAAAAGGCATCTGTATCTGCAGCACTCACAATCATGGGGTGAATACATTGAAGACAACTGTCTATTTCTTTGACAAGTTGTACTTCCTCAAAGCATTCCAGTGCCCTTCCACCCAATGATTGACATATCTCCTCAATAGCCTCCAGAGGGTTCAGCCTTCTGAGGCAATGATGTGTTGAGAAACCTAATTAAGACCTTCTTATCTTCAGGAAAAGCCTGCTGAATGTATGTGCCTTTAGGGAAAAGACGATGCCTCATTCTAAGGACTTCCATGTGCTCCTTCTCTTTCTCTTACAGGCCTTGTATCATTGAAAAATCCATGTTCCCAGTGCTCTCCACATAGTTGACTAAATAGGGCAGCAGAACTCTTGACAAAACTTCCAAAATATCAACTAAAAGCTCAATGCAGGAAAAGTCAAACAAATCTTCAGCTCCAGCAGACAAAAGGCCTCCTCGAAGTTGGATTCACCTTGAGCTCCGCTGCGCATACCGCACACACTGGCAGTAAAAATTAGGATCGGATTTGGTGAAGTTGAGAAAAATACCACAGGATGTATATGCCCCATTCAAATGAACTATGATGGGTTTCTTGAAGACGCTCAAGGGCGATGGCGCTATTTCTGCAGGAAATTCTGTTTTTTTTAAACCAGCTGAGTTAAAATGGAAACTATTACCGTCACAATTTACTGAGTTTACCTTGGTTTTTATACTATGAACGACCTCGTCAGAGCAGGCAGGGTGAGCCTCCCCCATATTCCCCATATCCCCCCTCCCCCATATCCCCCATATCCCCCCCTCCCCCATATCCCCCCTACCCCATATCCCCCCTCCCCCATATCCCCCCTCCCCATATCCCCCCTCCCCCATATCCCCCCTCCCCCATATCCCCCATATCCCCCCTCCCCATATCCGCCCTCTCCCATATCCCCCCTCCCCCATATCCCCCCTCCCCATATCCCCCCTCCCCATATCCCCCATATCCGCCCTCCCCATATCCACCCTCCCCCATATCCCCCCTCCCCATATCCCCCCATATCCCCCATATACCCCCTCCCCCATATCCCCCCTCCCCATATCCCCCATATCCCCCTCCCCCATATCCCCCTCCCCCATATCCCCCTCCCCATATCCCCCCTCCCCCATATCCCCCATATCCCCCCTCCCCCATATCCCCCTCCCCATATCCCCCCCACACGCCCCATATCCCCCCTCCCCATATCCCCCCTCCCCCATATCCCCCATATCCCCCTCCCCCATATCCCCCCTCCCCCATATCCACCCCTCCCCCATATCCCCACTCCCCATATCCCCCATATCCCCCCTCCCCATATCCCCCCTCCCCCATACCCCCCTTCCCCCATATCCCCCCTCCCCCATATCCCCCCTGCCCATATCCCCCCTCCCATATCCCCCCTACCCCATATCCCCCCTCCCCCATATCCCCCATATCCCCCCTCCCCATATCCCCCCTCCCCCATATCCCCCCTCCCCATATCTCCCCTCCCCCATATCCCCCATATCCCCCCTCTCCCATATCCCCCCTCCCCCATATCCCCCTCCCCCATATCCTCCCTCCCCCATATCCCCCTCCCCCATATCCCCCCTCCCCATATCCCCCTCCCCCATATCCCCCCTCCCCATATGCCCCCTCCCCATATCCCCCCTCCCCCATATCCTCCCCTCCCCCATATCCCCCCTCCCCCATATCCCCCCTCCCCATATCCTTCCTCCCCCATATCCCCCCTCCCCCATATCCCCCCTCCCCATATTCCCCTCCCCATATCCCCCCTCCCCCATATCCCCCCTCCCCCATATCCCCCTCCCCCATATCCCTCATATGCCCCCTCCCCATAGCCCCCATATCCCCCCTCCCCATATCCCCCATATCCCCCCTCCCCCATATCCGCCTTCCCCCATTTCCCCAAGTGAATCCAGCCCTAACCTTAACCTCTGCAATACACGCGCAACCGATGGCGTGCATTCATATACCTGCCTAACAGTGTTGCCTTTTACCCCTGCCACCACCACCCCCCCCCCTCCACAGGAGAAACACGCACACAACACCAGGGAGCATGTGAGGACTGGAGGACGCTGGCTGATGAGAGGCCACTGACCGAACACGAGGAAAGGGCCCTGGAACTGGCTGGCGGACCTGAGGACCGGGAGGTTGCCGATGCAGAGGTCGGGGGCGTACTAGCAAGTGAGCCACCGACAGCCCGTCCCCATATCCCCCCTCCCCCATATCCCCCCTCCCCCATATCACCTGATCACTGCCTGCGTGTCTAACCATGCATGCTTCATTGTGTATCGCATGAGCAAACGTCGAGGCACCCATCCCCGCAGATGCAGACCGCCTGCAGGATGCCCCTCGGAGGCCACGGGAGACAGAGAGACCCGGACCCTCCGGCATGCGACGCCCGCAGGATGCCCCTCGCACACCACGGGAGACGGAGAGACCCGGACCCTCCAGCATGCGACGCCTGCAGGATGCCCCTCGCACACCACTGGAGACGGAGAGATCCAGACCCTCCAGCATGCGACGCCCGCAGGATGCCCCTCGCACACCACGGGAGACGGAGAGACATGGAGCAACAGGGAGACGACACCCCCGTCACGTGCAGGAGCGACGACACAGGCATGTGCCACCCAGCGACGAGGGGAGCAGCTACAGGCCCTCATCACATCCGAGCCAGGACACCACTACCCAGGACACCACTACCCAGGACACCACTACCCAGGTCACCACTACCCAGGACACCACTACCCAGGTCACCACTACCCAGGACACCACTACCCAGGACACCACTACCCAGGACACCACTACCCAGGACACCCCTACCCGGGACACCACTACCCAGGACACCTCTACCCGGGACAGCACTACCCAGGAAGACGGAATACCGGACAGTGACTCAGAGTGGATGGGTGGAGACGAACCCCCACCCCAAAGTGCCATGGACTCAGAGTGGGACGAAGAGCACGACACAACGCCACTGCTGTCACCAACACCCTCCACCATCGCAGAAACACTCACCTCGGTTGGGCACTTTAGTGATGAGGCGTCTGGTACACTCACTGGTGCGCACAACACAGCCGTCCCGGTACAGCAGGTGGAGGTAGGAGCAGCAGAGGGGCCGGGCTGTCGGAGGGCAGCCCAGCCCAAGCGAACATCTGCCGCCCAGATGGATCCCGGGTTCCTGGAGTTTCCACACCCACACATAGATCCGATGCAACCACCGACCCGGAGACGAGCGAAGAGGGTGACGGCCGGCTTGCGGCAGCTGCAGTCGCAGGTGGAGGAGTCCACCCGCGTCCAGGAGCTGGAAGTGGTGCCGGTCATACGTGCCACCCAGGCCGACACCGCACGGGTGGCGTCCGCGGTGGAGGCAATGGGTGCGATGGTGTCAGACATGGGGGACGGTTTGCGAGGCCTGGGGCTTTCCGTGCAGGCGGCGTCTGTGGCCCAGGACATGGCTGCCCTCTCACAGGAGGCCATGAGCCAGTGCCAGCGCCAGATGGCAGAGGCGCTCAACACCATAGCCCAGTCTCAGCAGGCCATGGCCCAGTCTCAGCAGGCCATGGCCCAGTCTCTGCAGGCCATCGCTGAGGGCATCGGCGCCAGTGGCCATGTGCGAGCCGGCGTCGCACTATCACAGACAGGGTTTGCCAACCCCCTGGGCTCCATGGCTGCAAAGCTGCAGACCCCTGTCGATACCAGCACGGGCCTCCAGGACTGGCAGCGCCAGATGCCGGGGGGGCGTCGGATGGCCAGTCCGTTCGCATCCCCCACCCATGTAGAGGCCTGGGGGCCATCGGGCACCCCGAGGGAGGAGGAGGTGGTGTGGTCCGGCCCGGCCCTCCCCTGTAGGTGAGGTCCCGGAACACCGCGACACCTCGGACTGCAGCTCGCCATCCCAGTCGCCCGGGCCGCAGCCTGGCCCATCTAGGCCAGGACGCCCCAGGAAACGGCCGCCAAAGGGATCCAGTGTCAGAGGGCAGGAATCACAGGAGTCCATCTCCAGTTCTGCTGTACCGTCTGGAGAACCACGTAGACGTAGCCAAAGGGCCCGTAAGGCCAAACAATTAGACACTGAGTAAGTTGGCACGGGTGCAGGGCACAGATGAGTTTTAGGGGCTAGGGTACGTGCATGAACTCGTTTGGTTATTAAAGATAATGTTACACCTACAGAAGCTGCCTTTGTGCTCTGTCCAAAGCGTGCGGGGGTGTCATGTACGTTGAGCGCAAGTGTGTGTGTGAGGGGTGGTCTTACCTCAGCCCCAGGTGAGTCTGCCCCCTTCCCCCTGGGCCGCCATCAACATCCCCCCAGGCAGAGGACAGGACCGTGCGCTGCAGTGTCACAGCCGCATGCAGGGATGGTCCGGGTGGATGGTGGTACTGTGGCCATGGGTCAGACATAGTCCAACGATGTGTGCCAGGAGCTCACCGCAGGGCGGGTTGTCATCATCCTCCATGGCCTGCAATAGACACGCGTCCACCCGCAACTGTGTGAGCCCAGCCGTTGTGCCGCAGGTGGATCGGCAATGGGGGGGGTGGTGTGCATGCGGGTGGGGTGGGTGGGGTTGGGGAGGGGGGGTGAGGGTGCTGGGTGGGTGGATGGATGGGGGGTGTGGGTGGTCGGCTGTTGCCATGGTGTGCAGTCTGTGGCCATACTACCCGATTCCCACGCCCATCTAGTCAGTGAAGCGGGCGGCTATCAGTCTGTCCCGTGCCCGCTGGGCCAGCCGGTAACGGTGGACAGCCACCCGCCAGTGTCTAGCCCGTCTGCCCTGACCATTGCCCTCATCCCCCCCATCTGGGGAGGACTGCGCCTCTTCCTGCTGCTCCTCCACTCCGCCCTCCTCTGCCTGCGGCACATCGCCCCTCTGTTGGGCTATGTTGTGCAGGACGCAGCACACCACAATGATGCGGCCGACCCTATCTGACGGATACTGGAGGGCGCCCCCAGAGAGGCCCAGGCACCTGAAACGCATCTTCAGCACGCCAAAGCACCTCTCTATCATTCCCCTTGTCACTACATGGGCATCATTGTAGCGGTTCACCGCCTAATTGCATGGCCTCCATACAGGCGCCATCAGCCACGATCGCAATGGGTAGCCCCTGTCGCCCAGCAACCAGCCCCTCAGCCGGGGATGGCGTCCCTCGTACATGCCGGGGATGGATGACCGCGACAACACGTATGAGTCGTGTACACTGCCTGGGTAACGGGCACAGACTTGCAGGATCATCATGCGGTAGTCGCAGACCACCTGTATGTTCATCGAATAGGTCCCCTTCCTATCGGTGAACACGGCCCTGTTATCTGCAGGTGGCCGCACGGCGACGTGCATCCCATCGATCGCGCCCTGGACCATGGGGAACTCGGCCACGGCAGAGAAGCCCACGGCCCGGGCATCTTGGCTGGCCCGGTCCACAGGGAAGCGGATGTAGCGGTGCACCATGGCATATAGGGCATCTGTCACTGCCCGGATGCACCGGTGCACCGATGTCTGCGATATGCCGGACAGGTCCCCACTCGGTGCCTGGAGTGACCCCGTTGCATAAATGTTCAGGGCAACCGTAACCTTGACGGACACGGGGAGAGGGTGTCCCCCGTTAGTGCCACGCGGTGACAGGTGTGCCAGCAGGTGGCAGATGTGTGCCACGGTTTCCCGCCTCATCCGGACTCTCCTCCTGCATTCCCGGTCCATGAGGTCCTGGTACGACTGCCGGGGCCGGTACACACGGGGCGTCCTCGGGTGCCTCCGTTGCCGTGGGGCCGTGACATCCTCCTCCCCCTCCTCGTCCTGTCGGTCAGGTGTCCCTCCAGTGTGGGCGGCTGCCGCCTGCCCCTCTGCGCCGCCTCTCTGGCACGCTCCTCCTCCTCCTCCTCATCCAGGGCAACATGGACATTAGCGGCTGCCGCCACGGCGGCCAACATCGCTGGATGATCGGAAAACATGACGGCCTGGTTGGCGGGGGGGGGGGGTAACGACGACATGTCATCATTGCCCATATCCCCTCCTTCCCCCCAGCCAGGTGGCATGGACCGCATGGGTCCAACTGTTGGAGGCTGGCACCTGGCCAGGTGGACCAACTCACTTGCCCCCCCATCCCCCTCCCCGGCACGGACCCCCACCCCCCATCCCCCTCCCCGGCACTGACCCACCCCCCCCATCCCCCTCCCCGGCACGGACCCCCCCCCCATCCCCCTCCCCGGCACGGGCCCCCCCCCCATCCTCCTCCCCGCCACGGACCCCCCATCCTCCTCCCCGGCACGGACCCCAACCTCCTCCCCGGCACGGCCCCCCCCCATCCTCCTCCCCGGCACGGACCCCAACCTCCTCCCCGGCATGGGCCCCCCCCCATCCTCCTCCCCGGCATGGACATCCCCATCCTCCTCCCTGGCACGGACCCCAACCTCCTCCCCGGCACGGACCCCCCCCCATCCACCCTCCCCGGCACGGACCCCCCATCCCCCTCCCCGGCACGGACCCCCCCCATCCCCCTCCCCGGTACGGACCCCCCCATCCCCCTCCCCGGCACGGCCCCCCCCCCCATCCTCCTCCCCGGCACGGACCCCCCCATCCTCCTCCCCGGCACGGACCCCAACCTCCTCCCCGGCACGGGCCCCCCCCCATCCTCCTCCCTGGCACGGACCCCCCCCATCCTCCTCCCCGGCACGGACCCCCCCATCCTCCTCCCCGGCACGGACCCCCCATCCCCCTTCCCGGCGAGGACCCCAACCTCCTCCCCGGCACGGGCCCCCCCCATCCTCCTCCCCGGCATGGACACCCCCATCCTCCTCCCTGGCACGGACCACAACCTCCTCCCCGGCACGGACCCCCCATCCCCCTCCCCGGCACGGACCCCCCATCCCCCTCCCCGGCACGGACCCCCATCCCCCTCCCCGGCACGGACCCCCCCTCCCATCCCCCTCCCCGGCACGGACCCCCCATCCCCCTCCCCGGCACGGACCCCTCTCCCGGCACTCCCCCGGAGCCCAGCCCACTCTAACCACCCCCTCCCCCCCCCCCGCCGCACACACACACAAACAACCCGAGACACACCTCTCCCCACACATTCAGACTGCGGCCACGCCATTGCCTGCCCAGCGGCCAACCCCCCAGGCCGTCACTCACCTCCACGTTGGTCGGCGTGAACCTGGAGCACAGGTTCACGCCGATGAAAAGGAGGTTTGATTTACGTCGACGTGAACGGTCATCACGTCGACGGGACTTCGGCCCATCCGGAAGGGAGAATATCGGCAGGCCCAAAATCGGCTGCCTTGCGCAGACCCGTGCCATTCTCCGACGTCAGCGGCGCCATTAACGCCCCGCCGACTTTTCTCCCTTCGGAGACTTCGGCAACTGGCGGGGACGGGATTCACGGCGGCCAACGGCCATTCTCCGACCCGCTGGGGGGTCGGAGAATGACCCCCCAGATGTCTTGCAAACTCAGTGAGGCAGGGCTTGTGCAATCTGAAGCACTGATAAGGAACCACCATACTGTGCAGGTGAACTGGATGACAAATTGCTGAAAAAGTGGATCAGTGCAATCTTTTACTGTCAATTTTCTTCTCGTTTCACTTGTTTGCTCTGCCAAATGCATTGACTCCTGCTGGGCACAATTCCATAGAGGTTAGACATTTTCTGGTACCTCACCACAGCACTCATCTTTGAGTGTGTAAACCCAGAGATTGGACACCATTTTGGTGCTAAATGCTGTAGTTCCACAATAGGTCTGCAATTTGAGGCCTAAATCAAGTACACGAGTGGCACTTTGTGAAATACTGGGGGGTAATTGGGTGCTGGCAATGATTGCGCACACTGCAAATTGTTGAATGTCTGGAAATAAGGGAATATCTTAGCAAAACCTGGTAATGCAGAAATTTTGCCATTTATGCTAGAATTGCACTTAAGGTTGCAAGAAAATGGATCAGTAATGTGGAGCATCTGTGTCAGAGTACATCTGATATCCTGCAAGACCCATGAGGAGCTGCACGAGGGAAAAGTGAATCTAATAGTTGATCAATTTCTCTATTTGGGCTCCAGAAGCCTGCAATTGATTAAGTAAATGTTTCTATGTTGAAGGCACTCAGGGTGCAACATTAATCTGTCTTATGTTTTGACTGTGGAGACCGTCTGTGTCCATTCAGATCAATATGGGCGAGGCAAAAATTCATCTACCCACTTCATCTGAATTGATGTGCCTCCAGCACTGTCCTGTCTTTGATGCTGCCAGTGAACTCTGAACAAAGCAGGATACCACAACACTGTTGTTGCAGACCACATGGTGCAAGAAACCAGGCAGGCTACTTCTTAAAGGAAAGCTGGAGAAAATGATTGCTGAAATGGAAATGTTTGCAAACTGAACACCAGGGCAGATGGGGGGGTTCATAGTGAAGGATGAAGCACTGGAGGCATTAGTGATGCAGAAAGGGAGACTCCATGATCCTGTGAGTAGTGGCAGCTTGATGTGGGTGGGGGCACTGGCCAGAGAGGTCAACTTCAGAGTTCGGGGTCTTGTGCTACAAGAGTCAAATGATGCCAATGGATCTTCACACTTCAAACCACCATGTCATGATATGCACTCATGCACATAATGAGATACAGACAGGCAATGACAGATACCCAGTACAGCCAATCAACACACAGGACAGAACATAACCAATCACCAGGCAGAACACTAGAAGGTGGTCTCCCACTATAAAACACACAAGACATCAACACTCTGCCTCTTTCCACTGGTGACAACTGTAGTGACAGTCAGGATGTATATATCAGTTAGCATCTTCTACACGTGGCTCAGAGCTAGTCTGGCCTAGTTAGTTATAGTAAGCACGCTTAGATTAGTAGAGTTTCAAACTCACAGCGAACTGTGTGCACTGCTTAACAAGTTCAATAAAGTGTATTGAACTACATCAAAGTTTGGAGTCTACTTTCAAGTACAACTGCATCCAGTTGCAGTCTGTGTTACCCCAGGGTGAATAACACGACACACCCCACCACCAATATCTTATGCTGCCCAATGTCTCCACACCCCCATCATTCATCCAGCAGCACTCCTTGCCACTCAGCACTCACGCTAATATCCATATAGCTCAGCTCAACCTCACATACCTACCAATGTTGTCAGTCTCACAGGCAGCTCTCATAGCATCCACATTACTTCCATCTATTCAGCCATGGTAGGTACATGACTCAATCGTAGGGCTGCATAAAAACTGTCTCTCTCTCTCGTAGGTCAACATGACACATAATATAAGGACGCATAGCAGAGCTGACAGGAGACTTAATGCCTGTATCTCTTCAGCCCTACAGTGGGGATAGTTCTCTGCATTATCGTCCAGTTGTGAGAGGGCTAACAGCATCCATTTTTCCTCAGAAAAGTGATTCTAGTGCCATCTTCCTTCCTTATGCACCTTCTCAACTCCCAACACACCCTCATCCTGTTACCTGACATGCTGAGCAAGCTTCAGATTGTGTGACCATACATGGACCTCAAACATGCCATCCCAACTCCCCTTCCCTCACAATAAACTTCCCCGGCAAAGTTTCTGCTTTCAGACACCCAAGGCCTGCTGCCTTTCCAGCCACAGGAATCCCAGGAAGGTGCAGCAACACAGCACTGATGAAGGTACCCTGTTCCTTGATCTGACACTGGCAGCCTCGAGGTCAGACACTGGCAGTGCACTCGCCCTGGACGCTACCTTGCAATCAGCACATGGTGGGCCATAAGGAGAGACTGGCTACAGTCATGCCAGGGGGGAAAAGGGTGGCTCATTTGCCAGCCCACCAGAGGGTGAGATATCAGACAAGTAAGACTGCAGAGGATCCAGGCGAGGACCGTGATGGAGTGGCGTACACAGGAACACTGAATGAGCATGTGCATTGAGCTACTGGGTGCACTGTCCGGCCTATCATACAGCTTCCTGCCACTGTTAATGAGGAGGAGGCCAGCTCCTACTTGACAGAAGGCATGGCGCAGAGCATGCCCTCTCCACAGCTTCTGTTCCATATTCCTGTTCTGCTGCAGTACAGAGGCACAGGTCCATACTTGTTGCAGCCTTTGAGTGAACAGTCACCTACCCACATATGCCATCCCTGTGAGCCTTCCAGAATCAATCTCAGGCAAATTCAGAAACTCACCAAATCGCCCCCCCCCCCCCCCCCCCCCCCCAAAAAAAACACTCCGGAGTCCTTCTTTCAAACACTTTCCAATATGCCCAATGTCTCCATACCCCCATCATTCATCCAGCAGCACTCCCTGCCACTCAGCACTCCCTGGTTTAGCACAGGGCTAAATCATTGGCTTTGAAAGCAGACCAACGCAGGCCAGCAGCGCGCGTTCAATTCCCGTACCAACCTCCCCGAACAGGTGCCGGAATGTGGCGACTAGGGGCTTTTCACAGTAACTTCATTTGAAGCCTCCTTGTGACAATAAGCGATTTTCATTTCATTCATATAGTTCAGCTCAACCTCACATACCTACCAATATTGTCAGTCTCACAGGTAGCTCTTATAGCATCCACATTACTTCCATCTATTCAGCCATGGTAGGCTCAATCGAGGGCTGCATAAAAACTGTCTCTCTCTTGTAGGTCAACGTGACACATAATATAAGGAAGCATAGCAGAGCTGACAGGAGACTTAATGCCTGCATCTCTTCAGCCCTACAGAGGGGCTAGTTCTTTGTATTATCGTCCAGAAAATGTTACTTAGCAGCAATCAGGATGCTTGTCGTTGAAAACGCAACCCCAGAGTCCATCGTGCTTCTTCACACTTCTATCTCCAAATGTGAATAAGACAGACATTGTCAGCACATGTGATGTCCAAATTCTTCAATATAGCTATCTGCCAGTCTTCTGGCACCACAAACATTTGTACCAAATTATTGAATATGTGCAACAGTGTTTCTGATATACCTTTTAATAATAACAATCATTTATTGTCACAAGTAGGCTTTAATGAAGTTACTGTGAAAAGCCCCTAGTCGCCACATTCTGGCGCCTGTTCAGGGAGGCTGGAACGGGAATTGAACCCACGCTGCTGGTCTTGTTCTGCATTACAAGCCAGCTGTCTTAACCCACTGTGCTAAACCAGCCCCTATTTACAGTCATGTCTTTTTACCATGCCCACCTGATCAGTCTCCCAGGTAAATACTGAAGCCAATATTGCCATTTTCCTCTCACTGCCTGTGACCTTATACTGTCCTCCCCCTGATGACCTTACTCCCAATCCAAAATTCCTTTTTGCATTATTGTGCCTGCAGAATATTTTATTGTTTTGTTTCATTTTCCCTCGATAATTTAATTGGAGTTCCTCCATGCATTTCCAGCTGATTTTTTGACTTTTGCCTAATCTCCTCACATTCCCCCTTGTCGTTCTCTGCTGTACTTTGTCTCTTTCTGTCCCTTCAATTATTCCTTGTGTTTTTATTCATCTCATTTTTCTCATCAGTGTTTATATTCTTATTATTTTTGGCACAATATTTTTTCCTGGACCTTGTTGAATATTGTTTTAAATGTTTCCCGTGTCTGTCCTACATGTTTGCCGTTATTATTTTCCATTTTATCGTCCCAAGTCCTATATTCAACCCTTTAAAATTAGCTTTGTTACAAGATATTACCCTGGTCTTTGGTCTCATTGTCCTTTCAATTATTACCTTAAACTATATTACATTATAGACATTGTTGCCTCGAGGATGGTGTAGTAGTAATGTCACTGTGCCGATGTCAGAGGCCCAGGCTAATGGTCTGGGGCACAGGTTCAAAGTTCACCCCAACAGCTGGTGGAATTTAAATTCAATTAATAAAATCAGGAATATTCAGTTAGTTGCAGCGATGGTGACCATGAAACGGCCATTGATTGTTTTAAAGACCCATTTGGTTCACTGATAGCCTTTCTGCCATCCTTACCTGCTCCGGCCTACATTCCACAGCTATCTGATTGACTCTTAACTGCCCTCTGAACTGTTCAGGCAATTAGGGATGAGCAACTAAATGCCAGCGATGTCCACACTGCATGAAAGGAACAAAATAAAGATCTTCCCGGATTCAGTCCCCAACATCCAATAGTGAATCCTCCCATGTTGTGTTTCTTACATATTGGGTTAGGGCGGATGTCTGTACACATTGTGGAAACTACATTCCCTTTTCCCTTTTACCTCTATCACCTGACTGATTAATTCCTGGGTTGTTGAAATCCGGCGTTCTATGCTTATTTCTCATTTCCCTTCTTTTTGCATATTTCTTATCGGCGCTGCATTGTGCCCCTTGTCTCACACTCCTTATTATATCTGGGTGGTCGCAACATTTTGCCTCAGTTGTTATTTTAATTACAGATACTGGGTGCAATTTAATGGGCGCGTTGCGTTTAAGTGAGAGCATGACGAGGCCTTTAAATCGCGGGAGAGGCCAAAAACGAGAACCGCTCCGGGCACCGACCGGTTTGCGATCTAACCAGCCCGCTCCCATTGGCGAAACCAGGATTCCGCCATAACGTGGCAATAATCACAACTTAAGCCCAATCTCCATACAATTAACGGGAGCGACCGCCTACACAATGGCCTCCTGTGATCTAACGGCCTCCCCAGCAAGTGGTCACACAGGCGGCAATTAGTACTTATTTTAAAAACGTGAAGCTGGCGGTTGGGCTGCCACGGCGACCCAAGGAGGGGAGTAGTGGACACTGGAGTTGCTGCCCCGGTGCTTGGAGGGGGTGAGGGAGCCACCGGGGGCCCAGCCTTGGTTGGGGTGGGCTGCCATCAGGGGAGGGGGGATTGTGGAGCAGGGGGGGTGGCCGTCCATGGCCTGGGCTAGGCTTGGGGAGGGGGACAGGGAGATTTGTGTCTCAGTGCCTGCCATCTCCCTGACTGTGAGGTCCGGTTCCGGGGGCAACCCTAGCCCCTGCCCGCCTGCCCCACTGACCACCCATAACTCCCACTGACCGTGGAGGCTCTGGCCATGCGGCTGAAGGCTATAGCTAATTGGAATTGGCAATCGTAGTTAAGTGAGTATTTCACACATCCCAAGTGGATCCCCGAGGGTGGGCGGGCTATGTAGCATGTGAGCGTTACTGCCCAACATCCCAGTCAGATTTTGATGCCTGGACACTGTACCTGAACGCTGCGGGAGGCAACGGCCAACATCCGAACACTCAGGGGCTGGGCCCCGGCACCTGAGACATCTCCACGACTAGAGGGTGGTCATGTGCACCGGGGAGGATACAGCGTCCCATCCAAGTGCAGGTGTCTGGGGTACAGGGTCTGGGGTCCGGTGATCTGGGCCCCCATTGTGGTCGGGGGTGCATAGGCAGGATGTGTCGGATGGGTGGGGGAGGAGCGATGGGGGACATGGGTGGAAAACACCACTGGTTGTTATTCTCACACCCACACCAATCACTTACAGATATTGCAAAATATCTTGAACGACATGGTACAGTATGGAGGGCATTAGCTATGAAGAGGGGTTGGATAAATTCGGTTTGTTCTCACTGGAATGGCGGAGGTTGAGGGGTGACCTGATAGAAGTCTACAAAGTTATGAGGCCCATAGACAGAGTGCATAGTCAGAAGCTTTTTCCCAAGGTGGAAGAGTCAATTATAATCTTTATTAGTGTCACAAGTAGGCTTACATTAACACTGCAATGAAATTACTGTGAAAATCCCCTAGTCGCCACATTCCGGCGCCTGTTCGGGTACACGGAGGGAGGTTTCAGAATGTCCAATTCACCTAGTAAGCACGTCTTTCTGGACTTGTGGGAGGAAACTGGAGCGCCCGGAGGAAACCTACGCAGTCACGGGGAGAACATGCAAACTCCGCACAGACAGTGACCCAGCAGGGAATCGTACCTGGGTCCCTGGTGCTGTGAAGCAACAGTGCAAACCACTAATTATTAGGGGATATAGGTTTAAGGTGCGAGGGGCAAAGTTTAGAGGTGTTGTGCAAGGGAACTTTTTTTACACAGAGGGTAGTGGGTGCCTGGAAATGTGACGGAGGAGGTGGTGGAAGCAGGGACGATAGTGATGTTTAAGGATGGGAATAGAGGGATACTGATCCCGGAGTTGCAGAAGGTTTTAGGTTAGTGTGATGGCGCAGGCTTGGAGGGCCGAAGGGCCTGTTTCTGTGCTGTACTTTTCTTTGTTCTTTGTTTTTTGATATTCTGGATCCTGCAGAGCTCGCTCTAGTGGTGCTGCTGGCAAGCAGTTGTCAGGGGGGTTGGAACTCAGGGGAGCTGGTGTCCGCCGTCGCCACTCCGTAGGATGGCTCCGAGTGACACCCAGCATCCCCTCTTCCCAGTCAGTGCCCATAGGGCCCTGGGGTTCACCACGGCATGGAGGGCAGCTGGATTGAGCCCTGGCTGCCCCTGCGTCATCCGGCTCTGCCAGCGCTGGTGGCTCCCCAATGTCTGCAGCATTGTATTAATGCCCTTGGCGATGCCTCTCAGTGACTGGGACATGCTCTGGAGTGCCTCAGCAATGCCCACTGCAACTGGGCACATCTCCCAGCGATGCAGCACCTCAGCTATGCCTATCTGAGACTGGGACATGCTTCTCAGAGCCTCATCAAGGTCCAACTGGTACGAAGTGACCTCCCCCAGCGACTGGGACTTGCTGTTGAGGCACTCAGCCATGGCCGTCAGCAATTGAGCCACGCCTTGGACACCTCCACTCATGCTGCCAACGTCGTGCAGCAGGCTCTCCACTGCGTTCACACAGAGTCGAGCCCATGTGCGGGACTCCACCCTACACTCTGAGGACCCCAGCGCCTATCATGCCAGTGAGGGACCCTGAGGGGGAGGCCGAGTGGGGTTGGCTGTGCAGGATTGGTTTAAGTGCTGCTTTTCCTTGTTAGCAGGGGGCTGGTGAATCATCCGGCGGGATCATGATTTGTGGTGGATGCCCGTGGGGCCTCGTTAAGTGGACCAGTTAATGTTTTATAGCGATGATGGCGTCGCCAGGCCGAGTGTCGGGAAGCTTGCGGCAGTTCCCGCTCACTACCTGACCTGGAATCATAGAATCTACAGTGCAGAATGAGGCCATTCGGCCCATCGAGTCTGCCCCAGCCCTTGGAAAGAGCACCCACTCAACACACGCCTCCTCCACCTCATCCCCTAAGCCCAGTAACCCCAATTAACCTTTTTTTGGACAATAAGGGCAATTTAGCATGGCCAATCCACCTAAGCTGCACATCTTTCGACTGTGGGAGGAAACTGGAGCACCCGGAGGAAATCCACGCAGACACGGGGAGAACGTGCAGAATCCACAAAACAGTGACCCAAGCCATGAATCGAACCTGGGACCCTGGAGCTGTGAAGTAACTGTGCTAACCACTATGCTACTGTGCCATATCACTATTGAACACAATATCGGCCTATACGACCCACATTCCACACATCCGTGTTCAATAGTGACATCGGCCTATACGACCCACATTCCACTGGGTCCTTCCCCTTTTTCGGGATTAGTGTGATTGCTGCTTGCATCATCGTCTCCGGCAACTCCCCCTTTTCCAGTGCCTCATTAAACACCCTTAAAAACTTAAAGACATTTCCGTTAAACCATGCCCACTATGTGCATTCATTGCTGTACAATTATTCGTATTACGCATTTTTACTAGCAGTTTATTTCACTTTATGACAAATTATCTTTTTACACAGTTGTGGTATTATCATAACTATCAGCATTGCTAGAGTTAATGTAGTGTCGAGAGGAACCACTAGAGGGAGCTACAATTACAACTATATAATAATAATCTTTATTATTGTCACAAGTAGGCTTACATTAACACTGCAATGAAGTTACTGTGAAAGGTCCAGGCAGTGATGCCAGACCCTAGGGGAGGAGTGTATGCAGGAGACAGCTAGTGAAGGTCATAAGAATATATAGTGTGTGTGGTGATACACCACTGTACTTCCCTAGCATTGTACATAGTTATATAATAGTTGTGTGTAACGTGGCCCTGTAATCCTGTGTATGGTACTGTGTATTGTACTGTAGCTCTATAGAGGTTCGGTCACCTGTATGTAACCTGACCTGGCCACGGAGAGCTCCGCCTTGGCCACTCCCCTGGGAGTTAAGTATAAGACCCAGCTTCTGAGACCGGACCCATTTTGTTTGGGGTCGTCTGTGTCGGGTAAGCTTCCTATGTAGTGTATTAAAGCCTCACATGTCTTTGTGGTTCTTGATGCTTAGTGCATCAGTGTGAATAAGGTTAGATTATAGTTTATCCCAGTCGTGAGATTAACAGTACATGAGTGTAGTTAGATGTTATTGATCAATTATGTATTCTTAAGGACTACGTGTCGATTCCCAGTTTAGTAGTACAAATAAAATCATAGCTTTGTTTAAGTTAAAGCTAGTTTGTGGTCTTTGTGAACACTACGCCAACCATCCTGAAATAAGCGACACAAAGAACACCACAACTGCTGCTCCATAACTCTATTTATTCCATGTGCATTTCTGTCCTCCCTTGGATAATCTGTCCGATGTTCCCATTTCCTGTTCCGGTTATATTTAGTCCTGTTTCATTTTTTGTAGGTACCTCCTCACCATTTTATTGTCTAAGCCTTTAGCTCTATCCTCAGTTACCTTCTCCACCAGGACACAGAGTATCCAGTACAAGTGGAGCCCATTTCCATCAAAACAGCTTCACTCTTTCCCTAAACTGGTGCCAATGACCCATGCAAAGGAATGTCTCTTTTCCACACACAGTCTACTGGTCTCAATGTCGATTTGCATGCGATTAGGGGCTTTTCACAGTAACTTCATTGAAGCCTACTTGTGACAATAAATGATTATTATTATTACAATCCAAAGATTATTACCCAAAGTCCTGCTTTTGAATTGAACTGCTAATGACTGATATTTCCTCAACAAGAGGAATTTCCTCCTCTTAGAGGCTGATAACTTTTTAAAATATATTTGAATTCCCACTCGAAAGATCACAACACAATTTTATGTTTTAAGGCTTTTATTGTAAAAAAACAAAATAAAATCAACATCAACTAAACATTTCTTAGTAGGCAACTAATACAATAAACTACAGAAAAGATACCTCCCCCCCCCCCCCCCCCTTAGCTTCTTAACTAACCCAAAAACCTGATGCTGCATTTATACATTATACCATTCTTCACTTAGCTTATCAACAGGCAGAACGACTAGGAGTTCACATGTTACATTTTACCTTGAATTTAAAGAGGCAGTTTAAAGCATAACCACCTTATAATGTCTGACATTCATATCAATCATTTGTACTGACTTGGATCACATAACAACATTTTCCCTGTACTTTTCCAAGTTCCTCTCCAGACCCTTCAAGATATCCTTTAGTCTAACAATACATCCTTCAGGAGTGCAGAGAATGCTACATACCTTTCTAATTATGGAATCTCCTATCATTACCACTTTTCTATTCTGCTCTTTCCCCCACCGTTGGACGCAGTGCCATAACCTGCAGTGTGGCTGCTCTCCTACAGGGTTCCCATTGTCCTCACAGATACATTTGGGCAGGATCAGTGGCTGTGGGACCACTTTCTCAAGCTCCCCTACATCCTCGCTACCTGGCTCCCAAACAGTTGAACCTTCCCTTTCTGCTTTCCTTGCACTCCAGCTCAATGACTAAGTCAAATTAACTGAAGGTGGAGAAATTTCCTTCACATGCCTTGCTGTTCATGCATCAGAAACCTGACACATAGTGTGCCCTGCCAGCCCGAGTCTTTTTATTTGTTTTGTTATTGATAGCCTGAATTAAAATTTAAGTTGGCTCTTTAGTCTTTTCCAAATTTACTCTGAGTTTGTTTTCTTTGCTATCCCAATGTTTAAATGGCTGGGCTGTTGCCATGGTGCTCCATGTTCTCCTGATGACCTTCTGTTACTCCAAGGATAAAAGGTGACATATAAAGGGTGAGGCTTGCCTGAATAAGTGCAGTAACTGCAGCTGTTAGTTCCCACAGAGTAGTGTTGGAACACTTACATATTCAATGCACAACTTTCCTCTGTAGCTCCATAGTGTTGTTAGTCTTTGTTGTCCATAGCTGCCAGATCACCTGACTTTGCTCCCCTTGTTAAATTATTGAACTTTTTGTGACGTTGCAAGAGTTTGTGCGTGTTAGAAGTGTCCTGTTTACCACCAATTCTATACCTTTCCAAATAGTTCAAGCAGGTTTTTTTCCCTCTCACCCCAGAAGTCAAATGCTACTGTGGCTTGCCTGAGGTCGGTAATTTTCCAACTCACTCTCCCGAAACTGACTGCTTATCTTTTACTCCCGCCTGCTGATGCTGTTTCTTGGTTGCTAACAGTTACCTTGATTCTACCTTGAAGGGTCTGTCTTTGAACAACAGCACACTCCACCGTCCTTCTATGTTTATGTGGTATTATCATAACTATCAGCATTGCAAGGGTTAATGTAGTACCCTCGATAGCCACTAGAGGGAGCTGCAGATACTACTATATAAAGCAGTGATGCTAGATCTTAGGGGAGTAGTGTAAGCAGGAGACAGCTAGTGAAGGTTATCAGAGCAGTTAGTGTGAGAAGGTTAGATTATAGTTATACCAGTGAGTGAGATTAGCAGTGTGTGTAGTTAGATGTTATTGATCAATTCTGTTTCTAAAAGGACTAAGTGTCGAAAACCAGTTTAGTAGTGTAAATAAAATAATAGCTTTGTTTAAGTAAAAGCTATTCTGTAGTCTTTGTGGAACACCAAGTCAACCATTTTAAATAAACAACACAAAGAACACCGGTTTACAGTGGGTTTTCCAGTACTTGTCAGACATTTCATGGTCAATCCTGCCAAGACTCAGGACTGCATTTGTGTTCAGCATTAGTCCAGGCAGTCACAAAAAGCTGAGTCCAGGATATCTAATGGAATGAATGCATGTGCACAAGGTTCCGCACCACAACATATCCTGCAGCAATACCAAACAGCAAAGTTTCAGGGGATCAGCGTTTAAGCTCTCAAATCAAGAATGTGATGCTTCTCATGTGAATCTGCACTGTGATATTAGCAATAAGATGTTCACGAGGAATTATGTTTTCCACCATGCCTGTATTTTGTTTTTCACTATAACTGTTAGAAATGCCACTTGTACTTTACCTCCTTATTGATTAATTGTGGAGATTATTGTTTACTATGAAATGAAATATGTCATCCACTTAGAATACAATTAAAAGCCACTTCAAAACCATCTTGAAAATTTTTATCAGAAAATTGAATGTGCTAACCTGATGTAATGTTGTGAATACATCTACATAAATATGCAGCATTTTAATTGGTAAACTCAAAAGATCAAGGCAGAATCCAGTGAGTGACTGCACTGCTTATTTCTAACTTCTCCCCATTTGAAACTGCATCCAGCTCAAGACATCCCTGTTAACCCTGAACATTCAATTTGTCAGGTAACACTGTCTGCTGTTGTTGGACTGTCCTAAGACCTAGATAGGTTAGTTGTGCTGTAAATATTAAAAGAAATATTCTTTTTTTAAATAAATTTAGAATGCCCAATTCATTTTTTCCAATTAAGGGGCAATTTAGCGCGGCCAATCCACCTACCCTGCACATCTTTGGGTTGTGGGGGCGAAACCCCCGCAAACACGGGGACAATGTGCAAACTCCACAGGGACAGTGACCCAGAGCCGGGATCGAACCTGGGGCCTCGGCGCCGTGAGGCAGCAGTGCTAACCACTGCGCCACCGTGCTGCCCTGAAAGAAATATTCTGAGCAAGTTCAAGTTCCAACAATCATGGTTTCCTAAGGTGGTTGTGCTAAAGGCTGAAATGAAGAGCAGGAGGGGAATTTTATAGAGCCCGCAACATCGCGACTTAATTAGATGGGATGTAAAATCTCAACTTGCTCATGGCAAGCTGTAGAGATCCGGTCAGTGGTATGTTTGCAGCAAGTCAAGCCTCACACCAGCCTGAGGCGGAATCCAACTTGTAATATATTTGCCAGCCATGAATACTAATTAGCGTAAAACCTTTTTAAATACGGCATAACTTCAAGACAAAGTCAACAGCGCGTGAGAATCTTGTGACACCCGGTTCACATTTGTTTAATGGTGGTGTGCATCAGTTGGCTTTGTGTAGCTTTGTGTAAAGTCAGCGATTTTCCTTGTTTAAATCTATGGCACAATGGCGGGGTGCAGGAGAATGGCAGCTGGCACAAAGGCTCGGCACCAGCGAGGGTAGGCCAGAGGTGAGACAGTGGGCGAAGTGTAGAATGGATTCAGGGCACGGAGGCGTGAATTGGGGAGGGCCCGGCATCCTTGGTGTGGTGGAGAATGAATGGTGGGGAAGTCAATCAAGGTAAGTAATTGAGGAGCCTGAAGGTTGGTGTCAGCACTGTCCATTTGTAGATCCATCTCAGGATCTTGGCTGGCTCAGTCCTCACGGAACAAAGAACAAAGAACAAAGAAATGTACAGCACAGGAACAGGCCCTTCGGCCCTCCAAGCCCGTGCCGACCATACTGCCCGACTAAACTACAATCTTCTACACTTCCTGGGTCCGTATCCTTCTATTCCCATCCTATTCATATATTTGTCAAGATGCCCCTTAAATGTCCCTATCGTCCCTGCCTCCACTACCTCCTCCGGTAGTGAGTTCCAGGCACCCACTACCCTCTGCGTAAAAATCTTGCCTCGTACATCTACTCTAAACTTTGCCCCTCTCACCTTAAACCTATGCCCCCTAGTAATTGACCCCTCTACCCTGGGGAAAAGCCTCTGACTATCCACTCTGTCTATGCCCCTCATAATTTTGTATACCTCTATCAGGTCGCCCCTCAACCTCCTTCGTTCCAGTGAGAACAAACCGAGTTTATTCAATCGCTCCTCATAGCTTATGCCCTCCATACCAGGCAACATTCTGGTAAATCTCTTCTGCACCCTCTCTAAAGCCTCCACATCCTTCTGGTAGTGTGGCGACCAGAATTGAACACTATACTCCAAGTGTGGCCTAACTAAGGTTCTATACAGCTGCAACATGACTTGCCAATTCTTATACTCAATGCCCCGGCCAATGAAGGCAAGCATGCCGTATGCCTTCTTGACTACCTTCTCCACCTGTGTAGCCCCTTTCAGTGATCTGTGGACCTGTACTCCTAGATCTCTTTGACTTTCAATACTCTTGAGGGTTCTACCATTCACTGTATATTCCCTACCTGCATTAGCCCTTCCAAAATGCATTACCTCACATTTGTCCAGGTTAAACTCCATCTGCCATCTCTCCGCCCAAGTCTCCAGACAATCTAAATCCTGCTGTATCCTCAGACAGTCCTCATCGCTATCCGCAATTCCACCAACCTTTGTGTCGTCTGCAAACTTACTAATCAGACCAGTTACATTTTCCTCCAAATCATTTATATATACTACAAAGAGTTTTGAGCTCACCAAGAACATTCCCATTATCCCTACTGGGAGTGATCTTGGACAATGTCCTTTCCAATGAATAGAAGGGAGGGACAGCTGAACCCGCACATTCAGCCATGTCCCACAGGGTGGCGAGTACAACACTGGACACCAACATGAATATCCAATCAACCCGCATTGGCCGGGATTCTCCATTTGTGAGACTATGGTCTGGATTCTTCCGGCCGCCGCAAGAACTCCATGGGCGAGAAGCGGGCAATGGAGAACTCCACTGACCTTGGCCGGGATTCTCCGGTCGCAGGGCAGATGCAGATTCCCGCCCTGTGTTCTCCCGCTGGAGGTGAAGCGCAGCGGGAGCACAAATCAAGAAGCAATTCACTGACCCTCACCACATAAATTTATGCATGGCAAGGATTACAAGGGATTCCCGAGGGAATCCAGCTATCGGGCTGCAGTTCTGAGCCAGTGGCCTGATAGCAAAGTCCCGCATCTGGCCAATGTGCCCACCCCCCCTCCCCCACCTCCGCATCACAAAGCATGGCAAGTATGTGACAATTAACACCCATAAGGGTATATACGAATATACATGCCTGCCCTTCGGAGTCTTGTCAGCATGTGCCATTTTTCAATGCACAATGGAGAACATTCTCCAGGGGCTACTAAGGTGGCAGTATAGTTAGACGATATACTAATCACAGAAGCCTTCTGCACTGTAGGAGTTCTATGATCCTATGAAGTGGTTGTGGCAGGTGCCACAGGATGAAGCTTTCACGAAGGTGAAGCAGCAGTTACAATCATCAAACATCTTAGCACCAAGAGAGAACTGGTATTAACATACGATGCCTCTCCATATGGAGTTGGAGCAGTGCTTTCCCGTCAATGGGACGATGGCATAGAGACCTACAGCATATGCATCCAGAACTTTGACGAAGAGGTGAAAGACGTTACTTTCAGATCGAATAGGAAGAATTGGCTGTTACTTTTGGGTGAAGAAATTTGACTCACCTGTCTATGGTCGACCTTTCACAATCGTAACAGGTCATAAAACCCTGCTGGGTCATTTCATAGAGGATAAAGTGATTCCCCCCATCACCTCGGCTCGGATCCAACATTGGGCCTTTTTGTTCGCAGCCTACAAATACTCTCCCGAGCACCATCCAGGAACACACATTGCCAACCCGGATGCCCTGGGTCGCCTCCCGCCTCCTACAAGCTTGGCCCTTTTGCTGGCATTGGTAAAAGTCATCATGGCCTTGAACATCCTGGATACCTTGTCAGTATCCGTGAAGCAGATTCAAGCGTGGACCCAGAAGGATCCCACACTGGCACCATATGATCCTCAGTGGCGGAAAGTGAGGACAGCCCACAGATGACATGAAGCCCTCCCTCACTAAATGACAAGAGCTGAGTGTAGAAAATGGCATCAGCCTGTGGGGATCCCGAGTAGTCATACCCCGCCCAGATTGGCACCCAGTCCTGATGGAATTACACAATGGACATCCTGGGGTATCCAAGATGAAAATGCTCGGAAGGTGGCCTGGGCTCGATACAGACATCAAGAATCAGGTGAAGCAGTGATCCTCTTGCCAGGAAAACCAGAAGCTCCCACCTTCTGCTTCTTTGCACCCATGGGAATGGCCAGGATGCACGTGGACTTCGCTGCCTCTTTAGTGGGATTGATGTTCAACTCAACTCATGTCGATGCCAACTCAAAATGGTTAGAAGTACATTGTTAGAAGCCCTCCACGGCTTCTCATGGAACAATATAAAAACTCAGGCAAAGTATCTGTACCCACAGCATACCAGAGGTCCTTGTATCAGGTAACGGTGCCCCCTTTATTAGTGGAGAATTTCAAGCATTCATGAAGTCAAAGGGCATTATAAATATCCAAATAGCGCTGTACCATCCATCATCTAATAGCCTGGCTGAAGGAGCAGTTCAAACGTTCAAAGCCGGAATGAAGAAAGAGCCTGCTCGTTCCCTGGATATGAAATTGGCGCGAGTCCTCATTGATTATGGATACGCCACACACGATGACGGGAGTCGCACCAGTGGAATTGTTAATGGGATAACGGCTGTGCAACAGGCTCAGCCTGCTGTTTCCCTACTTGACATTAGGAGGAGGGGTGGTTAGCGGGATCTTTAAATATAGCTCCCAGATCCACTCCAGCATTTCCTGATAGTCCTGAGCTGGGACGTTTGTTCTTTGTGCCGCAGTAGCGGCTTTATTTTCAGTTTAAAATAAGCGAGTTTGGCCTTTCGTTCCGCGCCTCCTGGAAATATTACAGGCGGGACAGTTTTGACCAAGATGCAGAGCCTCTGTGTGTACAGATTTTTTAATAATTCACCCATAATTGCTGTATTGTCAGCTGACGGAGGGTTTCACCAATGAAGGGTTAGCCCTGCCACAGAATCACCCAAGTCTCCTGTGCATACCTCTGACACTTAACATTTTAATTGTAGTCGTGTGGGAAACAGGAAAAAGCAAGAAAGTGGAAATAGCGCAGTTTTGCAGTTCCACTGCTGGGAACAACCGCCACTGACAAAGTGCCACGCGAAGGAACAGTCCTTCCACCGTGCTTAGAAACAGAGATTCCAAGTGGCGACCAGGCAGTTCCTTACTTCTCAGATGTAAGAGAGAAGAAATAAATGCACAATGCGTACAAGCTATTTATTACATCCTTCTCTGTGTAAGGTGGTGTTAAATTAAAATAGGTGATTAGTGAGACTAATGAAACCTTGCAACACTTTGGATAATTTAATAGAAATCTAGGACTTATATATTCATCATTGACTAATTCTATCGAACACTAGATATGATATGAAATAAATAAAACAAATAAATATCCCTTGCAAGCAGCTTTCATCATGAATCACAGAACATAATCGCTCAGCCCATCCTTTCTCTGCATCCTTTTTGCTGAACCCCCCCTGCGCTTTCTTGTAGCTCTGCATGTACAAAATATTAAGGGTGGAATTTTCTCACAAAATGGCAGTGTCAAGTTCTGGCTGAAATCCGGAGTGTTTCTCCGGAGCGAAGCGGTTAGATTTTCTCTCCCGATCTTCCAACACCCGGTTAAACAAAAGCAGGAGGTGTGTTTTGCGCCGCCACTCTGGCGGGATGGGGCCTTATAGAGCTGGCAAGCCCGGCTTACAGAGATCAGGGGCGAGATTCTCCGAACCCCCCCCCCACCGCCGGGTCGGAGAATCGCCGGGGGCTGGCGTGAATCCCGCCCCCGCCGGTTGCCGAATTCTCCGGCACCGGATATTCGGCGGGGGCGGGAATCGCGCCGCGCCGGTTGGCGAGCACCCCCCTGCGATTCTCCGGCCCTGATGGGCCGAGGTCCCGCTGCTGGAATGCCTGACCCGCCGGCGTAGATTAAACCACCTACCTTACCGGCGGGACAAGGCGGCGCGGGCGGGCTCCGGGGTCCTGGGGGGGCATGGGGCGATCTGGCCCCAGGGGGGGCCCCTACGGTGGCCTGGCCCGCGATCGGGGCCCACCGATCCGCGGGCGGGCCTGTGCCGTGGGGGCACTCTTTTCCTTCCGCCTTCGCCACGGTCTCCACCATGGCGGAGGCGGAAGAGACTCCCTCCACAGCGCATGCGCGGGGATGCGGTGAGCGGCCGCTAACGCTCCCGCGCATGCGCCGCCCGGAGATGTCATTTCCGCGCCAGCTGGTGGGGCACCAAAGGCCTTTGCCGCCAGCTGGCGGGGTGGAAATTAGTCCGGCGCGGGCCTAGCCCCTCAAGGTTGGGGCTCGGCCCCCCAAGATGCGGAGGATTCCGCACCTTTGGGGCGGCGCGATGCCCGACAGATATGCGCCATTTTGAGCGCCGGTCATCGGACATCGAACCGATACCGGAGAATTTCGCCCCAGGGCACCATTTCTAAAGTGCACCCCGATCTTAGAGTGAAAGTGAACGCCACCACCATCGCCGGTACTGGGGGTTCAGTGCCCCCAACCACCATCACACTGGCATCCCCACTTAGTGAGATCCATCACAATTGATTTCCCCGGAGGCCCCGCCCTCTGATCCTGCTGTGGTCCCACCAACCTGGCAGGTTGGCACTTCCAGGTTGGCACTGCCAGGGTGTCAGAGGGCAGTCCATGTCCCTGACCACCTGGGGCATATGCTGGCCTCTCTGCCCGGAGTGCTCATCTTGACTAATGGAGAGCAGTAGTGATTCCCACCGGCGTGATGCAACATCCGACACCCCGGAAGATATGGTATGCCACATGGGTTTATTTAAATGCATGCAAATTGATGGTAATCAGGATCATGCCCGCGATCAACGCGAACCTGAGTACGTTGGTGGCAAGGTGCAGGTGAGATCTCAAAAAATTCCATTATGGCTCGCTCGCAAGAGTTAGCTGCCAGAACGGGATTTGAGTGTTCAGTGAATGGGCCTGGAAAATCCACCCTTAATGTTTTAGCTGAAACAAAGGTCTGCCTAAACAGCTCATTGTGATAAAACATCAGTCGAATGCTCTAATAATGCCCTTTGTAGAGAAATTTCTCTTAACATCTCTCCTTGTTCTCCTACTGACATTATAAATTGATGACTCCTTGTTACGGACTACTGAACCGGAGGAAATAATCTTTCCCTACTCACTTCCTCAAAGTCTTACATCATTTTATTTCCTCTTCACCTTCTCTGCTCCAGTGGCTAAAGTCACAGTACAGTAACCTGTTTTCTCTCATCATTGATGCTGATGGCTTTCTTTCTGCTTGTATTGCAGTCTAAAGCAGCGTTTCCCATTGCAACTATATTTCCACTACCATTAGTGAATGGAGAAAAATGCAACCCTGAACGATTTAAATTATTGTTCGTAAAGGTTTACTCTTGTTTTTCTTCACAATACAGTTTTACTACACGTATCAAGTCTGGGGAACAGGGGCGGGTGGGGGGGGAATAATTCTTCTAGTTGTTTTCTAAGGAGAAGTTTAGAAGGGACATGTTCCTTATCAGCACCTCAGTCGATAAGCTGAGTTATTCACTGATGAGCTCATCTTCCATTGAGTTTTCCACGTGCAAGCAGCTTCCTCAGGTTATTTACCAGAAGTAATTGCTTCGCACATTGAGTCTGTTAAATCTGCATTCTTGGAATGCGATTCAGTTTTAGCTGCCGAAGCATCAGACACATTGAATGATTATATAATCAACATTTTATTGGTCCCTGGCAGCTGGAACAGACATGACCTTCATGTATTTCTCACACAACCTGCTCAGTTCAAGTGGATATTTTGCAACAGTGGTGCAAGCAACAGTAATAGCTGTCGTAACTATGGATTAGAATTCAACAAGATTTTGGCATTTTTTACTGACAACACAAGGTGCATGTACACAGTGCCACATAATTGATTTGCTCACAAAATTAAAAGTCCATGGGATTAGGGGTAGTGACAATGTGGATATCAAACTGGCACTGGGGCAGAGAGCAGAGAGTAATGGTGAACATTTGCTTTCACACTGGAGGGAAGTACACCGTGGTAATCTCCATGGTTTTGTCTTGGGACTACTGTTCTTTTTGATACATGCGAATGAGCCAGACTTGGGAGACAGGGGGCGAGATTCTCCACTCCCGCGCCTATTGGGAGAATCGCCTGGGCCGCCAAAATTTCCCGGACACCGGTCTGACGCCCTCCCGCGATTCTCCCAAGCGGCGGGAACGGCCCATTCGAGTTCCGCGGGCCGGAGAATCTCCGGAGACACCCAAAATGGCGATTCTCCGGCACCCCCGCTATTCTCAGGCCCGGATGGGCCGAGCGCCAGGCCAAAACGGCGGATTCCCCCCGGTGCCGTCCACACCTGGTCACTGCCGTCGGGAACAGCGCGTGAACGCTGGGGGGGGGCAGCCTGCGGGGGGGGGGGGGGGCAGGGGGTTCCTGCACCGGGGGGTACCTCAAATGTGGCATGGCCCGTGATCGGTGCCCACCGATCGTCGGGCCATCCTCGCTGAAGGAGGACCTCCTTCCTTCCGCGGCCCCGCAAGATCCGTCTGCTATCTTCTTGCGGGGCGGACTCAGAGAGGACGGCAACCATGCATGCGCGGGTTGGCGCCGGCTATGCAGCGCCGCCTTTACGCAGCGACAAGGCCTGGCGCGTGTAGATGACGCGGCCCCGATCCTAGCCCATTGTCGGGGCCTGAATCGGTCGGGATCGGGGCCGTTTTGCGCCGTCGTGAACCTCAACGGCATTCACGACGGCGCGGGCACTTCGGCGCGGGAGTGGAGAATCCCGCCCATGGCATCATTTCAAAGTTTGCAGCTGGTACTCTGAAATGCAGTAGTATTTGTGGAAGACAGTAACAGATTTCAGGAAGATATAGACAGACTGGTGAAATGGCAGATGAAATTTGATGTAAAGAAGTGATTCATTTTCGTAAGACAAATGAGGAAAATGATCTAAATAGTACAATATTAAAGGGAGTGCTTTGGGGTTTTGGTACACAAATCTTTGACACTTGTGGGACCAGTGGAGAAGGCTGTTAGAAAAGTATACGCATCTTTGCCCTTATTAATAGAGGAGTACAAAATCAAATAAGTTATGCTAAATCTTTATAAAAATAACTGATTGGGTCTCAGCTGGAATACTGGATTGAATTTAATGTTTCCAATGAGGTCTTACCCATTGGCTGGAGAACGGGCAGAGGCCCAGCTCTGTGTCTATTACAGAAGGCCGGCCGTATTCAGGGCCCAACAGGCATTTAAGTGGCCCAGGTTGGCCATTTCGCAGGATTAAGGCCGCTCCCCTATCCGGCAGTGCTTGAATACCAGCAGTGGCAGGAAAAGACCCTTAATTGCCCACTAAAGGGCCTCAGTTGGCTCCTAGGTGGAAAGGCCGCCTCCAAGCCCTCCCTGGACTTAATCAGGCAGAGGTAGGAATGTGGCTGGGCCCCCACACCGTACCTTCTTACCCTATCAAATGCCCCCAGTTCCAGCCTCGCCTCCTTGTGGGGAGAGGCAGGCATTACATTTCCCCATTGTGTTCAATTCTGGGCATTGTGCTTTAAGGAGAATGTCAAGGTCTTGGAGAGGTTGCGGGGAGGTTTGCTGCAATGGTAACAATGTTATATGGAGAGATTGGAAAATCTGGGGTGGTTAGGCAGAGATCAGGTGGAGATATTCATGGTTATGATAAAGTAAATAGGGAACATCTGTTTCCACTGGCAGAGAGGTCAGTGACCAGAGGATACTGATTTTAAGTTGATTGTGAAAGAATTATAGGGGACATGAGGAAACATTTTTTACACAGAGTTTCTCTGACCTGGACTGCGCTGCCTGAAAGAGAGATGGAAGCAGATTCAATAGTGGCATTCAAAAAAGAATTGAATCAAAACGTGAAAAGAAATACAGGACAAGGGGGAAAGTTCAGAGCAGTTGGATTAATTACATAGCTCTACCAAAGAGCCTCCTTCTATATCACCATTCTATGATTCTATTAGTTATGTGATTCTTGTCAAAAGAAATATTGGGTGGGCATGGTGGCGCAATGATTAGCACTGCTGCCTCATGACACTGAGGACCCGGGTCACTGTCCGTGTGGAGTTTGCACATTCTTCCCATGTCTGCGTGGGTCTCACCCCCACAACCCAAAGATGTGCAGAATAGGTGGACTGGCCACGCTAAATTGCCCCTTAATTGGAAACATTTTTTTTTTAAAATATTGCCACATCATATTCACTCTTCCTTTTGCTTTTAAATTAGTTTTGGCAAAACCGATTTATTAACATTTCATTGTAATAATTTCTTGTTTAAAGAAGAGCGCTGCAACGTTTAAGAAATTATACATTTCAATTATTTACTGACAAACACAACATTTTGGCACGTACTTTGCATCATGCACCAGTGGGTTTTTGAGAAATTAGGCTGAAACTGGTGTTTCCTCCCAGCGTGGATAACAATACTCTCGACATCCAACTGTGTCTGTTCGCTAAATTGGATTTGATAGCAGGCAGGTTTACAGAGCTTGCCTCAGGTGGGATACATTATTCAGAATACCTAGATACTGATACAGACATTAGAAAATAGGACAGGGTTTGGCAGGTACAACAACTTACTGAGATAACATAGGAAGGTCCTTCTGTGGGAAATTGGAGCTCACAAAATGCCGAACCTCTCAATGGCATAATAACATCCGCTTCAAAGTACTTTCGGGAAATTGTGTGGATGAATAAGTAATGCTAACACCCGTATTAAAATAAGTCAGTGTTTCCATTATTATATATTCTTAATGAATGCATTTGAGTTAATTTTACTTGAGGCACGGGCGAGCAGAAAGTCAAATACTAAACCCAATAGCCAATTGCATATTGCCTGCTATATTTTGACAATACAATTCTCGGGCATCAAGAAGCTTGTTTTTTGGAGTGGACACACCCATTAATGCTTCAAAAAACATGAGGTCAATACCTTCTCCACCAGCACAATATCATTGCTGTGCTCCTAATAAAACATGTGCATGTGGGAATGGACTGCAGCACACAAATTATTAAAAGCAATAATATATCTTTCAAGGTACAGGGAACCAGTAGGAACAAGGAGTAGAACTACTTATTATATTTTCTTACCTTTTATAGGTTTTACAGGTCAGTTGTCACTTTGCTGTTGATTTTTACGTTTTTTTTTTCAAACATGCACCCATTGTCTGGCGAGGTGTCTGGAACCAGGGATTGCGCAGAGCTCCATTTTGGAATTTCTTATCCCTCAGGGAGCTAGAGGTTGAGAAGGAATTTGAGGAAGTGTGAGGAAAGATGGGTGCACCTGCATCACAAGAGGGTTCGGCAAATCTGTTTTTCCCAAGGAGTTGAGTGTACAGTTTCATGGGAGTGCCCCTTTAAGAAATGTTTTGTCTTCTCAAATGGCTGCAGTGATGTCATTGTGTCGGTGGAGCTGGTTTGTCGTTCTGGTTGTTACTTTCGTTTTGAGCTGGGAACTGGCTGTGGCTCTGAGTTTTACTTTTGGTTTACACTGTTAGAAGCTGGATTCAGACAAAGAAGGTTTCTTTAACCTCTCTCTCTGCATGTTAAAAGGTGTCCAGAGCACTTGATAATTTAAAAGTGATAACAGTTTTCTGGAAATAATTCAAACCTACTGTTTTGGGTAAAAGGGTTTTCCTGGTTTAGTGGATGTTGTTACCAAATTGGAACAGTTGAAAGGGAAGTTATTTAGGGTTATATATATAGGGGACTATAGCTGTGTGGTGTATTTATGTTTGTAGTTGATAAAATGCTTACTGTGTGTGTTTATAGAAATGTTAACTGAATTCGTAGAATAAACTTTGTTTTTGATTAAAAGTGCTTAAGGCCTCTGTTGAATAACACCTGAAAGGCAGGCCCTTGTGCTCCTCATAACCAAACTTAATAAACAGTTGTAGGTCAGGTGAACTCCATGATATACTTTGGAGTTTTCTAAATCCTGGCCCATAACAACAGGTACTGCCAATTACTTGGGCATGTTTTGGGATCTGCGATTTTCTTTTAATTCTTTCACTGATGTGGGCGTCGCTGGCTGGGCCAGCATTTATTGCCCATACCTAACTATTGTGTCCGCAGGATTGAAGCTAGGAGGCACGGAGGCTGACAAACTAAAGGAGCTTTATTAACAATGTGTGTTCAGTACAAGCTGCTTCTTTACTCTGCACTGTTACCTGCGCTAGCGATCAGTGACACCACTTCCAGTGATATCATGCCATCATGCAGATATCATTATACAGTGCTCAGTGCAGCTTCAGTGCTGCTTCTCAGAAATCAGCGTAAATACATAACGCTAACTGTCCTTGAGAATATGGCAGTGAGCTACTCTCTTGAACTGCTGCAGGTTATGTGGTGTAGGTACACTCACAGTGCTGTTAGAGATTTCCAGGATTTTGAACGTGAGACAATGAAAGAACGGCAATTTAGCTTCATGTCAGGATGATGCGTGGCTTGGAGGGGAACTTTCAGGTGGTGGTGTTCCCATGTATCTGCTGCTTTTTACTCTGAGGTGATGGAGATCACGGGTTTGGAATGTGTTGTCGAAGGGTCCTCTTGAATTGCTGCAGTGCGTCTTGTAGATGGTACACACTGTTGCCATTATGTGTCAGTGGTGGAGGGACTAAATGCTTAAGATGGTGAACGGGTACCAATCAAGCGGGCTGTCTGCTTTGTCCTGTATGTGTGAAGCTCCTTGAGTGCTGTGGAGCTGCAGTCATCCAGGCAAATTGGTAATATTCCATTACAGTCCTGACTTGTGCTTTATCGATGGACAAGCTTTTGGAAAATCAGGAGGCGAGTTACTCGCTGCAGAATTCCCAACTTCTTACCTGCTTTAGTAACCACAGTATTTATTACGTTGGTCCAATTCAATTCCTGGTCAATGGTAACTCTCAGAATGTTGATGGAGGAGGATTCAGCGTTGATAAAGCCATTGTATGTTAATGGAAGATGGTTAAATTCTCCCTTGTTGACGATGGTCATTTGTATCACACAAGAGCCAGGCATTGTTTTTTGACACTCATCAGCCCAAACCTGAATATTGCTTATTTTTTCTATTTACATACATAGTTATAGTCACAAAACTGTACCATTAAGAGCAGTAAACCTTCCAAGACATGAACAAGACTGGGGTAATTGTTGCCACGAAAATGAAAACCTCTACCACCAAATCTCTACCACCTTACACCTCTATTCAGCTAGCTCCTGTTAAGCTACATCGGATGACCTCTTTTAGATCATTCGTCCACTCTTGCGTACATCAGGTCTGGGAGACAGGTCCCTCAGCCATGCCTTTCCTAGCAGAGCCCTATTACTTGCTCACCAGGTCCTGATGTACATAGAAACATACATAGAAAGTAGAAGCAGGAGGAGGCCATTCAGCTCTTCAAGCCTGCTCTGTCATTCATTATGATCATGGCTGATTCAATACCCTGACCCCGCCTTCCCCCCCATATTCCTTGATCCCTTCAGCCCCAAGAGCTATATATGATTCCTTCTTGAAATTACAAAACGTCAACTACTTTCTGTGGTAGTGAATTCCACAGATGGGTGAAGAAATTTCTCACCTCAGCCCTAAAAGGTTTACTCCTTATCCTCAAACTATGACCCCTAGTTCTGGACACCCCCACCATCGGGAATGTTCTTTCTGAATCTACCCTGTCTAACCCTGTTAGAATTTTGTAAGTTTCTATGCGATCCCCTCTCACACTTCTAAACTCCAGTGAATATAATCCTAACCTACTTAGCCTCTCCTCAAATGACAGTCCCACCATTCCAGGAATCAGCCTGGTAAACCTTTGCTGCACTCACTCCATTGCAAGAACATCCTTCCTCAGTAAGGACACCAAAACTGCACACAATACTTCAGGTGTGGCCTCACTATTCCCTATACAATTGCAGTAAAACATCTCTATTCCTCTCGCTATGAAGGCCAACATACTATTTGCCTTCTTTACTGCCTGCTGTGTCTGCATGCTTACTTTCAGTGGCTAATGCACGAGGATACCAAGCTCTCGCTGAGTATTTCCCTCTCTCAGTTTACGCCCATTCAAATAATAATCTGCTTTCTTATTTTCGCTACCGAAGTAGATAACCTCACATTTATTCAGGTTTATACTGCATCTGCCATGTACATGCCCACTCACTCAGCTTGTACAAGGGGTCTCAGCTCCCCAGCGAGACCCCAGCCTATCTGATTAGGGGCAGAGCAAATGGTTTGAATTATGTTATTGAACATCACAACAGGTTGTTCTCTAGGTGATTTTCATGATAAATCCAGGCAGAATGGACTAAAAAATATAAAAAAACATATAGAAACATATAGAAACTTATAGAAACATATAAAATTATGAAGGGAATAGATAGGATAGATGCGGGCAGGTTGTTTCCACTGGCGGGTGAAAGCAGAACTAGGGGGCATAGCCTCAAAATACGGGGAAGTAGATTTAGGACTGAGTTTAGAAGGAACTTCTTCACCCAAAGGGTTGTGAATCTATGGAATTCCTTGCCCAGTGAAGCAATCGAGGCTCCTTCATTAAATGTTTTTAAGATAAAGATAGATCGTTTTTTGAAGAATAAAGGGATTAAGGGTTATGGTGTTCGGGCCGGAAAGTGGAGCTGAGTCCACAAAAGATCAGCCATGATCTCATTGAATGGCGGAGCAGGCTCGAGGGGCCAGATGGCCTACTCCTGCTCCTAGTTCTTATGTTCTTATGTTTATGTTAAATACTGGTCCCTACACCATCACAAGGCATTCCCATGAGATTCTTAAACCCTGCTTAGAATCACTGTTAACGGGGGGAACTGGGAGGATGGGTACAAATGCCCATTGAATTCAATTGAAACTAAGGCTGGATTCTTCCTCCCACTCGCTGCAAGAACACCATGGACTATGAAATGGTCCATTGACCTCGGGCGGGAGTTTCTAGTAGCAGGCGGCACGGCCGGAGAATCCCCCCTAAATATGTATTTATGTTTTGGTAAAGGGCAAGTTCATGACTGACGTCAAGAAAAAAACTCCTCACAGTGCAAGTATTTCTACCTAGAATAGATTTTGGAGTGGGGCAAAGAAGGCAAAAAACTCTTTAGTTGTTAAAGAGGGAACTGAATCCTGTGGTGCGGACGGGGAGAGAATGTAGTGTTCCATGGAGGGGTGGACTAAATGGCCCAGATAGGCTTCATCAACTGTATGATCTTTTGAGCCCACATTCCAAAGAATGGTGTCCACCATTAAGAAGCAGCAGACAACGGTGACACTATCTTTCAGACAGTGAATACTTGAAAAATAGCTCTCAGCCAGTCACACTTGAGACTTTTGTCCAAAAAGTAGATAATAATGGTACAGATTGTGGACTACGTTGGTTATTTTTAATCTAACAAGCACCACTAATTAAATAATGTATTAATGTGAAGTGACGAATGTTGTAAGACATTGAGCGAACTGAGGACACGATTCAGCAGTTTCGTCATGCCCAGCTTGGTGTCGGGTGAGGCTTGGATCGAGAATCGCGACGCTCAAAATGTCTTACGAGCTTTAACGCAATCTCACTCTCACTGGGTGACATCAGGTGCGCATAAGGCTCATTTTAATATGGGCTCAGCCAATGCACCTGGGACCCGGATTCACTCGCCTCGCCAGCAAGGCCTCATCCCGGCTCTGTTTGGGACTGGTTCACAAAGTTGTGAATCAGTCAAGATGGCACCTCGGGAGAGGGTCTCGACGGGGAGTTGAGACGCCCGGGTTGCCGAGGAAAGTGCAGGGTGGTTCCCTGGCACTCCCCCAGGCACCCGGGCACCTTGGCACTGCCAGCCTGGCACCCTGTCAGTCCAAACCTGGCATTGCGTGGGTGCCCGGGTGGAACTGCCATGCTGGCAGGGGGACTGCCTGAGTGCCAGACTGGCAGTGTCTGGGTGCTCAGATGCCAGGTTGATCGGTCGGGCCCAGGGGTGGGGAGGGGGGGGGGGGGCCTTGCTCATAAGTGGTAGGGTGAGGGGGGGTACTTGAGGACCCTGGAAGAGGAAGTTAGGTGAAATGGGGGGCCCTGAGGCCGGGGTCGGAGGGTCAACATATCGGGACTGCCTTTAAAAATGATGACGGCAAAGTGCCATTGAATAGCGGAGTCTCAGCGGACTTTAACTTGAGTCTGCTGAATCGTACCCTGAGTATTTTTCAATTCGTTCCCTGTTCAGACTGGGAAACCTTACTTATGTTACAAAATATGAAATAAATGTTCAATGCTTCACTGTGGTTTAGAAATACGAAGTGATTGGTTCTGACGTCTTTCCATGCTCGGAGTGTTGGAACTGAATATTAATGGAGTTGCTATAGTAACGCTGCTGTGAAGTTTATTGTACCTTGTAGTGTCCATTTGAACAGTACTTTAAATTTACATTCGAATAAGCCAAGAAGTGGCACTGTCAAAATTATACAAGCAGATCGATAACAACGGATGTGTCATGTTATAAACATAATTTCTAAAAACACCAACACAGATGACAGAACACAAATCTCAATGGTTGAGATGATGCAACCTGATCAGGATAATGCTGCTATAATTTACAATGTGAATAGAATAACTTGTTTCAAGATCTGTCTTGTAACTCATTCTTAGCCATCGTTATTAAAATTAATATTTAACAGTAGCATCTACAATGTAAAAATTTCACTCTATTCATCAAATGAATTCTCATGTAATTTTCATGCACCGCAATTTGATGATGTTGGATCTAAGATGTTATCATGAATCAAATTTTTAAAACTAATCATCCATCTCACCTTAGATTTTGATTAACATTGGAAAAGACGGAGTAATGGAGATTCAATGCAAATGGCAGGAATTTTAGTATGAAGTTAGATATGCCAGAGTTTACTGTTTCCAAACAAAAAACACATCAAATTTCAATGACACTGGCTGCTGGCAAAAGATGAGGCAAGATCCAAACAGATGCATGGATGAAAATAACACATCTCAGCTTGAAGTATCAGCCGGAAGAGGTGGTGGCGTAGTAGCATTTTCACTGGACCTCAAGACCCAGCATAATGCTCTGAGGATCCACAGTTGAGTCCCATTATGACGGGCAGTGAAACTTGAATTTATTAAAAATCTGGAATTAACCATTATTTATAAACAACATCCTTACCTGGTTTATATGTGACTCCAGACCAACAGCAATGTGGTTGACACAGTCCGAGGGCAATTATGAATGAGCAGTAAATGCTGGCCCATCCAATGGTACCCATAGTGAATTTTAAAAATGTTAGACCTGGTCCCCAAAAATGTTCAAATGTAAGACAAGGCGCCATAGATTCAAGTGCTGATAAGAAATGGGGCTGTGTAGTTAGCTTATAACTTTTTGATCAGCGAGCTTTGCACGCGAGCAATGGGAGAGAGCACATCCTGAGTGTGACACAGCCAGAGTGAGTGTGGGTGAGTGTGGGTATCGGGAATTTGGAGCATAGTGGGAATTTGGTGCAGTGGGGAATGTGGTGTTTTTTGCTTTTTTTCTTTGCTTTCCAGCTTTTTAAATCTTCAGACAGTTGTCTTGTCCTGCTGCAGCAATAGAGGCAACAATGGAGAGAGCTGATTGGTAAGTAGTGGGTAAGATTGGGGAAGTAATTACTACTTTATCGCTTATTTTTTGTAAGGTCTTTTTGTGGTTTATGGTTTGTAAGAGTGATATTCTGTAGTAATGAAGACCAGGAAAGAAGGGTCCTAAGAGTAATTGATATTTTCTGATATTAAGCATCTTGCAAAGGTTTAATTTAAAGGGGTAAGTCATGGCAGGTGAGCTCAAAGTGGTGGTGTGCTCCTCATGCTCCATGTGGGAAGCCTGGGACATTTCCACTGCCTGGTGACAGCCTGCGTGCAGGAAGTGTCTCCGGCTGCAGCTCCTGGAAGCCCAGGTTTTGGAGCTGGAGCAGTGGCTGGGGACACTGTGGAGCATCTGTGAGATGGGGAGAATAGTGGATGGCATATATAAAGAAGTGGTCACACCACAGGCTCACACTCTGTAGGAAGGAAGGGTGACCACTAGGTATGAAAAGAGGACTAGGCAAGCAGTGAAGGAATCTTCTGTGGCCGTTACCCTTCAAAACAGATATATTGCTTTGAATACTGTTGAGGACAACGGCCTATCAGGGAAAGCAGTATCAGCCAAATACATTGTACCATGGTGACTCTGTTGCACAGGAGGGTAAAAAGTGTGGGAATGCAATAGTTACAGGGATTTAATTGTAAAGGGAATAGATAGGTGTTTCTGAGGCCGCAAATAAGACTCCAGGATGGTATGTTGCTTGGATCAGTTAAAGGACATTCCGGAAGAGAAGGGTGAATAACCATTGGTCGTGGTATATATTGGTACAAATGACACAGGTTAAAAAAAATGAGGTCCTAAAAGCCAAATATAGGCAGTTAGGAAATAAGTTGAAAAGTAGACCTCAAAGGTAGTGATCTCAGGATTACGACCAATTCCATGTGCTAGTCAGAGTAGAAATAGCAAGATATATTAGATGAATACGTGGCTGAAGAGATGGTGTGGGGGGGGGGGGGGGATTTCAGATCTCTGGGACAATGGGACAAGTTCTGGGGAAGGTGGGACCAAGTACAAACTGGATGGGTTACACCTCGGCAGGACCAGGACTGATGTCCTCGGGTGAGTATTTGCTCGAGTGGTGTTATGGACCAGGGTTTAGAAAACTCCAAAGTATATCATGGAGTTCACCTGACCTACAACTGTTTATTAATTTTGGTTATGAGGTGCACAAGGGCCTACCTTTCAGGTGTTATTCAACAGAGGCCTTAAGTACTTTTAATCAAAAACAAAGTTTATTATACAAATTCAGTTAACATTTTTATAAATACACGCAGTAAGCATTTTTATCAACTGCAAACATAAATATCCCACACAGCTACAGTACTCGATGTATAACCCTTCATAAATTTCCCTTAACCGTTTCAATTTCATAACAACATCCCAGAAACCAGAAACCCTTTTACCAAAACAGTCGGTTTGAATTCCTTCCAGAAAACAGTTATCGCTTTTAAATGATCAAGTCATCTGGAAACAACTTTTAAAATGCAGAGAGAGACTCCAAGATATTTGGCTGACTGAATACAGCAGCCAAATGTGAAAATGAAAGCAAAAAACTCAGAGCCACAAAACAGCCCCAAACCAAAGCGAAAGTAAAACTCAAAGCCACAGCCCAGCTCCACCCACACAATGACATCACTGAAGCCATGTGATAAGACAAAACATTTCTTAAAGGGACACTCCCATGACAGTCGGGTGATGGGAACCTATGCAAGGAGTCAGAGGAGGGGGAATCAAGGACAATAACAAAAGACAGAAAGGGGAATAAGAAAAGTCATAGGTGGAGTAATCAAGGGCCAGAATCAAAGAGGGCCACAGTGAAAAATAATGGGAATGGGACAAGGAATGTTAAAAAAGACAAGCCTTAAGGCTTTGTACTTAACGTGCAGAGCACTCGCAGTAAAATGGATGAATTAATCACCTAAACCGATGTAACCAGGTATGACATAGTCAGGATCATGAAGACATGGCTGCAGAGTGACCGGGGATGGGAATTGAGCTTCCAGGAGTATTCACTATTTAAGGGAGGACAGACAAAAAGGAAAAGGCTGTGGGGTTGCACTGCTGGTTTATAGAGGAAATGAATGCAATAGTGCGGAAATTAGCTCCCAATGATGTAGAATCTGTATGGGTAGAATTGAAAAACGCTAAGGGGCATAAAACATTAATGGGCTTGGATATAGACCCCCATCTGCAGTATTGATATAGGGGATGGAATTAAACATGAAGTTAGAGACACATGCAATCAAGGACCATCTGTAATTATGGGTGATTTTAATCTGCATATAGATTTGACAAATCAAGCAAGTCACAATACTGTAGAAGGGGAATTCCGGGAGTGAATATGGGATGGTGTTATGGACCAATACATTGAGGAACCAACTAGGGAACAAGGCCAGCTATTCTAGACTTAGTATTGTGTAATGAGAAAGGAATAATTGGCAATCTAGTTGTGCGAGACCCCTTGGGGATGAGTGACTATAATATGATGGAATGTTTCATTAAGAGGTAGAGTGGCGTAGTTGATTCTGAGACTAGGGTCCTCAATCTTAATAAAGGAGACTATGATAGTATGAGGCACAATTTCACTATGATGGAATAGGAAATGGCACTTAAAGGGATGACGGTGGATAGGCAATGGCAAACGTTCAAGGAACGCATGGGGGAACTGAAACAATTGTTTATTCCTGTCTGGCACGAAAGTAACACAAGAAAGGAGGCCAAACCATGGCTTACAAGGGAAATTAGAGATAGTGGGCGGGATTCTCCGCAATCGGCGCGATGTCCGCTGACCGGCGCCAAAAACGGTGCGAATCACTCCGGCATCGCGCCGTCCCAAAGGTGCGGATTTCTCCGCATCTTGCAGGGCCGAGCCCTCACCTTGAGGGGGTAGGCCCGCGCCAGAGTGATTTCCGCCCCGCCGGCTAGCGGGAAAAGCCTTTGGCGCCCGCCAGCTGGCGCGGAAATGACTTTGCCGTGCGACGCATGTGCGGGAGCGTCAGCGGCCGCTCACGGCATCCCCGCGCATGCGCAGTGGAGGGGGTCTCTTCCACCTCCGCCATAGTGAAGACCATGGCGAAGGCGGAAGGAAAAGAGTGCCCCCATGACACAGGCCCGCCCGCGGATCGGTGGGCCCCGATCGCGGGCCAAGCCACCGTGGGGGCACCCCCCGGGGCTAGATCGCCCCGCGCCCCCCTCCCCCCAGGACCCCGGAGCCCGCCCGCGCCGCCTTGTCCCACCGTTCGTAAGGTGGTTCCATCCACGCCGGCTGGCGTGGGTTGACAGCGGGGGGATTTCAGCCCATCGTGGACTGGAGAATCGCCGGGGGTGGGCCTGTCGACCGCCGCGATTTCCGTCAACCGGCGCGGCACGATTCCCGCCCCGCCGAATCTCTGGTGGCGGAGAATTCGGGACACGGCAGGGGTGGGATTCACGGCAGCCCCCGGCGATTCTCCGACCCAGTGGGGGGGTCGGAGAATCGCGCCCAGTATGCCATCCAAGGAAGAGGCATACAAATTGGCCAGGAAAGGCAACAAACTGGAGGATCGGGAGCATATGCGCTCATCCAATTTACCCAGAGTCCATGATGCACCGGCCTCACCAGCGAGGCCTCAACCGGGCGCCGTTTGGTATTGGTTCACAAAGTCGTGAACCAGCCATGGTGGTAATTCAGGGGGTCTCGCTGGGGAATTAAGGCACCAGATGGGTTGGGCACTGGGCAGGGTGGTCCCCTAGTACTCTCCAGCACCTGGGCACCTTCGCACTGCCTGGCACACTGGTAGTGTCCCTTCCAGCCTGGCAGTGCCACTTGGGCACCTTGGCGGTGCTGGAGTGGCACTGCCAGAGTGCCCGGGTGGCACTGCCAGGCTGGAAGTGGCAGTGCCAGAGTGCCAGGCTGGCAGAGCTAAGGTGATCAGGTGCCAGGCTGTCTGATGCAGGGATCAGGACCGGGGTGGTGGTGGGGGAGGCGGGGAGGGGTGGGTTCCAGGACTCCAGAAGAGGTAGGTTGTGTGAAGTGGGAGTGGGAGGGTCCTGATGCCATAGTGCATGGTTGAAAGATCGAGGTTGCCTTTAATAAGGAGCACTGATCCACAAGAGAGAAAATGCTGGAAAATCTCAGCAGGTCTGGCAGCATCTGTAGGGAGAGAAAAGAGCTAACATATCGAGTCCAATGGCTCTTTGTCAAAGGTTTGACAAAGAGTCATTGGACTCAAAACATTAGCTCTTTTCTCTCCCTACAGATGCTGCCAGACCTGCTGAGATTTTCCAGCATTTTCTCTTTTGTTTCAGATTCCAGCATCCGCAGTAATTTGCTTTTATCCACTGATCCACGAGTAATCTTCCTGCACTGGTGAGCAGGAAATTGTTTAAATACTGGCCTTGATGGGGAGTTCCTCACCGAAGCCAAAAAGATGGAGGAGTGCCATTAAATAGTATCCTGTTCATAACCTTTGTGCTGAATACATCAACCTTCACCGACTCAGACTTCCGGTATGCCTAGGTAGGTCGCACGTTCGGCAGCTCCCGCCGGGAACGGACCTTTGGGCTCTCCAGAGGGGCCCCAATGGCAATTGTTCGACGGCTTCCAGTGTGGGAAGGTGACAGCAGGGTCCCCCCAACATTATATGGATTGGACCAGGAGTGGAGCGGTGAAAAAAGTGATCTTGGGGCAGCGGAAAGTGCGAGGGAGGAAAAGCAAGATGGCGACGGGTGGAGACCAAGCAGCGTGGGCGCAGTGGTCGCAGGAGCAGCAGGAGTTTCTCAAACGCTGCTTTGAAGAGCTGAAGACAGAAATGCTGGCGCCAATGAAGGCGGCGATCGAGAAGCTTGTGGAGACCCAGAAGGCCCAAGGGGCGGTGATCCGGGAGGTGCGGCAAAAAGCCTCGGAGAACGAGGATGAGATCTTGGGCCTGGCGGTGAAGGTGGAGGTGCACGAGGCGCTGCACAAGAGGGGGGCGGAAAAATTTGAGGACCTGGAGAATAGGTCGAGGAGGAACAATCTTTGGATTCTGGGTCTCCCTGAAGGAGTGGAGAGGCCCGATGCCGGGGCATATATGAGCACGATGCTCAATTCGCTGATGGGCGCGGGAGCTTTCCCGAGGCCCCTGGATCTAGATGGGGCTCACCGGGTCCTGGCAAGGAGACCCAAAGCCAACAAGCCACCAAGGGCTGTAGTGGTGAGGTTCCACCACTTGATAGGCAGAGAGTGTGTCCTGAGATGGGCCAAAAAAGAGCGGAGCAGCAGGTGGGAAAACACGGAGATCCAAATTTACCAGGACTGGAGTGCGGAGGTGGCTAAGAGGAGAGCTGGTTTCAATCGGGCTACGGCGGTGCTCCATTGGAAGGGGTGAAGTTCGGGATGCTGCAGCCAGCGCGATTGTGGGTCACGTTCCAAGATCGGCACCACTATTTTGAAACACCCGATGAGGCATGGAACTTTATACAGACTGAAAAGTTGGACTCAAATTGAGGGTTTGTTGTGGGGGGATGTTTACTGTGTTCACTGTGTTTATTACGTTTGGGGAATGTTCTTTTGGTCTGAGTGCTGGGTGGGGATGGGTGAATGGATTTGATGTGGAGGCTGTGGGAGAGTGTGCGCGTCGGTGTTGGAGGGGCAGGCCCCCATGGAGGAAGAGGGGGAGTGGAGGCCTGGGGATGGGGAGTTGGGGTAAGGCCGTAAAAAGGAGCTGCGCCAGAAGGGGCGGGGTCGGTGGGGGTAGTCTGGAAGGTGCTGAAGGCGGTGGTCAGGGGAGAGCTAATCTCCATTAGGGCCCTCAGGGAGAAGAGAGAGGGGAGGGAGAGGGAGAGGTTGGTGGGGGAGATTTTAAGGGTGGACAGGAGGTATGCAGAGGCCCCCGAGGAGGGGCTACTCAGGGAGCGACGGAACCTCCAGACGGAGTTCGACCTGTTGACCACAGGGAAAGCAGAGGCACAGTGGAGGAAAGCGCAGGGTGCGACGTATGAGTATGGGGAGAAGGCGAGTCGGATGCTGGCACACCAGCTTCGTAAGAGGGAGGCAGCGAGAGAGATTGGTGGAATTAAGGATAGAGGGGGGAATACGGTGCGGAGTGCGGTGAGAATAAACAAGGTATTTAGGGACTTCGATGGGGATCTGTACAGGTCTGAGCCCCCAGCGGGGGAGGAGGGGATGCAACGATTCTTCGATCAGCTGAGGTTCCCGAGGGTGGAGGAGGAGGAGGTGGCTGGTTTGGGGGCGCCGATTGGGCTGGAAGAGCTGGTTAAAAGATTGGGGAGTATGCAGGCGGGGAAGGCCCTGGGGCCGGATGGGTTCCCGGTTGAATTCTACAGGAAATACGTGGACCTGCTGGGCCCATTGCTAGTGAGGACTTTCAATAAGGCGAGGGAGGGGGGACCTACCCCCGACAGTGTCTAGGGCGCTGATTTCTTTGATCCTGAAGCGGGACAAGGATCCACTGCAATGTGGGTCGTGTAGACCGATCTCGCTCCTCAATGTTGATGCTAAGTTGCTGGCAAAGGTGCTGGCTACGAGAATTAAGGACTGTGTCCCGGGGGTGATCCATGAGGACCAGACGGGATTTGTGAAGGGTAGGCAGCTAAATACAAATGTGCGGAGGCTCCTCAATGTGATTATGATTCCCTCGGTGGAGGGGGAAGTGGACGTAGTGGCAGCTATGGACGTGGAGAAGGCCTTTGATCGGGTGGAGTGGGAGTATCTTTGGGAGGTGTTGTGGAGGTTTGGGTTTGGGGAGGGGCTCATCAGCTGGGTCAGGCTGCTATATAGAGCCCCGGTGGCGAGTGTAGCTACGAATCGGCGGAGGTTGGAGTACTTTCGACTGTACCGGAGGACGAGACAGGGGTGCCCCCTGTCCCCCTTGTTGTTTGCACTGGCAATTGAGCCTCTGGCCATGGCACTAAGGGAGTCCAGGAAATGGAGGGGACTGGTCCGGGGGGGGGGGGGGGGGGAGAGGAACACCGGGTGTCGTTGTATGCTGACGACCTGTTGCTGTATGTGGCAGATCTAGTGGAGGGGATGGCAGAGGTCATGCGGATCCTAAGGGAGTTTGGGGACTTTTTGGGGTATAAACTCAACGTGGGGAAGAGCGAGCTCTTTGTGGTGCATTCAGGGGACCAGGGAAGGGGGATAGACGGGCTACCGCTGAGGAGGGCGGAAAGGAGCTTTCGGTACCTAGGGATCCAAGAAGTTGGGGGGCCCTGCACAAGCTCAATTTGACGCGGTTGGTGGAGCAGATGGAGGAGGATTTTTAAATATGTGATATGCTGCCACTCTCACTAGCGGGTAGGGTGCAGTCGGTCAAAATGACGGTCCTCCTGAGGTTTCACTTTGTGTTCCAGTGCCTTCCCATTATGATCCCTAAGGCCTTTTTCAAACGGGTAAGCAGGAGCATCATGGGATTTGTGTGGGCGAATAAGACCCCGAGGGTGAAGAGTGTGTTTCTGGAGCGTAGTAGGGATAGGGGGGAGGCTGGCGCTGCCGAATTTGTGCGGCTATTATTGGTCAGCCAATGTGGCGATGATCCGTAAGTGCGTTATGGAGGGAGAGGGGGTGGCGTGGAAGAGGTTAGAGATGGCGTCCTGTGTGGGCACGAGCCTGAGGGCGCTGGCGACGACACTGCAGCCGCTCTCGCCGACAAGGTCCACCACAAGTCCGGTAGTGGCGGCGACGTTGAAGATCTGGGGGCAGTGGAGGCGACACAGGGGCGAGGTGGGAGCCTCGGTTTGGTCCCCGATTCGGGAGAATCATCGGTTCGTCCTGGGAAGGATGGATGGGGGGTTTCGGAGCTGGCATCGGGCAGGGATTAGAAGAATGGGGGACCTGTTCGTCGATGGGACGTTTGCAAGCCTAGGGGCGCTGGAGGGGAAGTTTGGGTTACCCCCGGGAAACGCTTTCAGGTACATGCAAGTGAGGGCATTTGTGAGGCGGTAGGTGAGGGAATTCCCGCTGCTCCCGGCACAGGGGATTCAGGACAGGGTGATTTTGGGTGTATGGGTTGGGGAAGGCAAAGTTTCGACGATTTACCAGGAGCTGAAGGAAGAGGAGGAGACTTTGGTGGAGGAGTTAAAGGGCAAGTGGGAGGAGGAGCTTGGGGAGGAGATAGATGAGGGTCTGTGGGCTGATGCCCTGAGTAGGGTTAATTCTTCCTCCTCTTGCGCCAGGCTCAGCCTAATACAGTTCAAAGTTACTCACAGAGCGCATATGACAGGGGCGAGGTTGAGTAGGTTCTTTGGGGTGGAGGACAGGTGTGGGAGGTGCTCGGGAAGCCCGGCAAATCACGTCCATATGTTCTGGTCGTGCCCGGCTCTGGATGGGTTTTGGAGGGGTTTTGCGAGGACTATGTCCAAGGTGGTGAAAGCCCGGGTCAAGCCGAGCTGGGGGTTGGCATTATTTGGGGTAACGGACGAGCCGGGAGTGCAGGAGGCGAAAGAGGTCGGTATTCTGGCCTTTGCGTCCCTGGTAGCCTGGCAGTGGATTTTGCTATCATGGAAAGATGCGAAGCCCCCTAGTGTGGAAGCTTGGATCAATGACATGGCAGGGTACATCAAGCTGGAGAGGATAAAGTTTGCCTTGCGAGGGTCTGTGCAGGTGTTCCTCAGGCGGTGGCAACCGTTCCTAGACTATCTCGCGGAGCGTTAGGAGGAGGTCAGCAGCAGCAGCAGCCCAGGGGTGTGGGGGGCGGGGAGGGGGGGGGGAGGGGGAGGGTTCTTTTGGTGGGGGTTTGGGTGAGTGAAGGGGGCTTCCCTATTGGTGCTTTTAAATGTCATATGGGGGATTATTGTATATGGGGGAAATCCAATGTATAATTTTTGTATCATTTTCGATGGTTGTGTTCTTGTTTCTCTTTTTTTGTTGGGGGGGGGGTTTGTTGAAAATCTGTTGAAAAATTTGAATAAATATATTTTTTTTTAAAACCTTCACCTACTGCGGTTCAAGCCTAATTCCAGGATTTGAGCACAATACTTAAGGCTGACACCCCAGTGCAGTACTGTGTGGGAGTGCTGCACTATTAATAAAGCTGTCTTTCAGCGAGATGCTCACCTGAGGCCCCATCTGTCCTCTCAGGACGTGAATTAGTTCCGAAGTACTACCTTTGAAGCCGTGTAGAGCAGTTAACCCCAGTGTCCTTGCCAATATCCATCCCTCAGTCAACATCTCAAAAATGCGTTATCTGCTCCTTGCCATACAATGGAGCTTGCTGTGTGTAAATTTACTACTGTGCTTCCTGAGTGCTTCTTCCTGAGCTGTAATGTGTTTTGGGATATTCCGATGTCACGAAAGGTGCTGGATAAATGTGAGCTTTTCTTTCAATATGATAGAATTCCCGATACAGTTTGAGGGTGAACACCATAGGTCCATAACCAGGGTCTTCAACTTAAATAAGGGCAATTATGATTGTTTGAGGGAGGGGTTGTCTAAGGTGAACTGGGTAAACACGCTAAGATACAGGTCAGTAGATGATCAGTTGCAGATATTCAAACAGCTGGTCCACAATGCTCAGCAGGAGTTTATCCCAATCAAAAAGAGGGATTCCACGTGGAAGAGGCAAAATCTATGGTTAACAAAGGAGGTCAAGGGTAATGTTAAATTGAAAAGCAGGATATACAAAGTGGCAAGGGATAGTGGTAGACCAGAGGACTGGGAAGTTTTTAGGATCCAGCAGCAAAATACTAAAAAGATTATAAGAAGGGAGAAAATGATTTTTGAGAGGAAACTTGCAGTATAGAAACAAGCAGTAAGAGTTTCTCTGAATATATTAATCGGAAGAGGGTGGCTAAGGTAAATGTGGGACCTCTACTGAACAAGGCTGATGAATTAATAACAGAAAACAAAGAAATAGCAGATATGCTAAATACATTTTTTGCATCGGTCTTCACCATGGAAAACATTGCAATTTTCCCTAAGATATTGTATGGGCTAATTTCAAATAACATAGTAGAACTTACAAAAATCCAAATCAGAATGGCTACAGTATTAGAGAAACTCAAGGGGCTATAGGCAGACAAGTCACCAGGACCCACTGAACTGCAGGTTAGGGTTTTAATGGAAGTGGCTGCAGAGAAAGTGGACCCATTGGTTGAAGTTTTTCGCACCTCGCTCAATTCCAGAACAGTTTCGGAAGATTGGAAAACAGCCAATGTGAATTCCTTGTTCAAAAAGGGAGAAAGGGAGAAGGCAAGAAACCATAGGCCAGTTAGTTTAACATCTATTATTGGCATGACACTCGAGTCAATAATCAAGAGGAAATAGGTAATTAATTAGGAAAGCTGAATATAATCAAACCCAGTCAACATGATTCATGAAAGGTAAATTGTGTTTGACATTTGCTCAAATTCTTTGAGGATGTAACAGGGAGAGTAGATACAGGGGAACCTGTAGATATAGTGTATTTAGATTTCTGAAGAGCATTTGACAAGATGCCGCACAAGAGGCTGGTGCATAAAGTAAAAGCCCATGGAATTGGAAGAACTGTGTTAGCATGGATTGAAAACTAACTGTCAAAAAGAAAACAGAGAGCTGGAATAAATGGGTCCTTTTCAGCGTGGAAAGATGTAACTAGTGGAGTACCACAGGGTCAGTACTTGGCACGCAATTATTGTTTACTATTTACATTAATGACCTGGAGGAAGGAACAGAATGTAAGGTTTCCAAATTTGCCAATGATACGAAAATAGGTGGAAGAGCATGTTGTGATGAGAATATTGTAATTCTGCAATGGAATATAATTAGATTGGGCAAAAACCTGGCAAATGGAGTTTAATGTGGGCAAGTGTGAGGTCACGCACTTTGGTAGGAGGAATCAAAAGGTAGATTATTATCTAAATGGAGAGAGACTTCAGGTGGGTGAAGTGCAGAGGGATCTAGGTGTTCTAGTTCATGAATCACAAAAAGCTAGCAGGCAGGTGCAACAAGTAGTTTAGAAGGCAAACGGCATTTTGGCCTTTATTGCAAAAGGGTTGGAGTTTAAAAATAGGGAGGTTTTGTTGCAATTGTACAGGGAGTTGATGAAGCCTCACCTCGAATACTGCGTACAGTTTTGTTCCCCTCACCTAAAAAAGAATATTGTAACATTGGAGGCAGTCCAAAGGAGGTTTACCAGGCTAATTTCTGGGATGAGAGGGTCGTCTTATCAAGAGAAATGAAATAGTCTGTGTCTGTATTCCTTGCCATTTAAAGGAGTGAGGGGTGAACTTATTCAAACATAGATCCTGAGGGGTGCTTGACAGGGTAGATAGTGAGATGGGATGTTTTCACTAGTGGGAGAGTCTCGAACAAGGGGACAAAGCTACAAGATAAAGAGCCAGCCATTTAAAACTGAGGTGCATAGAAATTTCTTCTTGCAGAGGGTGGTGAATCTCTGGAACACTGCCCCGGAGGGTGGTGAAGGCTGGATCATTCGAAGTATTTAAAGTGGAAGGGGATAAATATTTGACAGATCAAGAAATAGAGGGCTATGGAGAAATGGTACAGAAAAGGAGTTGAGGCCGGCGTAGATCAGCCATGATCATATTGAATGGCGGGGCAGGCTTGAAGGGCCTGGTGACCTATTCTAATCATTGTGTTTTCTCCTGCTCACATCCACCTGTAACTCTGGTCATATTATGAGGGATGGTTGAAAGTAAAAACAGATCCTACAAATCGCAAGAGAAAATGCAGTTGGGAGGAATTGTTCAGAGTAACAGAAAAATGAGTAACAAAAGTGGGCGGCACAGTGCTGCAGTGGTTAGCGCTGCTGCCATCGGCGCTGAGGACCCGGGTTTGATCCCGGCCCCGGGTCACTGTCCGTGTGGAGTTTGCACATTCTCCCTGTGTCTGTGTGGGTTTCACCCCCACACCCCAAAGACGTGTAGGTTAGGTGGAATTGGCCACATTAGATTGCCCCTTAATTGCAAAAAATAATTGGGTACTCTAAATTTATTTTGAAAATGTTTTTAAATGAGTAACAAAAAAAGAATGGAGAGAAAGGGGACAGTAGCAGAGGCATGGGACAACAGTGAAATAAAAAGAACACAAAAACAGACACAGTACATCCAGGAGCCCAAATTTTTCATGCAGCTGGAGGATGTATGAAGCAAAGGTTTGGTGAGGCCTCCCCCAGTCTTCAAATATTCACAAGATGCGCAGCCTCAGTCCTATCACCATGGGCCTTAAGAACACTCTATCCCAATCTCTATGCAGTCTTGCAAGAGGATACATGACTTTATTGAGAATTAATGTGCAACATCAGCTCAGTGGAAGTCACATGCAGCAAACACTGTTCTTTGTTTTCCAAACTACACATGATTAATGTTGTAAATACATTCATCTGTTAAAATAGCTGTGTGTGTGTCCCCTCTTTGTTTTTAATTAATGAACTGCTATTGTTACTTCATATCACATGGATTTAGTTCCACTAAGAAAATGAATTTGGAATCGTTCTTTCTGGCGTAAAGCCAATTTTCCAACAAGAAGCATCTGAGGACTTGATTCCTTCTCCAAGCTCTGCCACTTTTCAGCTGCTTGTGAAGGCAAGAATGACGTAAAGCTTCCAGGTACGAGGTACATCAGCAATCACAGCACCACCTAGTGGACATTGATTCAAGTATTCAGATATCAGAATGCTAAATGTATTTGTGCAACAGTTTTTTTGCACAAAATAAAAATATACAACTTTAGCTCATCCATTTTACATAAAACAAATTAATATGTAGACTGGATTGGGGGAACCAAGCATTAAAATTTGGACATTATACTTTTGTGGGCAGGATTTTTCTGACAGCAGGGTTTCCAGCCACGGCACCCAATGAGTCGATGGTGAACGCATCTTCCCCAACCATAGGAACCCTGCAGCCATTTGACAGCCCATGGAATGTTGATTGGCTGGAAATGGGATTCCACCGCTCGCTCAGGTGGATGAACCGCCTCAGAGAGCTGCCGGACAATCTAATTGGCCACCAGTGGCAGCTGTGGCCTGGAACAACAACCAGCCCTAAGGGTTCTAAGTTCTAGTGTTATGATCCAGCAGATGGTAATTGCCGCGCTAACCAAATCCCAACTTGGAAATCTATCATAACACCCTGGGCTAGTACATGGACAATTCTAGTCCCACTTGACCTGGAGTCACAACAGGTGAATTTAGATTTTATTCAAAATACCCGAGGTCCTTGATTGAGCCCAGATAAACTACAGTCACCAGGTTTGTAACGGGTAATATTTTAGAGAGAGAGAGAGAGGGTGAACAGGAATGACTCATACAATAGTAAATTAAAACATTAACCAAAGAAAAGAAAACTTAAACGCACAAGATTGCAGTTACACAATTAGAATTGATCTTACAGAACATTTCCCCAAAATATTCTTGTGTACATTTACCCTTTTAGGTTACAACACTTATAGATGTCTAAACCATAATATATTACCACAAGGCACAACCCACTGTTGCTTCATGTAAGATATGGCACAAGGCTTTCTCACTCGACTGTGGAAATCCAAAATATTAGAAGAAAATCCTGCTTTCTGAAACAAACAGACACTTCTTTGGGGAGCCAGAAGGCTGCTCAGTTTGCTTCTTTTCACAACTCTAACCCAAGACAGAGCGCACTTCAGGGTCTTATGTGGCCACTTCTCTCAACAGAGCTCCTCGCCTTTTCTTAAATATTTGTTTCCTCTTTCATCTTTACAACCATTGTTCCCATCCTTCTTTAAAATTAACCTTTCCCAAAATATAAAAACCTGATGGCCAATACTTTTGGATAAAATAAAATTGAATAACTTTGCCTTATTTATTATGACCTTTTCTTAAGTTGTAAACTCATTCTTACCTCCCTTTGAAATTCAACAGCTAAAAATATAAACCTTCACTTATCTCCTAATGCAAATTTCTACCCATGTAGTGTATACTTTCAGAACATTCGCCTTAGGGTGAAATGTTCCCAAAATTGCACAGAGTGCTGGATCAAGTGAAAGAAGCTGTGTGAAACTCGTCCACTTCGCAGATGCCTTTTCTCGCCTGATTAAGCAACATTCTGTGCAATTTCAAATCACTGACGAGGATCACACAGCCAGCTGAAGAGTCAGGGCCTAAACATGCCAGCAAAGCAAGGATTCAGATGGGGGCACATTTTTAAAAGGAATCCCAATCTTAAAATAATATACTAGGTACCTCTCCCCCCACAGAGATAGGGTCACCCACACCCCACACAGTCATCGGGGATACCCCTCTCACATGTCCCCACACCAGCATCGGGCTCTCCCCTTCACCACACTAAGGAGAACCCTCCATAATGGAGGAGGGTTACTCCCTCTGCCAGAACCCCCTTGACACCACCCCCATGTGCTCCATTGACACTGACCTTTCATGTGTTCACTTGGCACTGGCCCCTTGGCACTGCCCATTTGACACTCCCCACATGGCACTGCTCCCTGACACTGCCCACTTGGCACTGCCCACTTAGCAGTGCTCCCGTCAGTACCACCTGGCAGTGCTGCCTAGTAAAGCCACATAGGCATTGCCCCTGTGTTGCCAGGGGTAATGCTTAACCTTGCCCCTCAACCCCCAGGGCCTCAAGGCGCCAGCATGCCATAATGACTAGCTTTCGCTTTTGAAAACCAATAATGAGCCGTGCTGGCATGACGTTACGTCTCGGGGGGGGGGGGGGAGACGTTGCGGACCTTTAATTATAAGCCCTTTAATTATATTAAAATTTATTTTAATTAATGCAAATCGGGTCCGTGCATAAATCTGGTTTGCTAGCATAAATCTCGGTTTGGCCCTCTCGCGAGATTTAGCCGCCATAACAGGACTTGAGCCCATGGCGAACGGGGCCGCTAGGTCGCACAAGTAGCTGAGGTGAAGAGGTAATGTATTAGAGTTCATCTTTTCTTGTTTAATAAATGTTTTATCATTTTGTTAAAAGTTACCCGGCAGTCCTGTGACTCTGTTCATCCACGTATACAAACAAAAAAATAAAAGCTAAGGGGCGGTATTCTCCATCAGCTGACACCGAAATCAGGAAACGCGATTGGGCGGGGAATCGTTATTCACGCCGAAATTGTGGTGGGTGCCGGCTTCATACCAAATCACAATTCTTCGTCGCCTCGACAGCAGCGTCAATGCATTCTACTCCGCATGTACAGTAAGCGCCGTTTGCATATCCTTAGCAGGCCTGACCCGGTATTCTATGGGTCCTCTGCAATGCTCCACCTTGGTGACCGGGTGGGGAGGTGCAGGCAGCAGGGCGAGGGTGACCCCCCATTGACTGGGGCAATGTCCAGCCATGGACCATCATTGCTGCAGCCTACAAGGCCGCACCCCAGTGACTACCCACCTTGGCCCCTGGTTCTGTAGAGTGCCACCGACCATATTGGTGCCCACCACCCATGAACCCCAGTGCTCACTCTCCACTCCACCCCCCCCCCGCACCCCAGCCCCACTCCCCGCACCTCACCATCCACCATGCAGAGATGGGGGAGACAATCCGGGTCACTGTGTAGCCCGGTGGACCTGCTAGCATGGGGCCTTACACCCCCTGCAGATAATGAATATCAGAATAAAACCAGCAATGGTGGCCTTCCTCCTTGTCGCCGCAGCCCTGCGGGTTGCACTGCGAGCTGGAGTTGCTCACGGAGGAGAATGCTACGGCAACGGAGCCTGCCCCGGAGGAACAGGAGGCAGCCGGCAAAGATAGAGAGCTCACTGCCCAACAGGCCGAGGAGGCGGTGCAAAGGAGGCACTGCATGAAGCCTCACGTGTACCGGCAGCGCCTGTCATTCGAGAACCTGCCAGACCGGGCATGCTGCCAAAGACGCCTGTTGAACAGGGGGACACCAGAAGGGCCCGCCTCCCGCCCCATCCTGCAAGACACAAGACAAGTGATGCACGATCAATTGCACAAAGATGAGAGTTGAATACAACTGAGGCTTTATTGCCTTAAGATGTGTGGCCTCCCACAGCAGCTGGCGAAATGGCTGCTGCACGGAGGACACACATATTTATACTCCATCACTGGGCAGAGCCAGTAGGCAGGGATGACCATCGTATCTGTAGTACAGGTCCTACCATACATCATCTAATGTAGGTGCAACAGTGGTTTACCACATTCACCCCCTGTTAAAATTGAGTCCGGCGGGGGTGGTGGAGAATTATATACAACAACTGAATTTTACATGTACATTTTTTGTGAGAAAAAAAATGTATTTTGAAGTCCAGTGGACCAGTTAGAGATTCAACTGGTCCGGGCCTTGATGTGCCGCTGGGAGCGACGCAGTGGTGGCGGCGATGCCGACGCTGGTCTGGTCTTCGGTGACTCCGGGAGCGTGCCGAAATCATCTTCATCCTCGGGCTTGGGAAGGGGGAGGACAGATGGTCCTGGGGGGGTTGCTGCTGGGAACGCCGGGGGAGGGGAGGGTGGTGCCGGGCCGGAGGGGTGTGTGTGTGGGGAACCTGCTGCCGCCAGGTCCCTGAGGGAGACAGTACCCTGGCGGCCGTTGGGGTACGCCACGTAGGCATACTGGGGGTTCGCATGGAGCAACTGCACCCTCTCCACCAACGTGTTCGCCTTGTGGATTCAGACGTGCCTACGGAGAAGGACGGGTCCTGGAGCTGCGAGCCAAGCCGGGAGCGACACCTCGGATGTGGACTTCCTGGGGAAGGCAAAGAGACGTCAATGGGGTGTGTTGTTAGTGGTGGTGCACAGTAGTGACCGAATGGAGTGTAGTGCATCAGGGAGGACCTCCTGCCAGTGGGAGGCCGGGAGGTTCCTCTACCATAGGGCCAGTTTGACAGCCCTCCATACCATCCCGTTCTCCCTCTCTACCTGTCCGTGTCCCAGGTGTTATAGCTTGTCGTCCTGCCGGAGGCGATACCCCTGCTGAGCAGGAACTGACGCAGCTCATCACTCATGAATGAGGATCCCCTGTCACTATGGATGTAGGCGGGGAAACCGAACAGAGCGAAGATTGTGTTGAGGGCTTTGATGATGGTGGCAGATGTCATGTCGGGGCATTGGATGGTGAAGGGCAATCTGGAGTACTCATCGACCACACTGAGAAAATACGTGTTACGATCGGTGGAGGGGAGGGGCTCTTTGAAATCCACGCTGAGGCGTTCAAAGGGGCGGGAGGCCTTCACCAGGCGCACACGGTCCGGCTGGTGGAAGTGTGGCTTGCACTCCGCGCAGACCTGGCAGTCCCTGGTGATTGTCCGTACTTCCTCGACGGAGTAGGGCAGATTGCGGGCCTTTATAAAATGGTACAACCGTGTGACTCCCGGGTGACAAAGGCTGTCGTGCAGGCCCCGGAGTCGGTCTACTTGTGCGCAGGCACATGTACCTTGGGATAGGGCGTCTGGGGGCTCGTTGAGCTTGCCGGGGCGATACAAAATCTCGTAATTGTAGGTGGAGAGCTCGATCCTCCACCTCAAGATCTTATCATTCTTGATCTTGCCCCGTTGTGTGTTAAACATGAAGGCTACTGACCATTGGTCAGTGAGAAGAGTGAATCTCCTGCCGGCCAGATAAGCCTCCAATGCCGCACAGCTTCAACGATTGCTTGGGCCTCTTTTTCGACGAATGAGTGCCGAATGTCTGAGGCATGAAGGGTGCGGGAAAACGATGCCACGGGTCTGCCTGCCTGATTGAGGGTGGCGGCAGGGGGACGTCGCTCTCCACTTGAAAGGGCAATGTCTCATCTACTGCGTGCATCGCCGCCTTGGGGATATCGGCTCTGATACGGGCGAAGGCCTATTGAGCCTCGGCCGTCAGGGGAAAATGGGTGGACTGTATGAGTGGGCGGGCCTTGTCCGCATAGTTTGGGACCCACTGGGCGTAGTATGAAAAGAACCCCAGGCAGTGTTTGAGGACCTTGGGGCAGTGGGAGAGGGGGAGCTCCATGAGGGGGCACATGCAGTCGGGATTGGGCCCCAGAACTCCGTTCTGGACCACATAGTCGAGGATGGCTAAGCAGTTAGTGCTGAACACGCACTTCTCCTTGAGGTTCAGGAGAGTGGCAGTGTGGAGAAATTTGGCAAGGTTGGCATTGTGGTCCTGCTGATCATGGCTGCAGATGGTGACGTTGTCTAGGTACGGAAAGGTGGCCCGCAAACCGTACCGGTCGACCATTCGGTCCATCTCCCTTTGGAAGACCGAGACCCCGTTGGTGACGCCGAAGGGAACCCTGAGGAAGTGATAGAGGCGACCGTCTGCCTCGAAGGCAGTGTATGGGCGGTTCGCTTTACGGATGGGGAGCTGGTGGTAGGCGGATTTGAGGTCTACCGTTGAGAAGACCCGATACTGTGCAATCTGATTGACCAAATCAGATATGCGTGGGAGGGGGGTACGCGTCGAGCTGTGTGTACCGATTGATGGTCTGGCTATAGTCCACGACCATTCTGTGTTTCTCCCCAGTTTTAACTACTACCACTTGGGTTCTCCAGGGGCTGTTGCTGGCCTCGATGATGCCTTCCCGAAGCAGCCGCTACACCTCGGACCGGATGAAGGTCCTGTCCTGGGTCTGCTCCTGGTGGCGACGGGTTTGCAATCCGGGGGTGGATTTGCGGAGAGGGAAGGTGGATCGACCTTTACGGTCCCGAGGCCGCACACAGTGAGGGGTGGTAGGGGCCCTCCGAATTTCAGGGTTAGGCTCTGGAGGTTACACTGGAAGTCCAGGCCGAGTAGTAGGGCAGCGCAGAGATTAGGGAGGACGTAGAGGCGGAAGCCGCTGAATTCTACGCCCTGGACCGTGAGTGTGACCGTACAGTACCCCCGGATTGCCATGGAATGGGATCCGGAGGCCAGGGAGATTTTTTGGTTGGCTGGGTGTACCGCGAGGGAGCAGCACCTTACTGTATCCAGGTAGATGAAGCTTTCGGTGCTGTCGGAGTCCAGCAGGCAAAAGGTCACGTGTCCATCGATTTTAACGCTGGTCGATGCGGTAGCCAGGTTATGTGGACGAGACTGGTCGATGGTCACTGAGGCGAGTCGTGGTTGGTCGTCGCTGGTGTCGGATGATGGGGTGCCCGGGGAGCACGGGTCCTGGAACGCTGGTGGTGTCCATGTGCCATGGGGGAGACAAGTTGGCGGCGCCTGAAGATCTTGGGGAGGACAAAATGGCGGTGCCCATGGGCTGCACATGGCGGGGGTAGAGAAAGATGGCGGCACCCATGGGCCGCACGTGTTGTGCGGCGGGGAAGATGGCGGCGCCCACTGGCCGTGTTTGGTCTGAATGGGAGAAGATGGTAGCGCCCACTGGCTGCACGTGCTCCGGGGAGGTGAAGATGGCGGTGCCCATTGTCCATAAACGAGGGGGGTGGGGGCGATAGCGGCGACTGTGCGGGCCTGGCACACCGCGGCGAAGTGCTCCTTCTTACCGCAAGCCTTACAAAGGGCAGCGTGGGCCGGGAAGCTTCGTTGGGGGTTTTTCTGCTGGCCGCAAAAGTAACATCGGGGTCCCCCGGGGTTCGCTGGCTGGCGGGTGGTGCAGGAGTATTGGCTGGGTAAGGCCCCCGCTGGGGCGGCCGTCCGTGGGGTCCACGATGCGTAGGAGAGGTGGGCCGCGCGGCTGTGAGTGTAGGCCTGGATATTGCACGAGGCGACCGTCATAGAGAGCGCTAGATTCTTTGTCTCTGTGAGATCGCGCGTGGCCCCCTCTCGAAGTCGCTGGCGTATGAGGTCAGACCCAATCCCCGTAACAAAAGCGTCCCGCATAAGGAGGTTTGAATGTTCCATGGCCGTAATGGCCTGACAGTCACAGTCCCAGACTAGTGGGATTAGGGCCCGCCAGAATTCTTCTATGGGCTCACCAGGGGGTTGAGAGCGAGTGGCGAGTACGTGCCTGGCGAAGAGCGCGTTCCTCTTCTGGGCGTAATTTTCTTTGAGAAGCGTCATGGCTTCGGCGTAGTTTGGAGTCTCGCGATCACTGCCCATGGCGGCTCCCGAGCTCTAGGCTTCTGCCTCAAAGACCTGTGTGCTCTGTCCACTTCAGGGGCCTTGTCTAGCACCCCCTTCATCACCAGCCCCGCCAACATCTTTGAGACGTACCTCATGGCACTCCCACCTTCCACTCCTTCAGGCAGGCCCACTATCCGCAGGTTCTGCCTACTCAAACTGTTTTCCTGCTCCTCCACCTTTGCCTTCAATGTCTTGCAAAGGTCTCCAAAGAGCCCCACCTCCGCCTCCAGTGCCACCACTCACCCCTTCAATCTCTCGGATCTGCGACCCCTGCACCTCCAAACACTTCTCCACCCGCTCCAGCGAGCTCTTCAGGGGTGCCACAGCTCCTTCGTTGGCCTTCGAGCGGTCCTCCCGCATCTTCTTCCTCTGCTGGAGGAACTCATCCATAATAAAAGCCATCAACTGCTCCATCTGTGGCTTTCCACCTTGCACCAGCCCTTGCCCCTCCGCCATCCTTCCACTGGCTGCTGCGCCACAGGTTTCCTCCAACCCCTTGGCAAGGTCTCTTACCGTCTTCTGACTGGTTTGTAACCTTCACCTACACCTTTTCGTCGAAATTACACCCAATATCGGGTAAAAAGAGCTCGGTTCTATGCCTTCGAGCAGGAGCTGCCCTGTGTGCGACCACTCATACTCCGGAATAGTTGCCTCCGGAGGTCGAGAAAGGAATTTCAATAAAGATCTTTGACATCAGATACCAGGAAGGAGAAATTACAATTTTCAGCATTTCCTGTCAATGTGTGTGATGTACTTGAGGAGTTCCAAATGGGGTTATTGGACAGCACTGTGATATTCTGTGTCTAGTTTTCTAATATTGCAATAACCAAGTTCTGTCAGTAACTGACAGCAAATTATACCAAATCAAATTTTTTTTTCATCAAATATTCATCCCATGTTTTAGATCATGTTGGTGTTTGAAGAAGTGTTCGGTGTTATGAATATCAACAAGTCTAATCTACCTCCTCAACATTGTGAGGTGAACGTGAACACAAGGCTCAAGATAGCCTCAGCCCAGTAATTTACTCCAAATTTTGATGGAATCGTTCAATCCAAGAGGTGCCAGGTATAAGCAAGCACTGATAGCAATAAACATGTGGTTTGTGTTTACCTATTCCTATTTTTAAAACGTTCCTGAATGTGGTCCATGCTGTTAGCTGGATAGTAGGCTGAAGCCCACCATATGAATTAAATTTCATCAACCCCTCCCTTAACTTTCCTTCACCTTCAAGAAAATAGTAAGTATCCCAGTGAGGGATGTGAGTACTGAGGAACTGAAGCATTTTCTACTATTTAAACCGAGTGATAGGATCATCCACTTCCAAGTCAGGCACAACATGGGTTATTGAAGGACATGGTTTCATCTACCATATCTGAAGTGGTTTCTCCTCAATCTCTGAAAGCCTCCACCTACTGCAGCTTTGGCTCTGCTCAAGCACCCCCATCACTGGAAAGGGAGATGGTGGCCTGATGGAAATATCATGGGGCTCACAATCCAGAGGTTTTATTTTGGCACATGCTCTAGAAACACTTCTTCAAATCTCACAATGGCAGCTCATGCAATTTAAATTCAATGAATAAATCTGGAGGATAAAGCAACTCTCAACAATGCCGGCTATCGTAGATTGTTATTAAAATAAACAATTTGGTTCACTAATATCCTCGAGGGAAGGAAATCGTCCATCCTTACTTAGTCTGGCCTACATGTGATCCAGACCCTTGGCAATGTGGTTAATTCTTAACAAGCCCTCTGAAATAACCTAGCAACCCATTCAGTTCAACGGCAATTAGAGATGATGGGCAACAAATGCTGACGCTACCATTGGCTCCCACATCCCAAGGAATTAAAAAGTATGGAAAGGTACAGAGCAAAAAATGATAATGTTGTTAAAATGTGTGAAGTAGAAACTACCACACATGGAACAAAATTCTGAAAATGCATTCATTATTTCGGCACAGAAATCCACATAACGTGTTCCAAAAGGGACTGATAGGCGTCTGGTTTCCACAACTTCAACGCAAAGTTAAGCTGGGACGTGTCGTGTTGGGTGTTCTGAGATACAAACAAACCAACGCGGTTGTAGATGGTACAACTCTGTTTTATTATTCTGTATAATAACAACTGTTAACTTCTGGCTGTGGTTCGTACTTCACCAGTTAACCTGTGGACCCAGCCCTATCACTATCTTAGAGAGGCACTCAGCACATGGTCTATGTCTGAGTGGCGCGCTGTGAGCTCTGTGCTCTGAGCTATCTCCTGGTGGAATGACGGGAACTGTGGTGTTCCCTGTTTTATAGTGCGCGTGCTCTCACTGGTGATTGGCTGTGATGTTGCGTGTGTGTTGATTGGTCTGTCGACCTGTCCATCAGTGTGTGTGTGTGATTGCACCATGATATGTTAATACGGATATTGATGCGCAGTCAATTACTCTCGAGACAAGGTGAGTCATAACTAATAGGCTTTAATCTGCTAGAACTGTTCCCCAGCAGCTTCGATACAGAAAGTGAAGGCTGCTGGGACGGCATCGGTTCTTATACTCCGCCTCTCAGGGCGGAGCTATGTACATCAGCCAATGGTAGACTCCTGGGTCTAGCCAATGGTCATCCACCTCTCAGGTAGCGCAATACCTAGTATTACCACATATACCCCCTGTTAAAAAAAGAGCCCGGCGGGGTGATGGCCAGCGTTAATGTCGCCTTTCGCATGGTAGGACCAGGTATGGAGGTGCCGTGATGTTGAGGGTAATAGCAAAGTGTTCATGGTGCAGCAATCAGTCGATCGGGTGGCCTGGTCGTCCTTCTGGAGCGTCTGGGCTTCGGCGGTGATCATGATGGGGGTCCCGGCGGTTGCGACTCCGTGAACGTGGTGTCGTCCTCCTGTTGGGGTGAAAAGTGGGCAGGGGGGGCGCCTGTAGGGGGCGTCGGTGCTTGTTCGGGCCTAGGCAGGGGCGGCGGGAGTACTGACCCTCTGGTCAGGTGCTGCGGGGAGGGTGGGGGTGGGGGCACTGGTGCGGGTGCACGTGGGGCTCCGGCGGGCGCCAGGTCCCGAAGGGAGACCGTGTCTTGGCGGCCGTCAGGGAACACTACATAGGCGTACTGTGGGTTGGCGTGCAGCAGGTGGACCCTCTCGACCAACGGGTCCGACTTGTGCGCCCTCACATGTTTCCGAAGCAGGATGGGTCCGGGTGTCGATAGCCAGGTTGGGAGCGAGGTCCTGGAGGAGGACTTCCTGGGGAAAACAAGGAGACGTTCATGAGGTGGCTGATTTGTGGTAGTACAGAGCAGCGACCGGATGGAGTGAAGGGCCACCGGGAGGACTTCCTGCCAGCAGGAGACTGGGAGATTCCTGGACCGTAGGGCCAGCAGGACGGTCTTCCAGACCGTTCCGTTCTCCCTCTCAACCTGCCCGTTTCCCCGGGGTATGTAACTGGTCGACCTGCTCGAGGCGATGCCTTTGCTGAGCAGGAATTGATGCAGTTCGTCACTCATAAAGGAGGACCCCCTATCACTATGTATGTACGCGGGGAACCCGAACAGTGTAAAGATACCCTGGAGGGCCTTGATGGCGGTGTTTGCGGTCATGTCGGGGCAGGGGATGGCGAATGGGAACTGGGAGTACTCGTCAATCACGTTCAGGAAACACGTGTTGCGGTCTGTGGAGGGGAGGAGGCCTTTGAAGTCCAAACTGAGGCGTTCAAAGCGACGGGAAGCCTTGAGCAGGTGCGCCCGCTCTGGCCGGTAGAAGTGCGGTTTGCACTCCGCGCAGATTTAGCAGTCCCTGGTGACGGTCCTGACCTCCTCGATGGAGTCGGGCAGGTTGCGGGTCTTGATAAAATGAAAGAAACGAGTGACCCCCGGGTGGCAGAGGTCCTCGTGGAGGGATCGGAGGCGGTCCACTTGTGCGGTGGCACAAGTGCCGCGGGACAGGGCATCAGGAGGCTCGTTCAGCTTCCCTGGACGGTACAAGATCTCGTAATTGTAGGTGGAGAGTTCGATCCTCCACCGCAAGATCTTGTCGTTCTTTCATTTTGCCCCGCTGTGCATTATCGAACATGAAGTCGACCGACCGTTGGTCCGTGAGGAGAGTGAATCTCCTGCCGACCAGGTAATGCCTCCAGTGTCGCACAGCTTCTACTATGGCTTGTGCCTCTTTTTCGACCAAGGAGTGGCGAATTTCGGAAGCATGGAGAGTATGGGAGAAGAAAGTCACAGGCCTGCCCGCTTGGTTGAGGGTGGCCGCCAGAGCCACGTCGGACGCATCGCTCTCGACCTGGAAGGGGAGGGACTCATCGATGGCGCGCATCGTGGCGTTAGCAATGTCTGCTTTGATGCGGCTGAAGGCCTGGCGGGCCTCCGTCGACAAGGTGAAGGTTGTGGACTGGATCAGGGGTCAAACCTTGTCAGCGTAATTGGGGACCCACTGCGCATAATAGCTGAAGAAGCCGAGGCAGCGCTTTAGGGCCTTGGGACAGTGAGGGAGGGGGAACTCCATGAGGGGGCGCATGCGCTCAGGGTCGGGGCCTATGACTCCACTTCGCACTACGGAGCCCAGAATGGCTAGCCGGTCGGTGCTAAACACGCATTTATCCTTATTGTAAGTCAGATTAAGGATATTCACGGTCTGGAGAAATTTTCGGAGGTTGGTGTCGTGGTCCTGCTGGTCATGGCCGCAGATGGTGACGTTATCAAGATACGGGAACGTTGCGCGTAAGCCGTACCGGTCAACCATTCGGTCCATCTCTCGTTGGAACACCGAGACCCCTTTCGTGACACCGAAGGGAACCCTTAAAAAGTGATAGAGCCACCCGTCTGCTTCGAAGGCAGTGTACTGGCGGTCACCATTACGGAGGGGTAGGTGGTGGTAGGCAGACTTGAGATCCACCGTGGAGAAAACCTTATATTGCGCAATCCTGTTCACCAGGTCGGCTATACGGGGGAGAGGGTACGCATCCAGCTGCGTAAACCTGTTGATGGTCTGGCTGTAGTCAATGACCTATGTTTCTCCCCGGTCTTTACCACCACGACTTGAGCCCTCCAGGGACTGTTGCTCGCTTCGATGACCCCTTCCCTCAGCAGCCTCTGGACCTCTGACCTGATAAAGGTCCGGTCCTGGGCACTGTACCGTCTGCTCCTGGTGGCGACGGGTTTGCAATCCGGGGTGAGGTTCGCAAACAGGGAAGGCGGGTCGACCTTAAGGGTTGCGAGGCCGCAGACAGTAAGCGGGGGTATAGGGCCGCCAAATTTAAAAGTCAGGCTTTGCAGATGGCACTGGAAATCCAGCCCAAGGAGGGTAGCTGCGTAGAGGTGCAGCAGGACGTACAGATGGAAATTGTGGAATTCCCTGCCTTGAACAGTGAGGTTTGCTAGGCAGAACCCCTTTATCTCCACCGCGTGTGACCCGGAGGCCAGGGAGATCCTTTGGTTTATGGGATGGGTAGAACAGCGCCTTACCGTGTCGTGGTGAACAAAGCTTTCCGTGCTCCCAGAGTCGATCAAGCACGACGTCATGTGGCCGTTGATGGAGGTCGTCGTTGTAGCTTTCGCAAGCTCTGGTCCAGAGTCACCGAGGCCAGCGGCAGTAATGGAGAGTTCTGGTCGGGCAGCGTGTAGTCGGCTGTGCTGGGGGCCTGGGGCCCCATCCAAGATGGCGTCAGCCATGGGTCGCACATGGAGTCCAGCGATGAAGAAGATGGCGGCGGAAAGGGACAAAATGGCGGTGCCCACCCATCCAGCGTGGTGGCCGGGGGGCAAAATGGCCATGCCCGCGGGTCGCACGTGGCCTGAGGATAGGGGGGTGGCGGTGAGTGCTGGGCGGCCAAGACGTGAAAGGGGGGCTGCCGATAATCGCTGGAGACCGCGGCCATGGCGCGGGCTTGGCAGACCCCGTCTTGGTGGCCCTTTACAGCTAAATCACTGGCTTTGAAAGCAGACCAAGGCAGGCCAGCAGCCCGGTTCAATTCCCGTACCAGCCTCCCCGAACAGGCGCCGGAATGTGGCGACTAGGGGCTTTTCACAGTAACTTCATTGAAGCCTACTTGTGACAATAAGCGATTTTCATTCATTTCATTTTCAGATGGCGTTGCGGGCGAGGCAGCATGGGCGGGGATGATTCGCCTGCCCGAAGACGAAACAGTGTTGTCCGGCGGTGGTAGCGGGCCATCTCGCTGTGCAGGCTTGCGGGGTCAGGAGAAAGGTCTGAGGTGCTGCCGCAATGGGGTGCCACGCAGACCAGCGTGCCGCCGCGCGTCCGGGAGCAAAGGCCAGCGCGTTTTTATAGGCAACGTCCAATGACCCCGCCAGGGCCTGTGCCTCAGTAAGTCCCAGAGTGTCTAGGAGCCTTCGGCAGATATCGGGGGAGGTCATACCTGCCACAAAAGCATCCCTGATCAAAAGTTCCGTGTGCTCGTTCCCCAAAACTGGCGGGCAGCCACAGTTTCGGCCCAGCACCAGCAGCGCCCGGTAGAAGTCTTCCAACGTTTCCTCGGGGCTTTGCCTCCTAGTCGCCAGCAGGTGACGAGCATAGACCTGGTTCACAGGGCGGATATAATGTCCTTCTGGCAGCTCGATCGCTGCAGCATAATTCTCCGCCTCCTCGATCAGAGGGTAGATCCCAGGGCTGACCCGCGAGCGTAAAAGGTGCATCTTTTGTCTTTCCGTGTGGGTGCTGGCGGCCGTATCGAGGCAGCCCTTAAAGCACCCCAGCCAATGTTTGAAGATAGCAGCAGAGTTGTCCGCGTGGGGGCTGAGCTGAAGGCACTCCGGTTTGATATGGAGATCCATCCTTCCAACTGAAGTTGTAGCAGATTAAATTGATGTGCAATCAATTACTCTCGAGACAAAGTGAGTCATAACTAATAGGCTTTAATCTGCTAGAACTGTTCCCCAGCAGCTTCGATACAGAAAGTGAAGGCTGCTGGGACACATCGGTTCTTATACTCCGCCTCTCAGGGCGGAGCTATGTACATCAGCCAATGGTAGACTCCTGGGTCTAACCAATGGTCATCCACCTCTCAGGTACCGCAATACCTGGTATTACCACAGATATCATGACAGGACATGTGTAAGACAATCTCTTGTTTCCCCAGGTTAGGTTCAAAATGACTCTGAGGGTTTGCCTGGCAGCTGCTAAAGACTACAGGTTTTGGGTGACCTCAAAGTATGAGTGGGAAGATGAGGGAGGTTGGCGCCCCATTAGAATATGAAAGTCCAGAGCAGTGCTTTCCAAACCTCTTCACCCTGCGATCCCATTTTGAAGCTTGAAAATTGCCGTGGCTCCAGATTGAAGGTGGGGTGGGGTTAGAACTGTGGGTGGGAGGAATGTGAGATACCGAAGAGGGGAGAGATTTGTGAGAGTGGGACCGAGGGTTGAGCGTGGTGGGGAATGTTTAAATGGCTGGTTTCCTTTTCACAGGCTTTTTTGCAGGAGGAAGCAGGCCTCAAAGATCTGCCCATCAGGCCACGCACAGCTTTAGAAAGAAAAAAACAAGGATTTCAATGGGCCAAGCAGCTGTCAGCATTCAGTCTCTGCTATCCCAGAGCTCGCAAAGCCAAAATCTCATCTTGTAACATCGCTGGGGGTTGCGACCCCCAGATTGGGAAGGGGATCTAGAGATTACTTTGATTTTTCAGAACAAATGCAGACCTATTTCAGTCTGGCCTTTCCCACTCAATGGTTTAACTGCAGCTGGGATCCAATGCTGTCAATAGCATTCATGCTGTCAAGAAGAGGCGGAACCGGGATGGTCGCCAGCTCTCACATCACCTCCACAAGATTCTGCATTAGGCAGCAGAGCACCTGAAGGCAAGGGAATATCTGGTGAAGAGGAGAAGGTTCCAATGACACGGGAATGGGACAGAAGAAAGGCTGGTATACGCCGTGGAGGGGGGGGCGGGGGGGGGGGGGGGGGGGGGGGTAAGGGGCTGACACTTTTTTAACGAGTCAAGTGGTTCAAGTTTGAATGTCATGAAGATATCTGTGATGAAGCGTGAATCCAATTTTCTCGGCAACATCACTTTTGATTTGTGGATTTGCTCCCCCTCCTGTCCTAACTTGTCACCATTTTACTTTGAAATGGAATGCTTCAACATGATGCAGGAGGTTTGACTGACTGAAAATGCGCACACTTAAAATGTTATAATACTGCCGGCGGATTTCCCTTGGTGCTGTTTATGGTAAAGCAGAAAATGTGTTGCTTTCAAAGGTCAGAAACATTTCGCCATCTAAAATATAGGTGGGTATGACTTTAAGGCAAATCAAGCCTCTTGTTAAAGGGAATTTTGGGCTCAAATAAATAATTTAATAAACTGCTGCATTTAGCAAAATTGAATGCATTCATGCAGAAATAAATTTCAAAAACTGCAAACATATTGGCTCAAGTATCGAGTTCTCCTGAAGACATTTATTTTTTTTAAATATTTTATTCAGGCATTTTGTACAAACCAACAACAAACAGAACAGATAAGAGCCAAAGTGAAATTGTACAACATAATAAATAGTCAACACCCACTCCTCCCCCACCTTGCCCCTCCTCCCATCTTGCCTTTCCCCTTTTTAGCCCCCTTAACCGCCCCCCCCTGCTGACCCCTTAATCCTCCTTAAAGTCAATGAATGGCTTCCAACTTCAAGCGAACCCATCGACCAACCCCCTCAAGACAAACTTGACCTTCTCCAATCTGAGGAATTCTGCCAGGTCACTCACCCACAGCCCCGCAGTCCCTCCACCTGAGCCAAATCCGGCTCTGAGCTATCAGGGAGGCAAAGGCCAAGACATCGGCCTCTCTCGCCCCCTGGACTCCTGCGTCTTCTGACACCCCAAATATCGCAACCTCAGGACTCGGGGCAACCTTCACCCCAATACCTTGGGCATTACGTCCGGAAAACCCCTGCCAGAACCCCTTCAGTGTCGGACATGCCCAAAACATGTGGACATGATTCGCAGGCCTCCCCGTGCACCGCCCACACCTGTTCTCTACACTCTCAAAGAACCTACTCATCCGTGTCACCATCATACGTGCCCTGTGGACTACCTTAAACTGAATAAGACTGAGTCTTGCACACGACGAGGACGCATTCACCCTCCGCAGGGCCTCTTCCCATGTCCTTCCCTCCCCCCCATCCGCCAGCTTCTCCTCCCACTTCCGTTTAATGTCTCCCATCGGGCTACCTCCCAGTCCATCAGCTCCGTGAAGACCTTGGACACCTTCCCCTCCCTCAACAATACCTTATCCTGCAGCCCCAAGGGCGGCAACACAGGAAAGGAGGGCACCTCCCTCCTCACAAAATCCCGGATCTGCAAGTACCTAAAACTATTCCCCAGGGCAGCCCCTTTTGCTGTTGACGAAATTCCTCCTTAACAAAATCCATCAACTGCTCCACAGGCAGTTTGGCAGATGGCAACGGCCCTCCCCCCTGTGGTAATCACCACTGTTGTATATATTAGGAGATGTGTGGTACTACAGGTACGGGGATAGTCCCTGCCTGCTGGCTCCGCCCAGTAGGCGGAGTATAAATATGTGTGCTCCCTATACAGCAGCCATTTCGCCAGCTGCTGGTGTAAATGAAAATGAAATGAAAATGAAAATCGCTTATTGTCACAAGTAGGCTTCAAATGAAGTTACTGTGAAAAGCCCCTAGTCGCCACATTCCAGCACCTGTTCGGGGAGCCTGTTACGGGAATTGAACCGTGCTGCTGGCCTGCCTTGGTCTTCTTTCAAAGCCAGCGATTTAGCCCTGTGCTAAACAGCCTCAGGCCACACATCTTAGAGTAATATAGCCTCAGTTGTATTCAACTCTCGTCTCTGTGCAATTGATCGTGCATCAATTTATTACTCTAAGATTTTCAGAAAATGGACCTCCGCATCAAGCCAGATCGCCTGCAGCTGGATCCGCAATCAAGCAACGCCAAAAAGGACTTTAATCACTGGCTAGCTTGTTTCGAAGCTTACATCGGGTCTGCACCAGACCCAATCCCGGAAGCTCAGAAGATCCAGATACTCTACTGGTGGCTGAGCTCCAACGTCTTTCCTCTTATCCGGGACGTGCCGAACTAATGCCGAAGCCATGGCGCCACTGAAAGAGGCTTACGCCCAGCAGACGAACACGCTCTTCGCCAGACACGTACTCTCTACTCGCAGTCAACTTCCTGGTGAGTCCATAGAAGATTTCTGGTGTGCTTTAATTCCTCTGGTCAGAGACTGTCAGGCTGTCACGGCCACGGAACATTTGAACCTCCTCATGCGGGACGCCTTCGTTACGGGGATAGGGTCAGACCTCATACGCCAGCGACTTTTAGAGAGGGCCACGCTCGACCTCGCAGCAACAAAAAAACTGCCGAAAGCTTCATCCATCCTGATATGGTAAGGCGTTGCTCCCTCGCGGTACACCCTGCCAATCAAAGAATCTCCCTGGCCTCCGGTTCCCATTCCGTGGCGATCTGGGGGTACTGTACGGTCTCACTCACGGTCCAGAGCATAGAATTCAGCGGCTTCCGTCTCTACGTCCTCCCCAACCTCTGCGCTGCCTTGCTACTCGGCCTGGACTTCCAGTGTAACCTCCAGAGCCTAACCTTGAAATTCGGCGGGCCCCTACCACCCCTTACTATGTGCGGCCTCGCGACCCTGAAGGTCAATCCACCTTCCCTCTTCGCAAATCTAACCCCAGATTGCAAACCCGTCGCCACCAGGAGCAGACGGTACAGCACCCAGGACAGGACCTTCATCAGGTCCGAGGTCCAGCGGCTGCTTCGGGAAGGCATCATCGAGGCCAGCAACAGCCCCTGGAGAGCCCAAGTGGTAGTAGTTAAAACTGGGGAGAAACACAGAATGGTCGTAGACTACAGCCAGACCATCAATCGGTACACGCAGCTTGACGCGTACCCCCTCCCACGCATATCTGATTTGGTCAATCAGATTGCACAGTACCGGGTCTTCTCAACGGTAGACCTCAAATCCTCCTACCACCAGCTCCGCATCTGTAAAGCGGACCGCCCATTCACTGCCTTCGAGGCAGACGGTCGCCTCTATCACTTGCTCAGGGTTCCCTTCAGCGTCACCTACGGGGTCTCGGTCTTCCAAAGGGAGATGGACTGAATGGTCGAACGGTACAGTTTGCGGGCCACCTTTCTGTATCTGGACAACGTCACCATCTGATGCCATGATCAGCAGGACCATGATGCCAATCTTGCCAAATTTCTCCACACCATCACTCTCCTAAACCTGACCTACAACAAGGAGATGTGCGTGTTCAACACAAACCGCTTAGCCATCCTCGGCTATGTGGTCCAGAATGGAGTTCTGGGGCCCGATCCCGACCGCATGCGCCCCCCTCATGGAGCTCCCTTCCCCCATTCTCCCAAGGCCCTCAAACACTGCCTGGGGTTCTTTTCATACTACGCCCAGTGGGTCCCAAACTATGCGGACAAGGCCCACCCACTCACACAGTCCACCCATTTTCCCCTGACGGCCGAGGCTCAACAGGCCTTCGCCCGCATCAGAGCCGACATCGCCAAGGCCGGGATGCACGCAGTAGACGAGACGCTGCCCTTTCAAGTGGAGAGCGACGCATCAGACGTCGCCCTAGCCGCCACGCTCAATCAGGCAGGCAGACCCGTGGCATTCTTTTCCCTCACCCTTCATGCCTCAGAAATTCGGCACTCATCCGTCGAAGAAGAGGCCCAAGCTATCGTTGAAGCTGTGCGGCATTGGAGGCATTACCTGGCCAGCAGGAGATTCACTCTCCTCACTGACCAACGGTCGGTAGCCTTCATGTTCAATAGCACACAGCGGGGCAAGATCAAGAATGATAAGATCTTGAGGTGGAGGATCGAGCTCTCCACCTACAATTACGAGATTTTGTATCGCCCCGGCAAGCTCAACGAGCCCCCAGACGCCCTATCCCGAGGTACATTTGCCAGCGCACAAGTAGACCGACTCCGGGCCCTGCACGACAGCCTTTGTCACCCGGGAGTCACACGATTGTACCATTTTATAAAGGCCCGCAATCTGCCCTACTCCATCGAGGAAGTACGGACAATCACCAGGGACTGCCAGGTCTGCGCGGAGTGCAAGCCACACTTCTATCAGCCCGACCGTGCGTGCCTGGTGAAGGGCTCCTGCCCCTTTGAGCGCCTCAGCGTGGCTTTCAAAGGGCCCCTCCCCTCCACCGACCGTAACACGTATTTTCTCAGTGTGGTCGATGAGTACTCCAGATTGCCCTTCGCCATCCCATGCCCCGACATGACGTCTGCCACCGCCATCAAAGCCCTCAACACAATCTTCGCTCTGTTCGGTTTCCCCGACTACATCCACAGTGACAGGGGATCCTCATTCATGAGTGATGAGCTGCGTCAGTTCCTGCTCAGCAGGGGTATCGCCTCCAGAAGGACGACAAGCTATAGCCCCCGGGGAAACGGACAGATAGAGAGCAAGAACGGGACGGTATGGAGTGCCATCCAACTGGCCCTATGGTCCAGGAACCTCCCGGCCTCCCGCTGGCATGAGGTCCTCCCTGATGCACTGCGCTCGGTCACTACTGTGCACCGCCACTAACAACACACCCCATGAATGTCTCTTTGTCTTCCCCAGGAAGTCCACATCCGGGGTGTCGCTCCCGGCTTGGCTCGCAGCTCCAGGACCCGTCCTTCTCCGTAGGCACGTCTAAATCCACAAGGCGAACCGTTGGTTGAAATGGTGCAGTTGCTCCATGCGAACCCCCAGTACGCCTACGTGGCGTACCCCGTCGGCTGCCAGGATGCTATCTCCCTCAGGGACCTGGCACCAGCAGGTTCCACACACACACCCCTCCGGCCCGGCTCCACCACCCCCCACCTCCCGCGGCGCACCCAGCAGTAACTCCCCCAGGACCATCCGTCCTCCCCCTGCCCACGCCCGAGGATGAAGAGGATTTTGGCACGCTCCCGGAGTCACCGAGGACCAGACCAACACCGGAATCACCACTGTTGTATATATTAGGAGATGTGTGGTAAGGCCCTGTACTACAGGTACGGTGGTAGTCCCTGCCTACTGGCTCCGCCCAGTAGGCGGAGTATAAATATGTGTGCTCGCTATACAGCAGCCATTTCACCAGCTGCTGTAGGAGACCACACATCTTAGAGTAATATAGCCTCAGTTGTATTCAACTCTCGTCTCTGTACAATTGATTGTGCATCACCCCCCTCAGCCTATTTTTTCCAATGGTGCTGCGCCAAGGGGGTCCTCCAACTCTTGGAGCTGGGTCTCTTACCGACATTTGCCAGGTCTGGTATCCCATTGATATTCTACTCTGGGGGAGAAACCACCATCCTCCTCTCATTTAACACCTTATCCACAAAGGTCACCCATTAAATGGGCAGAAAGGGCCAAAACCAACATCTCTAAGCAGGAGCCACCCTGTGTGCGACCGATCAGATCGTGGCCACCATTGGAGGCCCAGATGCTATCTCTGAGAGGAGGGTCAGTGGTCAGGATGTCCTGCAACCTTTGATGCCTGAACAGTGTGCCTGCACTCTAGGACCACCAGCACCATCGAGGCAGCTGCCAGCAGTCAAATACTAAAGAGCAGGGCTTCACCACTGAGGGCCCTCTCATGGCCAAAGAATAAGTGACTGAATGAGTGGAGGACTGCTGAGCACGACCTCCCTCATGTTGTTGTCAGAGTTCTGGGTTCCAAGGGTTCCTGACCTGGTCGGGAGAGATTGTGCCAAGCGAGGTATGCCAGCACAACAAACTCACTTGATGGCCCTCTGAGAGAAGGCAGTTCAGTTGAGAAGGAGGCTTTGGAAGATATGAAGGTTCTGGAATTGAAGACCTAACTGATTGTTGATCCCTCTCGTTCTCCAGTTCCTTCCAGGTACAAACGTTTTTGCAGGAGTCGATCCTGCGGAGGCTGCCCTCACTGTGGTTGCCGCAGCCGAGGCGAGCAAACGCTGAAGAAGGCAGCAAGGCCATCACAGCCTGGAGGCAGCACCACATGTGTGGGAGCCACCCATCAGGCTGAGGAGGGGCCAGAAGGTGGGTCCAGCAATGTGTCAGCATGTACAGGAGTTGTTGCTCCTTCAATGAGCTGCCGAAGTCGGCATCTCAACAGAAAGTCATTGCGGCAGCTGTGTGCAAATCCTCATGGACATGACAGCCCATGGAGGCTGTGAAGATCACTGAAACCCTAAATTTCTACGCCACCGGGTCATTCCAGGGCTCGAGCAGGGGCCTGTGTGACATTTCACAGTCATCCGCAGGTGCATCTGAGGGGTGACGGATGCTCTGTATTCTCGGGCATCAGACTATCACCTTCGACCTGGAACAGGCCCACCAAGATGCCTGGGTGGCGAGATTCACCGCCATCGCCGGGATGCCCCAGGTCCAGGAGGCTATCGATGGCACGCATGTCACCCTGCGAGCATTGGGGAATCAGGGAGTGCACCATATTAATGGGAAGGGGTTCCACTCCCTGAATGTCCAGATCATCGCCTCAGAATCATGCACGTTTGTGCCTGCTACCCAGGGAGGGTGCATGACAACTGCATCCTGGGGCACTCAGAGATCCCCGGTGACCCTCTGACGGGACTCTGCACAACAGCCCCCAGAGGGTCTCCCGCTTTGTGGTGGTCTGCTGTGCTCTCCATAATCTGACACAGCAACGGGTTGACATTGTGGAGAAGGAGGAAGAATATGCAGCCTTAGCTGAAGAAGACCAGGATGGGCTGGAAGACGGGCCCGAGGAGGAGCCGAAGGATGGAGGACAGGCGGCGGCAATGGTCCGACATGCCAGGAGGACCAGGAGGCCCTCATCCTCTCCAGATTCTCCTGAGGTGAGGCTATGTCCATCAACTCAACAACCTACCACCCTGTTCCCCTTCCAAGGGTCTGTGTAACATCACCCTAGGGTGATAGGCCTGTGTTGGCACTGTCAGTGGGTCCCCCTATCTATGGTCAGTGACCTCACCAGTGCCCACTCAGTGCTCCTCACTCTTCTTGATCCATCGTGGTCTACTGCTATGTCTCGGTGTGTCCCCAGGATGTATATCAGAGGTGGAGGCAGCCTCTGTTTTCCACGCTCTGTGGCCTTTGAGGCCCCAGCTGACATCCTCTGGAGGGCCTGAAGCCGGAGTACCTCGGCTGACTTACCGGTGTCACAGGCATCGCTGCGCCACCCTGTTCTGGCTGCTACCCTTGAGATACGCCAGTGTCAGAAGGGAGGCATTTACAAGAACTGGAGAGTGCCTTAATCTCCTTGGTGGGAGGCGCCAAGATAGGCTCAAGCATTTCCTCCTCTCTGCAGATACCCCTAGGGTCCTGGGTGACTCCATGGGACTGAGGGGCAACTGGAGTGAGCTCCAAAGGCCTCTGAGTCTTCTGGCGATGCCAGTCCTGGAGGCTCCCCAATGTTTGCACCATGGTGTCGACGCGCTCAGCGATGCTCCTCCGTGACTAGGCCATGTTCTGCAGTGCCTCGGCAATGTCCGCCTGCATCTGGGACATGTCCCTCAGCGACTGGGACATAATGTTGATGCCCTCAGCCATGGTCGTCACAGACTGTGCCATGCCTTGGACACCACCACTCAAGGCGCTGATGTCGTGCTCCAGGTTTTCCACTGCGGTCACCATCCTAGCAGGAGCCACGGTGAGTTGCTGCGGTGCATCTTGTAGATGGTACAATTTACTGCCACTGTGCACTGGTGGTGGAGGGAATGAATGTTGAAATTGATGGATAGGCTGCCAATCAAGAGGATTGTTTTGTCCTGGATGGTGTCAAGCTTCTTGAATGTTGTTGGAGTGTATTCCATTACACTCCTGACTTGTGTCTTGGAGATGGTGGGCAGGCTTTGGGGCATAAAGAGGTGAGTTACTCGACACAGCCCCTGGATTCACTTCCTCTCAATATAATGGGGTAGATTTTCATCTTCGCTGCCTGGAAAAAATTCAACAAAAAGAATTGCCTGTCTATTTTAGAACCCCACTGATTTTTATTCCAATAGAGATTGAAAGTCGAGTAGGTTTCATAAAGGATGGGTGCTGTGCTCTACCCAGATTCCCATCCAGATGATGAAGATGAAAATTTACTCCGCTGTCTCCAAACCAGGTCATTGTTTTGAGTGTTGCCAAAACAGACTCCATCTTGTCTACAATTTAACAATATCCAATGCAGCAAAGTTTCACTTTACAGACTTTTACTTTAGACTTTTCACACTGCCTCCTTCATGTCCTCTGTCGATGAACAGGACAAGTCTTGCTTACTCTCTGCCATGCCCAAACAATCTGAAATTCCTCTGCATCCATTCATGTATACATTCTGTCTGCTTCTCCTGACTCCAAACCTATTATCTCTGTTTCCCTTATTTTATTTAGCACATCAGGCCCTCTCCCCTGTCTCATCCTTTTCCTACCACTGGACCATGTCATCTTTCAATTCTCTCCATTGAGTATTTTAAATCCAGTTATCATACACATTGAGGGACTGTGGGAACAGTAGCCCAAAGTTACTGCCCCATTCTTCTCTTCTGCCATTTGGCTCATTTAAATGTGCATTCGCCTGACTCTCCAGTGCCAAGGACCTAAGGGCCGCGCCTGGCAGATCTCATCAGGGGGCCAATTAGTGCTGGTCCACACAAACGTGGACCAGGAATAACTACACCTGGGGAGGGGGTCTCCCAGGCTAGTTGAGACCCCCGGGTGGTCGGGGACAGGGCAGGGTGACACCTTGGCACTCCCTCTGACATCCTCTTGGCATTGTCAGCCTGGCAGGGGCAATACCAGGGTGCCTAAGTGCCAGGTTGGCACTGCCAGGGATCGGGTCCGGGTGGGTGCCTTACCAGCTGGAGGGGAGGATAGGAAGGAGGGAGTGTTCCTGGGAGCCTCCCCATGCTTGAGGGGGGGGGGGGGTGGATAGGAGGGGGTGTTGGAAACGGTGGTGGGCAGGTGCCTGAAAGAGGGGTGGGGAAAGGTCAGGGCAGCCTTCCAAAATGATCTCGCCAGCATGAAATCTCTCGAAGTGCTGCTTAAGTGGAGAGGAACACCCCAAGGTCACTGCAACTACTGAGAAACACCCCACTAAACACACCCGAAACCAGACAGAATCTTTTTGATTGGATCGCGCCCATTGTCTTTCGACATATAACCCTGTCAAATGGTACCAAAAAGCTGTTACATCTTAGTTTCTAGCCATTAAGTTAAAATGTATTGGTAATGCTGTTCCTTATGTGCCCTTCATTTCCAGGCTTAGTACAAGTGCAAACACTTCTAATATATGCTGAAGGATGTTGTTTTGCCTGGGTTGCATCTATTTTGGTCAGCCCCAGGGATTGCATAATCATCCCTTCTTCCACCTGCCCCTTGTGAAGTAAATCGCTTTGTTTACTCATGTTGAATTTTCTCCTGTCTTCCAACGTTCTATCCCACCTGTACTGCAATAGTACCAGAATCCTAGGAAACTATTCCCACTGCTTCCCCCGGAATACCTTGAGGGAGCATCATCTCAATGCCACAGCGCGTGAACATCATAATCAGCCAAGGTTGCTAACTCTGGCAGCGTCTTGTTATTAAGGATTTTAACAGCAATGCTAGTTATGCAACATTTCTTTCTTAAGTGCACTTGGTAAAAATATTGTTACGTTTTAGTGTTTTCTGCGGTTATGGTCTTAAATACAGTCCAGGGATAGAGTCTGTGCATTTGGCGCAATTGGCAATTTCAGTGCAAATTGCACCAAAATTTCTAACCTTTTCTAAAGTGCTTTTCCATCCCTTAAAGTTCTTTCATTTGCAAAATTTGCTGCTGTGCATAATTTTAAAGTGTACCATTTTTAAAAAGTCATTTTTCTTTCAAATATTCTTTGTTGTCCTTAAAGAGTATCACAGAATCTTTACTGTGCAGAAGGAGGCCATTCGGCCCATTGAGTCTGCACTGACCCTCTGAAAACGCACCCCACCTAGGTCCACTCGCCTGCCCTATCCCGATAACCTCACCTAATCTGTACATCTTTGGACTCTAAGGGGCAATTTAGCATGGCCAATCCACCTAACCTGCACCTTTTTAGACTTCTGGGTGAACAAATTCTTCATCGCATCATTTCTTTCTCTTTTGTTCATTATTTTGAATCTGTGCCCTCTAGTTTTGGATGTACTCTTGAGAGGGAACAGGTTCTCACTGTTTACATTGCCCATACCCTTCAGAATCTTGAATACCTCCATCAAGTCCCCACTCTACCTTCTTTTCTCCAAGAAAAACAGACCCAACCTCTCCAATTTATCCTCATAGCCCCAGTTGTTTAGCGTTGGAATTATTCTTGTGAATCGCCTCTGTGCTCTCTCAAATGTCTTCACACCCTTCCTCAAATAGGTTGGCCAAAACTGGATGCGGTGCTCCAGATGTGGCCTAACTAGTAGTAACCTGGTAAAGCTTGATTAATGCAGCGGAAAATTGGTTCATCACAAAAATAAGCCTTTTTAACCACAGCGGTAATCCTGCACCCATGAGTAACCTGCTTTTAAATGCATGAACATGACTTTTAAAAGACATGCAAACTTATTTTCTAATTCATCTGGGTATAGTAGTCAGTTCCTTCGCAAAGTTTTTTAAAAAAACATTCACATCTTTTAAAATGTAACTTTTAGTGTCCTTCCGCACAAAAGTTCCCACTTAATTGCTAGAGCCTTCTTGAAGGTGTGTAAACAAGCACAACTGGTGGAAGGTACAAATGTGATGAATTGATTAATTCACTCTGGAAGTGTGGCCAGTTGAATGAACAGGGTATGATTCCATCACAATTTTTCACCACAACAGATCAAGGGATTTGTTGTAAGGTGCTGTCTGTAGTTTTGTAGGCCCCATGAAGAGACAGCCTTGTATAGATTTAACAGTATGTACTTATTAACTCTTTGTGACCATATACATATATGCAATATAGCGTCTAAACTAGGAGTTATCTTCATGCTGACCTCTGCCCACGTCTCTACTCAATACATGACTGCCCTCCAGACTCAGGTCATATTTCCATTTACATCACACTGTAGGTTGTACTCTACCCAGTCCCATGTTAACCCTGTCTATATCAGCCCCTTATACTACACCTCCCCCCACGTCTTTATCCAATATATTTACAATGCATTCCTGTTTTCCCAACATATTTACATTACCTCTACTACCCTTCCTTCCCCCCCCCCCACCCCACTCAAGTCTCTGTGACTACACATTCAGGCAGTCTGAATGCTTTATAATTCTTCCAGATCTTGTCTTACAACAGTTGGAGGAGTGGCAGACTCTGCTGTACTCAGTAAACGTTGATGAATGAGAGGTTGTTTTGGATGTGGTCAGTCTAGCATTTCATTGGTTGGTCTTAATTAACTTTGCACGTTCTTTGGAGTTGAACTGCTCCTTCGCAACTCCCCAACTGGCATTATCGAGGACCATCGGCCTGTCCCGTTTGTTTCAGGGAGGACAAACGTTCTGCTTGTCCACAGTGCTCATTATGTAATTCTCCCTATGTGCAATTCTCCAAAATGCATAGTAGGATGGAAGCTGTCTCTTCCTATTGTGTGGGTGTGAGCTATCAACAGGCTCACTTTGCCATTTAAGATATTGTGCAACAGCGTTCTCATTGGTTTACTTCCTTGCCTCACTGGGGTGTGATGTGGTCAGATGATGGCTGCTTCTCTGTTCCATCATCCTCCGGCTGACGTTTCTACTAGTTGCAGCGTCTGTGGCGTGATGTCTTGAGGTATCTTATCAAAAGATATCAGAGCCAGAGATTGAGGCTCTTCTTGTTGCTGGTTCATTTCTTGGCAGTCTTGCACTCAATGTGTTGTGTAAACCATCTGGTCTGATCAATGAGTGTCTGGCACCTGGGGCGAGATTCTCCGACCCCCCGCCGGGTCGGAGAATCGCCGGGGGCTGGCGTGAATCCCGCCCCTGCCGGTTGCCGAATTCTCCACCACCGGATATTCGGCGGCTCAGGAATCGCGCCGCGCCGGTTGGCGGGCCACCCCCCGCGATTCTCCGGCCCGGATGGGCCGAAGTCCCGCCGCTAAAATGCCTGTCCCGCCGGCGTGGATTAAACCACCTACCTTACCGGCGGGACAAGGCGGCGCGGGCGGGCTCCGAGGTCCTGGGGGGGGGCGCGAGGCGATCTGGCCCCGGGGGGTGCCCCCACGGTGGCCTGGCCTGCGATCGGGGCCCACCGTTCCGCGGGCGGGCCCGTGCCGTGGGGGCACTCTTTCCCTTCTGCCTTCGCCACGGTCTCCACCATGGCGGAGGCGGAAGAGACTCTCTCCACTGCGCATGCGCGGGAATGCCGTCAGCAGCCGCTAATGCTCCCGCGCATGCGCCGCCCGGAGATGTCATTTCCGCGCCAGCTGGCGGGGCACCAAAGGCCTTTTCCGCCAGCTGGCGGGGCGGAAATTAGTCCGCCGCCGGCCTAGCCCGTTAAGGTTGGGGCTCGGCCCCCAAAGATGGGGAGCATTCCGCACCTTTGGGGCGGCGCGATGTCCGACTGATTTGCGCCATTTTGGGCACCAGTCAGCGGATATCGCGCCGTTTCCGGAGAATTTCGCCCCTGGTAACAAAATGGACAAACCGGCTCTGCAAAGAGTGAAGATAATTCGGAGCTGAAATCCAAGTTGAGAATATCTTTTCTGTTGGGGCTCTCGGGAACTTGTGGTTCTGTGTAATTGATGGCAGAGGTTGTTTCGACAATTTCTGCCTTTTTAAGAATGTTCAGAGTAACAGGCGGAGAGGGGAAAAAGATTGATTATGGATCAAGTGCATGACTGTAAGGATGTGTTTGCTGCCATACACATCGGTAATGGCGCTCTCACCTCTGACCTCTGTCCTTTCCCTTGTTCCATTCCTTGTTTTTCTGATTTTTATCAACTTTATCAATGATTCATAGAATGGTTAGAGCACAGAAGGAGGTCATTCGGTCTGTTGTGTCCAGGTTGACCCTCTGCAAGGGCAACTCACCTCATCTCATTCTCTCACCTTTACCCCATAACCTTGCAAAGTTTTCTCTTCAGATAATTTTCCAATTACCTTTTGAGAGTCATGGTTGAATCTGCTTTGACTGCAGTCCCGGGCCGTGCATTCCAGATTCTAGCCACTCCCTACATGGAAAAGATTTTCCTCAAGTCGCCATTACTTACATTGCCAAACTCCTTAAATTGCTTTCCCTTGGATCCCGATCCTTTCTCCCACAGGAACAGTTTCTGTCTACCTATTCTGTCCAGACCCTTGGTGATTTTGAACATTTCTCCTGCCTCTGCTTTAGTTGTTTTGGCTTCAGAGACTAATATATGTAACCCGCCAGAATGGCCTGCTGAAATGGCAACCCTGATAACCAAAACCAAAACTTAGAATTGGAAATAACCTCAAGATGAGTCTTGAAGATTTTAAGATGGGACTGTGACTATATACTTTGCCAGTCCATTCTACATTTTACAAAACATGGTTGGTCTACTTTTCTACCTCCTTTGCTGTAGTGATTCCCACTCAAAATCTTTGATCAAGGATGTGACACTGGTGTATTTCCCACACTGATTCGTGCAAAATCATGCACTGCATCTTTGGATCGTGTCAATCTTATTTATATGTCTCACCATGTAAGGATCCCACACACAACTTTCACACTCCAGGACTAGGCTAATAAATGTTTGTTAAGCCAAAACTCTGATATTTTCTTTGCCATGCAAAAGATTTCTCCTCAGAAATCCAAGAACCCTGTTTGTTTTGGATATTTTCAGTTGAATGCAAAATCCGCATGGTAGATTATTTTTAATTTGAAGCCCCAGGTATGGTTGTGTGTCTATCTTTTGGAGAACTTGATTACAGAGCTTAAAGCTATATGCTGGAGCTGTTTTGTTGGTAATCCAGAGGATATATATTTTTTTGGCTATTAATGCCTTCTTCCATTAGTCCTGACTCTGCTATTTTTGTAATTCCAGAACATCATCTTCCAGTGAATTGATATGATCCTAAGTTTTTCCTGATGTGTGAGCCACACAACCATCAGCAAATATCACATCCTGATTTTTAACTTGTTGGGGATGTCATCCATGTGTATCCAGAAGAGTAAAGGTTCAACACAATTCCTAGGGCACTCAAGAGAGGACATCTGTAAGAGGGGATGATTTCTCATCCACATATCACTCTTTGGCTTCTGATGACAATGAAGTGCTGGATCTAATTTAATAATGTCCCCGTGATTCCATAGTAGTGAAGATTGGACAGGGGTTTTTCCTGAAGAACTTTGTCAAAGGATTTTGAGAAATTTATTCTTGCCTTGTGAGTATTTTCATCTCTTTCAAGACTTGAAGCTAGGTCATCAGCAGCGTGTAAAAGCTATGTTTCAGTAGATCTTTTCAACAAAAAAGCCAAGCTGATTATCGAACGGAATGTTTTGAGCTTCAAAGTGCTTCATGTCATGACAATGAATAATATATTGAAGCATATCGCTTCTTAATATTCTCTTCTCCAAGTTTATCCAATCTATTCATGTAACTGAAATGCTTCATTCCCTGGAAACATTCTTGCGAATTGTAATAGCTGGCCCCTTTAAGGGGTAATCTTCTGAAGGGTCGTTTGACCCGCTTGTCCAATCAGTAGTTTACGTGCAGAATCGGCGAGTAGAGTGCAGGAATTTGTTCCGTTCTATTCAGGAGGCAGACTGGCGGCATCGCTGCTGCACACTTGGAATGTTTTGTAAATAAATATTTGTTGTTTGTACCTAACTGGCGGAGCCAAGTTACTACATTTGGCGATGAGGTAAAAGAAAGCAGTACGTGTGTTTGCAAGATCATCAGCTCAGAACCTGGTCCAGTCGAAGTCAAGCTTGCGAAGTAGGGAGGGCTGCAGACATACCTGTCTTCGGTGGATCTTTGATACCTCCATTGAAGATAGGTTGCAGTATGTTGTGCGACTAGAATTGATCTTCAGAGAAAATGGAGCTGAGGAGGAGGGGAAGAAGAAGGCAAAATTGTTAAGCATGTAGGGGACCCAAACTTATAATTTAATTCATAGTCTTACGTCCCCAAATGCTGCCAATGCAATCTCACTTAGAGAGATCGTAAATTTAGAAAAAGGGCACTATCATCCTGAGCCCTCCATGATTTTACAATGATTCAAATACAATTCCAAGGGGAGAGCTGCAGGGGAGACCATTGCAACCAAGTCACACTGTGACTTCGGACAACACTAAATGATATGCTGAGGGATCGCTTTGTTTGTGGAGTCAATGATGAGGCCGTACAGAGGAGGTTGCTGGCAGAAACTGTGATTAATTTTTGAAAAAGTGTCAGAAATAGCATTAGCAATGGAGTGCGCTGCAAAGGGCGCCCAGGAACATCAGAGCATGCAGAATGGCACGGTCCACCAGTTAGGGCGGGAAGCTGCAGACGGCAGTGGCACCAAAAGCATAAAGAGCAGTTTAAACTGGGAAGCAAGTAAAGAAGCTGGCAGGGTCAGAAGATTCAGGAGAGTGAATCAACAACCCCAGATCTGTACTGAGTGTTACAGATGTGGGGGAAATCATTCCCCAGAGATTTGCAGATTCAAAGAAGCAGAATGCTTTGGTCTATCGGAAGGTCCATTTGAGGCAGAGATGCAAGAGTAAGCAGAACCTGCCAATAGTAATAAAGTGAACAGTTCAGGACCGGTACATAATGTTGAAGATTTTTCTGCGAGTGATCAGAACGTTCTTCAGATGAATATTGTGGAGCCAGGCAAGGTAACCCCCATTACAGCGGTGATATTGGCTAATGGCAAATCGTTAAGAATGGAAGTAGACACGGATGCGGCAGCTACGGTAGTAAGGGAGTAGGCCTACAGATATCTTCGAGAAGGGGTTCAGTCTCTGAGGTTGCAGAACACATCAGCTGAATTGGTTATCTATAGGGGGAAGGTCATTAAGATAGGAGGGTTACCTAAACACCTGTGAGCTATGGGCAACAATCTGCAAAAATTCCATTAATCGTGATGTCTGGTCAAGGATCAAATCTGATTGGCGGTGACTGCATCAGGAAACTTTTCTAAGCTGGTTGGAAATTTTCAGAATTAGAGAAAGGGGCCTGCATGAAGTAATCAGGAAGCATCAGGACAATTTTCAGACTGAACTGGGAAAAATCAATGGCAAAAATTCAGGTAGATCCAGAAGCCACCACAACATTTTTCAGGCCTAGATCAGAACTCTATGCATTGCTGGAGAAAGTTGAGCCTGAGCTTAAAAGGCTTCAAGAAGTGTGTTTTTTTTTCTTTATTCATTTTTACAGGATGTGGGCTTCGCTGGCTAGACCAACATTTGTTGCCCATCCCTAATTGCCCTTGAGAAGGTGATGGTGAGCTTCCTTCTTGAACCACTGCAGTCCAGGTACTGTAGGTAAACCCACTGTGCTATTAAGGAGGGAGCTCCAGGATTTTGACCCAACGACAGTGAAGGAACAGCGATTCATTTCCAAGTCAGGATGGTGAGTGACTTGGAGGGGTACTTCCAAGTGGTGGCATTCCCATGTACCTGCTGCCCTTGTCCTTCTACATGGTAGTGGTCGTGGGTTTGGAACATGCTGCCTAAGGAAAATTGCAGAGTGATCAGAACGTTCCTGCAGAGCATCTTGTAGTTGGTATACACTGCTGCTACTGTGCGTCGGTGGTGGAAGAAGTGAATGTTTGTGGAAGAGGGTGCCAATAAAGTCGGCTGCTTTGTCATTGATGGTGTCAAGCTTCTTGAGTGTTGTTGAAGCCACACTCATCCAGGCAAATGGGTATTATTCCATCACACTCCTGACTTGTGCCCTGTAGATGGTGGACAGGCATCGGTCAGTCAGAAGGTGAGTTATTCGCCACAGCATTCCTAACCTCTGACCTTCTCTTCTAGCCACAGTATTTATATGATGTGGAGATGTCAGCGTTGGACTGGGGTGGGCACAGTGAGAAGTCTTACAACAACAGGTTAAAGTCCAACAGGTTTGTTTTGAATCAGTAGCTTTCGGAGCACTGCTCCTTCCTCTGAGGAAGGCGCAGCTCCTTCACCTGAGGAAGGAGCTGTGCTCCGAAAGCTACTGATTCAAAAGAAACCTTTTGGATTTTAATCTGGTGTTGTAAGATTTCTTACAGTATTTATATGGCTAGTGCAGTTAAGTTTCTAGTCAATGGTAACCGCCAGGTTGTTGATAGTGGGGGATTCACTGATGGTCATGCCATTGAATGTCAAGGGGCGATGGTTTGATTCTCTCTTGGTGTAGATGGCTATTACCTGGCACTTGTGAGCCGTGAATGTTACTTGCCAGTTATCTGTCCAAGCTTGTATATTGTCTAGTTCTTGCTGCATTTGCACGCGGACTGCTTCAGTGTCTGTGGAGTCGCAAATGGTGCTGAACATTGTGCAGTCATCAGCGAACATCCGTACATCTGACCTCATGTTGGAAGGAAGGTCATCGATAAAGCAGCTGGAGATGGTTGGGCCGAGAACACTACCCTGAGGAACTCCTGCAATGATTTCCCATGACTGAGATGACTGACCTCCAACAACCACAGCTATCTTCCTTTGTGCTAGGTATGACTCCAACCAATGGAGAGTTTTCCCCCTCATTCCCATTGACTCCAGTTTTGCTGGGGTTCCTTGATGTCATATTCAGTCAAATGCTGCTTTGATGTCAAGGACAGTCACTCTCACCTAACCTCTGGAGTTCAGCTCTTTTGTCCATGTTTGAACCAAGGCTGTAGTGAGGTCAGAAGCTGAGTGGCCCTGGTGGAACCCAAACTGAGCGTCCGTGAGCAGGTTATTGCTGAGTAAGTGCCGCTTGATAGCACTGTTGATGACTCCTTCCATCACTTTACTGATGATTGAGAGTAGACTGATTGTGTGGTAATTGGTCAGGTGGGATTTGTCCTGCTTTCTGTGTACAGGACATACCTGGGCAATTTTCCACATAGCCAGGTAGATGCCAGTGTTGTAGCTTTACTGGAACAGCTTGGCCAGGGGGGTGGCAAGTTCTGGAGCGCAACTCTTCAGTACTACTGTCGCTATTATCAGGGCCCATAGCCTTTGCAGTATCCAGTGCCTTCAGACTTCTCTTGATATCATGTGGGGTGAATTGAATTGGCTGAAGACTCACATCTGTGCTGCTGGGGACCTCCGGTGGAGACCGAGATGGATCATCTATCGGCACTTCTGGTTGAAGATTATTGCGAATGCCTCAGCCTTGACTTTTGCACAGATGTGCGGGACCCCTCCACCATTGAGGATGGGGATATTTGTGAGCCTCCTCCTCCAGTGAGTTGTTTAATTGTCCACCGCCATTCACGGCTGGATATGGCAGGACTGTAGATTATTTTTAATAGAAATTTAGAGTACCCAATTCTTTTTTTCCAATTAAGGGGCAATTTAGCATGGCCAATTCACCTACTCTGCACATCATTTTGGGTTGCGGGCGTGAGACCCACGCAGACATGGGGAGAATGTACAAACTCCACACCGACAGTGACCCAAGGCCGGGATTGAACCTGGGTCCTTGTCGCCGTGAGGCAGCAGTGCTAACCACTGTGCCACTGTGCCATCCCACAGAGCTTAGATCTGATCTGTTGGTTTTGGGACCGCTTAACTCTGTCTATCACTTGCTGCTTATGTTGTTTGAGATACAAGTAGTCCTGTGTTGTAGCTTCACCTAATTTTTCAGTATGCCTGGTGCTGTTCCTGGCATGCCCACCTACACTTTTCATTGAACCAGGGTTGAGTCCCTGGCTTGGTGGTAATCGGAGAGTGGGGGATATGCTGGGCCATGGGGTTACAGGTTGTGACTGAGTATAATTCTGCTGCTGCTGATGGCCCATAGGGCCTCATGGATTCCCAGTCTCGACTTGCTCGATCTGTTCTGAATCTATTCCATTTAGCACGATGGTAGTGCCACACAGCACGATGGACAGTATCCTCAATGCGAAGATGGGACTTTGTCTCCACAAGGACTGTGTGGTGGTCATTCATACCGGTACTGGTATGAACATCTGTGGCAGGCAGGTTGGTGAGGATAAGGTCGAGTATGTTACTCCCTCTTGTTGGTTCCCTCACTACCTGTCGTAGACCCAGTCTAGCAGTTATGTCCTTTAGGACTCGGCTAGCTCAGTCAGTCGTGTATGCTACTGAGCCAATCATGGTGAATTCCCCTACTCAGACACCCTTGACACCCTCAGTGCTTCCTCCAAGTGGTGTTCAACATGGAGGAGTACTGATTCATTAGCTGATGATGGCCGGTACATGGTAGTCAGCAGGGGGGTTTTCTTGCCATGTTTAACCTGAAGCTATGAGACTTCATTGGGTCCAGAGTCAATGTTGAGGACTACCAGGGCAACTCTCCCCCACCTGTATACCACTGTGCTGCCATCTCGGCTAGGTCTGTCCTGCCGTTTGGACAGGACATACCCAGAGATGGTGATAGTGGATAGACATTATCTGTAAGGTATGATTCTGTCAGCATGACTATATCAGGCTGTTGCTTGCTAGTCTGTGAGACTGCTCTCCCAGCTTTGGCACAAGCCCCCAGATGTTAGTAAGGAGGAATTTTCAGTGTCGACAGGGCTGGGTTTGCCTTTGTCAATTCCAGTGCCTAGGTTCATGCCCGGTGGTCCATCCGGTTTCTTTCCTTTTTATTGACTTTGTAGCGGCCTAATACAACTGAGTGGCTTTTTAGGCCATTTCAGAGGGCATTTAAGAGTCAACCACATTGCTGTGGATCTGGAGTCACATGTAGGCCAGACCAGGTAACGATGGCAGATTCCCTTCCCTAAAGGACATTACTGAAACAATCGGATTTTTTTACGACATTCAACAATGATTCTATGGACATCATTAGACTTTTAATTTCAGATATTTATTGGATTTAATTTCCACCACCTGCCTTGGTGGGATTCGAACCCAGGTCCCCAGAGCATTATTTTGTTAGGCCAGCAGGAGGCCATTTGGCCCATCCTGTCGGTACGGCCCTCCAAGTGCAGTCAGGCTGAGTTGGACAATGAAAGGGAAAAATGTCAAGAGGATGGCGAGGTCAATTGTGCCAAATGGTTAGGACTGTTTCCGAGCTATGGGAAATGTAGAAACCTATTGGAAGGCATTCTATCAGGGAGAGGCAATAGAGAAAGGGAAGGATCTGGGAAGTGACAACTCGTATAAGGACTTGAAGAGGAAAGACAGATTAGGGATGGGCAGTACCTTGCAAGGACAGGGTGATCATGGTGGGATTTGTAAGAAGGTTGGTGGAGAAAGGGCAACAGAACAGCACCTAAGACGAAGGGACTATTTACAATGTCAGCTTGGCAAAAACCTAATCACCACCTAGTTTTTCTCATTCTGATTTTCAGTATTGATGCTGTCCAGCATTGCGGCCTGCCCCTTATCCAGATTTCTCAATAACACAATAATATATCTGTATTTATCTCAGAATTTAGACTGTATATAACAATAAAAATTTATTTCTGAGAATAGAAAAATGAACGTGGGTTTCTATAGTGCTTTCATGTCCTCAGGACTAGTGCTTTCATGTCCTCAGGACATCTGAAAGCACTTCACAGCTAATGAATTGATTTTATTGCGAAATCACTGTGGGCAAGTGCTGACAATTCATGTACTTAAAGTTCTGATAATGCCCAATTGGGAAGTGAAATCCTGGGAAATGTTTTTAGTTGAATGCACTTCACTTTTAAGTGCTGAAAATAAACCTTATGAGAAATGCATTTAGTTGTTTTTTTAAGAAGGTCAATTTTCTTGCTGACTATCAGCCTGTTAGTTTTTTCCTTGCACTGGTGTCAATGATGGGACTTCTCCTGTGAGTCCCAAGGTACTGGCCTTCACAATATTGGTAAATCAGGAGCACCACGCAGACTGGTTTGAAGTTGGTAAGATTACAAGAAGAATTATTTATAGTATATCCACCCAGAAAGACCCTGAGCCCGTCTGCTTTCAAATTCTATTGATTTCAATCAAGAAGAAAAACGAGTGAGTTATAAAACAGGGTTTGCTGATTTGCTATTGTTCATTTACCACCTGGTGATTACAGGTCTAATTATCCCGATGTGCTTATATTAACTTTTGTCTTTTTTACTTTGTTCAATTGATTCAGTAATGTCTCAGCTCTCCCCTCGAACTTTACTGGCCTTCCCAGTTTGAAACCAACTGCAACTCTGACCACTTGCACTGAGCACTTGAATCCAAATCATTTCTGTCAATTAGAAATAATAGTTGTCACAACATCCAAGCTGGGGTACAAACTCAACACTTCCACCTGCACTGGCAAAATCTCTATCTGCGTATTTATTGCTTTTTATTAAACAACCAATTCTTTATCCTGAGTCTCCACTGATTTGACCTTCACTCATAGCACCGTTCAATTCTACCCCTGCCTCAGCTGTTCTGCTGTTGAAACCCTTGTCCGTGTCTTTGTTTACCTCTAATAATAATCTTTATTGTCACAAATAGGCTTGCATTAACACTGCAATGAAGTTACTGTGAAAAGCCCCTAGTCGCCACATTCTGGCACCTGTTCAGGTGCACGGAGGGAGAATTCAGAACATCCAAATTACCTAACATTATGGGCATGATTCTCCCATGCTGCACCGTATGGGACAATTGCCGTTCGCGCCACTTTTTCCCGTGGCGCCGGTCCGACGCCAGCAGGCGATTCTCCGAGGAGCGGAGAATCGGCGCCATTTGCGCTGGCGCGTTTGGCGCGGCGCCGGCCGCCGATTCTCCGGCCTCGATGGGCCGAGCAGCCGCGTGGAAACGGCAGAGTCCCGCCGGCGCCGTTCACCCCTGCTCGCAGCCGGCGGGAACTGTGCACGTAGGGTCAGGGGGCGGCCTGTGGGACGGGGAAAAGTACTCCTTCACCGGGGGGGGGGGGGGGGTCCGATGGGGTCTGGCCCGCGATCAGGGCCCACCGATCGGCGGGCGGGCCTCTCCAACCCCAGCCCTATTTTATTACGCGGCCGGCCCCTGAACCCCCATGCCATGTTGTGTCGGGGCCGGTGCGTTGAGGAAGTCCCCCCCCCACTTTCGCGGGTTGGCGTGGCCCAATTGCGCATGCGCGGGTCGGCGTGGCCCAACTGCGCATGCGCGGGTTGGCACGGCCCAACTGTACATGCACGGGTTGGCGTGGCCCAACTGCACATGCACGGGTTGGCGTGGCCCAACTGCGCATGCGCGGGTTGGCGCGGCGCCTATTTGGCGCTGGGAAGGGAGGCTGGAGCGGTGTGAACAGCTCCAGCACGGTGCTGGCCCCCTGTGGGTGCCAGAATCGCGACAGCCCGCGCCCGTTTCGCGTCGTCATGAAACGCGACGGCTCCATTTCGGAGAATCGCGCCTCCTATCTTTCGGAACTTATGGGAGGAAACTGGAGCACCCAGAGGAAACCCACACAGACAGTGACCCAAGCTGGTGCTCTCTTTGGTTGGCTCTGAATATGGCGGTCAATATGGTCGCCTTCCTAAATTCTAATCACGTTTGCTCTAGAGTCGACAGGTATCTTTCCATACAGCCACAAGGTTCAAATCCGAATACTGATCAAAGACTCGATACACCAGTTAGTTAGTTCAAAGTAAATGCTTATTTATTTACACACAGAGTTAAATCTACTCATGCACAAATACTACAGATTAAACTATCACTACTGCTAAAGCCTATACTTAGCTTCGGGCGCCCACTCAGTCAGAGGAACAATGGCCGTTGTTCGGTTCGGAGGCTGCTGGGGTCGAACTGGTACAGGGGTACAGCTAAGGTAGTCTGTCTGGTAGCGTGCGTTGACCTTGGACTGACTTGCTTCTGGTGCAGCTGGTGGACAGGTCTCTCTGCTGTGAGAGCCAAGTCCAAGAGAGCGATTCTCTCCTGGGGGCTCCTTCTTATACCCAAAGGAGCTTCGCACTCTTTTAGGCGGGCCTTGAACTTGGCCCCAATCAATTGGGCCGTTTCTTGATCATTCCTATTGATTTCATCCAATAAAGGGGTGGGTGCCCTGATGGCTGGGCATGTCCTAGGTCGCCGTTGGCCTGCTTTGTTTCGGTCTCCTCTGGCGCCGGGGTGTCTGCCTTAGTATCGGTTACTCAAATGTTACTCTTTTGTTCACGGAGATGGGCCATTAGTATACTAATGGGCCTACAGTTTTGGTCCTGTCTGGGAGCTGCGCCTCCAATATACAGACAAGCTCTGAACCCGCTTGTTTTCTCAGTATTGTCCATTTTCCCTGCAATCTTTGCAAAGTGTCCATTTTGTAATCGGGAAGTGGCCATCCCAGATGGCTACAAAGCCAGGAATCGAACCTAGGACCCTGGCACTGTGAAGCCATAGTGCTAACCACTATGCTACCATGCTGCCTCTAGGTTTGACTATTCCAACATGCTCCTGACAAGCCTCCAAACACGTTTTAAAGTTGAGGTCATTCAAAATTCTGCTTGCTTAGGTCTTAACTTGCACCGATTCCCATCTTGGGCCACTATCTGTGTGGAGTCTGCATGTTCTCCCTGTGTCTGCGTGGGTTTCCTCCGGGTGCTCCGGTTTCCTCCCGAATGACGTACTGTTAGGTCATTTGGACATTCTGAATTCTCCATCCATGTACCCGAACAGGTGCCGGAGTGTGGCGACAAGCAGCTTAACTCGCATCAACTCAATTATCATCAATCACTGTCTGACAGTGGTTCCTGGTTAAGCAATCCTTCTATTTTGAAATTCTCACCCCTGGATTCAAATTCCTCATGGCTCTGTGTGTAATCTGACCTACAACCTACATCTCTCTGTGATATCTGAGCTTTTTTCTTGAGCCTCTCCACTTTTAATCTCTGCATCATGAGTGGCCATGCCTTCACCAGCCACGTTCCTAGACTCTGGAATTCCGTTGTTAAATCTGTCTGTTTCACAACTCTCATTCCCATCCAACGACGTTCCTTAAAGACTTTGACCAAGATTCTGGTAATCTGTTCCAATATCTCCTTATATGGCTCACCCAGTGACAATGTTTCTTTAATTAGCCTCCTGTCAAGAATCTTGGGATATTTTCCTGTGTTAAACGCAAGTTGTCATTGTTAGCAAAACTGTCAACTTTGCTGGATCCATAAAACACTTCACTGGTAAGGGAAAGTTGGGCAGGTTGGATAACAGGCAGTCAGTCTGAGTTATAGAGTTTTACAGCACAGAAATAGGCCCTGCAGCCCATCGCGTCTGCGCCGGCCATCAAGCACCTATCTATTCTAATCCCAATTGTCCAGCACTTGGTCCGTATCCGTAGCTACGGCCAGTTTCGCAGAGAGGCCAAAGTAGAGGGTTTGGGCCATTGCATTTTCTGTAGAACTTTTGTCAACTGCCTTTCCTCGCTTTGGGCATCCAGTTCCCTCGGGTTATTACTTCTGGAGATGGAGCAGGATTCCAAAACTGCAAAGAGCCTCCCACCGTCCGCTTTGCTCATGGCTGGGGTGACAAAAGAATTTTTTTTGTTCTCGAAAATAGCAGACACTCCTGAGAAGATTTTGATGTGTGTGGAAATGAGGAAGGACTTTGAACAAAGATATCACCCCCCCCCGCCCCCGCCCCCCCGCAGCCCCCGAGAGGAGCACTGTACAGGGAGTTGAGAATGATTGACCATCAGTAAATGAGGGAGCACTTGGTGATATAAACTGGGGCCAGTCAGTGAGGGGTAGAGGCGGGGCTGCCAGCTGTCGAGCTGTCTGGCAGGAGGCGCTGGTATATCCCAGGGTGAATCAGAGGGAGCCGCTGCCGAGCAGGCTGGGGAAGTCAAGCGGTGCTGATCCAGTCCCGCTCTCACCATGACAATACACACCGCTCGAATTCACACAGCCAAAATACAGATGGCATGTCTGGCCAAGGTAAGGGTTTGCGGAACAGGCTTAAATGGACTTGGGGGTGGGGTGGGTGTAAGAATGAAGGGACTTTCTGAACCGTGCGAGAGGACAGTTGGCAAAAGATTCCTACTTAACGCGCGTATTCTTTATCCAGCCGGAGAACTAAGGTTTTGGGGGATTTTTATTTCCTGCAACTACAATAGATCAGTAAAAGTAGTTTTAATGCAACAATCTGACATTATTTAAGCGGTATGGGTGTAAGGCAAAAAGAAAATCGGTGATTTAATTGGAGATTCCGTGCTAACAATGAAAACCCAGGGAGAAAGGGAGTTATTCTCAGGTCGATGTGCACGACTCTGTCCAGAGAATTCATCCGATTCCATCGTGGAGATAGAGAACTGCTTGCTGAGAAAACAGATTGTCTTGTAAATGGTAAAGGTGTACCATATTTCGACTTATTTCTCTGTCTCTATATGTTATTTGCTATTATCTTGCAGATGGAGAAAGTGATAGTAGCAATGCAAGACCCTGACATTGGCGTTAAGATGAAATACCAAAAACTTCTCATCACTGCTATCCCCCACGCAGTGACTGGTAAGAACTTCCTTCTGTTAATGCAGCATTTAACTGTACGGGTTCATTGATGAGCCCCAAGGCTCTGTGATACCTCCTCGAAAAAGAATAAACACTCTCAAGTCTCTGGAACCGTTCCAAAATCTATATCCGCGTCTTGGTTCTTGGGAGGGACTCTCGCCTGCACCGCTTTGTTTACAAAAGCTTTGCATTTACATAGCGCCCGACGCCTTTCGAGCCAGTGAAGTCCCTTTTGAATGTCGTCACTGTTGCAATGTGGGAGCCACGTTAGGCAATTTTCTCATCGTAAACTCTCACAAGCAGCAATGCGATAATGACCAGTTAATCTGTTTTTAGTGATCTCCGTGGAGGAATAAGTCCAGGCCAGCACACCAGCCATTCCTCCCCTGCCCTTCCTCAAAAATGTGCCAAGGAACCTATTACATCCATTCCAGTAGAAAGATGAGGCCTTGAATGTAAAGCAGCACCTCTGACAGTGCAATGCTCCCTCAGTATTGCCTTGGAGTGTCAGCCTGGAGTTTTGTACTCAAAACCCGGGAGCGAAGTTGAACCAAGAACCTTGTGATTCAGAGTCCGAGCAAGGCAAACAGCAGGGCTGGTAATGTGATAAAGTGCATCTCTTCCCCCCCGCCCCATCCACTTACCCTTCTCCTCAGTTGTAGAATCTGGCTGATTTTCATCCCACTAATTTCTCTTCACCAGTTCAATGCCTGAACCATAAAGGTGAAATTACACTTTCCATTTTTATATGACCAACAAAATGTCTTCTGCGGATTCTTATCAATTGATTTAATTATATCAATGTGCTAAATTATGATGTATTGTTGGAATTGACAAAAAACATTTCGAAGTCAGTGTGCTTGTTAGAATGAGGAATGAAACACCTCCGACAAGTCAACACTTAAGCTCTCCAAGGCCAGCACAGTTCCGATGCATTTATGCTGCAAGTTTTGCTGCGAATACGTTTAAGCTTCTTCAAGCCCACTTTTCACTTGTGGGGAGAATTTCACAAGGTGCTGCACCAGGGCTGGGGCCTAAACATCAGTTGTTAAGAATTGGTAGATTCTCATCCACAATTTAACATCTAGGGATGCCAGTGGACAAAATATCACAAGCAGCCCACCTGACATTTTTTGCTAAGGCGCCTGATGCATGTGTAACCCTCAGGGTGGCTCAGAGCCTGGCAAACTCTGCCCATGTAGATTAAATCCAGTGTAAAAAGTCTAACTGCAGGAACTCTCAACTAGGAAATGAAAATGGCAGAAATACTCAACAGGTCTGGCAGTATCTGTAAAGAGAGGAAATTAATGAACATTCCAAGTCATTGACCTGTCATCAGAGACCTGGGGTGGGATTCTCCAACCCCCCGTCGGGTTAGAGAATCGCCGGGGGTCGGTATGAATCCCGCCCCTGTTGGCCGCCGAATTCTCCGGCACCTGAGATTCATCGGGGGCGGGAATCATGCCGCGCCGGTCGCCGCCCCCCCCCCCCCCCGGCGATTCTCCGGCCCGCGATGGGCCGAAGTCCCGCTGCTGTAATGTTGGTCCCGCCGGCGTGAATTAAACCACCTCCCTTACCGGCGGGGGCACGAGCAGGGTCCGCAGTCCTTGGGGGGGGGGGGGGGTGGGCACGGGGCGATCTGGCCCCGGGGGGGGGTGCCCCCACGGTGGCCTGGCCCGCGATCGGGGCCCATCGATCCACGGGAGGGTCTGTGCCGTGGGGGCACTCTTTTACTACGCGTCGGCCGTGTAGGTGGCCACCCCCTGCGCATGCGCGGGGATGACGTCAGCTGATGCTCCCGCGCATGCGTGGACTTCCGCCGGCCGGCAGAGTCCCTTCCACGCCAAAGGCCTTCCACGCCAACCGGTGGGACGGCAACCACTCCGGCACGGGTCTAGTCCCTAAAGGTGAGGGCTTGGTCCCTAAAGGTGCGGAGGATTCCGCACCTTTGGGGCGGCCCGACGCCGGAGTGGTTCACGCCACTCCATCCCGATGGGACCCCCCCCGCCCCGCCGGGTAGGGGAAAATCCCGCCCCTGAACTTTGCTTTGCTCCCGCTATCAGTTTGGGTCCTAAGTACTAAATCAGGTTGGATATCAGTGCTGCAAGAATATATGAGGTGCTACCTTGAATAAACCCTGAAAACAGCCACAGGGATCTCATTGCGTGATTAACCTATGTCCATAGTTTGAAATGCAGGCTGGAGGCAAACATTTTGGTGCCTGCACATCTGCATTATTTCTGTGTGTGACAGTGGTCCCTATGCTGATCATTGGCTGTGTGCTTTAACAGGGATCCAATACCTTGTGTGCCTAGCCCTACTTAAAGCTCGCCAGCACCTCTTTAAGGGGAGGAACATTGTGGCTGCTGGTGATATTAAGATCATTCTCAATATTGCACTGTGAACGATTTAACACTGGTTGGCCTTCAGAGTGTGCAACGTGGTCAAACGGACCTTTTCCAAAGGACTTTTTCGGGACCTGGCGACCTGAATCGGTGGAGGGGACGATAGGGAAGAGGCTTTCCCCCCTAGGTATGGACAGCTGGACCAGAAGTGGTCGAGTGGAGCAGCAAGGAGCAGCGGGGACCCCAGACCGGGTGGCGAAGCATGGCGGATGGCAGGGACCAGGGAGCGGAGGCTCACTGGCCAAGAGAGCAACAGATGGAGTTCTTCAGGAATTGCTTCGCCGAACTGAAGTGGGACACGCTGGACCCGATGAGAGCGGTAATGGACCAAATGGTCGAGACACAGGCGGTCCAAGAGAAGGCGCCCAGGGAGGTCAAGGTGAAGCTCTCTAGCCAGGCGGACACAGTAATGGAGCTTGAGCACGAGGTGGAGGAGCTGAACACCCGCCAGAGGAGGATGCAGGAGCAGCTTGAAGAGCTGGGGAACAGAGCCAGGAGGCAGAACTTGAGGATCGTTGGCCTCCCCGAGGGCTGCGAGGGATCGGATGTGGGTGCATACGTGATGGGTATGCTCGAGGCGCTGATGGGACCGGAGGCCTTCCCTCGACCCCTGGAGTTGGATGGGGCGCATAGAGCCCCGGCAAGGAAGCCCAGGACGGGCGACCGACCGAGGGCCTTGGTGGTCCGCTTTCACCAGCTGGCTGACAGGGAACGTGTGCTGCGATGGGCCAAGGCGGAGAGGAGCAGCAGATGGGAGGACTGCGAGGTGCGCATCTGCCAGGACTTGGGAACGGAGCTGGCCAAGAGGCGTGCAGGATTCATCAAGGTAAACGCAGCCCTCGACAAAAAGGAGGTGAAGTTTGGAATGCTGTATCCGGCGAAGCTTTGGGTTACGTTTGAGGAACTCCATTACTACTTCGAGACACCAGAACAGGTTTGGGCTTTCATTAAAGATAAGAAGCTGGACTTGAACTAACGGGCACTTAGTTTTTTCGGTGCTGTACAGTGGCGGCGGTCTGTTAACCTAACTTGCTCTGACTAGGAGTGGACTTTTATTAAAAGAAGAAGCTGGACTTGAACTAAAGGACTCTGGGCTCTCAGAGCTTTTGTGTGGCGGCGGTTTGTTAAATTATCCTGTACTGTAATGTTTTATCCAAGATTGTTTTCAGCGTGGACAGAGAGCGGGGGCTGGAGGGCGCGCTGCTTAGGGTGTTTTGGGGAGATTGCAACGAGTGGGGTGGAGGGGGGGGTGGGAAAGGGAAGAGAGAGGGGCCCCTGCAAATGGAGCCCTGCACTTGGTATCTTTCGGCGGGAGATTGGGGCCTCTGATAGGGGGTTGGGCTAGGGGCTGGTTAAGGGACTTGAAACGGCACGGGGAGATACAATCAGGTTAATGGGCCCTTGGTGGGTTGAGGGAGGGCTCGGGCGGGAGACAGTCCGGCGCCAAGGGCAGGGGTCAGCGTAGCTAGCGTAGGTCAGGGGGCACCAGGGAATGTAGGAGGAGGGGCGGGAGAGGGCCAAGCGCAGGGCTGACCTGGCAGGTCAGGCCTCGGGGGGGCAAGGGAGGTGGGGGGGGGGGGGGGGTGGCATCTGAGAAGTAGAGCAGAGGAGACTTAAGTGGGCAAGGGCGGGTGACCAGGGATCCCCCCCGGGGGAGAAAGTCGCTTGCAGACTTTCAGGGAACAGCACAGGAAACCGACAGCAGCAGCACCCGAGGTGGGGGGGGGGGGGGGGGCGGTGTGGGGGGGTGGAGGGTTAGAGCCACATTAGTTAGTTGAACACGTGTGGTATGGGCAAACAGAGCTGATAGGGGAAGTGCCTTATTAACATGTTTATTCTTTCCCACTGTTTGTTTTCACTATGTTAAGGCTCTTTGCATAGGGCCTTTTTTTCTCTCTGTAAATGTTACTAATTTGTTTTAAATAAAAAATTTCAAACAAAAAGTGTGCAACATGGTTTTCACAAATTACACTGGGGTCTTGGCTGAAGGAGTGGATAGGAGAGATACATTGTATGCTTACAGAGGCTCAGCAGACAATTACTCAGAAGGCAGTGGCAAGTGACAGCAGTGGAAGTCAATGCTAGGACTGTAGTGCCAAAGAGCTGGATACATTGAAAGAGGTTTGATGATGTGATGCAAGGTATCGCATAATGCCACTCCCTCACAACTGCAGCACTAGTTCATGCACTGATCAATTCCTGACACCCAAATCACTCACCTACCAACCATCTCTATCAATCGTGACTCAAATGTAACCATCATACAGCCCACCCTCAGATTCTTAGCAATATTGCAAGCCACATCACACAACTTGTACACACTGATAGTTAGTTCACCATTACAGCTACATCATCCAAATATCGCAAAGCTCTTTCACACTTCCCTCCTTGTTGCAAAAGATGGCAACAATAGGAGGCAGCAGGAATTAATGGGAGGGGGAAAAGTCCCAAGGAGGGTCATTATGGGTAGGGGCATTGCTGAGAGCCTTTCTCCCGCTTCCCTCCTCCCTCTTCCAGCAGGTTGTCCACCTCTGTGTGGCCTCATTTTCCCAGTCACGTTCAACGCCAAGAGGAAGGCCTTCTAGGTCATCCATATCAGGGAAAAACTGATTTGTACTGATGTAAATCACCAAAAAGGTACTTCATTACCAGTTTGTACACAATTAACTTGAAATAGGTATAAAAAGCTCCCAAAATGGATAGAATTGCAGCAACAGCCAGTCGAAGAAATCCAGAAAACTACCAACTACAAGTAGTTGATAGTCCCTTTAACCAGGACTGGTGAGCTATCCTTCGTGCTACTGAATGTGTGATCAGCCATGCAAAGTTAGGAGGGGGCGTAGGCTGTAGTATGGAACTCCAAAATAGCAGCACTAGCATCAAATTAGCATCACAACCAAATTTTGCATCATGATCGGCCCACTCTGCATGTATCAGGTGTGCACACGCAAACCCTTTTGATAAATAGTGTCCAGCACACTTCACAACAGAAGTAAGCATTTTCATAAGGTATACCTGTAGTAGTCGGTATTTGGGGTATTACGGCACCCTGAATAATGCTGTAAGACCATTGGTGTGGGAGGTACCTGAGACTGCTATTTTCATTGGTGAAGCCTGCCTGCTGGTTCCGCCCAGTAAGGCGGAGTATAAGAGCCGGTGTCTCCCCTGCAGCTGCATTCTGTACCTGCGCTGCTGGGGGAAACATCCAGTGCAATAAAGCCTTCAATTGTCTCCAATCTCGTCTCAGGAGTTATTGATCAAGCATCAATTTATTGCACTAGATTTTAAAGAATGGAGCTCCGAATCAAGCAGAGTATTTGCAACTCACCCCTACGCGGCAGACTCAGCGGCAACCTTCAAATACTGACTGGCATGCTTCAAAGGGTACCTCAGGACGGCCACGACTGAACCTATGGAGGACCAGAAACTGCATGTTCTCCGCTCGAAGGTGAGCCCAGAGATCTACACCCTCATCGAGGATGCGGACGATTTCGAGGCCGCAATGACCCTGCTGAAAGGACACTATATTCGCCCTGTAAACCAGGTCTACGCCTGACATCTGCTAGCGATGAGGCGACAAATCCCCGGGGAATCGCTGGAGGAGTTCTACCGTGCGCTCCTGGTGTTAGGGAGGAACTGTGACTGCCCGCAAGTTTCGGCCAGCGACCACACAGAACCTCTGATCCGGGACACTTTCATTGCAGGTATGCTGTCCTCCCAAACCCGCCAGCGATTGTTGGAGAAAGAGACACTAGGCCTCGAGGAGGCACGGGCCCTTGCTAGCTCCCTGGATGTGGCCTCCCGAAACGCCCGCGCTTACTTCCCTGACCGCGCGACAGCCCCTTGGGCAGCGTGGAACCCCCCCGCGGCCGACCCCGATGCACCCCCATCCCCCCACAAGCTTGTGCTGCGAGACTGTCAGGCAACCTCGGGGGGGGGGGGCCCGCTGCTATTTTTGCGGGCAAGCCAAGCACCCCCGGCAGCGCTGCCCGGCCCGCTCATCCATCTGCAAAGGGTGCGGCAAAAAGGGCCATTTCGTGGCAGTATGCCAGGCCCTAGCGAACCGAGACCGCCGCCACAACTCTCTCCACGAGCCACGTGCGGCCAGCGGGCGCCGCCAACTTCCTTCTCCAGGGCCACGTCCGGCCTCCGGGTGCTGCCATCTTGTTCCCCGGGGACCACGCGCGACGGATGGGCGCCGCCATCTTGTACACCTCCAGCTATGTGCGACCAGGACCCCGACTCGGGCGGTGTTTGGTTATCCGAGGAAAACATCCAAATTTTGCCACAACTTGTCTCGGTGACCCTGGACCAGTCTCGGCCCCGAACACTCTCGACTGCAACGACGACCGTGCTCCTCAACGGGCATAAAACACCCTGCCGGATCGACTCCGGGAGCACAGAGAGCTTCATACACCCCAATACGGTAAGGCGCTGTTCTCTTCCCATCCACCCAGTCAACCAAAAAATCTCCCTGGCCTCCAGGTCTCACTCGGTATAGATCAAAGGGTTCTGCATAGCGAACCTCACGGTCCAGGGAAGGGAGTTTAGAAATGACCGGCTCTATGTCCTTCCTCATCTCTGCGCTGCCACGCTCCTAGGGTTAGACTTCCAATGTAACCTCCAGAGCTTAACTTTTAAAATCGACGGGTCGTCCCCCCCCCCCCCCCCCCCTCACTGCCTGCAGCCTCGCGACCCTCAAAGTCCGCCTTCTCTGTTTGCGAACCTTACCCCGGATTGCAAACCCGTCGCCACCAGGAGCAGACGGTACAGCGCCCAGGACCAGACCTTCATTCGGTTGGAAGTCCAGCGGTTACTGAAGGAAGGTATTATTGAGGCTAGCAACAGTCCCTGGAGAGCTCAAGTAGTGGTTGTAAAGACCGGGGAGAAGCATAGGATGGTCATCGATTATAGTCAGACCATCAACAGGTATACGCAGCTCGATGCGCACCCTCTCCCCCGCCTATCTGATCTGGTCAATCAGATTGCACAATACAAGGTCTTTTCCATGGTGGATCGAAAATATACCTACCACTAGCTCCCCATCCGCCCGGGCGACAGAAAATACACTGCATTCGAAGCAGATTGGCGGCTCTACCACTTCCTAAGGGTTCACTTCGATGTCACAAATGGAGTCTCGGCCTTCCAACGGGAGATGGACCGAATGGTTGACCGGTACGGTTTGCGGGCCACGTTTCCGTACCTCGATACGTCACCATCTGCGGCCACGACCAGCAGGACCACGACACCAACCTCCGAAAATTCCTCCATTCCGCAAGAATCCTTAATCTAACATATAACAAGGACAAATGCGTGTTCAGCACTGACTGTCTAGCCATCCTCTGCTACGTAGTGCATGATGGAGTTATAGGCCCGGATCCCGAACGCATGCGCCCCCTCATGGAGTTCCCCCTCCCCCACTGCTCCAAGGCCCTGAAACGCTGCCTGGGATTTTTTTTGTATTATGTCCAGTGGGTCCGGACCAAGGCCCGCCCACTAATTCAATCCACAGTTTTTCCCCTGTCGGCAGAGGCTCGCCAGGCCTTCAGCCGCATCAAAGCGGACATCTCAAAGGCCACGATGCACGCAATCGACGAATCCCTCCCCTTCCAAGTCGAGAGCGACATGTCCGACGTAGCACAGGCGGCTACACTCAACCAATCGGGCAGACCCGTGGCCGCCTTCTCACGCACCCTCCACGCTTCAGAAATTCACCATTCCTCAGTTGAAAAGGAGACCTAGGCCATAGTAGAAGCTGTGCGGCACTGGAGGCATTCCCTGGCCGGCAGGAGATTCACTCTCCTCACTGTCCAAAGGTCGGTTGCTTTCATGTTCGATAATGCACAGTGGGGCAAGATAAAGAACGATAAGATCTTACGGTGGAGGATCGAGCTCTCCACCTACAACTATGAGATCTTGTATCATCCCGGGAAGCTAAACGAGCCTCCTGATGCCCTATCCTGTGTGCCACCGCACAAGTGGACCGCCTCCGGGCCCTCCACGAGGACCTCTGCCACCCGGAGGGTCACTCGATTCTTCCATTTCATTAAGACCTGAAACCTGCCCTACTCCATCGAGGAGGTCAGGACCGCCACCAGGAATTGCCAAATCTGCGCCGAGTGCAAACCGTACTTCTACAGGCCAGAGAAAGCGCACCTGATAAAGGCTTCCCATCCCTTTGAACGACTCAGTATGGACTTTAAAGGGCCCCCCCTCCACCAACCGCAACACGTACTTCCTGAACGTGATTGACGAGTACTCCCGGTTCCCATTCGCCATCCTCTGCCCCGACATGACCGCAGCCACCGTCATAAAAGCCCTCCACAGTATCTTCACGCTGTTTGGTTTCCCCGCCTACATACAGAGCGATAGGGGATCCTCCTTCATGTGCGACGAACTGCGTCAATTCCTGCTCAGCAAGGGCATTGCCTCGAGCAGGACGACCAGTTACAACCCCCGGGGAAACGGGCAGGTGGAGAGGGAGAACGGAACGGTCTGGAAGACCGTCCTACAGGCCCTACGGTCCAGGAATCTCCCAATCTCCTGCTGGCAGGAGGTCTTCCCGGATGCTCTCCACTCCATCCGATCACTGCTGTGTACCACGACCAACCAAACCCCTCACGAACATCTCCTTGTCTTCCCTAGGAAGTCCTCCTCCGGGACTTTGCTCCCAACCTGGCTGGCAGCTCCTGGACCCATCCTGCTCCGCAGACACGTGCGGGCGCACAAGTCAGACCCATTGGTCGAGAGGGTCCACCTCCTGCACGCTAACCCTCAATACACCTACGTGGCGTACCCCGACGGCCGACAGAATACGGTCTCCCGACGGGACCTGGTGCCCGCTGGAACCCCACCAACACCCCCACTACTGACCCCATCCTCCCTTCCACCGGCGCACCCCACAGCCGCCCCCTTCCCAGGTGGATCGGTCCTTCCACTGGTCCCATCTAGGGGTGATGAAGCTGCTGAAGAAGCCGAAGCCACGCTCCCGGAGCTACGGGTGCCCGAGCCGTCGCCTGCATCACCGCCGAAGCTACGACAATCGCAGAGGACGACCAGGGCCCCCGATCGACTAATTGCTTCACTCTGACTGTAAATAATTACTGTAAATAGTTGCAACATGTAACGAGGCAAAACACTGTGCTAATGTATACCGGGTACCACCATAACCTACATCTCTACCACTGTATAACGCAAGACCACCACCCCCGCTGGTCTCTTTTTTTTTTTTTTTAACGGGGGTGAATGTGGTAGTCTGTATAAGGGGTATTACGGTACCCTGAATAATGCTGTAAGACCATTGGTGTGGGAGGTACCTGAGACTGCTATTTTCATTGGTGAAGCCTGCCTGCTGGTTCCGCCCAGTAAGGCAGAGTACAAGAGCCTGTGTCTCCCCAGCAGCTGCATTCTGTACCTGCGCTGCTGGGGGAAACATCTAGTGCAATAAAGCCTTCAGTTGTCTCCAATCTCGTCTCAGGAGTTATTGATCAAGTTATTGATTGATTTGATTTTTTTTAGAGGCTTTGTAGCACCCAAAATGCCACAAAACTGACTTTCAGTCCCTTAAATCCCAACTCTATGTTTCAGCCTTGTCCAAAGATGTGCAGATTCAGTGGAGTTATAGGGAAACGGCGGGGATGTGGGCCTAGGAAGGGTGCTCTTTCGGAGGGTTGGAGCAGACTTGATGGGCTAATGGCCCCCTTCTGCACTGTAGGAATTCTTTGGATTCTATGGAAAACTCTGAAGAACATTCCCTATTGTACAAGGCAATTTTTCTTTAACCACAATGAGTGGCTTATACATGTAATTTTGTAATCTTAAACTGTGGCCCATAGCTACTGGCAAATGGGTGAAACTATAAAAAACCATTTCACACAAGACCCACCAGACAGAGGAGATCTCCATTGGGCTTATTTTGAGTTATAGTTCCAGAGATGAAAAGTCTTGGTCAGTATCTAACCCAGGCATTTAAAAATAAAATAATTTAACTTAAAATTACAATAGCCCTCAAAAACTTAATATATGATTATAAAAAGGTAATGCATTTTGATAGGTCTTACATAGAGGGGAAATATACCATAAATGGTAAAACTCTTAGGAATATAGAAAGTCATAGAGATCAGGGCATGCAGATCCACAGATCTCTGAAGGTGGCAACACAAGTGGACAAGGTAGTCAGGAAAGCATACGTAATGCTTGCCTTCATTGGATAGGGCATTGAGTACAAAAACTGGCAAGTCATGCTACAATTGTATAGAACCTTGGTAAGGCTACACTTGGAATATTGTGCACAATTCTGGACGCTACACTACCAGAAGAATGTGTAGGCTTTTGAGAGGGTGCAGAGGAGGTTTACCAGGATGTTGCCTGGTCTGGAGGGTGTTAGCTATGTGGAGAGGCTGTATAGACTTGGACTCTTTTCATTAGAAAGATGGAGGTTGAAGGGTGACCTGATAGAGGTCTACAAGATTATGAGGAGCATGGATAGAGTGGATGGGCAGGCACTCTTTCCCAGGGCGGAGGGGTCAGTCACCAGGGGGCATAGGTTTAACGTCCATGGGGAAAGTTTTAGAGGAAATGTGCGAAGCAGGTTTTTTTATGCAGAGGATGGTGAGTGCCTGGAACGCGCTACCAGGGGAGGTTGCGGAAGTAGGTACATTAACGGCGTTCAAAAGGCATTTTGACAAACACATGGATAGGATCTGTATAGAGGGATACGGCACTAGGAAGTGCTGAGGGTTTTGGCAAAGGTTGGTACCATGGCAGATACAGTCTTGGCGGGCAGAAGGGCCTGTTCCTGTGCTGTATTGTTCTTTGTTCTTCTTAGTGACGTTATGTGAATAGTAAACTATCATATCTGGCTAATCGATTTCGATTCTATTTCGATGTGACTGGAGGAGAGCCATGTAATGTCACAGTTCAGTTCAGAAGTGAATGGATCCAAGCTAGATGGTGTAGTATGAAACTACATACAGATCTTTAATTGATCTTAGGTTTATTCACAGAATGCAGCATTACGTTTCGTTTGAATTAAAGCGAAATACTGCTGATGCTGGAAATCGGAAATGAAAACCAAAAATGCTGGAAACACGCAGCAGGTCTGGCAGCATCTGTAGAGAGAGAAGCCGAGTTAAAGGACAGGATTTTCCAGCTGTTCCTGCTGGCGGGATCTTCCCATTCGACTGATGGCAACCCCCAGCTGTTGGTTCTCCGCAGCAGAGGGCGCGCACAACGGGAAATCGCACTGACAGCGATGGGACGGGACGATCCCGTCACCGGCTAATGGCAGTACGTCTACACCGCCACAAAAACACCCTGTGGCAGGGGGTGGAAAATCCCACTCAAGGTTGAGTCTAAAATGACTTTTCATCAGAACTTTATCAGAGTTGGGCCGCACGGTGGTGCAGTGGTTAGTGTGTTTGATCTTCTATACTTTGTAAAGGACTCCACCAAACACCATGACTTGTCCAAACCAGGATCCTTATTGAATCATACATGGTAAGATAGCGATCTGTTACAGAGCAAATTATCATGGAGTTTCTTTGTACTCCTCTGGAACTACACCTAGCACAACTGTTCACCTGTATGTCTTACTACCATCTCCCACAACCATCTGCTGATGGCCGGATGTGTCACCACTTATATAAAAGTCCCTGGTCACATGACCATGGTCTTGAGACCGCTTAGTGTGTCTGCACCGCCACCTACTGGTTGGAGGTCACACACCATTCATCTATGATATTGCTTAAAGGCATATCACCACATCCCCCTTCCTCACAAAACATTAAGATTTGTTTACAAGCAACATTGATCTTTTAACTTTATACAATCATGATATTTGTCTAACAATGTGAATGAGTTTTACTAGGGTGTCCATAAACATGATATGCCTGGCCAGTGTCCATCTCTTTTTGCACAGATCTTTGTGCCTCCCTCACGGGATCACCTCTGTGATCATTCAATCTGTTGCCAGTCTCTTCGAAGACTGGTTTACGTGCCGGCCTCTTGTTTCTTTTCTTTTTAAAAATAAATTTGGAATACCAAATTCATTTTTTCCAATTAAGGGGCAATTTAGCGTGAGCAATCTACCTAGCTTCCACATAACATAATAATCGCTTATTGTCAGAAGTAGGCTTCAATGGACTTCCGGTGGCGGCTATGAGGGAAGTCGCACATTTGGTGGCTCCCGCTCTGGCCGGTTTTTTGGACCTTTTCCCCCGACTTTTTTGCAGTTTTGAGCGCTGGCTTTGAAGGCGAAGTCAATTTGGCACTGGATACACATTGGTGTATGGAACGAAGAACCCCAAGGGATCGAAAAGGGAGAAATAAGAAGACAAGCAAGGGCTGGGTGGAGGTTGCGGCAGAAGACAATATGGCTGATGTTTGGACCCCTGCTGTGACGGCCCAACCATCAACGGAGGAGTTGATGCGGGTCATTCAAGAGGGCTTCGCTAGGCAGAAACGGGACTGTCCTGATCCGATAAAAGAATCGATCGATCGGCTGGAGCGCAGGCTGGATGCCCAGGATCGGACGATTCAGGCTGGATGCCCAGAATCGGACGAGAAAGCGCTGGCGGACCAGGAGGTGCACCAAACGGTGGTGGAGCTGGAGGCGGGGATGCTGAAGGACCAGCAAAAAAGGCTGCTGGAGAAGGTAGAAGACCTGGAGACTAGAGCGCGCCGGCAGAACTTAAGACTTGTCAGTCTCCCGGAGGGGGGCTGAGGGGACTGATGCTCGTGCGTTTGTGGCGAGTATGTTTCAGAAGCTTCTGGGGGAGGGGGCTTTTCCCCGACCGTCGGAGCGCGGGCGAGGAAGCCGCGGCCGGGGGACCCCACAAGGGCGATGGTGGTCCGGTTCTACAGGTTTTTGGACAAGGAGTGTGTTCTCCAGTGGGCAAAGCGTATGCGGAGCTGCAAATGCAACAGCATTTTGCGTGTTTACCAGGATCTGAGCGTGAAGGCAGGCAGGCTTTAATCAAGTTAAGGCAATCCTGTTCAAGAAGAAGGTGAAATTTAGGCTGTTATACCCGGCGCATCTTTGGGTTACGCACGAGGACCAGCAGCACTACTTTGAGGCGCTCGAACACGCGATGGACTTTGGCAAGAGGAAAGGGCTGGTGCCGAACTCTGAACTTTTTGTTTTGAGTTGTAACTTTTTGTGTGATGTTTATATGTTTCGATTGTCGTTTCTCTTCTGTATTTGAGTTTGGTTGAAGATGGGGGAAGTAAATGTTATTTGGTTTCTGCGGGTTTTCGGTGTTTTGGTGGGGGTGGCTGGTGGGGCTTTTTACTCTGTATTACTTTGATTTGCACTATTGTGGGGGGGGGGGGGGGGGGTTCTGTGTGTTTTTCTTTTTGGGTTGTCTCTTATGTTAATTGGGCGATTGTTTGGGGTCGGTTTGATGAGGGGAGTGGTTTCGATGGGTGGGGGGGAGGGGAGTGAGGGAATAATAGGTGGGAGACTTCTTGGCGCCGGAGGCGAGGGCCAACAGGCTAGCTGGGTGAGCTAGTCTACGGAAGCACAGTGGGGGGTGTGCATATGATTAATCTACGGCAGGGGTTAGGTCACAAAGTGTTGTTGCTAGGGGGGGTGGTAGGGAGGGTGGGTGTTACTCTGCTGACGAAGGAGGGACTTAGGTTTCAGGACAGAGAGGCGGTCGAGGGTGGGGGCTGCCAGGAGGCGGACCGATGGAGGCGCGGCGCATGGGCTGGAGGCAGGCCCAGGAAAGGGGATTACTGATCGGTGGACAGGGGGGGGGGCACGGTGCCCCCCAACTAGGCTGATCACCTGGAATGTTAGAGGGTTGAATGGGCCGGTCAAGAGGGCACGTGTGTTCGCACATCTGAGGGCTCTGAAGGCGGACGTGGTAATGTTACAGGAGACGCACCTGAAAGTGGCGGATCCAGTTAGGCTGAGGAAGGGCTGGGTCAGTCACGTCTTTCATTCGGGGCTGGACACCAAGACTAGAGGAGTTACGATTTTTATCAACAAGCGGGTGCAATTTCAGCTGGGCAGTATAGTCTCGGACGGGGGGCCGTTATGTCATGGTTAACGGTAAGCTGGAGGGGAGGAAGGTAGTCTTGGTTAATGTGTACACGCCAAATTGGGATGATGTGGAATTCATAAAGAGGGTACGGGGAAGATACCTGACCTGGACTCTCACAAGTTGGTTATGGGAAGGGATTTTAATACAGTCATTGACCCCGGCCTGGACCGGTCGTGTTCAAAAACGGGGAGGGTACCAGCAATGGCAAAGGAACTGATAGGGTTCATGGAGCAGATGGGGGGGGGGGGGGGGTCGACCCATGGAGGTTTAGGCAGCCGACGGGGAAGGAGTTTTATTTTTATTCGCATGTTCACAAGGTTTATTCCCGGAATGACTTTTTCATTTTGAGCAGGGATTTACTGGCGGGGGTGGTGGACTCGAGGTACTCGGCCATCACTATTTCGGATCATGCCCCACACTGGGTGGAACTGAAGGTTAGTGAGGAGAGCTTCCAGCGCCCGTAATGGAGGTTGGATGTGGGGTTGTTGGCGGATGAGGCGGTGTGCGAGAGGGTGAGGATGTGCATGCAGAATTACCTGCAGGTTAATGACACAGGGGAAGTCTCAGCAGCGGTGGTCTGGGAAGCGCTGAAGGCAGTGGTGAGAGGGGAGCTGATTTCGAACCGGGCTCATAGGGGCGGGATGGATAGGGCAGAAACGGACCGACTGGTTAAGGAGATCTTACAGATAGACAGGAGGTATGCGGTGACCCCGGGGACGGAGCACTTAAGGGAGCGTCGGAAGCTGCAGGCTGAGTTTGGGGTGTTGTCCACAGGTAAGGCACTGGAGCAGCTTAGAAAGGTGAGGGGGGCGTTTTACGAACATGGGGAGAAGGCCAGTAGAATGCTTGCACAGCAGCTTAGGAAGAGGGAGGCGGCCAGGGAAATAGAGAGGATGGTTGATGAGAATGGGAACTTGGTAGGGGAGTCGGCAGGGCTAAACAGGCGTTCAGGGACTTTTACAGTAGGCTCTATTGCTCGGGGGGCCGGAGGGGATGAGACGCTTTTTGGACAGACTGACCTTCCCCAGGGTGGGTAGGGAGCTGGTAGATGGGCTGGGGGCCCCGGTTAGGGCTGGAGAAATAGTTGAGGGCTTGAAGGCAATGCAGTCGGGTAAAGCCCCGGGGCCGGACGGGTACCCGGGGGAGTTCTATAAAAGGTTCTCGGGGATTCTGGGGCCGTTGCTGGTCAAGGTTTTCAATGAAGCAAAGGACAGAGGGGTGCTGCCCCCGACAATGTCACAGGCCACTATTTCGTTGATATTGAAGCGGGACAAGAACCTGGAGCTTTGCAGGTCACATAGGCCGATCTCGCTGCTTAATGTGGACGCCAAAATTTTGGCCTCCAGGATTGAAGATTGTGTGCTGGATGTGATTATGGGCAGGCAGTTGGTGGCCAATATAAGAAGGCTGCTCAACGTGATAATGATGCCCCCGGGGAGTAGGGAGGTTGAGGTAGTTGTGGCAATGGATGCGGAAAGGCGTTCGACCGGGTGGAGTGGAATTATCTATGGGAGGTGCTGGGACGATTTGGGTTCGGAAGGGGCTTTATCGACTGGGTCAGGCTGTTGTACCAGGCCCCGGAGGCTAGTGTAAGGATGAATAGGATGACCTCGAACTATTTTAGACTGTACCAGGGGACAAGACAGGGGTGCCCCCTCTCCCCACTGCTGTTTGCGTCAGCTATAGAACCGCTGGCAATTGCTCTGAGAGCTTCAAGGGGCTGATTGGGGGGGGGGAGGGGTGGAACACAGGGTCTCGCTGTACGCGGACGACCTGCTCTTACACGTATCAGATCCAGGGGCAGGAATGGGTGAAATTACGGCAATTTGGGGGGAATTTGGTCGGTTTTCGGGATATAAATTGAATATGACAGAGAGTGAGATGTTTGTAGTCCAGGCGAGGGGTCAGGAGGGTCGGCTGAGGGGGCTGCCGTTTAGGTTAGTAGGGGACAGTTTCAGGTACTTAGGGATACAAGAGGCGCGCGACTGGGGCCGATTACACAAGTTGAACTTGTCCCGGTTGGTTGAACAGATGGGGAGCGAGTTTCAGAGATGGGATGGGCTCCCGCTGTCGTTAGCTGGGAGAACGCAGACGGTCAAAATGACAGTCCTACCGAGCTTTTTATTTGTGTTTCAGTGTCTCCCAATTTTCATCCTGCGGTCCTTTTTTAAGAGGGTTAATAAAATCATCCTGGGCTTTGTGATGAAGGTGATGCTCGAGCGGAATCAGGGGCAGGGGGGGCTTGTGCTACCGAATTTCAGTAATTATTACTGGGCGGCTAACATAGTCATGATAAGGAAGTGGTTGGTGGGGGCGGGGTCGAACTGGGAGCGGATGGAGGCAGCTTCATGTAGGGGCACCAGTCTGGGGGCGTTGATAACGGCACCTCTGCCATTCCCGCCGGCGAGATACTCCACCAGCCCCATGGTGGTGGCGGCCTTGAGGATCTGGGGTCAGTGGAGGAGGTACGTTGGAGCAGTGGGAGCATCGGTCTGGTCCCCAATATGTGACAATCACCGGTTTGCCCCGGGGAGCTTGGATGGGGGGTTCCGAGTATGGCGAAGGGCGGGAGTGGAGAGGATGGGGGACCTGTTTTTAGAGGGGAGCTTCCCTAGCTTGAGGGCGCTGGAGGAGAAGTTTGGGTTGGCAAGGGGGAATGAATTCAGATATTTGCAGATGCGGGACTTTCTGCGTAGGCAGGTATCATCCTTCCCACTCCTGCCACCAAGGGGGATCCAGGATAGGGTAGTGTCTAGGGGATGGGCGGGGGAGGAGAGTGTCTCGGTCATTTACAAAGAACTCATGGGGGTGGAGGAGACCCAGACCGAGGAGCTGAAGCGTAAGTGGGAGGGGGAGCTTGGTGGTGAGATGTAGGATGGCTTATGGGCGGACGCGTTGAGCAGAGTCAACGCGACTGCAACATGCGCCAGGCTTCGCTTGATCCAATTCAAGGTGGCCCACCGGGCCCACATGACAATGGCCCGGATGCGTAGATTCTTTGGGGTGGAGAACAGGTGTGTAAAATGTGCGGGAGGACCAGCGAACCATGTCCACATGTTCTGGGCGTGTCCAAAACTTAGGGAGTATTGGCAGGGGTTTGCGGATGTCATGTCCAGAGTATTGTAAACGAGGGTGGCAATGAGTCCAGAGGTGGCGATTTTTGGGGTGTCGGAAGACCCGGGAATCCAGGAGGAGAAAGAGTCAGCTGTCTGGCCTTTGCTTCCCTGGTAGCCCGGAGATGAATACTGCTAGCTTGGAGGGACTCAAAGCCTCCAAAGTCGGAGACCTGGCTAACTGACATGGCGAGCTTTCTTGGCCTAGAGAAGATTAAGTTCGCCTTGAGAGGGTCACTGTTAGGGTTCGCCCGGAGATGGCAAACATTCATCGACTTCTTCGCAGTGAATTAATCGTCAGCGGGGGGCGGGTGGGGTTTAGGGGAGCGTAGAATAGGGGGTCAATTAGGCGGGTCTTGACGGGATGGGAGTCGGTGATTGCACCATGTGTACTCTTTGTACATTGTTTTTATACTGTTGCTGTTTGTAATGCCAATAATACCTCATTAAAATTGTTTATTAAAAAAAGGGGGAAAAAAAGAAGTAGGCTTCAATGACGTTACTGTGAAAAGCCCCTAGTCGCCACATTCGGGCGCCTGTTCGGGCAGGCCGGTACGGGAATTGAGCCCGTGCTGCTGGGCTTGTTCTGCAGTACAAGCCAGCTGCTTAGCCCACTGTGCTAAACCAGCCCCAGCAGCTTTGGGTAAAACCCACACAAACATGGGGAGAATGTGTAAACCCCACATGGACAGTGAACCAGGGGCAGAATCGAACTTGGGACCTCGGCGCTGTGATGCAGCAGTGCTAACCACTGCGCCGCCGTGCTGCCCCTGTTGTTTCTTTTCCTCTTTGCTCTCACCCTTTGGAAGGCATGTGTCGAGGCTCGTGTCCAAACTGCCACACTTGTATCACCAACCTCTTTTGCGCTTCCTGGCATGACTCTTGTTTGCTACTTCTCGTTGTTACCGTTGCTGATTTTTAGTGGGATGAGCTAGCTTTCCCAGTTTTCTCCTTTATCTCCTCTTTGTTTTGAGAACACGATGATGTAGTTTCTTATGCTTCTTGCTTTTGTGTTTCGGCTTAGCAGCCTCTGGCGTGGTGCTAGTTCTTACCGTGTGTTCAGAGATCTGCAGAGCTTTAGGTGGACCCTGAAGGCCGTCGCACCATCTTTGGGTAGAATGACCACGCCCACTGCTGCGGCCACACCGCCATGTTGGAGCACCTGGTTTCTGGTGCCTGAGTGAAGGTTGGAACTGGAGCTTCAGATGCCATCCCCTCTTGGCTCGCTGGAGCATCGCTCACTTGCTCTTCGTCACTCGAGATTACGACACCCTCTGGTCGTGATGATCCAGGCACTGGGTCACCTTGGTCAAATTCAAAGATGTGCGAGTGATCTGTGGAACTGCATATTGAGATTGTCATCAGCTCTTCTTCTGGGTCAGTCTCAGAGTTGCCTGCTACTGCAACATCCAAATCGCTGTTATCAAAGTCGTCATCGATGTCTTCCAATTCATCGTCAATGTCGTCAATGGTTTGGGAATGAATTACAGGAACATTTCGAAGACCTGGAATGATTCATGATATACCTCTGATATGTTTCTCCAATATGGGATGGTTTCTTCTGTTTCTGGCATGGTCAGCGGCTTTTCCTCCGCGGTATCAACAGCTTCAGTTTTTAAGTGCGCCATCTGCAGGCTCCCGCTCTTCTCAGTGTCCAGCGCAATCTGGGCGTCCCCCGTGACCACCTTGTCATTCCTTCCAGACCACCAGAGTAGTGCTTGGATCCTTCTCATTAAGCCTATCTGTGCTGCTGGAAATTACATCTACAAGTAGTTCATACTGGTCTTCACCCGTCTCACTTTCCGTGTCATCACTTTCTAAATCATCATCGAAATCTTCGAGCAGATATTCGCAGTAGACGGCTTCAGATTCAGCATCGTCTGCAATGATCTGTCCTGTAAAATATAACATTGCAGATGGAATTATGTGTCCACGCAATAGGGCACCAAGTTCAAAGTCAACCTTGAGTTTAGCCGCTGAACGTTGGTTTAACATTCCACTCTGGGGGACTTCAGTGGGACTGAAAAAGTTTAAAAAAACGATTCACTTGGTACAGTTTTAGTCGCTATTCTGGGAGCGCTTCAGTTTCGTTTGAATTGTTCTCATTGTTACATTTTTGCCCTCCCTGCAGTCGATTTTGTAGCCTGTGCGCCCCAGGATTTCGGGTTCACTACAGAATGATTTAAGTGGCCGCAAATCTATTTGATATACTTTTGTGATCGTCTCATTTGTGAAATACTCATTGGGCTTGAATTTAAACTCCAGAGTGAAGCTCCACGGCTTCCCATGTTCTGTCCATTTAACATTCACATTTTGCAGATGCCTTAATACGGGCTCGTCATGCTCCTGTATCATGCCACTTGGCTCGTGCACGTTCTTGAAGACTTAACCAGAATTGCGGAATGCTTGTTGGCTGTTCTGCCTCCTCTTCTGATTTATCGTCCTCCACCTGGATTTCGTCTGAATCCTCATCAATCGTGCACACTGTAATATCTTGTAGGGATCTGGAGTATTCCGATGACCAGCCATCTTCTGGGACACATTGTCACTTGACTAAGTTCAGGGATTCACATGAATCTGCGCCTATGATGGAGTCAACATCCATGTCTACAATATGAAATAGTAACATGTACCTCATACCTGCCACAGAGAGGAGCAGGTTGCAGACACTGAAGGTCTCCATTGTTCTAGTTCCGAAGTCCACCAGCAGCCCTGGCCGATCAGCGACTTTAAGCTGCACGTTCAGCTTTTGCAAAGCAGACCGACTCACGAGGTTGGCTGTCACAATAGGGTCAAAGTCACATCGTAATAGAGAATTGTTCAGTACCACCCTTGATTTCAAACTAGTTTTAAAGGTTTCCAGAGAGTTCTTACTAGCTACAGTCTTCCTTAAGATTTTGCTTTCATCATTCTTGTTCGGACTCTTCTGGTCCCTCACGCTATGAGAGCGATGAAAAACTGTTCTTCAGTATATATCTCATCAACTGCATGCACTGATTGTTTTGCAAAATGCCCAACACGGCCGCTCCTGGAACAGACTTTTCCAAAGGCCGGTCATTGCCATGGGGCATGTCGAGTGCCGCACATTTGGCACAAGATGGCGCCGGCTCCTGTCAGCTGCTTAAAATGGCTGCCCACACTGAGACCCCATTTCTTCATGACGTGTGCCACAGCACTAATGGTACTGGCTCCTTCTTCCGAGTTGGTGCCAACATTTTTCAAGCAGAGTGCGCCTATTCTCTGAGCAGCTATCTCGCTCGCCTGGCGAATCTTTACTGCCTGTTCCAGCACCAAATCCTCTTCCTGCAATAATCTTTCCCGGAGCTTATTGTTAGCTACACCAGAGACAATTTGGTCACGGATTAGCGAAGATTTCAGGCTGCTAAAGTTGCATGACTGGGCCTTTCGCCTCAAGTCTGTGACAAAACTGTCAAATGATTCACTTGGTTTTTGGATACGCATACGGAACATGTGTCACTCAAACGTGTCATTCTTTTTCGAGGAACAATGTTTATCAAAGTGCCTCACGACTTCATCATAATTCTTGCAATCCTCCTCATTATCGAACGCAAACGAGTTATACAGTTCAATTGCTTGTCAGCAGCAACACGATTCGTCTTCCATCAAGCTGGGCTTGTAGGCCCACAGCTGCAACATAAAGTTCGAACTGCTGCTTGAATAGCTGCCAGTTTTCATCTACATTACCTTCAGCATCGTCTAGTGCGTTGAGTCAAGGTCATGTTAAGGTTGGAGTTCACCAGATCGGTCTGTCCGCCGAATTCCTAACTTTGTCACTGCCGTTGTTATCTTCAAATCTTCAGCACTCTTGGTACCATGTTGTGTTTGGTCTTCTATATCTTGCAAAGGACTCCACAAAACACCTAGACATAGCCAAGGCACGATCTTTGTTGAATCACACGTGGTAAGATCGCGATCTGTTACAGAGTAAGCTATCATGGAGTTTCTTTGTACTCCTCTGGAACTACACCTAGCACGACTGTTCACCTGTATGTCTTACTAACATCTCCTACACCCATCTGCTGATGGCCGGATGTGTTTCCACTTACTTGGGAGTCCCTGGTCACATGACCACGGTCTTGAGACCGCATGGTGTGTCTGTACCGCCATCTACTGGTTGGAGGTTGCACACCATCCATCTATAATATTGCTTACAGGCATATCACCACAGTTAGCATTGCTGCCTCACGGCGCCGAGGACCCGGGTTCCATCCTGGCCCCGGGTCACTGTCCATATGGAGTTTGCACATTCTCCCTGTGTCTGCGTGGGTCTCACCCTGCATATCTTTGGATTGTGGGGGTAAGAGGATTGGTCATGCTAAATTGTCCCTTAATTCAAATTTTTTTTTAGAAGAACTTTATCAGAGTCATATTAGACTCAAAAGATTAATTCTGTTTCTCTCTCCACAGAAGCTGCTAGACCGGCTGAGTTTTTTCCGGTAATTTCAGTATTTATTGCAGCTTTACATGTCTCTGCATCCTACCTACCAACAGCCCAGCAGCCTCTTTTATATGTGCTCAAAATATTTAATAAATCAATACCCTGCAACTATTTATCCATAACGTTAACAATATAATTAACATAACAGAAGTATCTTCATGTTTGAGGGTTGCAGGAACCTGAACCAGTTTTCACTATAGAGGATACAACCAATATCCACAGAAATAGTTGCAAATCAGGAAATAGAAGGGAGGAACTCAGGAAAATTACAATCACCAGGAAAGTGGTATTTAGCAAATTGTTGGAGTCAACATGGTTTTGTGAAAGGGAAACCATGTGTAACCAATTTATTTGAGTTCTTTCAGGGAGACACCTACGATGTGGTTGAAGGGGGACCCGTGGATGTGCTGGGGCATAGTGGTATTGTCACTGGACTCGTAATCCAGAGACACAGGGTAATGTCTGGGGACCGGGTTTGAATCCCACCACGGCAGATAGTGAAACCAGAATCCAATACAAAATCTGGAAAGGTCTAATAATGACCGTGAAACTCTGTCATCCATACCTGGTCTGGGCCTACATGCGACTCCAGACTCACAGCATTGTGGCTGAATCTCAAATGTCCGCCTAGTAAGCCACTGAGTTGAAGGGCAGTAATAATCCTGGCCTGGCCAGGGATGCTCGCCTTCCAAGAATGAATAAATAAAATTGTACTCCGATTTCCAGAAGACATTCGATAATGCCATTAGGTAATTATGGAAAATAAAAATTCATGGCGTAGAGCAGTGATGGGCAACCTAAGCTAGTGAGTGGGTCACATGATTGACCTTCCTTCGTCTCAGCGGGCCACAAGATTGAAATCAGGCTGGTTCACTCGGCATGGCGCCATAAGTAAGAATAAATACATTTAATACAAGCCAAATGTTTCATAATGAGCTATATTTTAAATTATTTATATATTAATAGAACTATCATCAAATGGTAAAAATAAGAGAAATATTTATACTTTGGACACCGAGGGAGTGCACGACTCTCATAGTCAATGTCCTGTGCAATCATCATGCACCTCACTTCGCTAGCCCTTGCTTTATGTGCAAATCATTTCAGTCATAGTGGTAGGAAAAAAACTATGTGGGTGGAAATCAGTGGAATGTGGCAACCCTGCACATGGGCAACAGTCAACAAAATGTCATTGGCTGCACTCCGAACCTAGATGGGCCACATATAGCCCCCAGGTCACAGGTTACCCATCACTGGTGTAGAGTATAACATTTTGGCATGGATAGAAGATTGACTAGCTAACAGAAAACAGAAGGTAGTCATAAATGAGACCTTTTCTGATTGGCAGAGTGTGACGAATGGTGTGCCATAGTGATCAGTGCTGGGGCCTCAACCTTTTACAATTTATATAAATGACTTGGATGAAGTGATCGGAAGTATGGTTGCTAAATTTGTTGATGCTACAAAAGTAGGCAATAAAGTAAGTTTGAAGAGAACAGAAGGAGATTACAAAGGGACATAGGTTAAGCAAGTGGGCAAAGACCTAGCAAATGGAGTATGATATGGACAAATGTTAAACTGTGCACTTCGCAGGAAGAATTTAAAAAAGGCATATTATCTAAATGGTGAGAGATTGCAGAGCTCTGAGATTCAGAGGGATCTAGGTGCCTTGGTCTATGAATCACAAAAGACTAATATGCAGATATAGCAAGTAATTAAGAAAGCTAATAGAATGTTATTGTTTATTTGAGGGAAATTGAATTATAAAAGTCAGGAGTTTATGCTTGAGTTGTACAGGATATTGGTGAGATCACGTCTGGAGTACTGTGTACAGTATTGGTCTCCTTATTTAAGGAAGAATGCAGGTGCATCAGAAGCATTCGGAGAAGGTTTACTAGATAAAACCAGGAAAGGGTGGATTGTTTTATGAGGAAAGATTGGACAGGCTAGGCTTGTTCAGAAGAGTAAGAGGCAACTTGATTGAAATATATAAGATCCTGAGGGGCCTTGACAGGTTGGATGTGGAGAGGATGTTTCCACCTGGAGAATCTAGAACTAGGGGTCACTTTAAAAATAATTGGTCGGCCATTTAAGACCGAATCCTTTTTTCTCTCGGAGGGAACCCTCCTCAACAGGCAGTGGAAGCAGAATTGTTGACTGTTTTCGAGGCAGTGGAGGATAGATGCTTGATAAACAAGCTGGTGAAAGATTCTCGGAGGTATAGGCAGCTAGATCAGTCATGGCCTTATCGAATGGCAGAGCAGGCTTGAGGGGCCGAGGGGCCTACTCCTTCTCCTAATTGGGGTATGTTCGTTCATTTACCGTTCCTGGAATATCATTTCCTACAGCAACAAACCTGTGACAGAAATTATTGGCAACAGTAAATGGGTATTTGTGCGTCGCACTTAATGCTTCCTGTATTCATATATAATTAAATATTCTAGTTCAGAGAGGTCCATCTTACATTTCAGAAAACATAAAATCCACTTGAAACGAATTTCACGCCTTTTCTTTGTTTTGGTACCTTTTGTCCTCCAGTTTTTTCTCCGCCCCTTTTTTTAACAGCAGTGCCACAAGTTAAGGTGCAGCTCCACAGATGGCAGTATCCCACGTGTCTATATATGAGCATTGTTTATGCATGAGTCTGTGCTGAATGTCAACAGAGTGGAGGATGAGAGGGGGAGGGGGCAAGGTTGCCACAACTAATCCTAATCCTCTCCTTCAATCAACATCCAAGTGCTGGCAGAGTCCAGAAGAACCGCAGAGAGCCCCTGATATCTATCAGGAGCGGGAATTTGAGTTCTTTCTTCTGTTTCCTACTTTAAGGGTCCTGAGAGGCCATTTACAGAAGCCACCACCACCACGCAGGATGAGGTTAACTCAACAAAGACTCAGATCATTTTCTTTGGCTGTGGAAGCTCAGTGCATTGATTCAGTGAGTCTTGGGGGAGAAGACCTTTCAAACTGTAAGGCTAAATAATGCTTAAAATTGTATGCTGAGGATTATTTTCCGCCGAATAGCTATCTTGTACTTAGTGATCGATTTTTAAAAACCGGGTGAAAGCATGGTGGCAGTTTAATTTACCTTCATCAAACATGGAAGAATCAGAAGGGAAATCAGAGGCTGAAAATATATATTGCAGAATTGAATTAATAATATGATTTTTTTAGTATTTTAACAAATTTTAAAGACAAGTCCTTTTAGTTTGAAGTAATATGCTACCATGCATCATGGTTAATGGGCAGAATTTAGTGGCAGCAATGTGCGTTCTGCCCACGGGTTAGAGAACTGGTGGCAGCCCCGCGTTGTCTTTCGATGGAAAGGCCAACGTTATTCCAATGAAATCAGGCACTTGCCTGATTTCAAACTGTGTTGGGTTCTCCAACTGAATTAATCCCCCAGCAGAGTGGACATCTTGCTCCCGAGAGCTGCTGGTCAATCCGAGGCTGGCAGCTCAACAGGACTGGCAGCGCCTCTTGGAGTGGTGGCCACTTCTGGTATTGCACTGGGGGGCTGGTATTTCACTGGGGGGCCTGTATACCCGGAGGGTCGATGGCTGATCCTCCGGGGATAGCTAATTGGGATGGGGTTTCTAGGGATGGTGGGGCAGGAGGTGCCAGCCAGGTTGGGGGAGGGGGGGGGGGTAGGGGGGGAGAGAACAGGGTTTGCTCGGCGGCCTCCCAGGATGGGAAGTGCTCTGCCCACCACTGGTTGAATGCCAGCAGTGCCGGCAGAGTTAGTCCATTAAGTGGCCCTTAAATGGCCTTCCCACTCTAGACTTAATCAGAGGGAGGTGGGAAGGCAATGCTACCTCGATCCGCACCCATCCAACTGATCACATGGTTCGTCGGGGGGGAGGAGGCGGCAACAGTTGATATTCACTCTTACTGTTGGAAAAATTGATTAAGTTATGCTTCCAGAATCAGTGAAAAAAATTCTCCCCTCCGCTCATTAGAAAAATCTAGGTATTGCATCCATGCGACCATTGTTCGAGTCTTGACAGTGGACATCGGCGATATTTGTCCAAGAGGATATTGTAGCCAAACCCAACATCCAACCATTTGTACTGCCTTACTTCCAGTAGGGGTCAGTAGATAGCAATCAGAAACAGTTCGGCGAGTGCATTTTCTCCCTTCACTCACCCAATGCCAACAAAACCAATGTAGTGATCCAACCACCTCATACACTCATGCTATTTAATGGAACTAACATGATTTCCCAATATTCACTCTTTGCAACATGTGATTGTATGCTAAGAGGGCACATTTAAAAAAAATATCCAATGGTCACCACATTTCAGTATATTTGAATATATTTCATACAGAACAAATTCTTGAAATCACGTTAGTTTAATGAAAAGACATTACATTAGCACACTGGTCATGGCTGGCTATGGTGAGCAACAGGCGACACTTAACAAAATTGGGAAATATTTATGTTAAATGTCTCTTCAGATTATGTAATCTCAGTTGTGATCTCGGTGGATGGATGAATTAAAATGGGCTGAATGGCTTTCCTCGTCTACAATTATCTTGTGATCATGCCAACACAAACAACAATCTTTAAATTTAAGAAAAAGCTGCCCAGGTAAACTATTTGTGTGTTTTATGAAATCATGGCGGAGAAAGCATTGGACGAACACTCAATCATGAGGAGGAAGGAAATATATTTTTATCTTCCTCACTTTTCACAGTTCTCTGTGGTTGTGACTTCAGTGGACAATAGAAGGAAGCTTTTTGGCTACTGTGCCTGTGCTGGTAGGATCCAAAATAAATCCCACTGCTTTGTGGACAGTTTTGTATCATCTGCTGCAGCAAATGCTTCTCAGTTCTTTCTTTAAATAATGCACCCACAGTTCTTGTATTTTTTTAATACTGGATATTTATTTATTCAACCTCATGCAAGTAAAACATGTAAACCTTGAAAAGTGAATTGCACATTTTCTGTACACCATCTAAATAAACAATAGCAAAAGCCATCTCTTTCAACATAATTTAGGCAACATCCTCTCCCTTGGTAAATACAGATAGAACATAGAAAAATATAGCACAGAACAGGCCCTTCAGCCCACGATGTTGGGCCGAACCTTTGTCCTTGATTAATCATAGATTATCATTGAATTTACAGTGCAGAAGGAGGCCATTCGGCCCATTGAGTCTGCACCGGCTCTTGGAAAGAGCACCCTACCCAAAGTCAACACCTCCACCCAACACTAAGGGCAATTTATCATGGCCAATCCACCTAACCTGCACATCTTTGGACTGTGGGAGGAAACCGGAGCACCCGGAGGAAACCCACGCACACACGGGGAGGATGTGCAGACTCCGCACAGACAGTGACCCAAGCCGGAATCGAACCTGGGTCCCTGGAGCTGTGAAGCAATTGTGCTATCCACAATGCTACCATGCTGCCCTTAGGAACAAATACATCTACACTATAATTTTACCGTAATCCATGTACCTATCCAATAGCTGCTTGAAGGTCCCTAATGTTTCCGACTCAACTACTTCCACAGGTGTTCCCTTGCAATTTGCTTTTCTATACCTTTTCCACTAGTTAATGGCCTCTAGACTACACCAAGCAGTGTTCCTATTATATCTTCTTCTTCGCACACACACAAACACACACACACGACAGCCTCTGTCTCAAGCACTGTAATATTCTCTCCTTAATCACGACTGCCAACCCCGAAGGAGGTTGAGGGGCGACCTGATAGAGGCCTACAAAATTATGATGGGCATAGTCAGAGTGGATAGTCAGAGACTTTTTCCCAGGGCAGAGGGGTCAATTACTAGGGGACATAGGTTTAAGGTGCGAGGGGCAAGGTTTAGAGGAGATGTACGAGGTAAGGTTTTTACGCAGAGGGTAGTGGGTGCCTGGAAATCGTTGCCGGAGGAGGTGGTGGAAGCAGGGATGATAGTGACGTTTAAGGGGCATCTCGCCAAATACATGAATAGGATGGGATAGAGGGAAAAGGACCCCGGAAGTGTAGAAGATTGTAGTTTAGTTGGGCAGCATGGACGGCGCAGGCTTGGAGGGCCGAAGGGCCTGTTCCTGTCCTGTACTTTTCTTTGTTCTTTGCTCTTTTGTTCTCCTTCCTTTGCTCCCAACTTGCCTGAAGATTCCGTATTCAGGAATGTTTAGTGTCCGGTCATGCCTTTTTTTTTAAGTAGATCTCAATTATGACACAGTGGTATTGTCACTGGGCTAGTAATCCAGAGACCCAGGATAATGCTCTGGCGTCCCAGGTTCGAATCATTGCAGATGGTGAAATTTGAATTCAATAAAAATCTGCAATTAAAAGTCTAATGTTGCCTTTTATTGTAAAAGAGACATCTGGTTCACTAATGCCATTTATGGAAGGACACACGACATCCTTATCTGGTCTGGCCTAGATGTGACTCCAGATCCACAGCAATGTGGTTGCCTCTTAAATGCCCTCAGTTCAGGGGCAGTAAGGATTGGGTAATACATACAGACCCAGCCAGCAACATCCACACCCCAGGAATTAACTTTTAAATGATGTAACATTCTCACTATGTTATGTGCACCTGCAACCCGACAATTCTATTTAACATGCTCCGTGCATTTATGTACATGTACTATCTTTATTGTATTCCTTCTTGATACCTGATACCTTACTATTTGTTATTCAAGTGTTATCAGTCTCTCCCAAACCTCTTGTGCAGCTTCATTCACCTTTCTAATGCTACATCCTGATTCCCATCCACTTGCCAACTTTGTCTGAACCCTCGCCAGCAGGGCACCTCACTCGGACTGTGGTCTCAGTTCTGTTGAGGTAGAACCCATCTGGTCCATATAGATCCCACCTCCCACAAAGCTGGTCCCAATGTCCCAGGAATTGTATTTTTATTTCTTGGTTCATGGAGATGTGGTTGTCGCTGACAAAGCCAGCATTTATTGCCCATCCCTGATCGTCCTCAAGAAGGATGTGCCGAGCTGCCTTCTTGAACTTCTGCAGTCTATGTGGTGTGGTTACGCCCGCAGTGCTGTTAGAGAGAGACATTTGACCTGGCACAAGTGAGGGAATGGTGCTGTAAGACGATGTGTGGTTTGGAGGAAAACTTGCAAATGGTAGAGTTTCCATGAATCTGCTGCCCTTGTCCTTCTAATGCTGTCACAAATTTGGAAGATGCTCTTGAAGGAATCCCATGCCCTTCCCTCTTGCACCAACTGTTTATATCTGTTATCCTCCTATTTTTATGCTCACTAATGAATGACACTTGGAGTACCCAATTTCCAACTTTGAAGTTCTGCTTGTTAGTCTCCTTCCTGGCTCCCTCAAATCTGCCTAACTGATCGCTCCTTCTACTTATGCTATTGTTACCGATATGGACGGTGACCCCCCAGCTGTTCACCAGCGTCTCCCCCCGGGTAAAGAGTCCTCACCCCTATGAGGTACAGGCTCTGGAGATCGTGGGGTTGACCGAGGATAGAATGGTCACCAACAGTGAGGTTGGCCTGCGTCGCAGAGGTGAGGATTCACTGCTCCTTCACCCAGATGACCTGACTCCTATGAGTTGTGCATGTCAGACAAAATGCTCCTTCCCTCTCACTGGCCACAAGCCCTTTCTATAGCAGGATCTCCATCGGATTGTGCCACCCTATTCTGGGTGCCCACCACCCCTCCCATACACCTCACCGCCTTCCAAGAGAACACCTCGGAGGAGAGTTCCGAGGGTGCCACCATCGATGTGTCATGGCTTTCATCCGCACCTTCCAGGAGCGCAGAGACACACACATCGGTGGGCGACAATAGTGGACAGGCTTCTGGGGCAACATTTAGTGAGCACCACACAGTTGTTGATGCACTGTGGAGGCAGGAACATTCAAAGGAATCAGTAGTTGAAGGTCGGCTGGATCCCAGGACTCATCTCGGTCCCAGCCAAATGTCAAGCCTCTGCACAAGGTTAACCGGAGCTGATGCAGATGTTACGGACACAGGAAATGGCGGCAGAAATGTATGGCACCAATGCCAACACTGCTAGGATGGTGACGGCTGTGGAAAGCATGGGGCATGATGTCCGCGACACGGGTAGTGGTGCCCAAGGCGTGGCTCAGTCAGTGATGGCCATGGTTATGGACCTTGACAGCATGTCCCAGTACTGGGGGATGTGTCACAGGCTCAGATGGGCATTGCCAGGGCACTGCAGAGCATGTCCCAGTCACTGAGGAACATCGCTGAACATCGCTGAGGGCATCGACACTATGGTGCAGACAATGGGGAGACGCCAAGACCGGCAGCGCCGGATGATGCATGAGTTTCTGGAGCTCACACCAGCAGCTCCTCTGTCCCATGGAGACCCAAGGGAACCATTCGGAACGAGGGGGCGGTTTAGGCCGACCACCAGGGAGACGACGGTGGCCTCCAGCTCTCCCGAGTCCCCCCATCCTTACCCTGGTGTGCTTCGAGGTCAGTGGATAGAATGGTAGAACAGGGTGGCTCGGCGACACCAGGCCACCGGAAAGATGGCCGGACCCCTCCAGCCACAGGCCCCCCGAGAGGATGCATGGCAGGGCAATCAAAAGTCACTTGGCGCGAAAAGCAGCGGGCTGCCTCCACCTCTGATGTGCATCCTGGGGCCACACCGAGATGTAGCGACAGAGCATGGAAGCTTAAGAAGATTGAGGATCATTGAGTGTGCACGGGGAGGGGGGCACCATCGATAACTAGAGACAATGACGGTTTTGAATGGTCACAATTGACATGTTCTACACCTTCTACATGCAAAGCCCCTGTCATGTTATTCTGCATAGTGGGCCCGGCCTGCAGCCCCAGCACCTGTTGCCCTCACCTCTTTCCCCCCCCCCCCCCCCCCCCCCCCCCCCCCGGCACAGTGGTCTTAGATCTGGAGTCCCCGGTGAATACCATGTGCAGGTGTTGGGTGTGAGTGCTCTGTCAGCAGAAAGACAGGAGTCAGACTATAGCATAGATTGAGGAGCACCAGAGCTTAGCTCACAGAGGGTTATCATCACCCCCATGCATTGTGTAATGATCTGCTGACAGTGCCAACACAGACCCACCATCCTGGAGTAATGTGACACAGACCCTGGGAGGGTGGAAGAGGGTGACCGGGGGGGTGACGCGGGGTGTTGGGTGAAGGGTGGGAATGGGGTGTGATCAGGGGGGAGGGGGGAAGAAAGGAGGGGGAAGGGGAGGGGAGAGACAGTGGGAGGGGGAGATGAGATGACAGGCAAAGCCCCGTCCTATGAGAAGCAGACCAGGATAAGGGCCTACCTGTCCTTCCAGGCATGCTGGACCCAAGCCACCGCCTGTTCTTCCACCGGCTCTGCTGCTCCCTGGGTATGCCATCCGGCCCCTCCTGGTCGAGCCATTCCTCGTCCTACTCCTCAGGCAAATCTGCATGTCGCTCCTCCTGCACCACGTCACCTCGCTGTTGTGCCAGGTTGTGGAGGGCACAGCAGATCACCACAGACTGAGACAGTCTGGGGGTGTACTGCAGTGCACCACCAGAGCAGTCCAGGCATCGGAACTGCATTTTCAGCAATATAATGCACCACTTAATGACAGCACAGGTGGCCGGGTCTGCAGAGTGTGCTGTGGCCCATTCACGAGGAGTGCTGCCTCGAGCCTGTGTCCGTGCTGCTGTCAACACCGTCTCCGCCGTCTGGCCTCCTGGACTGCCACCTGCACCGTAAGGTCTGCTGCTCCGCGGTCTACCAAGCCTGCCCTACCCTTGTGTATCCCGCCTTCTCTCAGGGTGGTGAACCCCGTCCTGCACATGCACCCCCAGCCACAGCAGGAGCCCCTGGACCCCAGACTCCAGACCCTGGACCACAGACCCCTGCCGGGAACCTTAGTGGGACTGGGCTCAGGTACCCTTCCCGATCCTCACACACTCGCCCTTCGGTCGCGGGGAAATCCCCAGTGCTCCAGAGTGATTGTTGGTTTCTGCCTCTTTGGTAACCAACACTGGAAAGTCACACTGATACAGAGCACACCAGAAGAGAGAAGGAGCTCGCCATCTCCTTTTCCAGCGTTGGCAGCAGGTCATCGTGCATCCTCCCTTTCCTTGCTCCAGGTTATAAAAGCAAAGAGGCGTCAGTAAACAAACACACATCTTCCAGACATTAAAGATTCAACAGTACAATAGAGTCACCAGCAATCTCCAAAAGCATTTCTTCAACACTTTCATCAGATTGCTCATTCATTTCAATCCGCCGCTCTCTCCCCCTCTCGTGGCTCCCAGTAGTCGACTCTCAACAGGGGAAATTGCTTGGGGGTGGCGTAACTAACTCCAGAACGTCACACCAATGCAGAGCACGCCAGAAGAGAGAGAGAGAGCTCCTCCTCCCTTACTCCAACAATGGCTGCAAATCCTCTAACATCCTCCCTTTCCTTACTCCAGATCTCAAAAGTAAAGGGCGGCAGTAGACAAACATACATCCTCCAAGCATTAAACAGCCAACAGTACAATAAAGTCACCAGCAATCTGCAGAAGCATTTCTTTAACGCCTTCATCAAATTGCTCAATCAAGTTGGTCTGCCTCTCTCTCCTCCTCCTGCAGATCCCAGCAATAGACTCTCAACAGTGGAAGGTGACACCAGAAGGTCACATCGCCGCAGGGTATGCCAGAGAGGAGAAGAAGCAGCCCTCTCTCTTCTCTAGCACTGGCAGCAGGTCATCTTACATCTTCCCTTTCCTTACTCTGGGCTCAGAAGCAAAAGAGGTGGCAGCAAGCAAACTCATGGCCTCTAGGCATTAAACATTGAATAATCAACAGCACAATAGAACCATCAGCAATCTCCAAGTTGCTAAGCAACACCTACAGGTTTGCGCCTTTTATTTATTTTTCACACCATAGCCCTCTGTAAGCAGAACAGAAACACATTTGGAAGTTAATCAACCCCCACACATACAAACATCTTTGTCTAGCATGAATCTAACTATAGGTTTTACCTTTTCCAGCCACACAATCACTGGATTAAACCCACTTAAAACCATACCTTATTTCTAATGTTTACCAATACAACTATAAATCCCTGAAAACTTTGTTTTCCTAACACCCCTTAGTTCAATAAAATATTGCAACATTCATTGGACGCAGGCTAGAACTTAATGCCATGTTGCCTGATTCTATCAGCTTGTATAACAGTGTGATTGAATATTCAGAAAGCCAAAATTCAAAAAGACTTTTCTGAGTTATAAAATGTGATTGGGCCTGAGTTTTGACATCGGGTGCTATGTAACATGTGCAATATGGGTGTGGTCACACATTAAACACATTAAAGCCTTTAATGGCTGCAGTGGAAATGAAAATAAGGAGAGGTGCATCTGGCTCGGCCAATATCACTTTTCACTATTGACTAGTGGTGTTCCGCAGGGACCAGTGCTGGGACCTTTGTTGTTCGTAGTATATATAAATGATTTGGAGGGAGATGTAGCTGGTCTGATTAGTAAGTTTGCAGATGACACCAAGATTGGTGGAGTTGTGTGTACAGAAGAGGATTGTCAGAGGATACCGCAGGATATAGATCGGTTGGAGATTTGGTCAGAGAAATGGCAGATGGAGTTTAATCCAGCCAAATGTGAGGTAATATATTTTGAAAGGTCTAATACATGTGGGAATTATACAAACAAAGAACAAAGAAATGTACAGCACAGGAACAGACCCATTGGCCTTCCAAGCCTGTGTCAACCATGCTGCCCGTCTAAACTAAAATCTTCTACACTTCCGGGGTCCATATCCCTCTATTCCCATCCTATTCATGTATTTGTCAAGCTGCCCCTTAAACGTCACTATCATCCCTGCTTCCACCACCTCCTCCGGCAACGATTTCCAGGCACCCACTACCCTCTGTGTAAAAACCTTACCTCGTACATCTTCTCTCAACCTTGCCCCTCGCACCTTAAACCTATGCCCCCTAGTAATTGACCCCTCTATCATAGGAAAAAGTCTCTGACTATCCACTCTGTCTATGCCCGTCATAATTTTGTAGACCTCTATCAGGTCGCCCTGTCGTTCCAGTGAGAACAAACCGAGTTTATTCAACCTCTCCTCATAGCTAATGCCCTCCATACCAGGCAGCATCCTGGTAAACCCTGGTCTGCACCCTCTCTAAAGCATCCACATCCTTCTGGTAGTGTGGCGACCTGAATTGAACACTATACTCCAAGTGTGGCCTAACTAAGGTTCTATACAGCTGCAACATGACTTGCCAATTTTTATACTCAATGCCCCGGCCAATGAAGGCAAACATGCCGTATGCCTTCTTGACTACCTTCTCCACCTTGTTGCCCCTTTCAGTGACCTGTGGACAGTAAATGGCAGAACCCTTAGGAGTATTGACTGGCAGAGAAATCTGCATGTAAAGGTCCACAGATCACTGAAAGTGGCAACGCAGGTGGAGAAGGTGGTCAAGAAGGCATAAGGCATTCATCGGTCAGGGCATTGAGTATAAAAATTGGCAAATCATGCTGCAGCTATTCAGAACCTTTGTTAGGCCACATTTGGGATATTGCATACAATTCTGGTCGTCACACTACCAGAAGGATGTGGAGGCTTTGGAGAGGGTACAGAAGAGATTTACGGACATGGACAATTTTTGCACGGAATGGCACTGCCTCGCTGTGAGTAGGAGTACTATCTCATAGGAAGGAAGGGGCAAGGGCAGCAGAGCGTTGGAGATGGCGACGGGGAGACAGAGAGGACAGCAACAGATCAGGCACAGGAGGGCACCAGATCAGCTCTGGGAAGTGGACCACCACACTAGTGGGGATAGTTAGCGCCAGGATGAATGAAAGAAAGTGAGGCCGTGGCCGAATATACCAGCGGGGAGCGAGCATCTGGCAGGGGAGGAGAAACATAGGGATGTGGTGGGGGGGGGGGGGGGGTGGTGTCGTTAGGGGTGTAAATAGGAAGGGGGGCCATGGAGAGGGGTGGGGAGGGGCAGAAAAGGGGATAGAGGGATGGAATCGGGACTATATGGGGGAACATAATGATAAGGAAGAGAAGGGTTTTAGATTGGCTACAGGTTCGGGTTGATAGAACAAGATGGCACCATAAGCAGCACTTTGGAAGATCCCTAAACAAAGGAAAACTATGGAGTGCAGGGGTTCACCCATGTGGCCTACACGCAGTTAGCGGCCATGTTGGGTGGTCCCTGGACAAAGGGAAACCCCGGAGTGCAGGGGTCCGACCTCATGGTGAGAATGGTGACCGTGACCATTTTGGATGGTCCCCTAACAAAGGAAAATCCCAGAGTGCAGGGGTGCATACACAAGGTAAGTATGGTTGATGCCACTGGAAGCGGGGGGGGGACAGAAACCCCCCCCCCTCCCCACTAGGATAGTCATGTGGAACATTGGGGGACTCAATGGCCCAGTGAAAAGATCCAGAGGCTTCGCCCACCTGAAGAGTATGACAGCCGACATAGTCTTCCTCCAAGAGATGCACCTTGGGGACCAGGCCCGACTGTGAGTAAGGAAGGGCTGGGTGGGACAGACCTATCATTCTTGCTACGGGACGAGGGCCAGGGGGGTAGCCATCCTAATAAGCATGAGGATGGTGTTCACGGCGACAAAGGCAGTTATGGACCAAGGGGGGCAGCATGTCATGGTCAGCGGTGTCCTAGACGGGGCACTGGTAGTCCTGGTGGTGAACGTGTACATGCCCAATTGGGATAACACTGAGTTTGTTAAAAAGACCATGGCGGAAATCCCTGACATAGACACACACCGACTGATCATGGGCGGGGGACTTTGACCCACTGACGGACAGATCAAACCCAAAACAGGGAAAATGGCAGGCTTGGCTAGGGAAACGGGAACATTCATGGAACAGATGGGTATGGACCGATGATGGTTCCTGCACCCAGGTGAGAGGGAATTCTCATTCTTCTCACCAGTACATAAGGTCTATTCCCGCATCAACTTCTTTGCAGTGCGGAAATCTGTGCTTCCAGAAATAGTCAATGCGGAATACTCGGTGATCATAATCTCTGACCATGCTACACATTACATGGAAATGAGGGAGGAGACGGGCTGCGCCCAACGCTGACAAGGTTTCCTGCTAGAAAACATCACAGGCCATAGATGAGCACGTTACTAACAACTCGAACGGGAGGCACCGATGGCGGTGATTAGGGAAGAAATTGTAGCCTGCCAGGCACGTAAGGATAGCAAAGAGAGGGCGGCTAGGCAACAACTGATCGACTCCATCCTGGAGGTCAACAGGAGATACTCCAAGGCCCCGACCGTAGAGCTTCTGGTGGAGAGGAAAAAGTTACAAATGGACTTTAACCTGCTATCCACCAGGAAGGCAGTGCATCAACACCGCCAAGCACAGGGGGCCTTTTATGAACATGGAGAGAAGGCTGGTCACCTGTTGGCTCACCAGCTGAGGAAGCAGGCAGACACGAGGGAAATAGCACAAGTGAAGGGCAGCAGAGGCAGATTGGTAGCCGAACCAATAAAGCTCACCAAAGCTTTTGAGACCCTCTACCAAGGACTGTACACCTCCGATGGGGACTCGGTGATGAAACGGTTCCTCAATGGATTCGACTTGCCTGTCATGGGGGAACGATAGGCGGGAGGAGCGGGAATCACCATTAGGACTAGGAGAGGTCATGTAGAGCATCAACTATATTCAGCCGGGGAAAGCGCCGGGACCCGACAGGTTCCTGAAGGACTTCTCCAAAACATTTGCACCGGCTCTCACCCCACATCTACAGGAGATGTTCACAGACTTGCTAGCAAGGGGAACCTTGCCTCCAACGGTTACACAGGCCACCACATCGCTGATACCAAAAAAGACAAAGACTCAATGGTATGTGGACCATACAGACCCATTTCGCTACTCACTGTAGACGCGAAAATACTCGCAAAAGTCCTGTTCAAGAGACTGGAGGACTGCATACCAGAGATGGCCGCAAAGGACCAGACGGGCTTCGTTTAGGGTTGACAGCAAACTGCAAACATCAGAAGGCTGCTGAATGTGATACTGACCCCACCCGGGGAGAGAACACCAGAGGTGATCATCTCCCTGGATGCAGAAAAGGCCGTCAGCCGAGTCGAGTGGAAGTTCCTCATTGAGGTGCTGTTGTGGCAAGGGCTCAGAGGGTCATTCCTGTGCAGGAGGAGGACTCCATCCTCACCCATACCGTGTTTGGTTCCTTCACCTGTCCTCAGTCTCTTGGCCGGGGCTGCCCAGTGGCAGTATTGCAAATTTAGGAGGGCCCCCAAGGCGGGGGTTCAGACCAACACCATCAGCTCTGAATACTCCCAGTTGCACAGAGACACCAGGCAGGAATGCCCACTGACCCCTCTCCTGTTCGCCCTGGCGATTGCCCTGCGAGATGCGAAAGGCTGGAAGGGTATCCGAAGAGGAGGCAGAGAGCACAGAGTCTCACTCTCTGCGGATGATCATTCCTCTACATCTCAGACCTTCAAAATAGCATGAACAAAATATGAAGCTTCTCGAAGAATTTGGAGCCTTCTTGGGCTACGAACCCAACCTGGGCAAAAGTGAAGTTTTCCAAGTGAACCCGAGAAGAGGAGGGGCAGAGCTGGTGGATCTGAGGAGCAGAGCAGCAGGAGGCTGAGATTTACCAAGGCAAGCAGTTGCTGATCTGAGGAACCACCGGCTCTCCAATGTACCACTGTCCTTAACTTTTCCACCACAGGCTCCTTCCAGGTTGCTGCGGAGCACAGCCAGACAATACAGATTACCAGTGGACTTCCGGTGGCGTCCATAGTGTGAGTGGTCACACATTCGGTGGCTCCTGCTCGAAGTGAAATTGTTTTGGGTCTTTTCTCCCATTTGGGAGGAGGTATGCAGGTGGAAAGTATTTAAGAATAAGGGCGGAATTCTGTGACCCCCCAGCCAGGTTGGAGAATCGCGCCACGCGGCCCTGACGCAATTCTGTGCAGTGCGGAGGATCGGCGCCGGCGTGGTCGGCGCGGTGCCAGTCGGAGTATGTGCCGACTCTCTGGCCCTGCTGGCACGGGCCGGCGAGTAGATTCTCCGGCCCGGATGGGCCGAGCGGCCGTCATCAAAAAGCTGAGTCCCGCCGGCACTGTTCTAACATCCTCTGAGCCGGCGGGGACCGTCGGCCTTGAAGAGTCCAGGGGCGGCCTGTGGTGGGGGGGGAGGGGGGTGCAAACCGGGGGGGCGGGGAGGGGGGGGGGGTGGGAGGGGGGGTGCAACCCGGGGGGGCCGGAGGGGGGGGTGGCAACCCGGGGAGAGGGGGGGGCGGAGAGGGAGGGGGGGTGCAACCCCGGGGGGGGGGGGGAGGGGGGGGTGCGGCGGGCGGGGGGGGGGGCGGAGTGGCCTGGCCCGCGATCGGGGCCCACCGGCCTCTGTGCCCCCCCGGCCTCCTTTCCTCCGCGCCGGCTCCTGTAGCCCTGCGCCATTAGGCGTTGGGGCCGCCGTGGGGAAGTTGGCCACTGTGCATGCGCTAGTTGACGCTGTCCCAACTGCGCATGTGCGGACCCCGCGGCGCCGATTTCAGGCTGGGATTGGCAACTGGGGCAGCAGAGGCTGCTCCAGCACCGTCCTAGCCCCCCTGTGGGCCGCAGGATGGGGTCCCGGAATGGGCGCCGCGCCGGAGTAAAACACTTAGCCGCCCGTTGGGAGAATCCCGCCCAAGAAGGTCTCCTTCCATAGGGCATGTCAGTCGGAGTGGTTGAGGACTCTGGTCTGTACTCGGAGTTTAGAAGGGTGAGGGGGGGATCTTATTGAAACTTACAGGATACTGAGAGGTCTAGATAGAGTGGACATGGAGAAGATGTTTCCACTAGTAGGAAAAACTAGAACCTGAGGCCATAGCCTCAGACTGAAGGGATAATCCTTTAAAACAGAGATGAGGAGGAATTTCTTCAGCCAGAGGGTGGTGAATCTGTGGAACTCTTTGCCGCAGAAGGCTGTGGAGACCAAATCACAGTGTCTTTAAGACAGACATAGATAGTTCTTGATTAATGGGGGATCAGGGGTTATGTGGAGAAGGCAGGAGAATGAGGATGAGAAACATATCAGCCTTGACTGAATGGCAAAGCAGACTTGATGGGCCGAATCGCCTAATTCTGCTCCGATGTGTTATGGTCTCATGGTCTGGGGCCTATCAAATGAGGAGTGCAACAAGTAAGGGGAAACAATCAGACCAAGACGTCTCTCGAACTGTGACAGAGGGAAGGATGGAGGAGCGCTCTGGTGTCATCACCAACTGTTTCCTGGAGTGGGCAGAGTTCCTGATGGCTAAATTTGAGCAGCAGAGAAAGGAGGCCTCAGAGGACCTGGCCAGGGTGGCTGGGCCAACCCCTGGAGCAAAGGCTGGGGGTGCAGCATGCGTCGCTCCAGAAGTTGAGGAGTCTGTGGCTGACCACGAGGATCGGTTGGCTTCGTTGGAGATAGAAATCTTGCTGGTGGTGGAGGGCCAGAAGATGTTAAGAGAGAAGCTGGATGACTTGGAGAAGTCGCTCAAGGAGGCTAAATCTTCAGATTGTGGGTCTGCCTGTGGGGATCGAGGAACGCAGGCCACACAATATGCGGCGAAGATGTTCTTGAAGTTGGTGCAGGAGGGTGTCTTTGACCCACCTCCTGAGGCGGATCGAGTGTACATGTCGCTGAGGAGGAAGCGGAAAGCAGGTGAGCCCACAGAGGGCTATCGTGGGCAGTTGCACTGTTATTTGGATATTTGAACAAACAGAAGATTCTGCAATGGGCGAAGGAGACGAGAGAATGTACTTCGGAAAGACATGCAGTGCATATTTATCAGGACTTGGGAGCGGAGTTGGCCAAGCAACGGGCCAGCTTTAATAGGGTCAAAGCGGCCCTATTCATGAAAGACGTGAAGTTCGTGTGCTGTATCCTGCTCGTTTGTGGTTACGTTCCGGAATCAGGAGTTTTATTTCGATAAAAGAGCAGGAGGCGAGTAAGTTTATGAGAGACCATGGACTAGGGGGCTTGTGAGAACATTGGGCCTGTGAGGGAAAGGGTTGCGTTTATGCCAGGTTGTTCGTTTGCTATTGCTGTTTTTCCCACTGTTGGGATTTGAGATCAGTAGTCTGTGGTGGGGGTCGGGTGGTGGGTGGGATGGGGACCAGGGAGGACAGGAGATTTTAACAGGTTGGCGGGGTGGAAGGAGATTGTGGGAGGGGGAAGGTGGTTACTTCGGGTGGGACCCACAATGCTAACAGGTCGCTAGTTAATGGGAGAGATATGAGGGCTAGATGTGTTGAGGGAGGGGTGATTGGGCAGAGGTGGTTTCCTTTGTGGATGGGGGAGAGTTAGGAAGGTAGGGGGTTTGGGATGGGTGGGGGGGGAGGGTTGCTCATGGGTGGGGCTGGTGCGGCACAGTTGGTTAAGGGGTGGCCATCTTGGGGTGGCCTGGTGTGAGGTGGGGGGGTGGGGTGGGGGGGAGGCGAGACAAAGGCCTTGAGGAGCCCATTAAAGGGGGGGATATGGCTGCTCGGAGGGGACCTGATTGATCTCTTGGCATTTTCGGGATTAAATGGGCCAATTAAGTGGGTGAATGTCTTTGCGCATTTGATGAGTTTGAAAGCGGACTTTGCTTTTCTACAAGAGACTCTTTGAAGGTAGCGGGATCAGACGAGGCTGAGGAAGGGCTGGGTGGGGCAGGTTTTCTACTCAGGGTTCGACATAAAGACGAGCGGGTGGCGGTGTTGGTGAACAGGAGTGTGGCCTTTATGGTGGGGAGCATAGTGGTGGACCCCGGGGGTAGGTTTGTGATGGTAAGCGGGAGGCTAGAGGATGCTAGCGAAGATATATGCCCCAAATTGGAACAATGTAGAATTCGGATTTTGGCAAAGGTTCCGGACTTGGACATGTACCGGCTGATTATGAGAGTGGGGGGGGGGGGCTTTAATGCAGTGTTGAATCTAAGGCTTGATCGGTCATGTCCCAGGTTTTTGAAGGTGTCGGTGATGGCGAAGGGTTTGTGGGGTTAATGGAGCAGATGGGTGGGGTTGACCAGTGGAGGTTTGAGAGGCTGAGGGCAAAGGAATTTTTGTTTTTTTTGCACATCCATTGGGTGTATTCCTGGATTGATTTTTTTGTTGTTGTACTGGACAAGGCATTGTTAGCAGGGGTGGTTGGGTCAGAGTATTTGGCTACTGTGATGTCTGATCACATGCCGCACTGCGTAGATTTGCGGGTGAAAAGGAAAGGCTCCCAGCAGCCGCAGTGGAGATTAGAAGTGGGGTTGTAGGCAGGCAAGGAGATCTGTGAAAAGGCACGGTTGGCTATCCGGGATTATGTGGAGCATAACCAGGTGGGTGAGGACTCCCCCCTCCACGTTATGGGAGGCGTTGAAGGTGCTGAATTAGGGGAGTTTATTTCGATTCGGGCACACAAGGAGAAGCTGGAGAGGTTAGAGGGGCAAAGTTTGGTGGAGGCCATCCAAAAGATGGACCGGAAGTACTTGGCGGCACCAGAAGTGCTGTTAAAGAGCTCCTGTTAAAGGAGAGGCGGAGGCCTCCAAATGGGTTTGGGCGTTTCTGTGGACGGAAGGCAATGGGGCAGTTGCGCAGATCCAGGAGGGTGATGTACATGTTTGGGGAAAAAGCCAGCGGGATGCTGGCGAATCACTTGAGGCAGGCAGCGGCAAGGGAGATTGGACAGATGAGGGATAGTGACGGTGCAGTGGTTATGGAGCTTGGGGGGGGGGGGGGTGATGAATGGGGAATTTGAGGCTTTTTATTGGAAGGCGTACAGCTCGGAGCCTCCGGTGGGGATGAGGGTATGAGGCAGTCCTTGGGCGGGCTGCAGTTCCTGACAGTGAAGGAGAGGAAGGTGCAGGGGTTGGGAGCGCCGATGGGGCTGAGGGAGGTAATGGAGTGTGTGGGGTCTACGCAGTTGGGGAAGGCCCCAGGCCCGGATGAGATCCCGGTAGAGTTTTATAAAAAGTTTGGTTCGGAATTGGGGCACCGATTAGTTGAGATGTACAATGAATCGTTGAATCGTTGGAGAAGGCAGAACTGTCCCACGTTGTCTCAGGCTTATCTCGCTTATTTTTTAAAAGGATAAGGGCCCGGAGCAGTGTGGGTTGCACCGCTCGATTTCGTTATTGAATGCGGACGCAAAAATATTGGTGCTGGTGCTGATGATGTGTACAGAGGATTGTGTGACATGGGTGAAAGGAGAGGGCCAGTCCGGGTTCGTGAAGGGGCGCGGAGGTTATTGAATGTGATCATGATGCCTCTGAAGGGTCTGGAGGTGAAGGTAGTAGTGATGATGAACACGGAAAAAATGTTTGACCGGGTTGCATGGGCATATCTATTTGAGGTGTTAGGGTGGTTTGGGTTCGGGCAGGGATTCATAGGCTGCTGTATTATGCCCCTAAGGCGAGTGTCTGGATAAATAACAGCCGCAGACGATACAGGGATGTTCGCTCTCCCCATTGCTTTTTGCCCTAACCATCTGCCGTGGCACTCGGGGCCTTTGGGGGGAGGGGGGGAGGGGTATTGTGAGGGAGGAGGGTTTGGTGAACACCGAGTCTCTTTGTACACAGACGATCTCCTGTTTTACATTTCAAACTCGGTGGAGTGTTTCAATAGCATTGTGGATAGCACAACTGCTTCACAGCTCCAGGGTCCCAGGTTCGATTCCCGGCTTGGGTCACTGTCTGTGCGGAGTCTGCACATCCTCCCCGTGTGTGCGTGGGTTTCCTCCGGGTGCTCCGGTTTCCTCCCACAGTCCAAAGATGTGCAGGTTAGGTGGATTGGCCATGATAAATTGCCCTTAGTGTTGGGTGGGGTTACTGGTTATGGGGATAGGGTGTAGGTGTTGACCTTGGGTAGGGTGCTCTTTCCAAGAGCTGGTGCAGACTCGATGGGCCGAATGGCCTCCTTCTGCACTGTAAATTCTATGATTCTATGAATAGGATTATGGGGATCTTGGGAGAAGTTTAGTCTGTTCTTGGGGTATATGCTTAACATGGGGAAGAGCGAGGTGTTTCCTATCAATGTGAAAGGGCAGGGGAGGAGTATGGGAAGGCTGCCATTTTGGCTGGTGGGTGGAGCTTTCGGTGTCTAGGGATACAGGTGTCGCAGAGCTGGGCACAACTGCACAAGTTAAATTTGGTGAATTTGGGATTTTGAGGAATGAGGCGGGATGTTTTGCCATTATCATTAGCTGGAAGAGTCCAGATGGTAAAGATAACAATGTTGCTGAAGTTTTTGTTTGTTTCACAGAACCTTCCGATTTTTGTGCCCAAGTCAGGAGGGTCAATAAAATGATCTCAGAGTTTATCTGGGCCGACAAGGTT